>NC_064626.1:24727223-25354013 GCF_023864275.1 Schistocerca cancellata | reverse complement strand
ACGGACACTGATTTGAACGCCACGGACGATCTCAAACCATGTAATGTTGCGAATCAAACTGAATGAAATGGCGTAACGTAGATTTTTCGTTAGTCTGTGTTTTATTTTCTTCCACGTTTGATTTCTCGCTTTTTCCTTACTCCGATAAAAGTTTCGAAATAACGTGGACATTCTGCAGTGATCTGTAGTTTTCACCGCAAAACAGTGGAAGTTTTTTCGATTTTACGTAGGGTGAACATTGTTTTGCAATGGGCGGTAATGCTGTAGTCTTTTTTTTCCACGTCGTTGGATGTCACACAATAAAGCGTTGCGAGGTGGGGGGAGGGGGGGGAGGGAGAGAGAGAGAGAGAGAGAGAGAGAGAGAGAGAGAGAGAGAGAGATGTGAACTGCAGTCAAACGTAAGAACTATAACGATTTTACTCATGAAACTATAAGAAAATGGATTACGTCTATTTTTGTGGCAACAGACCATATATTATAGTCGCGATAGTTTTTTTTTTTTTTTTAGAGGCTCGCTAATAGGAGGTGCACTGACGTTAAATACAACCGTTACGCTGAAATGTTTCTCTCTCTCGGAACGGTGTGCGCTTGCCGAGGGACGCTACTGGCAGCAAGAGGTGAGTTTCATAGGCAGCAGCCGGAGCTGCAGTTTTAGACAGTCATTTACGTCACTTTGTTCTGTGGGCCACTAGAGTCATGGCTATTTCGTATGTGAAGTTCTTGTCGACACCGAGACAGCCGACTGCCGCCATCCGCCAGCCCCTGCTCTGCCGGAGACGTTCCCTGTGGCTACTGGCTACAGATGGCCCAAGGCTGTGCTCTCAACTGTGGCAGTTTGGCGGTGGGTGGGGGGGGGGGGGGGGGTGGCGCGGAGGTGGACGGCAGCGGATGTCAGAAAAAGCGTTCTGGAGAGTTCTCCGGAATTTCGCTGTTCTTCCGCTGTTGGGTGGGGGGGGGGGGGGGGCAAATATGTTTAACAGCTCGCCTGATGCGTCCTGTTCTTGAGTCTTTTGTCCACCTCTGACTGATTTCTACAGACTGGAGATAGTATATCACTGCCACAAGATAGATTTCATTGTGGACCGTCACAACAGGATAGAACAGGCCTCTATCCCTGCCTATGGTGAGGAGAGGGAGGGATGTAGGATGGGAGATAAGACTGACTCTATGCTGGTTAGTTTGTGACCACACGTCGAGAACAACAGACGTGCAGCTGCCATCCGTCTCTTCTGGTGCGATCTTTTTGGATCGGTTTCTGCGTTAGTTGTGTTACTACAATGGTTTTTCCCAATTCGTGGTACATGTGGTGCATTATGAACAGTTGCTTAGGAGTGCTAATTTTTTTCATGACAATTTCGAACTGCAATTAGAAAAGTGAAGGATTTCCATCAGTTGTGGTAGCGTGTATTGTGCTCCCCAACACTTCAGCGATTGTTTGCTGCCCTATCCCTTCTTAACGTATGTCAGCGTACAAGTTACACAGCACGTATACGAAGGTGATCTGGGAGCAGTGGAACAGGACAAAGTTGTGGAGAAATAAATAGAGCACTGTGTATTTAAGTTTCAAGCACGAGGGTGTTTGCTGAGGAATGCAGTGCGAGCCGTCTGTGTTGAACTCCGACGTCAAACGGCGAGACACGCACGCGGTTGGCAAAAAGGGATGTCTGTGGCAGCGTGGTGTCATCCCCTGCACTGTGGATTGACCAGCCACGTCTCAGAAACAGGCAGTAGTCTGTACGAGTTGTGAACTGCATCTTCAGTCCATCTCGTTGCATCACCATTATTTGCTGGAAAGTATTTCCCCTACACTTGTGGAATATCACCTCCTACCAACCCTCATGCAAGAGGCTACAGACACAGTACTCATCTGAATTCTTACATGTAATACATTTAATAAACTCCTCTCTGTCCAACACCAATATAGCGTCAGTTCAGCATATTTCTGCCAAAAATAAAGATAGTACCTTCCACTCCAGCGCTTTTCACACCAGTTCACAAGTGGAAGAGAGAGATTTATTTTGACGTGTAGATAAAGGTATCGTCGCATGTAGAGTTTTTATTTATTTTGAGGATGTCTGCCACTAGTTTCGAGTGACAGTGTCAATTTTTTTCCAAGCAGCATAACAGCAGTTGCATCACACCGTCAATTTTTGAACTGCGTCCTCATAGTCTTTGGCAGCACATGATTCAATAAAATCTCCGTTTTCAAGCCGTGTCAATTTGAATTTTTGAACTATATTGCGATTTTAAGCGCTCCTTTTGTAGGTCTTACACAGAGATGTATATTTACGCCCAGTATTTGTTATTAATTACATAACTGGAAACGATCTTTACTTCAGTTTTCCACCCAAAATAAAGTACACTTACCTGACCTCCCTCTCCTACAGCTGGGCAGAGACTGTTTCTCTGTTTAGTTGGGTGCACTTGCGCTTTCTGCCCAAAAGGACCGGGGTCTGAGTCCTGGAAAGGGCACTCGGCAGTTTGAAATAGCCACCAATTTCCGGCTGGGGGGTGGGCTGCGACATCAGCAAAGCCTTGGGACTAATAAATTGTCGCCAGTTTCGAAATTCTCACGATTTTTGAATTTCCTGCCGGAATTAGAATTTGCTGTCAATATCGGAAATTTGTACCAGTAGGCCGAAGACTTCCGGCATAAGAAGTCAGCCTCATTCTGCCAACGGCCTTGTCAAAGAGGGCGGAGGAGCGGATAGAGGTTCAGGGCACTCTTGTCCTAGGGGTGGGAAATTGCCCCTAAAGGCGGAAGAATCAGCAATGATCAACGACATGAGGATGCAGAAGGCAATGGAAACCACTGCATTAAAGACACGTAACGTGTATCCACAGGACATGTGGCCTGTAATTGAAGAAGTGTCATGATGATCTCTCCATTGGCAAAAGATTCCGGAGTAGTCCCCCATTCGGATCTCCGGGAGGGGACTGCCAAGGGGAAGGTTACCATGAGAAAAAGATTGAATAATCAACGAAAGGATAACGTTCTACGAGTCGGGGCATGGAATGTAAGAAGCTTGAACGTGGTAGGGAAACTAGAAAATCTGAAAAGGGAAATGCAAAGGCTCAGTCTAGATATAGTAGGGGTCAGTGAAGTGAAGTGGAAGGAAGACAAGGATTTCTGGTCAGATCAATATCGGGTAATATCAACAGCAGCAAAAAATGGTATAACAGGTGTAGGATTCGTTATAAATAGGAAGGTAGGGCAGAGGGTGTGTTACTGTCAACAGTTCAGTGACCGTGTTGTTCTAATCAGAATCGACATTAGACCAACACCGACAACGATAGTTCAGGTATACATGCCGACGTCGTAAGCTGAAGATGTCCAGATAGAGAAAGTGTATGAGGATATTGAAAGGGTAATGCAGTATGTAAAGGGGGACGAAAATCCAATAGTCATGGGCGACTGGAATGCAGTTGTAGGGGAAGGAGTAGAAGAAAAGGTTACAGGAGAATATGGGCTTGGGACAAGGAATGATGATGATGATGATGATGTTTGGTTTTGTGGGGCGCTCAACTGCGTGGTTATCAGCGCCCGTACAATTTCCCAACCTTTGCTCAGTCCAATTTCGCCACTTTCCTGGATGATGATGAAATGATGAGGACAACACAAACACCCAGTCATCTCGAGGCAGGTGAAAATCCCTGACCCCGCCGGGAATCGAACCCGGGACCCCGTGGGGACAAGGAATGAAAGAGGAGAAAGACTAATTGAGTTCTGTAACAAGTTTCAGCTAGTAATAGCGAATACCCTGTTAAAGAATCACAAGAGGAGGAGGTATACTTGGAAAAGGCCGGGAGATACGGGAAGATTTAAATTAGATTACATCATGGTCAGACAGAGATTCCGAAATCAGATACTGGATTGTAAGACGTACCCAGGAGCAGATATAGACTCAGATCACAATATAGTAGTGATGAAGAGTAGGCTGAAGTTCAAGACATTAGTCAGGAAGAATCAATACGCAAAGAAGTGGGATACGGAAGTACTAAGGAATGACGAAATACGTTTGAAGTTCTCTAACGCTATAGATACAGCAATAAGGAATAGCGCAGTAGGCAGTACAGTTGAAGAGGAATGGACATCTCTAAATAGGGCCATCACAGAAGTTGGGAAGGAAAACATAGGTTCAAAGAAGGTAGCTGCGAAGAAACCATGGGTAACAGAAGAAATACTTCAGTTGATTGATGAAAGGAGGAAGTGTGGTGTCACCGCCAGACACCACACTTGCTAGGTGGTAGCTTTAAATCGGCCGCGGTCCATTAGTACACGTCGGACCCGCGTGTCGGCACTGTCAGTGATCGCAGACCGAGCGCCACCACACGGCAGGTCTTGAGAGACTTACTAGCACTCGCCCCAGTTGTACGGACGACTTTGCTAGCGACTACACTGACGAAGCCTTTCTCTCATTTGCCGAGAGATAGTTAGAATAGCCTTCAGCTAAGTCCATGGCTACGACCTAGCAAGGCGTCATTAACCATTTCTAGAGAGAGTCTCACTTGTATCATAAAGAATGCTGTATACAAATGATGGATTAAAGTTAAGTATTCCAGCAGCTACGTACTTTTCTTTATAGCATTCATTACGTATCCTGTTTCAGACCTACCGCCCACCTGCGTGAGTTGACGCGAGCATTTCGGCCTCCTCTTGCAACACAGTGTTGGCTCTTCTGCCAACACTACAGGAAGTACAAACATGTTCCGGGAAAATCAGGAATACAGAAATACAAGTCGCTGAGGAATGAAATAAATAGGAAGTGCAGGGAAGCTAAGACGATATGGCTGCAAGAAAAATGTGAAGACATCGAAAAAGATATGATTGGTGGAAGGACAGACTCAGCATACAGGAAAGTCAAAACAACCTTTGGAGACATTAAAAGCTACGGTGGTAACATTAAGAGTGCAACGGGAATTCCACTGTTAAATGCAGAGGAGAGAGCAGATAGTGGAAAGAATACATTGAAAGCCTCTATGAGGGTGAAGATTTGTCTGATGTGATAGAAGAAGAAACAGGAGTCGATTTAGAAGAGATAGGGGATCCAGTATTAGAATCGGAATTTAAAAGAGCTTTGGAGGACTTACGGTCAAATAAGGCAGAAGGGATAGATAACATTCCATCAGAATTTCTAAAATCATTGGGGGTAGTGGCAACAAAACGACTATTCACGTTGGTGTGTAGAATATATGAGTCTGGCGATATACCATCTGACTTTCGGAAAAGCATCATCCACACAATTCCGAAGACGGCAAGAGCTGACAAGTGCGAGAATTATCGGACAATCAGCTTAACAGCTCATGCATCGAAGCTGCTTACAAGAATAATATACAGAAGAATGGAAAAGAAAATTGAGAATGCGCTAGGTGACGATCAGTTTGGCTTTAGGAAAAGTAAAGGGACGAGAGAGGCAATTCTGACGTTACGGCTAATAATGGAAGCAAGGCTAAAGAAAAATCAAGACACTTCCATAGGATTTGTCGACCTGGAAAAAGCGTTCGACAATATAAAATGGTGCAAGCTGTTCGAGATTCTGAAAAAAGTAGGGGTAAGCTATAGGGAGAGACGGGTCATATACAATATGTACAACAACCAAGAGGGAATAATAAGAGTGGACGATCAAGAACGAAGTGCTCGTATTAAGAAGGGTGTAAGACAAGGCTGTAGCCTTTCGCCCCTACTCTTCAATCTGTACATCGAGGAAGCAATGATGGAAATGAAAGAAAGGTTTAGGAGTGGAATTAAAATACAAGGTGAAAGGATATCAATGATACGATTCGCTGATGACATTGCTATCCTGAGTGAAAGTGAAGATAATTAAATGATCTGCTGAACGGAATGAACAGTCTAATGAGTACACAGTATGGTTTGAGAGTAAATCGGAGAAAGACGAAGGTAATGACAAGTAGTAGAAATGAGAACACCGAGAAACTTAACATCAGGATTGATGGTCACGAAGTCAATGAAGTTAAGGAATTCTGCTACCTAGGCAGTAAAATAACCAATGACGAACGGAGCAAGCAGGACATCAAAAGCAGACTCGCTATGGCAAAAAAGGCATTTATGACCAAGAGAAGTCTACTAATATCAAATACCGGCCTTAATTTGAGGAAGAAATTTCTGAGGATGTACGTCTGGAGTACAGCATTGTATGGTAGTGAAACATGGACTGTGGGAAAACCGGAACAGAAGAGAATCGAAGCATTTGAGATGTGGTGCTATAGACGAATGTTGAAAATTAGGTGGACTGATAAGGTACGGAATGAGGAGATTCTACGCAGAATCGGAGAGGAAAGGAATATGTGGAAAACACTGATAAGGAGAAGGGACAGGATGATAGGACATCTGCTAAGACATGAGGGAATGACTTCCATGGTACTAGAGGGAGCTGTAGAGGGCAAAAACTGTTGAGGGATTGGAATACGTCAAGCAAATAATTGAGGACGTAGGTTGCAAGTGCTACTCTGAGATGAAGAGGTTAGCACAGGAAAGGAATTCGTGGCGGGCCGCATCAAACCAGTCAGTAAACTGATGAGGGAAAAAAAAAAAAAAAGAAGGCAGCGTGAGGAGGGGTTCAGGCAGGAGAGGGGGGGATGTGGGACTCACATGCCTGCTGCGTATAACCGTGACGTCATTTGGGTGTCCTTCTTCTTCTGTAGTGGTCAATCCAAGGATTGGTTTGCAACAGCCACAATGGCAGCTTGTCTCCATTCTGTGCGTCTTTCAGCTTTTCTCTTCATTTCTTTATAGGTGTTACATCCCACATCTTTCACGATTTGATCCATGTACCTCAGTCGTGGTCTTCCTCTTGGTCTTTCTCAAATGGCTCTGAGCACTATGGGACTTAACTGCTACGGTCATCAGTCCCCTAGAACTTAGAACTACTTAAACCTAACTAACCTAAGGACGGCACACAACACCCAGCCATCACGAGGCAGAGAAAATCCCTGACCCCGCCGGGAATCGAACCCGGGAACGCGGGCGTGGGAAGCGAGAACGCTACCGCACGTGGTCTTTTTCCCTCGACATATCCCTCTATGATTGTGTTCAGGAGTCCTTTATGTCTTAATAGATGGCCTGTAAATTGCACTCTTCTTTTAACAATGAAACTCCAGAAGCTTCTCTTCTCACCTGCTCTTTCCAGAACCACTTCGTTTGCGACCTTGTCGATCCATTTTATTTTGAGCATGCGTCTATAGCACCACATATCAAAAGAATTTAGCTTCTGATCTTCCTCTGTCCCGAGAGTCCATGTTTCACATCCATAGCATGCCACACTCCACACATATGATTTCAAAAATCTTTTCCTGATTTCAAGGCTGATGCTCTTAGATGTTAATATGTTTTTCTTCTTGTTAAAAGCAGCCTTTGCTTGAGCTATTCTACATCTCACTTCTGCCTTGCTCCTTCCATCCCTGGTAATATTTCTGCCCAGATAAGTAAATTTATCAACTTGTTCAAGCAGTTCATCGCCTACATGAACTTGGACTTTCACTTGATCTTCTTTGTCGCATGCCATTACTTTTGTTTTTGCTTTATTAATTCTCATATTATATTCTTCACCCATAACTTTATCCATTCTATTCAGTAGGACTACAAGATCTTCTTCACTTTCAGCCAGGACAGCTATATATCATCGGCATATCTTATCATATCTATTCGTTGGCCATGAATTACTACACCTGTCTGTGAATTTTCCCTTACTTTTTTCAGCGCCTCTTCATTGTATACGTTAAAGATAACAGGGGATAGTGCGCAACCTTGTCGGACACCTTTCCGTATCTGCACCTCTTCTTGTTTTGTCCGTCCACGGATAACTGCTGTCTCGTTTTTGTACAGGTTCCATATCATTTTTCTATCTTTATGGTCTATTCCTACTTTTTTGAGTACCTCAAACATCCCATTTAACATTATCAAAGGCTTTCTCTACATCTACGAAAGCTATGTATGTTTTCAGGTTCTTATCTAGTCGTTTCTCTATTATTAGTTTTAGACCAAATATTGCTTCTCTGGTTCCTCTACCTTCCCGGAATCCAAACTGGTCTTCGGAGAGTGTAGCTTCGACTTTTTTTTCCATGCGTTTTAGGATAATTGAGGGGTAATTAATTGATCAATTAATTAGTTTGATATCATTTTTATATCAAAATTGGGGTGGTACCACCACTACCACATTACTTTGGTCTCCCTCCATCATTTTATCCTCCCCTCCTCTCCACAAGTCACACCCACCCACCCACGCACCCACCCACACCCACCCACCCACCCACACACACACACACACACACACACACACATTTTGGTCCGTTACTAAATTATCCGCATGTTGACAACCAAGATGGCTGATAACGTAAACCATAGGCTTCAACCCTAGTTTGCCAGTCCAGCGATAGGATGTGATGCCAATATACGACAGCATATTTTCAGTATCTTCAGCGAGAACCATAATTTAGTACTAAGAGGAGATTTTGTACTTAAAGTCAGGCCGTTCACATAACGGCAAGTTTTAACACTGTGAAGCGTCAGAGGATTGGCGTGAAGGAGGCAGCAGCCTACACTTCCTGCCATCCCCAGTAGCACAAACCTGTGTATGTGTGGGATGCACTGCCGCTGGAATAAATGCTTAATGACAGGCGGACGGCAGCATCTTATCGCAGGGAAAAATCGGCAACCAGTGACTGTGTAAGGGCAGGTTTGCTCAATGCTGCCGCTGATATTTCTTTTGTATATAAAAGAGGCAATGACCGGGGTTACGCGAGGTACAGCGTGGAGATCTACCCACCTCGGCTGGGATGTTTGCCTTTCTGACATGCTCCACGCCGGACTTGTAAACTGTTCCCTCGCATACCTACGTCTCTGCACTGCTGTACCTTAGCGCATTCATTTCGTTTCTCTTCACACAGGTACTCGGCAAGATTTGGATATACAGCAGTGTGGCTAAGGATGCTGTCGATTACGCAGTTCTGTAGTGCGACAGTCGGTTGCTGTCTTTACGTACATAACTCCGCAGGATCACTACAACAGGACGTGCTGCATCCTGGGCAGACTACCGGTAGCTCGTGACGGAGCTTACTGTATACGTTGCAGCAAACGCAAATTTAGTATTTGTCAGACTTTACGTATATGTTCGTCAGATAAAGGTTACGGAATGATTAAACGTCCATACCGTTCAGAACTGATGTCAACCCACCCACAACGTCAGAATGAGGTGAGGTCCCTACGGGTGCGGTATTGGTCGTGGCGTGGAAGCAAACAGTCTGCAAACGACATCCTGAAGAACTTCTTGGCACGCGTGAATTACCCGCCGTGCCAGCTCGATGTACGGAGGCTGGTATTAGAGTAAACTATCTGATCAAAAGTATCCAAACATCCCTATGTAATGCACGACTGACCATTAAATTTCAGGACAGGCTGACCCGCCAATGTAAAAAAAGGGAGGAGGGGGTTGAGTATTACGGCGCCTGCGGTTTTCCAGGTCCAGTGTTACTGACGTGTGATTGTGAAGTGGAAACGCAAAGCGACGACCGCAGCTGACCGAGACCAGGCAGACGTCGCATGCTGACCGTCGAGCGTCGCTTGAAAGGAACGGAAGGATGGGTCGTGAGTCGCCCAGTACTGGCACCAGTGCAGCTAGCAGCTAGCAGGGAGTTAGTAGGCCTACAGTGGTCGAGCAGCTGCTCACGCGCCACTCACTTCCGTAGCCAGCGCTGAGGGACGCTCTGCGTGATATCAAGAGCGACGCCACTCGAGATTGGATGACTGGACACGAGTAATTTGGAATGACGAATCACGTCGTATCCCGTGGCAATCCCAAGGAAGGGTTTGGGTTTGGCAGGTGCTCGGAAAACGTTACCTGCCATTACCTCTAGCACCCACAGGGGAGTACACGCCTATTTTTCCACGGCTAGAAAGTGGCCCGCTTATTGCGCTTAGGGAAATACTAAACGCCGAAGGATGTGAGCGTATTTCACGGCACTGTATACCGCGTCCGGCAGAGGAACAGGTGGGGGCGACGGCAGCTTGTCTCGGCACGGCAGTGCACACTGTCGTAGAGCACGATGTGTGAGTCAATGGTCTGTGCACAACAGCGTGCACGAAATGGACTGGCCTGCCCAGCACTCCGACTTCGACGCAATGGGACACCTTTGGGATGAGTGGGAATATACTTCGATCCGGACGTCGATATCCAACGTTGTCTGGTGTCGGATTGGCTGCCATTGTTCCACAGACATTCAGACACTTCACTGAAAGCTGTAAGCTAGTAAGGCGAACGCTGGAGACCCATCATATTAGTGTCCGGGTACTTCTGCTCGGATAGTGTCCTTCAACCTGTCGCTGGAAAAACGACTGAAATGGGACGTTTACGTCGCAATATTTTGTTCCAAATACACTCCTGGAAAAAGAAAAAAGAACACATTGACACCGGTGTGTCAGACCCACCATACTTGCTCCGGACACTGCGAGAGGGCTGTACAAGCAATGATCACACGCACTGCACAGCGGACACACCAGGAACCGCGGTGTTGGCCGTCGAATGGCGCTAGCTGCGCAGCATTTGTGCACCGCCGCCGTCGGTGTCAGCCAGTTTGCCGTGGCATACGGAGCTCCATCGCAGTCTTTAACACTGGTAGCATGCCGCGACAGCGTGGACGTGAACCGTATGTGAAGTTGACGGATTTTGAGCGAGGCCGTATAGTGGGCATGCGGGAGGCCGGGTGGACGTACCGCCGAATTGCTCAACACGTGGGGCGTGAGGTCTCCACAGTACATCGATGTTGTCGCCAGTGGGCGGCGGAAGGTGCACGTGCCCGTCGACCTGGGACCGGACCGCAGCGACGCACGGATGCACGCCAAGACCGTAGGATCCTACGCAGTGCCGTAGGGGACCGCACTGCCACTTCCCAGCAAATTAGTGACACTGTTGCTCCTGGGGTATCGGCGAGGACCATTCGCAGCCGTCTCCATGAAGCTGGGCTACGGTCCCGCACACCGTTAGGCCGTCTTCCGCTCACGCCCCAACATCGTGCAGCCCGCCTCCAGTGGTGTCGCGACAGGCGTGAATGGAGGTACGAATGGAGACGTGTCGTCTTCAGCGATGAGAGTCGCTTCTGCCTTGGTGCCAATGATGGTAGTATGCGTGTTTGGCGCCGTGCAGGTGAGCGCCACAATCAGGACTGCATACGACCGAGGCACACAGGGCCTACACCCGGCATCATGGTGTGGGGAGCGATCTCCTACACTGGCCGTACACCACTGGTGATCGTCGAGGGGACACTGAATAGTGCACGGTACATCCAAACCGTCATCGAACCCATCGTTCTACCATTCCTAGACCGGCAAGGGAACTTGCTGTTCCAACAGGACAATGCACGTCCGCATGTATCCCGTGCCACCCAACGTGCTCTAGAAGGTGTAAGTCAACTACCCTGGCCAGCAAGATCTCCGGATCTGTCCCCCATTGAGCATGTTTGGGACTGGATGAAGCGTCGTCTCACGCGGTCTGCACGTCCAGCACGAACGCTGGTCCAACTGAGGCGCCAGGTGGAAATGGCATGGCAAGCCGTTCCACAGGACTACATCCAGCATCTCTACGATCGTCTCCATGGGAGAATAGCAGCCTGCATTGCTGCGAAAGGTGGATATACATTGTACTAGTGCCGACATTGTGCATGCTCTGTTGCCTGTGTCTATGTGCCTGTGGTTCTGTCAGTGTGATCATGTGATGTATCTGACCCCAGGAATGTGTCAATAAAGTTTCCCCTTCCTGGGACAATTAATTCACGGTGTTCTTATTTCAATTTCCAGGAGTGTATTACCAAAACAGTGAGAATTTCGCTCTTAAGAACGTGATTATTTTCTTATTTCCTACATAAGAGTTGTTCGGTGTGACATCAGAGCGCCTCACTGACGACTACGACCAACCCCAACTCGACTCTCGACCACTCGATGACGAATTGTGCGATTTTTCGAAGCAACGTTCCGGTAGCCTTCTCTTTTCAATGTTTTTGATGCTAGTAAGTTTAGACCAAACATGGTGAAAACTGAGGCAATATGCTCCCGCCGCTCTGCTTTCATGAAGTGATAACATGCCACGCGCAGAACTGATTCTCCTTCCAGTTGCTGGCAATTTGGGGGTCGAACACCACGCAACTTGACAGCGGCTCCCGACTCGTCCCACCGAAAGCAACGTAGTTCCCATCTGACAGCTGTCACCGTTGACAGAACGGTTCGACGGTTTGCCGAGGCCGACTGGGTGGGAGGGCTCGCAGTGGAAGCCCGGGTGTGGGTGGCAGTGTGGCGCGCCAGGCGCGAAACTCTACGAGTGCCGAGCGGAATGCGATTAATCGGCGTAAACCGCATTACCGACAGCTCGCGACAGCGGGGGACACGCAACGAAGCGATGCTGTAGCGAGCAACCACGGGTACGTACCACTACCAGCGATCATCGAGTAGTGAAACATCAAGCGGACGAGTGCTCAGAGCACACTCTCATTACAAAAACTTTATTTCTCAGGCACTTTTCAGATCTTACTTTAAATCGCTACACTTCTACAGGTCCTCTTTTCTCTACCTCTTGTTACAGGCCGCTGTCACCATTTTGCCTATGCAGGAAACACCGCAGCGTGTTTTGTGGTTTCGTCAAACACGGTCGCCGATAATAGTTCGGCGAAAGTTCGGATGTGCTTCCGGTCCAGATCCGCTAGATGTGAACAGCGTCAGAGCACGGTATCAAAATTTGAAAGAGACTTACGGCGCAGGTGACACGGCAAGACCTGGAGTCTATGACACTACTGTTGACACCCTAGGTACACTATTTCCACTCAGTCCGCGTCGTATTTACAGAGAAACAAGCGTATCTCAGAGCGCTGTGGTGAATATTTTACAGCGCAGCTGCTACGGTCGCACGTTCGAATCCTGCCTCGGCCATGGATGTGTGTGCTGTCCACAGGTTAGTTAGGTTTAAGTAGTTCTAAGTCTATGGGACTGATGACCTCAGATGTTAAGTCCCATAGTGCTCAGAGCCATTTGAAGCATTTGAAGGTTTTACACAAATGGCTGCATTTCCGTGTCCACAAAGTGCAACTCCTGCCTTCTTTGCAGCCCAGACCTACTGAGTTTTCTAGAACAAGGTCGAAGGAACCTATTTAGACAACGGCTGCCTTAATGAGCTTCGTTTTTGTTTTCGATGGAGCGACTTTCCACATCTCTGTCAGAGAAACAGCCATAATTTGCGGATCTGGGGGTCAGATGATGATGATGTTTGGTTTGTGGGGCGCTCAACTGCGTGGTTATCAGCGCCCGTACAATGTCCCAACCATTGCTCAGTCCAATTTCGCCACTTTCCTGGATGATGATGAAATGATGAGGACAACACAAACACCCAGTCATCTCGAGGCAGGTGAAAATCCCTGACCCCGCCGGGAATCGAACCCGGGACCCCGTGCTCGGGAAGCGAGAACGCTACCGCGAGACCACGAGCGGCGGACCTGGGGGTCAGAGAACCCACATACCGAAGTACACCAGATATGGGACATCCCAGAAGCGAATGTGTAGTGGAGCTTAATTACGGCAACACTTTGCCTGGACATGTTGCACTTTTAAGTTGCGCCTCAGTTACAGCAATTTCAACCTAGGGTAGTATTTCAACAAAATGCTGCACCTGCAGTCTGGGCGTTCTTTGTTCGCCGCTTCTGGGATGGAACCTTCCGAGACAGATGGATCGGCAGTCGCGGTCCACCATCGTGGACACCACGTTCACCTGACAAAGCCCCTCTCGATTCTTCAAGGGGTTACGTTAACGCCCGCATCTCGTGGTCGTGCGGTAGCGTTCTCGCTTCCCACGCCCGGGTTCCCGGGTTCGATTCCCGGCGGGGTCAGGGATTTTCTCTGCCTCATGATGGCTGGGTGTTGTGTGTTGTCCTTAGGTTAGTTAGGTTTAAGTAGTTCTAAGTTGTAGGGGACTGATAACCATAGATGTTAAGTCCCATAGTGCTCAGAGCCATTTGAACCATTTGGTTACGTTAACGAGAAAGTGCTCATTTCACTTGTTCCCGATAAGCAAACTCTTACGGCAAGAATACCACGTGCTGTACAGGCGGCGACGAAAGATATGTTGGCGAAGAAATGTATTCAGAGAGAGAGAGAGAGAGAGAGAGAGAGAGAGAGAGAGAGAGAGAGAGAGAGAACCACGTAGCTGTATCTCGCATAGTTTCCTATATACAAATTTTTGCAGTCGGAGGAAGAGTTTATGCTTACCCTGTATTTCAACTGAAGAATCACTAACATACTGAAAAACATATCGTTACACGTCACTCGGCACAGACCGGCACTCGCGTTGTCCGTGGTTCCGGATGATGAAACCCCACGAAAAGGTTTCTTCGCCGAGGGCAACTGAGTCAACCACTAACACACGCAGCACAGGCTGGATGCAGACGGCCAGAGAGGGCGGCCAGCAGGCGAAGCAGGAGACGTGAAGCGGCAGTGGCGCTGGCGCGAACCAGGATCGCCAAGTCCTGAGGCTGCACGCACGTTACACCATCGTTCTTATGCGCAAATCGTTTACGGCTTAACCATCCGACGACGGCTCTACACGCGTGGTCCGACATCGGATTCCTAGATCTACATTTAGACAGGAGATTATTGTGGCAGCGACACGTCAGACACGTAACACTACACACGATCCGACACGGCACACTTGCAAGGTGCACAGCCGATCCACAGAGATCCTCTACAGGTCGTTCACATCTGTCCTGCGGCATCCCGCCACACTATCTATCACAGAAACTGGAGGAGCTACAACAGAGAACAGTGAGAACACGTGTGCGTGCAATCTAAGCGCGGCCCATCAATGCAGTCCTTGCAGAAGAAAAAGAAACGCTGCTCCACATTCGACAACAGATACTAGCACAGAAATACTTATTTATATCACCCACGAACCCCAATAAAGCGACAATCAGGAAAAGACAGCAGTTACATTCAGAAACAACAAAATAAGAAGAATTCGTAACTATTCTCTTATAACAACAACCTAGCACCGTACAAGCTAGCTTCCTTTGGAAACAAGCTGTTTTATTAGCACTCATTCACAAATAGAACACGACCACAGAATACTTTCTGTCATAGATAACGGTTGAACGAATTATGTCCAAGCCTACACGGACGGCTCCAAGACAACAGAAGGAACTGGAGATCCTTTCTGCAACATATTGCCAAACACTACGGGGAGATGTGCTATACCTATTGAAGCGTCTATTTACACTGCTGAAATACCTACAGTTCGAGAAGCAGTTATCTATGGAATAAGACACGAATTTCAAAAAAAATTTTATCTCATCAGATTAGAAAAGAGATCTACAGAGGATACAAATATCGTATCGGAATCCGATTACAGTTGATTATATGCAGGATACACTGACTTTGATTCGTACTGCAAGGAAAGTTGACACTGACGTAAATGTCATGTGGATCAAAGGGCATTCAGACATAACGAAATAATCGACACATACGCTAAAGAAAGTATTACTCCAGGCATATTCCAAGGTACGAGACGCCCATGTAGTGACTTCATACGGAAAACTTACACACAAGCACACAAAGAATGGAACAGGCAATGGACAATAACCCAAGGAAACAAAGGAAGATTGTATTCACTTGTGGCTTGAAACAGTCGAGGAAGACACGTGGTCTAACGGCGTCAGAATGGCTAATCGCCACCACAGCTCGTTCGAATGCAGTGGGGACGTCGATGCCTCCCCAGAGTTATACACTCTCAATCAGCAGTCGTGACAGTTAAGAAGATTTAAATCACTTCATATTAGCATGCACCAAAAACCGAACACAAAAAACAAAATTATACTGCAAATTCAACCAGCTAATGGTCCCGTTACATACATCCATTACTGTCCTCTTAAATACGAATGCTATAAGGATGCAGCTCATACGACTCTACCTAAATGTCTCATACATCTTATTTGACTTAATTTTACTTTCAATGTTCATATCTGTATAGGTAACCACGTATATACATCGTAGGAATCTACCTGAAAGAAAAAATATAGCTGGTGAATTCGTGGGTACCATCTACAACCAAAGAAACAACGGCTACACTCCAAACAGAGACATTCAGATGAGGCCTCCGAACATTTACATTTATTTTCAGTCTTAACAAATTTCCCTTTTTCTCAGTAATGCTTTTCTTGCTATTGCCAGTCCCTACTTCAGCCATTATCAGTCTGTTTTGCTGACCACGCAGCAAAATTCATCTACTACTTTTAGCGTCTAATTTCCTCAGGATGGCCTAATTTAATTCGACTACATTCAATTAACCTTGTTTTACTTTTCTTGGTGTTCAGCTCGTACCCCCTTTACACGACACTATCCATCACGTTCAACTTCCGCGTCCTTCTTCCGTATCTGACAGAATGGGAACGTCATCCACAAGCCTCAAAGTTTTCGATACATTTTCCGGGACCTAAATTCCCTTTCCAAGTTTCTCGTTGGTCTCATTTTCGGTTTGCTCTTCGTACAGACTGAACAACAGCGGGCTCAGGCTAGGACCCTCTCTCACTCACTAATCAAATAATGCCAACCTTTTTGCTTTTTGACACTTACAACTCTCAGTGCTGCGTGTTATTTCATTTCATAGCAACGTGTTTCTATAATATAACTTGAGGCGTGTCCATGCATAAATGATAAGTTACACACACCTATTACCATCCTCTGTTTACACTGATGTCACATAGCCGTGGATGAAGAAATAGAAAGTTTCCGTAGGATGCAAATTAATCCCGAAAACCGACGGACAATGAATGATTTAGGAGAGAATCTGAGCAGCCCTCTTAAGATTGTTTGCAGATGGTACTGTATTTCAACTTTTAGTAAAGTCATCAGAAGATGAAAACGAGTTACAAAATGATTTAGACAAGACATCTGCATTGTGCGAAAGACGGCACTTAACCCTGAACGATAAAAAGTGTGAGGTCCTCCTCGGGAGTGCTAAACAAAAATGCTGTTAAATTTAAAATACGCAGCAGAGTATTTTTTTTATGAAGTACTCTTTCTTTATGCCGTATTTTATGTCGAAGTTGACTGCAAACATGGAAGACAACTCTCGTTTAATTCTTAGAGAAAGGTCGAGCAATCTGTTTAGAAGCTGTTCCTCTGTTCGTTAATAACAACGAATTTCGTTGTTGGTGTTTCGCATTCATCATTTACAACGCTCGTCTAGTTCTCTATTAATTTTTCACGCAAATAAATGACACCTTTTGGTTTACAGCCGTTAGTCACAGCTACGTGAAGTCCAACAGGCAAATCTGCAATCTGTGTTATCAACAGAGCGGAATTATGCCCACTTATTTTGCGGGGAATGCACTGACTCGTGATTAGTAACAGGTTGGCTTCCGGTAGGCAGCGACAATGTGCTTATTGTCTTTTTTGCATATGGTGAGATGTCTCATACTGGCGCTACTGTATATTTCTCTGCTTCTAACGGTGAAATACATTCCATTCCTAAGTGGCGTGCAACAACTGGCTACGGAAACACCCCACAACGCGGCTGCATCGACAATATATTTACAACAGCAGGCTATTTACCAAAGTGTTCATACGGGTTACTACGAAAAAGTTTCTTCGGTAATTTCTTACTGGTTTTCACTGTCGTCAATTCACTGTCCCTACGTTACCAATACGACGTTTGATAAAAAAGTAACGAGAACCTGTTAATTTCACGGGCTTTATACACCCGATTTTAATTTTTTTAAACTTGTTTGTACACATGTACCTGACGTATGTTTACATTTTCAGCTGTTCGGTATATTTAGTTTATTGTTAACAGTCGAAAAAGATTATACGTGTTTTAGAGTGCTGGAGAACTTTTTCTTAAACTTTGCTTGAAAAATGTAATAGTGCAGGACCCCATTCGAAATGTTGACCGAGGCTTTTGGTGAATCTACTGTGATAACAAGAGTTTACAAGTGGTGTAAATGTTTCAAAGAGGATCGAGAAGACATTGAACACTGGACTCGTATTCGGGAGGACGACAGTTCAATCCCGCGTCCAGCCATCCTGATTTAGGTTTTATGTGATTTCCCTAAATCGCTCCAGGCAAATGCCGGGATGGTTCCTTTGAAAGGGCACGGCCGACTTCCTTCCCTAATCCGATGAGACCGATGACCTCGCTGTCTGGTCTCCTTCCCCAAACAACCCAACCCAACCCAAGACATTGAAGACGCCCTAGCACATCAATTACTGACGACAATATGGAAGAAGTAAAGAAAATGTTTCTGGAAAATCGACGAATCACCGTCAAAGAAGTTGCTAATGATGTCGACATGGTCTTCGGCTGACGGCAAGCGATTTTTTCCGACGTTTTCGGCATGAAATGTGTAACACCAAAGTTTGTCCCGAAATTGTTGAATTTAGACAAAAATACGTCGCATGGACATCGCTCAGGAACTGCTGAATGATGTCGACAGCGATCAGAACTTCTAAAGAAGGTTATACCAGGTAATGAAATATGGATACGCGGATATTCCGTCGAAAACAAGGCTCAATCTGTCTGCCTGAAGAGCGAAGACAGAAAGAAACTCGACAAGTTCTATTATATGTGAAGATTCTTCTCACAGTTTTCTTCAATTACAGCGGGATACTGCATCATCGGTTCCCGTCTTATGGCCGTACGGTCAATAAGGAATACTATCTGGAAGTTATGCGCCGATTGCGTGAAGGAATCCGAAGGAAATGATCAGAATTGTGGCAAAACCACTCGTGAACATTTCATCACGATTATACTCCCGCTCGCACCTTAATGCTTGTTCGTGATAAATCTGAGAGGGATTACTTTTAAGGGGATAAAATTGATATTGATGAATAAATAAACATTCTTTAAGAAAAACAAAAATTCCCGTCACTTTTTCATCACAATTCGTACATCAGTTCCCACTCAGTTTCTATTTTACATTGTGAAAAGGCCTCACCCAGAATCGCAGTTTTGGTGTGTGTGTGTGTGTGTGTGTGTGTGTGTGTGTGTGTGTGTGTGTGTGTGTGTGTGTGTGGGTGGGTGGGTGGGTGGGGGCTTTGGTGCTTGATTCCTATTCGAGCTAGGAAAGTGGGCTAAAAAGTTTTTGGGTGGGCCATGACCAGCAGCCATTTGTACAGTCATTCGAACATGTCTTCCTGCAACTATTTTCAACTATTTTACAGTGTATTAAGCAAAGCTTTAACGACGAACAAGAGTTGGCGCCCAGGCAAATTGTGAGAATCGATTAATTCCATTTTAACAAATTTTAATTAGGCTGAAATTAATGCTCAGCGAATGGCGCCATTTGTATGTACACTGTTCGGATTTTACGTGCAAAAACAGTCAACCTTCAGCAACTTTGGGCTGGAGCGAGACTGATGGTTCAAATTTGGTCCATCGGTGTACCTGACGTTGGTCTAACATTAGTTTCAACCGTTTCAAAAAAATCTTGCTTCATTCGTATTTTACGGGCAAAAAAACACGTTTTTCTGGGAGGATTTTGAAGCGTATCGCTTCTATATCTTAAACTTGTACGAATCGGTTGAAACTTGGCACGAAGGTAGATAAATGGATAAAGTCAAAATGAATTTTTTTATCCAGTAATCTTTATCTGTTGTCGAGATACGATGGTTTAAAGTGGAGCTAAATTTAGCACGTATTAATTCGTTCTTACGTGAATTGAATGCACAGAAACGGTTTAAAATGAACTAAACAAATAAGAATGCATTCTTACGATGTAACTGAAAACTCGCTTTGAAAAATTTAGCTTCACTTGGATTTCACGTGCAAAAACATGTTTTGCTGAGTTTTATTACACGCGCCACTTCTATGTTTCACACTTGTGTGAGTCCGTACAAATTTTCTAAAAAGGTAGACAAATACATGCAATTAATGGTCATCCTGTCCTTTGTGAAAGCTCTACCTGTTGATACGGTATAGCGATCTGAAGTATACATAAAATCGGATTTTCCACAAATTGCACGTGCTGAGATGCTCTAAAGTGATACGGATGTTCTTATGGTAATTACAAGAAGCGTTTGCAAAAATCTACCATCGATCGGGTTTTAATTGTGAAAAACCGCCTGTTTGCATATGAATCTGTCTTTCGTAGAAATGCGGTGCATTTTAAGCGCTGCATCTGGACATAATTTAATAAACTGGTTTCACAGTTGTTTGTAATTTAGTTGTTTATAGGTTAAAGATTTTATTCACCAGTGGCTTAAGATCATCGAAAAATCTTTGGAGACGCTAAACAATTCATGTACCAAACCAGAATTACGTCCAGCCCTGTACAAAAATAATATAATGCCTGATGGCGCATTTATAGCTTTATGGAATACCACGCAGAAAATTAATCTAACCCGAAAATTAGTATAAAAATATCAGAAGTCAGGTCACTTTACTTCTAACCAAGTGAAAATGTTTTATTGTATTTTCTTCAAAATGTAGTACGCTGCTTTGTAGAAAATTTAGTTTAGGAGAAAACAAGCTTAAGTTCATAGTATTTTGTTGTGTATACATTGTTTCGCAGGTTTTCTGCTTAGTTCACCCAATTATATTAATACTTCATTTGGACTGGTTGTTGCAACATTTCGCGCCGAAATTATTCACGGATTTCTTCTAGCGGCCGCTTCTTAATTATAGTTTTTGCTACGGCATACTTTAAATAAACAGTGACAAAATTTTAAGATAAGAGATAATAACAAGACGTATGCTTTTCAATATTTGTTCCGCAAATCGTTCAGCGCTCATGTAATGCATGATTCATTTCATGGCCACCTTTTTTATTTTATTTTATTTTTGTTTAAGATACTGCGTTTAATTCCCAACAACATTCTGAAATTTTCAAATATTTGGAAAAGTTACGTTCGCTCAGCTAATAGGTAAGTTACATTTAACCAAATATCGGAAGGGCCAATAAACTGCGCATATTTTCGTCCATTAGTTATTTGGTCGACGGGTTAAATCCTGAACTAGTTAATTGTCAAATGAATTTTCAATTAGTCAAAGTAATTAAATTGTTGGTTGGTTCTTTTTGTGCCTTAGAATGCTTCTTCCTGGTGGTCGTCAAATTACTGGATGTCGAAAAGCCAACCTGTCCTAGTGCACTGTCGCCTGCACCTCGCGAGTAAAGTCCCAGACCTAGTGTCCAAATCCCAGAAGATTCGCCAGCCTTGGTAGACAACATATATCATTTTCTGGAGAGCAAACATGTAACAGCTAAAAAAGTTTTTCTTGGGATAAAATTTCTTGGGATGGTTTATCTGCTGTGGGGACGCTAAAACAATTTTTTGATTTCTATGTGTGGACTGGCTTTTTTCCCCGAAGTGACTATTTGTCCTCCATACTCACCTCCTGATACATGTTTGGCGAGGAGTGTAAGGACACATAGACGTTAATTTATGTGCTTCTAGTAAGTGGGATTCACCTACAACAGGAAGTATACGACAGTGGGTGTGCGTGTGTACAGTAACAGGAAGTTTCCAAGAGTGGGAATGCATGCATCGTAAGCTTTAATGAGATTGTGTCATAATGCACAACATGGCAAATGCCATGCTGGATGACACGATGGCAAATGTACGTTATGCGACGTGACATCATATATTATGTTACTATAATATTTGAAGCTGCCAAATTAGTCGAAAAGCTAGTTCCCTACTTTTACGTCCCTAACTATACCCAGGACATAATCGCCTTTCCTGTGCTGTGATACGAGCATTTTTTCATTCTGGTCATACTGTATCTGCGATTAAAGAATTAGCAACTTGATACGACTAAGTACCCAACTGCAGCTTGCAGTTCCACTAATCGAGGTGCAAGTGTGTTGACACATTGTGGCGCCTCTTCAGTTGACCAGCTGCAGTGCGACGTATTCGACAAAGTGCGACGTATTCGACAACGTATGGTAGTGTACAGATTTCAACTCGGTTTGTAATTCACGTTTCTTTGTTTCTGTCTAAACAGACCATCTAACGATGGCTCACTAGCAGTCGAAACTGAAAGACATCACTTGGGCTACGTAGTTAAAAAGTTGCAAGGCAGTCACTCGATTTACATAAGGCAGAGCATTAGGGTAGGGCTGGAGTGTGCCTGCCAGTAATGCCTCCATACCAGACTCAAACCGCTGCTGTCATTCGGAGGCGACGGAAATTAGAGCTCTTTTCATTATACAAGTCCTTACCAATATCCCTCCATATGTCCTACACTTGCTTCAAGCCACGGCCGATGGTAAGCTAATCTCGCTATCAGTCAAACTGCTGTATTACAAAACGAACAACTAGCAACAAACAGAGAAACACTACTGGAATCGGACGAGAAGGTTAACCGACGTTTTGACAGTTGGGTAAAGTCGCATTATGTTACAGTCTGGAGGTGTGAATGACTGTTCATTGTAACCTGAATAGTAATACGGTTTACTGATAAATGCCTCGGTGTCTTCTGAATCGTCTACCGCCAGATTACGTGTGCAGGTGTCAGGTGACCTCTCAGTGTTCACAGCACTGTGCATTCATTTTCGTAGCGGCGCCTCTCGGCAGCACATTTCCATTTTCCGTCTACAATTTGTAAGAAATTCTCTGTGCAGCAGCGTGCCTGACTGACAGTCGCCAACCGCGTGCCTCTGTAGACCGAGGAACGAGCACCATGTCACAACGACAAAAGGTACGAATGCTATAACGGCTTGAGGAGGACGATGACTAGCCAGAGTCGTGTTCTGATGAAAGTGATCACGTGACTGCAAGTGACCGCAACGCTTAAAGAGCCGAGTCATGAGGAAAATAGATCCAGCTCGTCTGAACTGAGTCATTAGGATGCATTCAGTTCATCTGAATTTCATTACGGAAAGGATCGTGAAACAAGACTGGACACAAAAGGTCCTCGAAATTCTCCAGCAACTGCAATAGTTTTTCATCCCTCTGGAAGCAAAGGTAGGGCTCGTTCGGTCTAGACTCCAATGAAAGTGTTGAACTTCCTGTAGTAAAGCGTATATGTAAATGTTCGTTGAACATTTACCATAGAAAGAAATCCAAGATTGGCAGGCATCACATATACAAGCCCTTTTGTCGGGGTCCTTTATGTCATTCGTACGATGCGTTGATCGAGAAATAATTTTCAAGGGGTTGTGGGACAAAAAATAATGTGTTTATTCATGTTAACACTAATCATATATATCAATATATACCCTGTAAACTGACTCATTCCGCATCATTTCGATGAAAGAATCGTTCAGATGATCTATTAAACGTGTGACTAACTACTATGAACTCTAAAGCCAATGGATTGGAGTGTTGTTTTTTGTTACGAGTGAGGAGAAATTTCGTTTTCTCTACCGGTGTTTGCGCTTGAAAGCAGCAAATACGCATAAATTTCGCCAGGTAAAAAATAAACCAGCGAACTCAGAGGAATATATGAACTTATGTTAGTTTTGTTTTGTGATATTTTGTATCAAAGTCCGTATGTAACCATAGACGAGCAGCCTCTGTGTTTAAGGAGAACTGCTTTTCTAGGCAACACATACAAAGTAAACTTGCAAAATATGGATTAAAAATATTACCTCTTCTCGATCCTAAGGCTGGCTATACAGTTAATTTGGAACTACACGTCGAACAATAACGTGAGGGAAAGTCTCGTGACAGTAATGCTGCCAGCGGTTTTGTACTGAGATTAGCAGAGCCTATTTCTGGAACCAACAGGAATGTAACAAGCGATAACTGGTTCAGCAGCGAGAATTTGGGTGTGACACAGTTGCGAGAAATGAAAGTCACGTAGTTGGGGACGGTGAGAAAAGCAAGAAGAGAAACTAAAAAAACCTCCACATAAGAAAAGAGACTGATGCTTCTCAGTGTTTGGTTTCAGTAATAAATGCACTATTCTGTCATACTGCCCAAAGAAAAAGAAAAAGAAAACTGTACCCGCTGTATTAAAATTCAAATTTACTTAGCAGATGGCCTCCAGAATTATAATTTACATGTACATACATTAAACTGATACAAGATGACATAAAATAATGTGAAACAGTGAAACCAGGTACGGGAACAAATAAAGTCACCTTAGCACATAATACACACCTGGAAATGGAAAAAAGAACACATTGACACCGGTGTGTCAGACCCACCATACTTGCTCCGGACACTGCGAGAGGGCTGTACAAGCAATGATCACACGCACGGCACAGCGGACACACCAGGAACCGCGGTGTTGGCCGTCGAATGGCGCTAGCTGCGCAGCATTTGTGCACCGCCGCCGTCAGTGTCAGCCAGTTTGCCGTGGCATACGGAGCTCCATCGCAGTCTTTAACACTGGTAGCATGCCGCGACAGCGTGGACGTGAACCGTATGTGCAGTTGACGGACTTTGAGCGAGGGCGTATAGTGGGCATGCGGGAGGCCGGGTGGACGTACCGCCGAATTGCTCAACACGTGGGGCGAGAGGTCTCCACAGTACATCGATGTTGTCGCCAGTGGTCGGCGGAAGGTGCACGTGCCAGTCGACCTGGGACCGGACCGCAGCGACGCACGGATGCACGCCAAGACCGTAGGATCCTACGCAGTGCCGTAGGGGACCGCACCGCCACTTCCCAGCAAATTAGGGACACTGTTGCTCCTGGGGTATCGGCGAGGACCATTCGCAACCGTCTCCATGAAGCTGGGCTACGGTCCCGCACACCGTTAGGCCGTCTTCCGCTCACGCCCCAACATCGTGCAGCCCGCCTCCAGTGGTGTCGCGACAGGCGTGAATGGAGGGACGAATGGAGACGTGTCGTCTTCAGCGATGAGAGTCGCTTCTGCCTTGGTGCCAATGATGGTCGTACGCGTGTTTGGCGCCGTGCAGGTGAGCGCCACAATCAGGACTGCATACGACCGAGGCACACAGGGCCAACACCCGGCATCATGGTGTGGGGAGCGATCTCCTACACTGGCCGTACACCACTGGTGATCGTCGAGGGGACAGTGAATAGTGCACGGTACATCCAAACCGTCATCGAACCCATCGTTCTACCATTCCTAGACCGGCAAGGGAACTTGCCGTTCCAACAGGACAATGCACGTCCGCATGTATCCCGTGCCACCCAACGTGCTCTAGAAGGTGTAAGTCAACTACCCTGGCCAGCAAGATCTCCGGAGCTGTCCCCCATTGAGCATGTTTGGGACTGGATGAAGCGTCGTCTCACGCGGTCTGCACGTCCAGCACGAACGCTGGTCCAACTGAGGCGCCAGGTGAAAATGGCATGGCAAGCCGTTCCACAGGACTACATCCAGCATCTCTACGATCGTCTCCATGGGAGAATAGCAGCCTGCATTGCTGCGAAAGGTGGATATACACTGTACTAGTGCCGACATTGTGCATGCTCTGTTGCCTGTGTCTATGTGCCTGTGGTTCTGTCAGTGTGATCATGTGATGTATCTGACCCCAGGAATGTGTCAATAAAGTTTCCCCTTCCTGGGACAATGAATTCACGGTGTTCTTATTTCAATTTCCAGGAGTGTATGTTGTAGTTTCGTTAGTAAGTCATATTGAACCACAAAATTTATGAAAATGGTTCTTTAATGTCTTTTGAGAATATAAACAAAGATATTGTTGATTCCTATTTCTGGAGGTTCGGAAACTCCTAATTAGAAAAATGTTGCATGCTGGCGTAATTTGGAATACGTGGTCCAATTAACACCACATATTTTAATCAAAAAGTAAGCAGTTATTTTCATTCATAATTATTATTAATCAACGTACTTTGAACTTTTATAGCGTACGAATATTCACACATTAAAGTCATCACTCTGCACATTCTGGAAACCTGTACGTTGCGAAGTTCGTGTTTTTTTTCTGATGCCCCCACATTTATCATGCAGATTCTGCACACAAGAAACACATCCAGCGTGTGCTGCGTTGGCGATCACTTGTGGGGGCACCTTTTGTAGAGTTGGTCTTCTTTCGGTTGTTTCTCGCGTTGCTAAACAGTAAATTACAGTTCATTTGTAATTTCGTGATTTACATGCGATGCTCTCAGGACGTGTTCGTTTTGGAACGGAAAAACTACAGAAAATGGAGTTGGAGGTGTAGTTGTTCGTGATGTTTCTGCCACTTCTTCGGTACCACTGTCGACAGAACGACTAAAATTAGGGGTTTCTACGGTGCGAGAACTTTGCGAAGCTTATTTCTAATGAGGGCGACACTCATGGGCGTCGTCTCGAGTACTACTGGGAGGTGAACCTTCTGTTGTAGGCGTAGTTTGATTCCCACTTACTGGTTATGCTTCTTCTCCTGCTTCAGATACAGCTGACGGAGCGAATGCCTCTTCAGAAATGACGCTAGGGCTGAACGCATAGGTTCCAGAGGCCCTAAAGACACTCATTATGTTGCTCAGTGTGAACGCTCTTGTCTATACTACGCTAAAAATTGTCCCGAAGTCACTTTTCCTCAAGGACTTGTTTCTGTCGAAGAATAGCGTTAACTTCTTTGTCGCACAACTTCACGAAAGATTTGAAAACTGCTTTATCCATTGTTTGCAGTTCCTGTGTTGTACTGCTAGCGAGGCAGTACGGTATGACGTCATGTTTATTTATAGCGGCTACGGTGTTCACATCCTGATGGGATGACGCTCCATCAAATATCACCACCATTTCTCCAGCCACCTTACACGCGGCAAAGTGGTCAAGCCACCTAATGAATAAAACAGTTGGCATTGAACCTTTTCCATTCAGTATAGTCACATTCCAGGAGCCACGTCTGTCCAAACTCAGGTTTCAAACGTTGGCGTTTGAAAAGTACCATCGGTGGGATTGATGTACCGAGAGTAAAGGTGCATGCTACAACTGTGCATGCTCCGCTGCAACCGTATGCACTCTTTCGGCGCCTCTTCTTGCCAGAACAGTTTGGTGATGATGTACAGCGAGCCGACACCCTTTCTCATCGGTATTATATATCCTCTCTGCCTTCGTCATTAGGTTTTTACCCATCAAAAGACTTCGTAGCTTTGAAAAATGAAGTCTCACAATGAATTCATTTCATTTCATTGCACTATCTGGGTTCATTATTTGGGTTTTTCTCGCAGCTACCTCTCGGTGACGCTGCAAAAACCGTCTCAACCACTTCCTGCCAGCAGGCTGTTTAGACACGTCAGAAGGGTGTGGTAAACTGTTAACTAGGCAGACGTTGAAAATAGAGACACACAAAATTTTGGCAGTTATTGGCACACCAATCTCACTCAGTCAACCTATACGAGACCACAGTTCTTCTCTCATTTCCTTCCTAAGGTAAGGTGTACTGCGAAACTTCACGGCACACAAACCAGACTGGATATGATCGCGTAGAGTCCTCCTACGAATTTTATGCACTGCTGAAGCTCTTTTCACACCCTTTCATTCGTTAATGCATCCACTGCAGCCTTCAAACGTTCTCCTAACCATACTGCTCTTCTAGGAATCTAGAATTAAAGAAAACACCATTCAGAGAAGCTACGGTAGTTTCACGCAACACAATTGTTTTAACATTATAAACTTATAAAAGAAAGTAAAAGATGTTTATGAAGTGTAGCGTAACTGCAATAACATAATTTTTTGTATGTAGACCCATAACGCCATTATATTGCTGTATGTAAATCTATAAAGCCACCATGGCGTTAAAATGTTACCTTGTACTTCATAAGAGATTTCGTTTTCGTAAGTAAAAACGAATAAAGGCGAGAAATATCACGACAAAATAAATTACGTTTAGATGATAGGTTAACTCCCAACAAAATTTCTCATCAACATCGTTTGGTTGCAGATGACAAGCTACCTATAATAAATAATACGCCGGCAAAAGTGGCCGAGCGGTTCTAGGAGCTAAATCTCGAACCGCGCGACCACTGCGGTCGCAGGTTCGAATCCTGCATCGGGCATGGATGTGTGTGATGTCCTTAGGTTAGTTAGGTTTAAGTAGTTCTAAGTTCTAGGGGACCGATGACCTCAGAAGTTAAGTCCCATAGTGCTCAGAGCCATTTGAACCATAAGTAATACACAAGTGGTCCTGAAAAGTCATGGACACCAAGTGTAAAGGCATTAAAAAACGAACTATTGTTTGAACTAAGTATCCACATAACTTTGTAATCATTTAGTAAAAATGTTCACATTACAGATTAAATAAAACGGAAACCCACTGATCATGGCACAGTGGTGCTGAAACACGTTTGGGAACTTGGAAAAAACGGTGTTTTGCACAACTGGTGGACCTCACATCCTACAATTTTAACTGCAAAACACGGTCAACACAAGGAGCTGCAATCCAAATGATGAAGAAAAATATTACATCGACGTCGTTGTTCCACAATCATGCTATACATACTACCCCTAACGAGACAATGAAACGGGTAACCATATTGTATGTTGTGGTCTTCAGTCCTGAAACTGGTTTGATGCAGCTCTTCATGCTACCCTATCCTGTGCAAGCTTCTACATCTCCCAGTACGTACTGCAACCTACATCCTTCTGAATCTGCTTAGTGTATTCATCTCTTGGTCTCCCCCTACGATTTTTACCCTCCACGCTGCCCTCCAATACTAAATTGGTGATCCCTTCATGCCTCAGAACATGTCCTACCAACCGATCCCTTCTTCTGGTCACGTTGTGCCACAAACTTCTCTTTTCCCCAATCCTATTCAATACTTCCTCATTAGTTATGTGATCTACCCATCTAATCTTCAGCATTCTTCTGTAGCTCCACATTTCAAAAGCTTCTATTCTCTTCTCGTCCAAACTATTTACCGTCCATGTTTCACTTCCATACATGGCTACACTCCATACAAATACTTTCAGAAATGACTTCCTGACACTTAAATCTATACTCGATGTTAACAAATTTCTCTTCTTCAGAAACGCTTTCCTTGCCATTGCCAGTCTACATTTTATATCCTCTCTACTTCGACCATCATCAGTTATTTTGCTCCCCAAATAGCAAAACTCATTTACTACTTTAAGCGTCTCATTTCCTAATCTAATTCCTTCAAACTCACTGATTTTACAGTATGGTTCGCGCATACATCTGCGAGGCATCCTGCACGTCTGCTCAAGTCACACTGATCCATTACTTTCAGTTTATAGCGACAGCGAGAGCCGTAAACACATTTTACTGGTAGGTGCCGTTGCACCGCGACATCGATGTTGACCCTGAAACCGCGGGTCGACATGTTTCAAATACCAATCATTTCTGCAAAACATAGTAATCTACGTGTCCTCTTAATACGAACGTCCTATTCCTAGTCGTTCAAGGTGTTCCGTTTTTTCTGAATATGAGCGTATATTGACGGTAGGCAACGAAAACCTCGTAACTCCATCTGTTCAAGAGAATTTCGTAATTCTAGTAACCACTAACTCCATTATCAAAGAGAGATTCGGAAGTGCGGCGATTTCTCTAATTTGTCAATAACTAGGCTTCTGCTTTATAGTTACATATGTAACAACTTTATCTGTATGACTTTATATCATTTTTAGAAAGCCTTTTCGCTTCTCCCGTAAAATTTAACCATTTGGGGTTACTAGACTTCATTACAAACTTCTAGGATTTGTACAGGGGGTTGAGTGGACAATTTTTTAAAAATGGAACCACTGTATGTTTGAAAACACGTCTGCTGGGTAGGTATGCAGCAGGGTAGTCACGGTCGGTTGGTGTTATCTGACGTCCATCCTACCTGTCTGACCTGGTTCGGGCCTCTTTCACGTGTACGTGAGTGTTAAAGCGACACGATTGAGTACACGTTTGCAGAGTACGCCAATATGATACTTCTGTATGGCGAAGCTCGCTGTAATGGAAGAGCTGCTCGTCGCCTTGATCAACACCGTTATTCACAAGTTGGTTTTTTGGTCATTAGCGAGTAGGAATGAAAAACAAGTGACGTACTGGGGGTCACGCCTAATAAATTTCTTGTGAAAGTAGCCGCGTTGCTAACATGTCTGCAAACTGTTGTAGCACAGAACCGGTACGTTTCTGGACATGTGTTCCATTCAAATTATTATCTACTCAACCCCCTCTACAAGTCCTAGAAGTTTGTAAGGGGAATTTTATAGCACGCTAAACACATCATGAAACCTGGAGAGCAGGCCGCGGTGGTCTCGCGGTTCTAGGCGCGCAGTCCGGAACCGCGTGACTGCTACGGTCGCAGGTTCGAATCCTGCCTCGGGCATGGATGTGTGTGCTGTCCTTAGGTTAGTTAGGTTTAAGTAGTTCTAAGTTCTAGGAGACTGATGACCCCCAGATGTTAAGTCCCGTAGTGCTCAGAGCCATTTTTGAAACCTGGAGAAACGGGAGTAGCTAAAAGAAGTAGAGATATCCATTTCGCGTTGTAGGTGCACATGCAAAGACTCCAGCCAGTCGACTGCTACGTGTTGATGTTTCTGTAAAGTCTGTAAAGTCTCTCCAGGTACCCATGAATTTTCCTTTCGTGCAGTCGTGCAAAATGTGCTCCAGTGTTTGTTCCGATGCTCCGGGGTCGCATTGGTCATAATCGGTAATCACCCATTTTGTGTGGTGCTGCTGTGGTCAGGGCGTGCTCAATTTCGACATGGCTGAGGGAGACCCGGAGACCCGTATATTTCATGTTTTTTCGCTCCCGAGAGGGGGGAGGGGGGATAGGATCTGTTTCATCTGTCTTCTCATGAACACAGTTAAGATGTTCACTGATTTCTCCATCATTCTCTTAGATTATAGCTTTCTAGGGCAAGATGACCATTGTTTACCCAGACTGGTTCTCTAGGTTTTAGTCAGGCGCGTGGTAAGTTGTTCAATGCTTCAGCAATTGGTATGTCTCTCAAAGTTGGAGTTTCATCCACTCCTGTGCGATTGAATTTTATCATCAGAGAACTGGAGGGGCGATACTAGCGAATACTGACAGCCATGGCTTGGTGTAAATTTAAAAGTCCCTGTCACGATACTCAGGGCGTAGTTTTGATGGGTATCTATTTTGTTGAGATGGCTACTTCTATTCCAAACTGGAGGAAAGTATTCGGCGATACGATACATAAGCGCTTGTGCTGTAGTCCTTACGGTCTTGAAATTACGTAGATACCCAGCTAGCTGCAGCCAATTTCCTTAATATATTATTTCTTATTTTTAACTCTTGTTCTGTTAGCTTTAGGTGTTTCCTAAATGTCAGGGATATGTCCAAGGTCACACCAAGACATATTTGTTGTTTCGATTACGTTGTAATTTTTTGCGGAAGATTATATTCAATTCCTTGTTTGCCATTCTGTTGGTTACGTGGAATGAAATTTCTGTTCTATTGTGGTCAGAGCAAAGTCTCCACTTTTGTAATACTGGTCGATCTTTTCTAGATTTTTTTGGTATGTTCACCTTCTTCGAATGTGTTTTGTTTTTGAGCTACTATTGCTAGGTCGTCGGCATAGCTACACTTTACAGAATCAGTGGTGACTATGCCTCTGACGTGCAGTTAAATGGAAGTAGGGCCAAAGACGAGTCCTATGGGAGACGTTCTTTAAGGTACAGGATTTGGTTGCAGTTTCTCCATCTTTAAAAGAGCCGCTTTTAAGCACGTTGCCCGTTAGCGATTTGCTCTCTGAGCTTGGAGCGGCATAACGATGGTCAGATTGAAGAAGGAACTGGTGATGAACGGAAAGATGAAATTATTGCATTATATAAACGCACAAATATTGGAATCGATCTAGCGGATCAGTTGTCAAAACAGTTACGTTGCGAGGACTACAATAAAATGGCCCATGGCGGTATTTTTTGATCTTCTGAATAACTGGCATTCTAGAAGACTTTTAGGACTTCGCCTGGGAAACGATTAAACCTCAGCTACAACGCCGATGCTCTGCTGCCCAAGGTTCCAGTTGCAATAAGAAGGAGAGGAGCTGAGGAAGAAACGAGCAGACTCCGGAGGGCGTTGTCATGGCTGTGACAGAGGAAGAGACAAAGCAACGAGGAAGCGGCGCTTAAAATGTAAGAAATGGATGTGTGGACAACATCTCTAAGAGATTTTTGTAACATGTAGTCCGTGTACAATCAAAAGTGAACCCTTTAATAAACTTTTGGCAAATAAATGAAAGAACCACCATTTAAAAATGATTGTTCTTATTCTAGATACATTTTAGTAGGGGGGGTGACTTAATAAAAGGAGGCCGCGTAAAAGAATTGCCTTAATCATACTCAGTAGTTTCACTTACCTAATCGATCTGATTGCCTTGAACTCATGTGTGTTTAGCACATGTGACGTCGTGAGGATGGAGGAAGAGTTTTTGGAGTTACAACGAGGAAATAACCACAAGCTGTGTTCACCAGCCCTCTGCACTCGCCTCGTGTTCGCCCTTCCTGTGCTCACACCTCAGATGGGTACAATGAGAGTCGCTGTGGGCTGTACACTACAGGCTGCACACTTTTCCTTCCGTCCCGCTCTAAGCACAAAGCAACGCTTAAAAACCTACATGAACTAACCCAGGAAAGAGGCAAGATTCTGACCGTTCCCTTTTTTCTGTTTTCATAATTCTGACACTATGTAAATGTCTATGAATCGCTGATGTCTATAGCTTCCAAAGAGTAATGCGCGCGAGTTTTAACACCGCTGTCCACTGTTTACTTTCTTACGACTTCAGCACCAATTATATGTTACCCATTACTTTTCAAACTACTCTTGTCTTGGAAATGTACTGGAAGGACGCTCAATTATTAATTACGTACTCATTTATTTGATTTACAGAACCTCCAGTATATAATCGTAATCCGACTGAGAGATTAAGAATTAATTGGTATTTCAGTAGCAATTTACGATCAATATTCTGCTTCATTTTTTCCAAGCGTGTAAATGCGTAAAACACACACAAATATATTATATTCATAAATTAGCATTATACACTCCTGGAAATGGAAAAAAGAACACATTGACACCGGTGTGTCAGACCCACCATACTTGCTCCGGACACTGCGAGAGGGCTGTACAAGCAATGATCACACGCACGGCACAGCGGACACACAAGGAACCGCGGTGTTGGCCGTCGAATGGCGCTAGCTGCGCAACATTTGTGCACCGCCGCCGTCAGTGTCAGCCAGTTTGCCGTGGCATACGGAGCTCCATCGCAGTCTTTAACACTGGTAGCATGCCGCGACAGCGTAGACGTGAACCGTATCTGCAGTTGACGGACTTTGAGCGAGGGCGTATAGTGGGCATGCGGGAGGCCGGGTGGACGTACCGCCGAATTGCTCAACACGTGGGGCGTGAGGTCTCCACAGTACATCGATGTTGTCGCCAGTGGTCGGCGGAAGGTGCACGTGCCCATCGACCTGGGACCGGACCGCAGCGACGCACGGATGCACGCCAAGACCGTAGGATCCTACGCAGTGCCGTAGGGGACCGCACCGCCACTTCCCAGCAAATTAGGGACACTGTTGCTCCTGGGGTATCGGCGAGGACCATTCGCAACCGTCTCCATGAAGCTGGGCTACGGTCCCGCACACCGTTAGGCCGTCTTCCGCTCACGCCCCAACATCGTGCAGCCCGCCTCCAGTGGTGTCGCGACAGGCGTGAATGGAGGGACGAATGGAGACGTATCGTCTTCAGCGATGAGAGTCGCTTCTGCCTTGGTGCCAATGATGGTCGTATGCGTGTTTGGCGCCGTGCAGGTGAGCGCCACAATCAGGACTGCATACGACCGAGGCACACAGGGCCAACACCCGGCATCATGGTGTGGGGAGCGATCTCCTACAGTGGCCGTACACTACTGGTGATCGTCGAGGGGACACTGAATAGTGCACGGTACATCCAAACCGTCATCGAACCCATCGTTCTACCATTCCTAGACCGGCATGGGAACTTGCTGTTCCAACAGGACAATGCACGTCCGCATATATCCCGTGCCACCCAACGTGCTCTAGAAGGTGTAAGTCAACTACCCTGGCCAGCAAGATCTCCGGATCTGTCCCCCATTGAGCATGTTTGGGACTGGATGAAGCGTCGTCTCACGCGGTCTGCACGTCCAGCACGAACGCTGGTCCAACTGAGGCGCCAGGTGGAAATGGCATGGCAAGCCGTTCCACAGGACTACATCCAGCATCTCTACGATCGTCTCCATGGGAGAATAGCAGCCTGCATTGCTGCGAAAGGTGGATATACACTGTACTAGTGCCGACATTGTGCATGCTCTGTTGCCTGTGTCTATGTGCCTGTGGTTCTGTCAGTGTGATCATGTGATGTATCTGACCCCAGGAATGTGTCAATAAAGTTTCCCCTTCCTGGGACAATGAACTCACGGTGTTCTTATTTCAATTTCCAGGAGTGTATTACAAATTGCCTAAATAGAAATAGGACAATTAACAATATGGGTGGAATGATAAAATTTCAGTTAATTTCTATTGTTATAATTCTAATTGTTGACATTTCTGTTTCATGTTAAAACGTATTTGTGTGGTGGCTGACTGTGCCCAAATGCGCGATGTAGTGTTTGCGCCGAGAGACGACAACTTCCGTCGATGGAGCTGAACGCCAAGTTGGTAAAATATAAGTCATACATACTCCTTTCTATCTTGCTTGCTAGCAAGCTGCACTTCCAAAATAATTTAAAATACAGCTTGCAGCTTAAGCAAAATTTGCTCTTGTAGAGAATTATGAGAATAATTTCGTGGTAAACATATAGTGTCGTAAGAGTGGAACTGTCAAACTGCAGTCACGTCGTAACTAACATTTAATTTCAACGTCTTGACACCATTTACGATCTTAATAAAGCAGTGACAGTCACAAAACAGTCCACTAAAGACGCAATATGGATGTCACATCAGTCTAGACGTACTTGAAAATGGCGATTAAGCCGACACAGTCTGTCCAGTCAGTCGTAAATAAAGATTAATTATTGTAAGCAGCTATTTGGTGTATGTACTCAAACAATCATGTCGTTATCAGACATATATTAACGCTATTGATCCTAAAGAAGAAAAATTGGATTCAATACTGATTACACGCCGCGTGAACAAGATGGATAGGCGTTGCTTGACTGTATTTCTAAAAGCTCATCACTGCTGCATTGGAGAGTGTTTTCAGTAAATTACATTAAAAAGGGATTGATAATTATTGATTTGATAATGGCATAAGGGATTTTGATTTTTTCAAATTTAAATGTTATGTCGGAGATTGCCTACCAGAAAAGATGGATCACTGTGATAATGGTGACACTGAATTTAGCCCCGAAGTAGGTCAATATGCCACTCAGGAAAATAAAAAAAATAAAAAATAGACGATTTAAGCGAATTATTCCAAAAAATTGATGTTTTTTGACAGACGATGTCCTCAGTGCTAAATCGCATAGTCGATGTTTCGGCTACGGAAACGGCCATCACGAAAGAAATTACAGGCAGGCAATAGCCCTTGACGCGCAAGCAAGACCTAATGGTTAAAGAAACTTGCTAAAGGCAAGCAGCACTGGCGTCCGCTCCTTCATGTCGGCTGAAATTACGGAAATTAAATGAGTTGATTCAGGTTTGACTGAAGCTGCAAGGAAATGAAGAGACCAAGTACTGGTTGCAGACCAGGCGCAAGTTGCGCTATCAGAAACGGTTCGACAGCCGTGTGATCGAGTAATTAATATGGCTGCCGAGCACGTAAAATTCATGCACGAACTTTTTAATATCCGGAGCAAGGCGCCCGGAAATAAATTTGCTACCTGGACTTATAAAAAGGAAATGAATATAAAGTACACAATAGATATTAGGTCCCACGCAACAGTAATGCATTTTAACACCGAATTTTCTGATGAATGTGGATGCTGCATGTACCTCATTCGGATAGAATTAAAATAATATAAAAATCAACTTGATAGTGAATTTTCCTTCTGACCAAATAATAGTAGTGAAGGATCTCGAAGTATCGAAAGGGAAATTGCCAAAACCAAGGAGATAAGTGATTTAAATACGTCAGTAACGCGCAGTACATAATCTGTAACAAATTCTGAACCATCGTTGAACGGAATCCCGCTCAGGTTGATGCTATTTCGTGTGTACCGATAAATAACGTAGGAGCTACGCCGAATTTGTTTGAAGCTTCAGAGGTTGCTATATTTAAACCGGACAAAAAAAACTGTTCATCCAGAGGCGCAAAAAATTAGTTCTGTGGGTGGCACATCTCAGGCGCTTCAGTTGCCCACAGTGCAGCACGGGCCTGAATGTATTTGCGCAAATACATTCAATAATAAACAAATGTTTTATAATTAAATAATTAAAACTCGTAACAGGAGTGGGATTCGAGTCTGTATCTCAAGGAAGAAGAAGACTTGTTTAGAATACGACACTGGAATTGACAAAGTGAGCATGAAGCCACGCGGAAAAGTTGCTCACGGCCTTGGTAATCATCTACAATATACATAACGAGCACCCCGTTTGTACCAAAGACAGAACAGTCCTCTCCTCCGCGTCTCTGAACATCACTGCCAATGCCATTGAAAAATGCAGCGGCAGACACTGAGGAAAAGTATCTGAACCCAACATATACGTACGGAAGCCCAAAAGAACTGTGCTCCTTGTCAGAGAAGTTTAATTCCATGTGACCTAGAGTTCACAAGAAATATAGACGCCGGCATATGCTGAGGAATATATTCGGACCCAACATACACATACGGAAGCTCAAAGGAATTGTGCTCCCTGCACAAAAGCTTAATAGTGGACCTTGGGGTGACAAAAAGGATGCCGTTTTAATACAAATATACATGCTCGTATGTCTACACACTGGTGAAGAAAGTAGAGGAATATTACGAAGAGATTGAAGAAACTATGGGTTAAAAATGGGGCACTTGAAGATGGAAATTTGACCCGGGAAGATTAGAGGAGGAAAGTAATGACGCTGAGTTGGAAAACACGTTTGTGTCAAAATGGGATAAAAGGTGAAGAGAATGAGACAAAACCTCGAGGAATCTGTAGAAGTAGCAGTATGGGTGAGGAAGTTCGAAACAATGAGGAAAAAATGAGCACAAAGACAATGCTGGATAAGATAGATGAAAGAAAGAAATGGAAGGCGGTAGCAACTGAAGAAGGAAAAATAATGTACAGAAAGTCGAACAAGGAATTACGGACAGATTCTCACTCAAAATGGTCGGAAATTCGATCTCTTATTGAATTTTTTGAAAGGTATATGTGTCTAGAAAGTTGGGAAGAAGAGGTTTTTTGATCTGTGCGCTACAGAAGTTTCTCCAGCCCACTCTTCGCGGCCGTTGTGGGATGCTCTCAAGCGGAGACGCCCGGCTCAGGTAGAAAACCTGTCGTGCCGTTACGACCGTTCATAAAATGATTTATACTGCAGTATGCAAGCAAACATTCGCCGAAAAATCTGACGAACAATGTGTACAGGCAGCTCGGCGCAGCTTGTCCTGCTTAGCCAGATCGGGTTTTCTTGCCAAGAAGAACGAGGGAATTGCTTTCTGGGAACAATTGGAGTTAGAGGAAGGGTTGATATAAGGCCCTGGTCGAATTTTGATCAAAAGTGGTCAAAACATACACTCCTGGAAATTAAAATAAGAACACCGTGAATTCATTGTCCCAGGAAGGGGAAACTTTATTGACGCATTCCTGGGGTCAGATACATCACATGATCACACTGACAGAACCACAGGCACATAGACACAGGCAACAGAGCATGCACAATGTCGGCACTAGTACAGTGTATATCCACCTTTCGCAGCAATGCAGGCTGCTATTCTCCCATGGAGACGATCGTAGATATGCTGGATGTAGTCCTGTGGAACGGCTTGCCATGCCATTTCCACCTGGCGCCTCAGTTGGACCAGCGTTCGTGCTGGACGTGCAGACCTCGTGAGACGACGCTTCATCCAGTCCCAAACATGTTCAATGGGGGACAGATCCGGAGATCTTGCTGGCCAGGGTAGTTGACTTACACCATCTAGAGCACGTTGGGTGGCACGGGATACATGCGGACGTGCATTGTCCTGTTGGAACAGCAAGTTCCCTTGCCGGTCTAGGAATGGTAGAACGATGGGTTCGATGACGGTTTGGATGTACCGTGCACTATTCAGTGTCCCCTCGACGATCACCAGTGGTGTACGGCCAGTGTAGGAGATCGCTCCCCACACCATGATGCCGGGTGTTGGCCCTGTGTGCCTCGGTCGTATGCAGTCCTGATTGTGGCGCTCACCTGCACGGCGCCAAACACGCATACGACCATCATTGGCACCAAGGCAGAAGCGACTCTCATCGCTGAAGACGACACGTCTCCATTCGTCCCTCCATTCACGCCTGTCGCGACACCACTGGAGGCGGACTGCACGATGTTGGGGCGTGAGCGGAAGACGGCCTAACGGTGTGCGGGACCGTAGCCCAGCTTCATGGAGACGGTTGCGAATGGTCCTCGCCGATACCCCAGGAGCAACAGTGTCCCTAATTTGCTGGGAAGTGGCGGTGCGGTCCCCTACGGCACTGCGTAGGATCCTACGGTCTTGGCGTGCATCCGTGCGTCGCTGCGGTCCGGTCCCAGATCGACGGGCACGTGCACCTTCCGCCGACCACTGGCGACAACATCGATGTACTGTGGAGACCTCACGCCCCACATGTTGAACAATTCGGCGGTACGTCCACCCGGCCTCCCGCATGCCCACTATACGCCGTCGCTCAAAGTCCGTCAACTGCACATACGGTTCACGTCCACGCTGTCGCGGCATGCTACCAGTGTTAAAGACTGCGATGGAGCTCCGTATGCCACGGCAAACTGGCTGACACTGACGGCGGCGGTGCACAAATGCTGCGCAGATAGCGCCATTCGACGGCCAACACTGCGGTTCCTGGTGTGTCCGCTGTGCCGTGCGTGTGATCATTGCTTGTACAGCCCTCTCGCAGTGTCCGGAGCAAGTATGGTGGGTCTGACACACCGGTGTCAATGTGTTCTTTTTTCCATTTCCAGGAGTGTAATTTTGGTCCGCCAGTCTGGTTTAGTCATTTTGAATTTTTAAAATCTAACTTCATATATGTGTTCATCGACATCAAAAATACATAACAACATGTAGTTTTTGGGCAAATTGGAGTAATAATACATATAAAAGTTTACCATAAACTTTAAACCGGTATTTCTGAGAAACGATTTTATCCTAACTGCGTGCAGCATAAATTCAAAACGGTTCAACCTATTAACTTCTACCTTTGACCCATAAAAAGTAAACAGTATTCTTGGGAGCGTATACCTATAATATATGACATTTGTTAATGTTAAATATTTTTTGTAAAGCCATAAACAGAAAAAAACAAAAATCAAACTCGAAGTTAGTGTTAGCACCATATCGTTAAATTTAAAATTACTTAATTGTAGTTAGGTACAAGCTCCCAAAAAATTAATGTAATATCGACTGATATTATCCATTTTTGACTTCAGATAACTCCTGAGTGGCTACACTGCACGCAATCTGCGTACTCCAGTCTCGCAGGTCCTTGATCAAACCATAATTACGACGCCCTTTTGTTTTTAACTGAAAATCTAAAATAAAGTTCAAAGTACGATCAGTTATAACCCCAAACAGAAACTTTGTATGTCTTTGAATTGTTTTAAAAAAATTCTAAACTTCATCTATTTATTGCTCTCCTTAAGTAGAGAAACAGAACAGGCAGGAATGGCATGGATAAAGGAGAGAGGTAAAGAAATAGGGAAACTAGAAAATAAAGGAAAACACAAAATGATGTGTAGATTAACTGCTGACCTATGAAAGCAGGAGAATAGAAAGAAGTGGTGGTACTATGGTTCATAAACTGGAGAAAGTTTTGGGAGGGGCAAGAATATGAAGAATGCCTACATGAAACTAAAAACGAAATGATACTGAATTAGAAGAGGCGACGAGGGTTATAGAGGGGGACAGAGGACGCTGCATCTTGGAAGGAGAAGTAGAGAGAATTCTAAGACAGATGAAGAATCACAGAGCATGTGGAACTGATGGATTACCAGCAGACTTGTTTAAGAGCCGTGGGAGTACCGGAGTGAAAGAGCTAAGTTCTCCATGTAACAAGATATACACTCCTGGAAATGGAAAACAGAACACATTGACACCGGTGTGTCAGAACCACCATACTTGCTCCGGACACTGCGAGAGGGCTGTACAAGCAATGATCACACGCACGGCACAGCGGACACACCAGGAACCGCGGTGTTGGCCGTCGAATGGCGCTAGCTGCGCAGCACTTGTGCACCGCCGCCGTCAGTGTCAGCCAGTTTGCCGTGGCATACGGAGCTCCATCGCAGTCTTTAACACTGGTAGCATGCCGCGACAGCGTGGACGTGAACCGTATGTGCAGTTGACGGACTTTGAGCGAGGGCGTATAGTGGGCATGCGGGAGGCCGGGTGGACGTACCGCCGAATTGCTCAACACGTGGGGCGTGAGGTCTCCACAGTACATCGATGTTGTCGCCAGTGGTCGGCGGAAGGTGCACGTGCCCGTCGACCTGGGACCGGACCGCAGCGACGCACGGATGCACGCCAAGACCGTAGGATCCTACGCAGTGCCGTAGGGGACCGCACCGCCACTTCCCAGCAAATTAGGGACACTGTTGCTCCTGGGGTATCGGCGAGGACCATTCGCAACCGTCTCCATGAAGCTGGGCTACGGTCCCGCACACCGTTAGACCGTCTTCCGCTCACGCCCCAACATCGTGCAGTCCGCCTCCAGTGGTGTCGCGACAGGCGTGAATGGAGGGACGAATGGAGACGTGTCGTCTTCAGCGATGAGAGTCGCTTCTGCCTTGGTGCCAATGATGGTCGTATGCGTGTTTGGCGCCGTGCAGGTGAGCGCCACAATCAGGACTGCATACGACCGAGGCACACAGGGCCAACACCCGGCATCATGGTGTGGGGAGCGATCTCCTACACTGGCCGTACACCACTGGTGATCGTCGAGGGGACACTGAATAGTGCACGGTACATCCAAACCGTCATCGAACCCATCGTTCTACCATTCCTAGACCGGCAAGGGAACTTGCTGTTCCAACAGGACAATGCACGTCCGCATGTATCCCATGCCACCCAACGTGCTCTAGAAGGTGTAAGTCAACTACCCTGGCCAGCAAGATCTCCGGATCTGTCCCCCATTGAGCATGTTTGGGACTGGATGAAGCGTCGTCTCACGCGGTCTGCACGTCCAGCACGAACGCTGGTCCAACTGAGGCGCCAGGTGGAAATGGCATGGCAAGCCGTTCCACAGGACTACATCCAGCATCTCTACGATCGTCTCCATGGGAGAATAGCAGCCTGCATTGCTGCGAAAGGTGGATATACACTGTACTAGTGCCGACATTGTGCATGCTCTGTTGCCTGTGTCTATGTGCCTGTGGTTCTGTCAGTGTGATCATGTGATGTATCTGACCCCAGGAATGTGTCAATAAAGTTTCCCCTTCCGGGGACAATGAATTCATGGTGTTCTTATTTCAATTTCCAGGAGTGTATGTGAAAGGTGAATGAGCGGATGAGTTCCTCTCGGCAGTACCGACTGAGAAGAAATGCAATGCCAAGAAATGTGAGGATTTTAGAATCGTCAGTTTGATTTCTCAAGCATCAAAAGGTTTACTAAGAGTGATGAACAGAAGACTCCACGGAAGATTAGAAAATATATTGCACAGGAACAGTATGGATTTAGAAGAGGAACAGGTACAAGAGAAGGAAATGGACTACTGAGAATTATAGGTGAGTAACACACTGAATGAGGAAGAGAAGTTTACACTGTTTCCATTGACGAGGAGAAAGCCTTTGACAGAATACAGTGAACTAAATTAATGGACATTCTAAGAAAGAATGGTGTCGACTGGACAGGTAGAAGGCTGATTAAGATTGGTTCAAATGGTTCAAATGGCTCTGAGCACTATGGGACTTATCATCTGAGGTCATCAGTCCCCTACAACTTAGAACTACTTAAACCTAACTACCCTAAGGACGTCACACACATCCATGCCCGAGGCAGGATTCGAACCTGCGACCGTAGCAGTCGCGCAGTTCCGGACTGAAGCGCCTACAACCGCTCGGCCACCGCGGCCGGCGCTGATTAAGAATTTATACTTACAATATAAAATGAGAGTACAGATTGGGAATGAGTTGACAGCGGAAAGCACAGTGACTGGGGCTGCTGTTTATCCGCAATACTGTTTAACATAGTATACGTCGAGCAGTAATGAAGAGGTACTGATTAGGATTGGGGAGAAGAGGAATTTGTGGCACAACTTGACTAGAAGAAGGGATTGGTTGGTAGGACAAGTTTTGAGGCACGAAGGGATCACCAATTTAGTATTGGAGGGCAGCGCAGAGGGTAAAAATCGTAGAGGGATACCGAGGGATGAAAACAATACGCAGATTCGGAAGGATGTAGGATGCACCAGTTACTTGGAGATGAAGAAACTTGCATAGGATAGATTAGCATGGAGTGCTGCATCAAACCAGTCTGTGGACTGAGGACCTCAACAACAAAACAACAACATGTCCAACATATTATTCAGAAATGTTTGAAGCGTAAAAGGTGCGGGTGGGTTGGTGGCAGAAGGATAGAACGTACTTGATTTGCAGATGATGGGCTGTTATTGGCACAAAGCGAAAAACACTATGATTGGAATGTTAAAAGCATTAAATAATACCTGTGAAGAATTCCCAAAGATAATGAATAAGAAAATGACAAAATTATGGTGATAAGTGCAAGAAAAGTAAAAGCAGCTATAAAGTTAGGAGAGGAAGATATAGAACAAGTTAGTGGAATATCTGCAAAGCATAATTACAGACGACGCGAGATGTAATAAGGAGATGGAGGTATTTAATAAAAAGAGAAGGCTTGTATGTGAGTGCACGGACAGGGACCTGAGGAAGAGAATGGCGAAATGCTTTATATAGAGCGTGGCATTATAGGGAGCTGAGACATGGACACTGAAAAAAACAAAGAAGCATTTTATATGTGACTTTGGTGGAGAATGGAAGGGATAAAATGGGTAGACAAAGTGATAAATGAAGAGGTGCTGTGTAGAGTGGGGGAAGAGAGAGAAATTTTTAAAGGTAACCAGGAAGAGGAAACACAAGTGGCTTGAACATTGGATTCGAAGAGATTATTTGCCGATGGCTGCTATGGTGGGAACGGCGAATGGCTGAAGAAGAAGAGGACGGACGCTTAATATACCAGGTGGTGGATAGTATAAGGATAGAAAACAATTACGAGAAAACGAAGAGGTAGCAAATGACAGGAGTGCAGGAGAGCTAAATGTGAAGAACAGCCCTGGGGCAGAACACTGATGATGATGATCTAGAGGGGAATGAGTTTGAGAAGCTGCCAGATTAAATGAATGACGGAACGGCGAAGGCTGGCTGCGTAACGATTCATTTACATCTATGAGTTTGAGTTTTTACAGAAAGACGAAGCGGCGAAGGTGAAACGGCGAGTGGTTTAGGTAGGACAGCTGCGGCTCCTTCTGCATTACGGCACGGATGCAGTTGTGGGCGTGCGAGATGCAGTGCGCAGTGGAGGAGCTGTGGCAAGGCCGCCGCGCGCTATGCAGGCGGCGGCCAGAGTGGGCCGGCCTTGGAGTGAGGGAGAGGTTGGTGCGCCGTCCCGGCGCGCGCACCTTGCTCGCTCTCCGGCTCCCGCGCCAACTTTGCAGGTGTGGCGGTGGACGGCCGCCAGGCTAGCAGATGTCGCAACAGCGCACCGCGGCCGGCGGCTAGGCAGCGCGCAGTCCGAGCCGTGTCCTCAACACTGGCTGGCCGCTCTCCTAATTTCCTGCACCGCGCTGCCGTCACGATACGTGTACCTGTATCATTACTCGATGTAGTCTTTAGCGACTCTCCACGATAGTCTATCCTGCACAAGTATTCTACTTTGCACCCTACAAACAAATTCAACCTGCTTACTCTTTCCAAGTCTCGATCTCCTTCGAGCCAAATTGTGCCATTCTTCTCGATTCCGCTCGGTACCTGATCATTAGTTGTCTGCCTTATTCATCTAATCTTCAGCATTCGCCCATAACATCACATTTCAAAGGCTTCTCTTCTCTACATGCTTGTGCTATTTATTGTCCACGTCCCAGTTCTCTATACGTTTAACTCTAAAGAAATAATACAAAAAAAAATAGATCTCGACTCTTACATTTGTGTTCCACGTTCTCCTTTTCAGAAACGCTTTTCTTGCTATTGCCAGTCTGCATTTTAATCTTTATCACTTATTCGGTGATCATTCATTTTCCTGAACGCATAGAAAACCTCGTCGACTACTTCCGGTGTTTCACTTCGTAATTCTCTAAACATCATCACCTGATTCAATTCGACTACAATTTTTTTTTATTGATATTCTCCAGCCTCTTTTCACGACATCTACGATCCAGCCAAACTCATCTAAATCCTTGGCTACGCCAATCCTCACAGTCTCTGCTTCATCCACCTAAGCTTGGATTCCTTTTCCAAATCTCTCCTTTGTTCCCTTTACTGCTTGCTGAACGTACAGACAGCACAACACGAGGCGTAGGATGCAGCCGTGCCACACACTCCAATCAACTCCTGCTTCCTTTTCCTATCTTATGGCGCTTATAACTGCTGCTGCCATGTCTTAATTTCCTCCCAAGGTGACGTGTCCTGTCTTGTTTCGAGAATCTTGACGCGTGTACATACATGGGTCACAAGTTACAAAAATGTATCAGTAACTTAAATAAATCACAACTATTACGATCCTCTGTAATAACCTAAGGCAGTAATGCTTGAAGAAATAAGAACTGTTTTCGCACCATGAAATTTATTCCGGAAAACTTATAGAGAATGGTACAGAAGTATAGGAGGAAGGTCGACAGTGGAGTACTGGATAATCAAGTACGAGAAAAAGTACGGTACCAATCTCTGTATGGTACAAAAGGCAATGTCCCGACTGCCTGACTCGCTGACTGGCTCATCATCGACCAACTCAAGCCATTAAAGATAGAAACTTGAAATTTGCTAAGAGTGTTGATGTTATATTGTAGACGTCGTTTAAGAAGGGATTTTTCTATATTCCATTCGTAAGGGAGTGAAACAGGAGAAGACAGGTGTTTTGAGAATATGTCGCTATCATATACGTGTTTCAGCATTTTTTTTTTTTTTATAAATTTAGCCCCTAAAGGGCTGAAAGAGAGCGTGAAAGATTTATAAAAAAACCATTAGTAAAGAACTATTAAAGTATTTTTAAAACTTACATTGACTTCTCGGCTACAAATAAAAAATAGGTGTTTTACTGTTTTTGGAAATTCAACCCCTATGAGGTGTAGAGCGATAGGAATAGGGGATGAAAGTTTTTGCGGAAAGTTATATTATGGAAGCATTTTTAAGCTAAAATACTTTTGTACAAATAAAATGGTATTTGTAATAAGATGACATGAAAAAGGAATGTTTTATTCGTGATTACTAAGTTAGCTTCGTAAAATACGACTTGAAGCTGGGCATCCATGATCCCCTTTGCCTATTGACAGTTAAAAGTTTCTATTATGCTAAAATTTTTCACAAATAGTAAGTTTTAGGGCAAAGTCGGTACGCAATGTCACAAGCTAGTCAAAAAAACTCTCTATCGATACCTTTTTCACCCCTCTGCGATTAGTATGTGTGGAGAAAAAGGGATGTTGACTTGAGAAATAATACATGTGATCATGTGTGTTCAGCTACTAAAAAGTTATACACACAATCATTATTTACTTACTCCTGTCTACAAGTTTAAGCAACATCTTCAAACATTACATGCAAAATTTTCATATTCTCCCGCTTGTTACTTGCAAACTATAAGTCCTGCATAAAAAATGAACATAACCTTTTCGTAGGAAATTTAATGTAGTTAAATTTTATGCTGAGTTACGTTTTTTGCTAGAGCCTGTAGTTTCTCAATTATTCTAGAAAAAGGTACAAAAGACACCTTCAAACACATTTTTCCAAAATAAATCGAAAACCGTGGCCTATATTACATTTCCTACAAAAAGGTCCTCTTTATTCTTTGCACGTAGTGAGAGAATATGAACTCTCCCATATAGTTTTTGAAGGCGTTGCAGGTTGCATAAAACCTAACGGTAGGGGCCGCTGAATCACCTTGTATATCTTTTACAGCGTTTTCATTCTTGTGGGCGTAGTTGTTTAAAAACGGCAGGAAACAGGGTACTTCAGGGTACTGCACTGGCTAGCCGAGAATAATGTGCCGCATTTCCTTCTCTGCACCACAATCACACATTGGTGAGTCAATCAGTTGCAGCACATAGAAGTGCTGTCGGAACCATCCTCTGTTAACAGAGGTGGATCACAGTACCATGATGCCCCTTTGCCCGCAGCACAGTAATTTTGCTGTAGTTCAGCAATACGGTTATAACCAGGTACACAAAGTGATTGTTGGTGTTATTGACAACATGATTCCATATGAACAGCAAGGATCATTTCGAGTCTGTCAGAATAACGATCGCATCCGTTTCCAAGCCGTCGGAATATTCGAGTCCCTCTAGTATCGCAGTAGAGTTCCTCTGTAACTACAAAGGCTTCCGGAGGACGTTGGAATTGGCCACTATGTCGTGTCTCTTCATTATAATATATGCTTCCATCACCGTCTTGGGTACGGGAACCATCTGTTTACAGACGCTTCACACGATCTCTTCTGCTTATTACATCCTTTCACACTCGCGGGTTCATATTAGGTTCCATGTATGGTGTATCTGCGCTAATGTTTAAAAGTGCGAAGGCAGTGATCACGTCCGTCCTTGCTGCCATACTCAGACAACTGATTTTAATGACCGGAGCCGCGCGACTACGCCCCTGCTGACCCCTTCTCGCCCCCACGCCTCTACCGCGGCAAAGAATATAATTACGTCTCTGCACGCAGAGCACTGGGACCTCTTTTCACACTGCATTTTATTTCTTGACCAGTATAGTAGCAATAGAAAGAAAATTAAATACGTTGCCTTTTAAATCGCTGGCATACTTTTATTATGGTTCTGGGAGTCAGCATAATATTTTTACTGAAAGGGTCAAGTATTCAAAAAGGTTGAAAAACACATAGAGAAACAAGGTGAGCTGAGTTAATGCGACAGGACCACGTTTTGGACACTCTGTAGAAATGGGAACATGTTGTCGTAGCTCTACCAACCGTGTACAATGTGCACGGCCTATGCCAAACACAGCTTTTTTTTTCCTGCAACATGAGGTAGTAGAAAATATCGTATGAACAGTGACAGTGGTGTTTCTTATCAGCAAAATTAGGAAACGACATCATACGGGAACTTTATGAAGGACGAGGACTTTGCTACTGCACTGCGGTGCATTTGCAAACTACATACGTAGGGAAATCAATAAGATATTACCACGCCCCTCTCTTCCAATATATCACCTGTGTACTGAAATTGAGCATATGTGGCGATCCTATTAAATATACAGGTATTGGTCCATTGGAGGACGTGGGCAGTGATCGAAGTCACTTGCACTGACCAGTGTAAAGTTTCTTTGTGCGTTCTGTAGGAAGACCATATCCCCCAACCAACAATTGCAAGACAGGGTCCCTGTGTTGTTCTTTCATAAGCAGTTTGATATATTGTTTTTCTGCTGTAATACATCCAAGCAGTGTATATCTACGAATTAGTACACCGCCATACATGTTGTTTTTCCACCATCTTTTTTCGAGGTCTGTGTCAGATGCTAAACTGACATTAACCCTTTTGGATCCGTTGGCTTTCACAGGAAGCTGGACATCGCCCGGCGTAAACCATGCTGCTCCCACAACATTGTTAAAATAAAAGACTGATGCAGAGTTTCTTATTGACAAAAATGTGGAGGACACCACAGCATACGGAAACTGCGAGAGTTTGCGGCATCGTGGAGCGCTCCCAAACAGCTGCCAGTCAGGCAGCAACAGTGATGTAACCGATTTTGTGACATTTTACGTTTCCCTAACCAATAGCGAATTGTACAGTTTCATATGTCTGCTTCGGTAGTTTTGTTCCTCGCATTTCTGCCCGTTAATCTAATATTTAGTAGACACAGTTCTCGCGTTTCCGTTTGTGTTGGAAAGTAAACCAATGTTGTGACATATTAACGGTTACAAATAAGGAGAGAATTATTTGATCTCACCTGAGTGCTTTGATAGTTCACTTTTTGAGTCTCTGCATATTAATCTAATTTATTTGACACAGTTCTTGCATTTTTCAGTGTGCGACAATAGAGTTCCATAACAGGCGTCAATTGTCCTTCGTTTGTCTGTGTAGAGTAGTTTTCCATGGTCTTCATTATGGATAAGGATTGCAATTGCTCTGTGTGGATGCAAGCCGAGTTTGTGGCACCTTGCTTTCTTCTCCAGGCTGTGATGGCTTCTGTTACACAGCTTGAAGCTGCAGTGGATGAGTATCACTATTGTGGGTTCGCCATGGGGATCCAAAGGAAGTCCATCTCGTCTGAGTCCGCTGATAGGTCCGCACCGGTGCCCAGCTCGGTTACTGCTAGCACTGAGGTTGATGCTTCACCTGTGGTCTCGTGGGAGGTCGCCTCAATACATGGCAGATGGTGAAAGACTTCACAGGGACCGCACATAAGGCCTCTCCAGTTAGTCTGAGAAACAGGTCAGCTAGATGCAGTCACTTGTTCTGAGGAAATCTCTCATCCTGCAAGATCCGGGCAATCACAGAGGATGGGATTATTGGTGGTTGGGATCTCCAATGTTAGGAATGTTATGGGGACCCTTCAGAGACATGGCTGCCAAGGAGCGAGGAAAAACCATGTGCATACTGGGTGGAGTTATTCTACATGTTCAATGTAGATCTCATGTAGAGCACAAGGTGCAGACAACTGCATGTAGCAGTTCACGTCGGTACCAATCATGTATGTCACTTTGGATCAGAAGGGATTCTCTCCAGTTTCGAGGGGCTAACAGAAGTGGTAAACGCTGCCAGTCTTGCTTGCGAGATGAAAGCAGAGCTCACCATTTGCAGCACAGTCGCCAGGACTGATAGAGACCCAAGTGGAGGGCCTGAATCAGAGACTCAGACAGTTCTGCGACTCTGTAGGCTGCAGATTCCTCGACTTGCGCCATATGGTGGTTGAGGTTTCAGGTTCCGCTGAATAGGTCAGGAGCCCACTATACGCAGGAGGCGGCTACATCGGTATCAGGGGCTGTTTGCCATGCACTAGTTAGGTTAGAGGGTCTCGAGGAAACTCAAAAAGGGCTTCAGTCCCAATGGGTGCAGATCGAACATAGGATGAACGTAGATCCAGGAACCATTGGTATAATAGTTATGAATTGTCATAGCTGTGTTCGGAAAGTACCAGAGCTGTCAGCGCTAACAGAAAGCACTGATACTCAAATAGTTACAGGCACTGAAAGCAGGCTAACGTTCAGCCCAAATTTTTGCAAAGGACCCAATGGTGTTCAGAAAAGATAGGCTAAACACAGTTGACAGTGGCGTGTTTGTTACTGTTAGAAGTAGTTTATGTTGTAGCGAAATTGAAGTAGATAGTTCCTGTGAGTTAGTAAGAGCAGAGGTCATTCTCGGCAACCGGAATAAAATAATAATTGGATCCTTTTACCGACCACCCAATTCTGATGCTACAATTGCTGAAAGGTTCAAAGAAAACTTGAGTTTAATTTCAAGCAAGTGCCTGACTATACAATAATAGTTGGTGGCGACTTTAGATTAGCCTCGATACGTTGGCGAAAATAGAAAACATCATCCGAAATTGTGCTAAATTCATTCTCTGAAAATTATTTCGAGAAGTTAGTTCATGAGCCCATGTGAACAGTAAATGGATGTGAAAACATACTTAAGCTCTTAACAACAAATAATCCTGGGCTAAAAGTGAGCATCAAAATGGTTACAGGGATTAGTGAACAGAGGGTTGTCGTAGCAAGATTGAATATTGTAACCCACAATCCTCCTAAAATAAACGAAAAATATACCTATTCAAAAAAAGCAGATAAGAATTCACTCGACGCCTCTCTGAGAGGTGTGGCTTCTATTCAAAGAAACAGTATCGACAATTGAGAGATTTATACCGAATACACTAACAAACGGCGGAACTGATCCTCCTTGGTACAAAAAAACGGGTCACAACAATGCTGCAAACACAACGAAAAAGCATGCAAAATTTAAACAAATTCAAAATCTCCAAGACAGGCGATCTAGTACAGAAACTCGAAATTTAGCGGGGACTTCAATGCGAGATGCTTATAGTAGTTTCCATAACGAAACTTAGTATCAGAACCTGGCAGAAAATCCAAAGAGATTCTGGTCATGTCAAGTATGCTAGTGGCAAGACACACTCGAAGGCTTCTCTGCACGGGTAGCAATGGAAATAGTACTGACGACGGTACTGCTAAAGCAGAGTTACTAAACACAGCCTTCCGAAATTCCTTCACCCAAGAAGACGAAGTAAATGTTCCAGAATTCAAATCAACAACAGCTGCCCCCATGAGTAACTTAGAAGTAGATATCCAAGGAGTAGTAAAGCTACTACAATCAATAAAAGCAAGTCTTCCAGTCCAGACTATAAACCAATTAATTTCCTTTCAGTGTGTACTGATACAGTAGCTCCATACTTAACAATCATTTGTAACCCTTCGCTACACGAAAGATCCGTACCCAAAGACTGGGAAGCAGGGCACACCCATATTTAAGAAAGGTAATATGAGTAATACACTAAATTACAAGCCCATACCTTAAATGTCAATGTGCAGCAGGATTTTGGAACTTATATTGTGTTCGAACATAATGAATTACCTGGAAGAGAACAGTCTATTGACCCACAGTCAACACGGATTTACGAGGTGTGATTGGAAAGTTTTAAGAATGGGCATGTAATTGTAAAATGGTGGTACTTACATGCTACTGTGATATCCTTCAAAATAGTCCCCTTCTGATTGAACACATCGACTCCAACGGTGTTTCCACTTTTGGAAACATTCCTGGAATTTTTTTTTCCTGAACGCTCTTCGTATTTGCTTGGATTTCTTCAGTCGAGTCAAATCGCTTCCCTTCCAGTGAAAATTTCAGTTTAGGAAACAGGTATAAGTCCACAGGGGCCAAATCAGGGGAATATGGCGGTTGTGGAAGCACATGAGTTTTGAATTTTGTCAAAAATTCAACGACGGAGAAGGCACGATGAGACAGAGCATTGTCATGGTGTAGCATCCAGCTCCTGTCTTCCCACAATGCAGGCCTTTTCTTCCGCACCTTTTCGTGCAAATGCTCAAGAACACATTTTTAGTATTTCCTGGTTAATTATCTGTCCTCAGGGGTAAATTCATGATGCACAATCCCGGTAGAATCGAAAAAAATCAACAACATTGTCTTTACCTTCGACCGACTTTGCCGTGCTTTTCTTGGTCGTGATGAACCTGGAGTCTTCCACTTTGGTTTCAAGATCATATCAATATACCCATTATTCGTCATCTGTAACAAATCTGGGTCAGTTTTAGTCTGATTTATCAGTTCTTCAAGTCGGTATTGTCTCTGGTCACTTGACAACACTTTTTGCAGACACTTGATGCATGTTCACACCTTCAGTTAAAATTGACTGAACTGCATAGAAACTTAAATTAAGTTCGTCAGCCATATCCGTAATTGTAAGTCTACGATCAGAGCGCACTAAGTCGCGAACTTTTACAACATTTTTATTCATTTCTGAGGTGAAAGGACGGCCGTACTGTGGTTCATCTTCAAATAATTCGCGGCCGTTTTTAAATCTGTTAAACCAGACAAAAACATTTGACTGACTCATATAATTATCTCCAAAAGCTGTGTTTCATAGTTCGTAAGTCTCAGAAGCTGATTTCCTGGTTTTAAAACAAAATTTCACACAAACTCGTTTGTGGTATCGATAGTAACGCATAGTTTCAAAGGTTGGCACTACCACGAGACACAGACGACAGCACCCTCTAGCCGGTGCTGTCCGAGTTCTACGACCTCCGCGACTGCTTCGCCCCTTTTCATCAGGTGCAGCCAGCCAGGAAACTTCGCTACAGTTTGCCCTCCATACGACGCGTCGAAGACTTCGCATCTGTATAAAGTTATGTATTCTTTCTTGCACCAGTAAACCATTTTTACTCACTGCAGTACCGACGTATTTTTCCTGCTCCTTCTACCCACGCGCCGCCTTCCAGGCGGGATACAAAATCGTTGCTCCATTTTTACGTGCATTTTCCCGCAGACAGAATCCGGCAAGAAGCCCTAATATACCTGCAATCAATCAGGGCCACAACGAACGGAATAACGGAAGAGGGCGTTCAAGGACAAGGCACTGACTCACACACCACCCTCCGTGTACCTGCCCGCCAAACCACTAAGCAGTAGCGGATCCATTCTTGAAACTTTCAGACACATCTCGTAGAATACATCCTTCTTCTACTGATAATTTCCGGGTACGCAGCCGGATCCCGTCGACATTCTGCCACGATATTTCTGCCCAGAGACGTCCGGCCATCATCAGGTGAGTACACAACTACTGAAGAGCCCAGGTGCAGTCGCGGTATTTATGCAGAATCTTGCGCATGCGAAATGTACTGGCATCCTACAGCGCATGCGTCAGGTGTTTTTTGACATGCGCGGCATAGTCGAGTTCTACGTGCTGCCCTCGGTGGTGAAAATAAAAGATCATTTAGTCATGGAGTATCGAATGACGCCGTCGATTCCGCTGTGATTGTATAATTTTAGTAAGAGGATTCCACTTTTTATCCAGCTGAAAGCCGTTATCACGATTTATAAGATTATCGGCAAGGCGTATTTCCACAAATTCTTTGATTACAGAATCCGGAAACCGGAGCTAGAATTTTTCTTCCATTGCATTCCATTGAATTTCCCAAAGAAATACAGTGCTCTGCTACCGCCGATTTTTACGGTTGCCACAGCGGGTGTATCTTTCATGTTCCGACAATAAATCAACTGCGTTCCTTCCATACGCCGGGAATGTGTCGTCGCAAATAGGCAGATTAATGAAGAAAAATTAGATCAAGGTTAGCTTCCGTCCACCAGCAAAGAACCGGGCCCTGGTTGCATCGTTAAAGACGATTTACAACTCAAGAAAGCAGGCGTCTACATAATTCCCTGTGAAAGTGGCTCTGCATATATTGGCCAGACAAGAACTGTCCATGAACGATGTACAGAACATGAAAGATACACACCCGTCTGCGTTTTCGAGATTTACCTGGCTCCTTCCGGACCGTGACTGCTGCCGCTACTATTTCGCATTTAGCTAATGTTTTCAGTCCCCCCTTTCGGTTCCCTTCAAGGACTTCTGTTTTCAGAATGATCTTAAGCATATCACTACTACGCCATATTATCCGCAGCGATCTTTTGCGGAGAAGGTCGTCGAAATCTTAAATCCGCTTTGATTATTTACCATCAGAAGACGCCTAGTAAGGGGGACTCTAGTTTGCCTTGGCTTAGTTTCGCTTTCAATACCGCCAATAATGAGGCCTTAAAAGCTACTCCCACCTCGCTGATCCTTGCCTATCCTGTTAATTCCCTTCTCTCGAACTTATGGGGAATTCAAGATTAGATTCCGGCGGATATAACACCTCAAGTCGTGAGGGAAAACTGGAACCGTGCCAGACATCATATACTCAGGGCCCGTAATAAACAAGCTGAGCGTTATTATTGTAATCGACGAGCCTTTAGAGGAAGGCCAGGAGATCAGGTCTATGTCCGTAATTTTCACAGGAAGCAGGTGCGTGTAGGAAATCTTAGTAGATTCACTCCCGGTTTTTTGGGGCCTTGCACCATTGCGCGTATTGTGGGCCTGGTTGGTTGGTTGTTTTGGGGAAGGAGACCAGACAGCGTGGTCATCGGTCTCATCGAATTAGGGAAGGATGGGGAAGGAAGTCGGCCGTGCCCTTTCAGAGGAACCATCTCGGCATTTGCCTGGAGTGAGTTAGGGAAATCACGGAAAACCTAAATCAGGATGGCCGGACGCGGGATTGAACCGTCGTCCTCCCGAATACGAGTCCAGTGTCTAACCACTGCGCCACCTCGCTCGGTGTGGGCCTGGTGAATCTGCTGGTTAAGGATAACCGCACCGGTAAGCAGTACCGTGTCCACCTTACCCACGTTAAATTTGGTTAGTCCTATTGTCATGTTACCTGCCCCACCCCTCCCCTCTCCCACCAGGTTGGTGTTTGAATGGGGGGGGGGGTTGAGCAGTGGGTAGCTCGCGATGAAGCCGTTCCTTTCTTTATTGCCATTTTCTCTCCATCAAGTGGCGCCTTATTGCTTCCTCAGTTACTGCCTGAACGAGTTGCTCACCTGCCTCCATCAGTGGCAGCAGCAGCATTTATCAATACTAGTACTGCTGTACCATCTTTGGTGAGACCGCTATATTTCCGTCTGGTGGTGTGTGTGAGTTCTTGTTATTCAGCCCTTAAGCCCTCAGTTCTTCTATTTTGTAACTAAGGCCTTCAGCTCTGTATATTTCTTAACGCAATTTTAATAACTTGTGCTCTGGCCTTCACCCGTATTGTTTCTGAATTCTTTAAGGGCATGTGTGATTAAGTGTTTTTAGCAAATAAAGTTTGCTAGCAGCATCTGATTTGGGCCCCTTTCAACAACAAGATCCGCTCTGTCCTGCGAAACCAGATTACAAGTGATGTTAGCGAAGTTTTTATAGTTTGTAGTTTTCTCTGTTGGATGGTACAAAATAATGATATAAACAATGTTTGGGTACAGACATGAATACACCCAGAGGGAAACGGATCTCCTTTGGATTGTTGTACTTGTATGTAGTTTGGAAATGCACCTCAATGCAGTAGCAAAATTCTCGTCCTTCTTAACGTTCCCATACAATGTGCTCTCTTCTTAATTTTCCCGATAAGAAACACCACCATAACTGCTTGTACTGTCTCTTCTACTACCTCATCTATCAGGAGAAAGCTTCGTTCAGCACTGGCCTTACACAGTACACGCTGTTGGCATTTTGCATTTTTTAAGAGGGATTCGCCACACGGTGTACCATCTACTGTATGTGATCATTCTCAACCAAGCATCATCCTTCTTCACCTATAGCCCTGTGGAGATATTGCAGAATCTCTGTTACACTGCTACATGCTATCAAGATGGAATGCACTACAGACACTGTTTGTTAGCCTGAGAAATATCTGGCAGCGGCCGGCATGAGGGAATTGCAAATATCAGCTCCATACCACGTTCCTTGTTCCTTAGCCGAATACGTTTGTGAATGCGATGAAAAAGGTGAATGTATTATGAGATTACAAAGATGGCGACATTAACACGCACTTTCGGTCTTTTAATACATATTCCAGCCATCTTTTAATACATATTCCAGCCATCTATATTCAGTGTGACGGTATTTGTGCAAAACACCATTTCATTCGGATGGAACACTATCCCTCAATTTATAAAGCACGTATAGTTTTTAACATGGAAATACACTCCTGGAAATGGAAAAAAGAACACATTGACACCGGTGTGTCAGACCCACCATACTTGCTCCGGACACTGCGAGAGGGCTGTACAAGCAATGATCACACGCACGGCACAGCGGACACACCAGGAACCGCGGTGTTGGCCGTCGAATGGCGCTAGCTGCGCAGCATTTGTGCACCGCCGCCGTCAGTGTCAGCCAGTTTGCCGTGGCATACGGAGCTCCATCGCAGTCTTTAACACTGGTAGCATGCCGCGACAGCGTGGACGTGAACCGTATGTGCAGTTGACGGACTTTGAGCGAGGGCGTATAGTGGGCATGCAGGAGGCCGGGTGGACGTACCGCCGAATTGCTCAACACGTGGGGCGTGAGGTCTCCACAGTACATCGATGTTGTCGCCAGTGGTCGGCGGAAGGTGCACGTGCCCGTCGACCTGCGACCGGACCGCAGCGACGCACGGATGCACGCCAAGACCGTAGGATCCTACGCAGTGCCGTAGGGGACCGCACCGCCACTTCCCAGCAAATTAGGGACACTGTTGCTCCTGGGGTATCGGCGAGGACCATTCGCAACCGTCTCCATGAAGCTGGGCTACGGTCCCGCACACCGTTAGGCCGTCTTCCGCTCACGCCCCAACATCGTGCAGCCCGCCTCCAGTGGTGTCGCGACAGGCGTGAATGGAGGGACGAATGGAGACGTGTCGTCTTCAGCGATGAGAGTCGCTTCTGCCTTGGTGCCAATGATGGTCGTATGCGTGTTTGGCGCCGTGCAGGTGAGCGCCACAATCAGGACTGCATACGACCGAGGCACACAGGGCCAACACCCGGCATCATGGTGTGGGGAGCGATCTCCTACACTGGCCGTACACCACTGGTGATCGTCGAGGGGACACTGAATAGTGCACGGTACATCCAAACCGTCATCGAACCCATCGTTCTACCATTCCTAGACCGGCAAGGGAACTTGCTGTTCCAACAGGACAATGCACGTCCGCATGTATCCCGTGCCACCCAACGTGCTCTAGAAGGTGTAAGTCAACTACCCTGGCCAGCAAGATCTCCGGATCTGTCCCCCATTGAGCATGTTTGGGACTGGATGAAGCGTCTTCTCACGGGGTCTGCACGTCCAGCACGAACGCTGGTCCAACTGAGGCGCCAGGTGGAAATGGCATGGCAAGCCGTTCCACAGGACTACATCCAGCATCTCTACGATCGTCTCCATGGGAGAATAGCAGCCTGCATTGCTGCGAAAGGTGGATATACACTGTACTAGTGCCGACATTGTGCATGCTCTGTTGCCTGTGTCTATGTGCCTGTGGTTCTGTCAGTGTGATCATGTGATGTATCTGACCCCAGGAATGTGTCAATAAAGTTTCCCCTTCCTGGGACAATGAATTCACGGTGTTCTTATTTCAATTTCCAGGAGTGTATCATCGACTCTCATGTGTGCCTGTAGAACTAAGACTGCTTTGAGATCTTGTTTTTAACAGCGTGGTCCTTATGTGGAATGTATTTTGCCTGGGTAGAATACTTCTACAGTCAGCTTCCCACTTGAGTTATCAAATCACCCGCCAACTAATTTGGCGGGAGACAATAGGAATACTTCTATAGGGCTGTACTCTGAGGGAAACCTAGGTATATGGACTCATTCACGTTTGGGATGTGGCGGTGACAAGACAGTTGTTTCATTATTGACCACTTGCAGAACATCTCGAAAACACATTTCAGACCTTTTCGGTTTGCACAACAGGAGAATACAAGCTTTCGAATGTGGCGCTACAGAAGGAAGCTGTAGAGTAGATGGGTAGATCACATAACTAATGAGGAGGTACTGAATAGAATTGAGGAGAAGAGAAATTTGTGGCACAAGAAGGGATCGGTTGGTAGGACATATTCTGAGGCATCAAGGGATCACCAATTTAGTACTGGAGGGCAGCGTGGAGGATAAAAATCGTAGAGGGAGACCAAGAGATGAATACACTAAGCAGATTCAAAAGGATGTAGGTTGCAGTAGGTACTGGGAGATGAAGAAGCTTGCACAGGATAGAGTAGCATGGAGAGCTGCATCAAACCAGTCTCTGGACTGAAGAAAACAATAAGAACATATGTAAAAGATATCGTATGATAAATTTTCCATGTTTCTGCTGGCTAGGATGCGACTTGCGACTTATAAATATGTGTGTGTGTGTGTTTCATTCCGAAATGATATTGCTACAGGAGTGTTGCCTGTAGGTGTAGGATGTTACAAGCGAAATGGGTCGCTGTTCTAATATAATTATTACCCACCCTTATGTTCCTCCCAGCAGCAGCTATTTACTTGCAGATCGGCAGGAAGCTACTCCCTGTACTTCAGTGACAGCTCGTTTCCCCATCATTATGTCCCGTATAAGGCTATTGGCCAGACTGGCTGGAGTGTCTCTAGTGTTAGACTAATAACGAAAAAATCCTCCCTACATCCAACTGTTCCTGATGAAACTGGACGTAGGCAATGTCTAACGATTGATTGATGGCAATTCAAAGTGTGTAAATAAAGAACATTCTGTACTGCATACAAAATAAATACTTATGTCAGTCCTGTACGACGGCTCAGGATAGACTGAAGGGGAGGATGGGAGGGGATGTGGGGTAGTGGGGGAGGGATGATGGTGCATGTGTGGATGACGAACAGTGCCCTCTGTGGTGTTGTGAACTAGGTCAGCTGGTGTCCGGAAATCAAGGCAAACACACAAAATTTGATATTCCCGACAGTAAATTTGAATTTCCTGTTAATTCCAGTGGGGAGGGGAAGGAGATGGGACCCTCATGCCAGCTTGGGGGAAACCCACGACTTCATCAGTTGGTGAACGGTGCGTAATTAATTAGATATCAGTTTGATATAAGTGGCGTATGAAAACTGGTCAAGGAGCTGTCAATTTCAAGAGAACAACTAAGGGCTGACATGGATAAGAACAGTAGGTTAGTCCCTGATATAGCACCTGATATAGCAACCTACATTAAGAAAACGCCCAGATGCCGGTCTTGCTGCACTGCCTACTTTAAGTGTCATTATTAATCGTTTTTTTGAGCATACTATTCTGTATTCTGAGCAGTCACTCATGCATATCACTCTGACCTTAGGCCGCTGTAATACGCAGCACGGTGTTTCCAAACATGTGGAGGGTAGTGTATTTAGCGACAACCACTGCATTTCTTACTGACGTTTTTCAATGGCCGTCCATCTCAAGTGTTCACGGGTATTTGTACTACAAAAAATGCCTACTCGAATGGATTACACGACGTTAATAGCAAACGTAAACAGAGCGTTTCCGTAAGAGCGTGCAAAAATTTGAAAGGACATAGACGATGCTCCACTGAAAAATTTGAGGTAGGGAACCTGGGGTTGGAGAAGCCACCTTAAGGAGATAATGGGAATGAAATCACACTGCTGTGCACTTTTTTATTTACATTAGCTACAGTTAACTGCCCCATGAACCGTGGATCTTGCCGATGGTGGGGAGGCTTGCGTACCTCAGGGATACAGATAGCTGTATCATAGATATTGAGGGGTATCTGTTGAGAGGCCAGACAAACGTGTGATTCCTGAAGAGGGGCAGCAGCCTTTTCAGTGGTTTCAGGGGCAGCAGTCTGGATGACTGACTGATCTGGCCATGTAACACCAACCAAAACGGCCTCGCTGTGCCAGGATTGCGAATGGCTGAAAGTAAGGGGAAACTACGGCCGTAATTTTTCCCGAGGACATGCAGCTTTATTGTATGATTACATTACAACGGCGTCCTCTTGGGTAAAATATTCCGGACGTAAAACAGTCCCCCATTAGGGTCTCCGGGCGGGGACGTCGTTACCAGGAGAAACAAAACTGGCGTTCTACGGATCGGAGAGTGGAGTGTCAGATCCCTAATTGGGCACGTACATTAGAAAATTTAAAAAGGGAAATGGAGAGGTTAAAGTTAGATATAATGGGAATTAGTGAAGTTCGTTGGCAGGAGAAACAAGACTTCTGGTCAGGTGAATAAAGGGTTATAAATACAAAATCAAATTAGGGTAATGCAGGAGTAGTTTTAATAAGAATAAAAAATAGGAACACAGATAAGCTACTACGAACAGCATAGTGAACGCATTATTGTAGCCAAGATAGACATGAAGCCCACGCCTACCACAGTAGTACAAGTCTATATGCCAACTAGCTCCGTAGATGACGAAGAGATTGATAATGATGAAATAAAAGAAATTATCCAGATACTGAAGAGGGACGAAAATTTAATAGTCATTGGGGACTGGAAGTTGATAGGAGGAAAGGGAAGAGAAGGAAAAGTAGTAAGTGAATATGAACTGGGGTAAGGAATGAAAGAGAAAGCCACCTGGTAGAATTTTGCACGGAGCATAACTTAATCATAGATAACACTCGGTTTAAGAATCATGAAAGAAGACTGTAAACGTGGAAGAGGCCTGGAAATATTGGAAGGTTTCAGATAGATTTAGGAACCAGGTTTTCCTGGGGCAGATTTCGACTCTGACCACAATTTATTGGTTATGAACTGTAGACTAAAACTTAAGAAAATGCAAAAAGGTAGGAATTTAAGGAGATGGCACCTGGATAAACTTAAAGAACCAGAGGCTGGAGGGAGTTTCAGAGAGTGCATTAGGGAACGATTGACAAGAACAGGGGAAAGAGATACAGTAGAAGAAGAAGGGATGATGCTTGTTAGGAAACAGATCCCTGGACAGCCTTTCAGCAGCGACAGCATTGCAGCCTACTTTCCCACACACAGGGTGCATGTCAGTGAGTCAATTCTACGAAACTGTACCGGAATGGTTCCATCGTAATGTACTGTATTTCTCTGAATAGCACTGAATAATGAATGGGCCTGTCATTGATTCATAACACATTCTGTCATTGGACGATGTAAATATAATACAACAGAGCTTATGGGCATGCAAAGTAAACAAAACTTGCATCATGACCTCTCATAATCAGTTTTGTCTTCGTTGTTTCCTTGCAGTAAATAAAGAATGAACATGTAAATAAACAGCACAAAAAAAAAAGGTTCAAATGGCTCTGAGTACTATGGGACTTAACATTTGAGGTCATCAGTCCCCTAGAACTTAGAACGACTTAAACCTAACTAACCTAAGGACATCACATGCCCGAGGCAGGATTCGAACCTGGGACCGTAGCAGCAGCGCGGTTCCAGACTGAAGCGCCTAGAACCACTTGGCCGCACCGGCCGACATAAACAGCACAGTACGTGTAAACATATAAGCATGTTAGTTGTAAATAAGCTGGATGACAGTAATGCTAGACAAAGCGGTAGACTTCTATATCTTCTTAAGCTGGTTTCTACGATCCCAGGTTACCTACGTCAAATTGTTCAGTGTAGCATTTTCTATGTCCTGCTACATTTTTGTACGGTCTTAACGGAAAAGTCCTGCATACATGGTATACTGGACTGTTCACTGAATACTCGTATTATATGATGCAAATTTAACTTCATTTCAAAAAACGACATTACAAATTATTTTCTACTTCTTTCACAAAAGTATATTAAATTTTTTAGTATTATTCTTACCCATAATTAAGAGGTACTCGATGTTACGATGTCTTACCTGAAAAGAAGAAGAAAACATAGATTAGGTCACGTCTGACAATAATACAGGATATCATAATAGTATAATGTTTCGAGAAATAAACTACTACAATTGCATAGTCTTGATCTGATTGATTATGGAACAGAGCTGGAACACAGAGAAATTTCAAAGTACCACAAACACATTATCAAAAGTCACTATGATTGTAATACATATTCATCTTGTGGATCTGCAGCTGCTGGTATTTTTTTCTGTGTTTGTACTTAAAATTATAGTTTTCGTCTTGTTACCCAAAAATGTTTCGGCACCTCTGTGCCATCATAAGTGGGTTTCGTTTATTGAAAAACTGTAAAAAATGAACATATTTTAGGTTGCAAGTGATCTAACAAAATGAAGCCTAAAGACAGTTTTTGTTCTCCCCCTCATTTTACATTATACGGCTTGGCAGAACCATCTGTATGGTGTCCTTCACTAACAGCTTTCATTTTCAAATCAAAAGATGTAAATATGAATTTTATCAGCGGGTTAACACTTCCCTTGATTTTTAAGAAAACCTGATTTCGGTGCGGCAAAATGTTTTGCGTATTGTTATTACTCACGTTTTGTTGTGACGGACTCTTCATCTTTTACGTATATGTCAGCAGTGCTCTCAAAATGTGTACAGCTTTGATATCTACTATACAAAAGCCTGTTGCCTCAACACAAATTGCGCATAAGGGCAACGAATGTAAGATACGAGAAATTAGGGGTCATACGAAGGTTTTAAATTGTAAGACACTTCCAGGGGCAGATGTGGACACTGAACACAACTGATTGGTTATGAACCGTAGATTAAAACTGAAGAAATTGCAAAAAGGCAGGAATTTAAGGAGATGAGACTTGGTTAAACTTAAGGAACCAGAGGTTGCAGAGAATATCAGAGGGAGCTTTAGGGAACGACTGGCAAAATACTGAAGGCAGCAGAGGATCAAGCAGGTACAAAGACGAAGGCTCGTAGAAATCCTTGGGTAACACAAGAGATACTGAATCTAATTGATGAAAGGAGAAAATATAAAAAGGCAGTGAGTGAAGCAGGCAAAAGGGAATACAAACGTCTGAAAAAATGAGATCGACAGGGCAAAATGGCTAAGCAGGAATGGCTGGAGGATAAATGTAAGGATGTAGAGGCTTATCTCACTAGGGCTAAGATAGATACTGCCTACAGGAAAATTAAAGAGACCTTTGGAGAAAAGAAAGCCACTTGTATGAATATCAAGAGCTCAGATGGAAACCCAGTTCTAAGCAAAGAAGGGAAAGCAGAAAGGTGGAAGGAATATATAGAGGGTCTATACAAGGGCGATGTATTTGAGGACAATATTATGGAAATGGAAGAGGATGTAGATGCAGATGAAATGGGAAATACGATATTGCGTGAAGAGTTTGACAGAGCACTGAAAGACCTGAGTCGAAACAAGGTCCCGGGAGTAGACAACATTCCATTGGAACTACTGACGGCCTTGGGAGAGCCAGCCCTGACGAAACTGTACCACTTGGTGAGCAAGGTGCATGAGAGGTGAAATACCCTCAGACTTCAAGAAGAATTTAATAATTCCGAACTCAAAGAAAGCAGGTGTTGACAGATGTGAAAATTACCGAACAATCAGTTTAATAAATCACGGCTGCAAAATACTAACACGAATTCTTTACAGACGAATGGAAAAACTGGTAGAAGCCGACCTCGGGGTAGATCAGTTTGGATTCCGTAGAAATGTTGGACGACCGACTGCCTTCCGCATCCTTCCCTGACCCGATGGGACCGACGACCTTACTGTTTGGTTCCCTCCCCCAATCAACCCAACCCAAATATGAAGGGTGCTGTAACATTCGGTGTAACCACATTAGATTCGTTTGTTGTGCAAGAGGAGTTCCGTCACAGCTGTATAGTCTCCTCGTTACATCTCAATGTTGCTTTCGGCGAAACATATCTGGGCATTCATATCCAAGGTGTCCGAGGAAGAATACTTACACTACTGGACATTAAAATTCCTACACCACGAAGATGACGTGCTACAGACGCGAAATTTAACCGACAGGAAGAAGATGCTCTGATATGCAAGTGATAGCTGTTCAGAGCATTCACACAAGGTTGGCGCCGGTGGCGACACCTACAACGTGCTGACATGAGGAAAGTTTCCAACTGATTTCTCATACACAAACAGCAGATGACCGGAGTTGCCTGGTGAAACGTTGTTGCGATGCTTCGTGTAAGGAGGAGAAATGCGTACCATCACGTTTCCGACTTTGAGAAAGGTCGGATTGTAGCCTATCGTGATTGCGGTTTATCGTATCGCGACACTGCTGCTCGCGTTGTCGAGATCCAATGACTGTTAGCAGATTATGGAATCAGTGGGTTCAGGTGGGTAATACGGAACGCCATGCCGGATCCCAACGGCCTCGTATCACTAGCAGTCGAGATGACAGGCATCTTATCCGCATGGCTGTAACGGATCGTGCAGCCACGTCTCGATCCCCTGTCAACAGATGGGGACGTTTGCAAGACAACAACCATCTGCACGAACCGTTCGACCACATTTGCAGCAGCATGGACTATCAGCTCGGAGACCATGGCTGCGGTTACCCGTGACGCTGCATCACAGACAGGAGTACAACGACAAACCTGGGTGGACGAATGGCAAAACGTCATTTTTTCGGATGAATCCAGGTTCTGTTTACAGCATCACTATGGTCGCATCCGTCTTCCGCGACATCGCGGTGAACGCACATTGGAAGCGTGTATTCGTCATCGCCATACTGGCGTGTCATCCGGTGTGATGGTATGGGGTGCCATTGCTTACACGTCTCGGTCACCTCATGTTCGCATCGACGGCACTTTGAACAGTGGACGTTACATTTCAGATGTGTTACGACCCGTGGCTCTACCCTTCATTCGATCCCTGCGAAACCTTACATTTCAGCAAGATAATGAACGACCGGATGTTGCAGCTCCTGTACGGGCCTTTCTGGATACAGAAAATGTTCGACTGCTGCCCTGGTCAGCACGTTCTCTAGATCTCTGACCAACTGAACATATCTAGTCAATGGTGGCCGAGCAACTGGCTCGTCGCAATACGCCAGTCACTACTCTTTATGAACTGTGCTATCGTGTTGATGCTGCATGGGCAGCTGTACCTGTACACGCCATCCGAGCTCTGTTTGGCTCAATGCCGAGGCGTATCAAGGCCGTTATTACGGCCAGAGGTGGTTGTCCTTTGTACTGATTTCTCAGGACCTATGCACCCAAATTGCGTGAAAATGTAATCACATGTCAGTTGTGGTATAACATAGTTTTCCAATGAATAGCCGTTTATCATCTGCATTTCTTCTTGGTGTAGAAATTTTATTGGCCAGTATTGTAATATTCAACATTATGACAGGAACAATGATTCGAACCAAAAGTCTAGTAAACATGGGCTTAGGAGCTATGACCACTCGCTCGTTTTCGCTACTGTGAAACACATCTCTTATACTGCACAGGTACTCAAAGATGCATTTTAGAGCGCATGTGGACTAGACTTTTTAGCTTCGAATGATAGTCTTGCCACGGCCATTCCTGCTGTACATACCAATGCTGACGAGAAACCTTACATCTCACCATTCAAATCTATCGTGTGGACTCACTTGTAAGCAGCCTTTTATTCGCTGACGATGCAGGATTCGTAAACACATTCAAGACGACCTTCAAAGGCTTATGAGAAAATTTGCTACTGCGTGCAAGCTTTTCTATACGAAAGCAAAGAAGACTCTGATTATGGCGCAAGGATATGCGGATAATTCTGTCGTAAGACTGGATAGCTATTTGTAAAACATAATGGAAAACTTCCGCTGCCTCGGCTCGTTAGTGACGTAAGTTCTCTATCTGGACACGAAATAAAAGCGAGAATTGTCAAAGCGGTGAATATTTCTGGAAGCTCCTCGCAAGAGTAAGGGACAACAAACACCTTAATGGTGGTCACAATAAGACTCGTGTATTATGCGTGCTGAGCACTGTCTTGTACGGTGCTGTGACACGGACGCCATACGCTAAAGAAGTAAGCAAGGTCTACACCTTTCATCCACGGTGCTTACGACGTACGACAGGCTGGACGTGGAGGGGCAGTGTGGGCCCTGGACAGTTCGAAGCTGCGGAGCATCACCGCCGCTCTCGGGGAGCGTCGCCTACGGTGGCCAGGGCACGAACATCGCACGTTCCACCCCCACCTGCCGCGGCGCACACTACGCCAAGAGACTGCACGGGATCGTGCATTGCGCTTTGAAGACTGTGCCGCGCACAATACGAACGCGTTTAATACTGACCGTGTCAAGTGTGAGAAGCTCGCCGAAGACTGCAGCAGACGAAGCAAAGTCGTCAAAGGCGGCAGCAAGTTCGACGACGACGCCTGGTTCAACAAGTTAGCTGTCACCTAGTAGATAATGTCGGAAGTTCCATGCGGCTTTTCGCGGATGATGCTGTAGTATACAGAGAAGTTGCAGCATTAGAAAATTGCAGCAAAGTGCAGGAAGATCTGCAGCGGACAGGCATTTGGTGCAGGGAGTGGCAACTGGCCCTTAACATAGACAAATGTAATGTATTGCGAATACATAGAAAGAAGGATCCTTTATTGTATGATTATATGATAGCGGAACAAACACTGGTAGCAGTTACTTCTGTAAAATATGTGGGAGTATGCGTGCGGAACGATTTGAAGTGGAATGATCATATAAAATTAATTGTTGGTAAGGCGGGTGCCAGGTTGAGATTCATTGGGAGAGTCCTTAGAAAATGTAGTCCGTCAACAAAGGAGGTGGCTTACAAAACATTCGTTCGTCCTATACTTGAGTATTGATCATCAGTGTGGGATCCGTACCAGGTCGGGTTGTCAGAGGAGATAGAAAAGATCCAAAGAAGAGCGGCGCGTTTCGTCACAGGGTTATTTTGTAACCGTGACAGCGTTACGGAGATGTTTAGCAAACTCAAGTGGCAGACTCTGCAAGAGAGGCGCTCTGTATCGCGGTGTAGCTTGCTGTCCAGGTTTCGAGAGGGTGTGTTTCTGGATGAGGTATCGAATATATTGCTTCCCCATACTTATACCTCCCGAGGAGATCACGAATGTAAAATTAGAGAGATTAGAGCGCGCACAGAGGCTTTCAGACAGTCGTTCTTCCCGCGAACCATACGCGACTGGAACAGGAAAGGGAGGTAATGACAGCGGCACGTAAAGTGCCCTCCGCCACACACCGTTGGGTGGCTTGCGGAGTATAAATGTAGATGTAGAAACGGGCTTGTAGAAAACCTCCCAGTATGAACCCTTTTTCAGGAAGATATACGCTTGTCCTACACGTGGACGCCAAAGAGGCTCTCGAATCTTACTCCTGGATCACGAACGTAAGCGCCTGCGTGATGCTATCTGCATCTTCGTTAACAAGTATAGGCCATTGCTACTACCGGGAGAACGCAACAATTATTCGTGCCACCCACATGTCCAACGCAGTGAACAAGAAGTGCAGCTAATAGTACAACAACTCCCTGCGCTCATCACATTCAGGAGCAATCGAAATATCCTCAACTTCAACGGTTCCGACAGCCGCAATAAGTGCGAGTATATGAAGTTCCAGCAACTATGATGTCGTCAACAGCTGCGGCAGCTACTGTAATAACGTTACGCGACACTCTACAGCAGCAGCAAATGCAGCGAGGCGAGTCGCTACAGCAGCAGCGGCATCATCGGCAACCGCGCGAGGATAGTGACCTTTCAGATACAGGTAATGACGTCAATGCAGAGCAACAACTGCGGCGAATGACTCGCTTCAGATAGTCAGAGAAAGATACAGTAACCAAATCAACTTATTACGTATTTGAGCAAGAGCTGTCTCGCGGTTACTCTAGAAAGTCAGATGATACTACAACCGGATACAATAATATGTCTCAAGAAATTCGAGGTAAAGCTATTGGTTACAATGATTAACATAGCTAAAAGCAGTCTGAGCATTGCACGACTCACGTTTATCCCGTTTATTGTTTGTCATCTTCTATTCCGGTACTGCCGTCAGGTTATCGTATTCCATTTACTGGCATCACTAAATTCTGGCCTTATATGCCCGTGAGTCGCAACAGCAGTGCGTATCGATAAGTCCACTGTCGTACATCTCTGGAGCGACCGACTGTATTTCCGGGTCGTCGTGCATCTGGTAGAGATGGGGGATCCGCTCTTGAACTAATTCATAGAGTTGAATCTTTCAAAGGAGTGAACAATCAGTGATTCAGAAAAAAAGAACGGTAGCTCCAAACGTTTCCCACGGCAGAGAGAGAGAGAGAGAGAGAGAGAGAGAGAGAGAGAGAGACGGAGCATATCAGCAGCGCCTCTGCTGGTCAGAGCACAGTGCACACCACACAACACAGCCAGCGCCTGCCTCTGCCCTGCTTCTACCTTGGCTGCCTGCATTGTGCAGTGCCCCATTGGATTTTGTGTTTCACATATGCCGTGCCGTCTCTGTGCGTCGTCTGCCGCGTGCAGTGTTTGGCGCAGCTTAACTTCGCATCTCACTCTGTCGGCGATCGTTTCAGTCGCACGTCCTGCCCCCTGGGCAGTTGATGCGAGCAACAGGACAGAGAGCCACCTGGCGGATAACATAGGAACTACTTGCAACAACCTGCTCGCAAGGGAACGGACGATTTGTCTCGGAGCGGGTGAGTTCACCGCTCCCCCCACCCTCGGAACTCGCCCGCTCAACGCTCACCCCACTGTCTCGACTCTAGCCAGAGCGTCGAGCAAAGCGACTCAGGTGTCACTCTGGTCTCTGCGGTCTCAGCTCACGCAGTAATACAGCTCGCGGCTCGACCTGCTCGACTCAGTGCCTCTGCATCGGAGTTCGTCCCTACTGGATATTGTTCTTCGTAATAATACCGCTATGTATATTACATTATTATGTTATGTATACATCAATTGTTTTTATTTTATTTTTATTTGTTTAAACTGATTAGGTTAGGTTCCTGACGACTCCTCTTACTATAGGATTTTTATTACGGACACTCGAATTTACGCTTTAATTACGAGCGAACCGATAAACGTATCGCAAAATGTGATACACCAATATTTTCCTTGTTTTATTCTGCGTAAGGCTATATGCAGCACTTTCGTTTTACAGTCAAATTTATATATTTTTTTTCTTATTCTGGCACGGATTTTGCGATTTTAGGCGTCTTCGGAAGGAAACGCTCACTTTAAAAATATATGGCTTGCGATGTATTTGTATGAGGTTAATGAAATTTTAATACATTATAGCCAAATATATTGTTAATGTAAATCTCAAGTTACAACATTTTCCGATCACCCAAAAAACCACGATAGTGCAAAATAAATCAATAATCAAAAACTTTGTCATATCGTGGAAATTTCAATAAACAATACAAAATTCTTACTCATTATCTGTGTTACTTCAAAATAGGATCAAATAATATCAAAATACAGGTATAGTACTGGAATAAACCAAGTTTAAAGGGCAATGTGCCTTCCATTTATTTTCTATTGTAAATGAGTGGTGAGTCATGAAAAAGAGCTAATTCATTTCAGGGAGTGAACAGTTCTGATCCAATCTCTGAAAAGAACAGTTTTGCCCATCTCTAGCGTCTGGCAGTCAGTTCCGGACGGACCAGCAGTGCAGCAGTGCAGCAGCAGTGAAGTAGGGAGACGGAGCGCCGGTGAGGCGCCGACAGCCAGTGCTCGCCGACCGCTGGCGGCACACACGAACTGTCCGACGGAGGGAGACTGGAGCGGGACGACCGTTCGTTGGTCTTTCGGTTGGTCGTCTCATCGGCCGACGATATTTGCTCCTTCCTTTCATCGTTTCCGGACCTGGTTAGTTGGTCGGTTGGCGTGGATAAGCGAGGAAATCTCCGCGGAGCGTTGTTCAGCCGAGGCCGCAGGCGGCGTCCACGCGCGGTCGGGGTGTGTGGTGCTGTTCCCATTGCGACGAGGTCCGTCGCTCACCCATACCGGACACGAAAGTTGAGTTTTGACTTAATCTACCAGAAAGTCACAACACTGTGTCGTTTGGAATTCGTTGTCGGCTACTGGGACATTCCCGCCAGCAACAACGTGTGTTTTCAAGTTGGCAAATTTTAGCCACCCTCCAGTGGAGTTAAATTGTACTTGGTTATTTCGAATCGAAGTGCACCAGCGGAATCTTCTGCCTCGTGGCCGTTAACGTTCCGGTTACCTGCCTGGGCGCTGACGTAAATTCAGGCAGTGTATTTTCCTCGTCGTGTTGTCGCTGTCCAGCACGGTGTGTAGTTTGGCAGCTCAATGTATGCAGTGGCTGTCGGCGCCATACCTTCTACGTTGTTCCATTGAACTCCCTGTTGTGTGCTGGTCGGGTGAAGCAGAGGTTAGCTTGTCAGTGGGTCCGTTGACTATCTGACAGTTGGGTTGTCGTCGGATCGACGATGAATGGGCCAACTGCCTGTCTCACCTAAGCCAGCGTCAGTGTTTGAATTCCAGGCCGGCCCTCGGAACTTCTGAGCGCCGTTGGGTGTACTGCCTTCTCTTGTTTGTTCTTGTTGTTTGTATGGCTTCTGGCCGATTTTTAGATTCAGGTTGTTTTGCACTTAAAGCGTCAGATGGTTTGGGCCTTCAACCTAATTTAAAAACTGTTTTACGTAAATCCTTTGGCATTTTTAAAATTAATGTTGTTGAGTTTTAAGAGTTGGGCCTTCAGCCGATTTTGAATTTAAGTTGTTTGCTCTTGAATTGTCATATTATTTGGGCCTTCATCTTAATTAATGAACGGTTTTAAGATAACGCTTTGCCTTTTAAATTTCTGATTTTGGTTGGGCTGTAAGTTGTTGGCTTTCCCTCGTTTTTAAATTAAACTGGTCTTGCCCCGAAGGCATGAGATTGTATAACGTATGCAGCCGCTAATTAAGTTCCAAATCTACAGCTTTTTTTAAAATTTTCTTAGCTCTTGTAATGTTGGATCAAATAAAAGGTTGTACGTTTTAGTGTAACTGACAGCCGCTTATTGTGGCCATTTTGCACAACTTAAACTACCTGTCCTGTCCTGTCCTGCGGGTCTAGCAGGACGTCCCACAGTCGTTACTGCGGTACTGACAGTGCTCCTTCCATTGGCAAATTACGTCCTATGACCATGAATAACAAGAGCAATGAATGGAAAAAATGAAATTGTAATAATCAAGACAGCGGGAAAGAACTGAATTAGAGTTGCTATAATCCGTTCATCATCAGACTAAACCTGATGTAAACAGAAACAAACGCGGTGATTGGTCAGAAGCCGTAGCACACGTCCACTGGTGTTGTTACACTCTTGGAAGTAGGTCCTACTAATGTATTAGATATCTTATTACTAAGTTACGTTAAATGAAACTTGAAGATATTCAAATGTATTAACAGCCATCAACGTTTTTCTTAATCACGCTTTGGCTGTGTGATTTTTATTTCAAAAATCGTGCAGTCACAGCCTCTGCAGCGTTGTGCTCTGCTAGTCGCCCTGTTAATGCGCAGTATGAAAATGGCTGTTCCTTAGCGAAACACGCGAGTGGAACACCGTTAAATGTGCCGAGAAATAGGCTGTTCTTAATATTTTTCATAAGTTTACGGAGATAATCGGCTTTGAAGTTTTCCCAGTGTTGCATAAAATGCAGTTGATAAAGAAATTCAGATTGAACGTGTTGCGCAGTCGATAGCGTAATGGAATATGAATAAAATGAATACATGCGTTGGTTCAAAACTCCCCAGCATCATTTTCTTTTCTCGTTCAATTTGAAATACCTCCATCTCGTAATTATAAAATTCATCATTTTTTATGAATAATGCACGTCTTCTTGATTCTAATTACATACTGGAAACGAAATTTCTGTTTCTATTTCAAATACAAGTTCTTAATTGTAGATGGTTTATGAAAGACTGTTCATAACAGTTGTTTAAATTAAGAAAACATAATTTAATTTTTTAACGGTTCATAAGTTGTTTAAATTAAGAAAACGTAAAAATTTCATTTTCTAAGGCAAAAATGAAAAACCAAATCCTCTTTATTTGGACTGTGTCCATTGTTTTATGCCATAGGGGTTGATAGGTATCGTAGAAACATGAAAAACTATCATTTTGACAGCATCGAGGACATCTTACAAATGCTGCATTTTTACATTTGCTACTGTACCATTACAATATGAACCCAACAGAACTGATCTGGAGCCAAGGCGCGGGATTTCGCCCGAGAAGTAGCAAGACTGTTAAGCTGCCAGACGTACTCGAACTAACGCACGCAGCTTTCTCACACGTCACTGCCGAACGCTGGCGGGATATGGAACGGATCGTCATAAAAGAAGAGGAGAAAATACTGCGCCAGGTTGGCTTCGCGGATTCTGTTGTTGATAGGCTCGTCATCAACGTAGCAGGTGACACTTCTAAAACTGAAATGCATTTCTCGGATTCGAATAAGGAAGGAGCTAAGAGATTACCAGACAACTGACTATATGTAATACCCTCAGTGTCTTCAGTATTTAACTATACGGTGAAATCCTTCAGCACTCTCTTCCGTCACATACAGCTTATGCAGAAAAATTACCCTGTGGTTAAGTCAGGAATTTTCATAATTCTTGTTTTTAATTACGATAGTACGTTAGCTACAAACGATAACGTGTTGCGGTTTTCGTCTAGTCGTCTAAGGAGCGTATTGTGGGAGATTTTAAGTGTATTATTTCATTGTGCTTAAAAATTAAATGACATTCTAAGCTGTATTGCTCCTCTGCTCGTCTCTTTTTACGTGTGAACTGCAGCTGGCCCGGAACGGCGCGACTGCTACGGTCGCAGGTTCGAATCCTGCCTCGGGCATGGACGTGCGTAATGTCCTTAGGTTAGTTACGTTTAAGTAGTTGTACGCTCTAGGGGACTGATGACCTCAGATGTAAAGTCCCACAGTCCTAAGAGCCATTTGAACCATTTTTTTGCAGCTGGCCACGTCACTGCAGGATAGCTGTACCAGCTGACCGGCCCAGTGCTGTCCCAGTTAAATGCGCCGGTAACGCTGTCGTCCTGTATTATCGCCAAGTCGATGTGCGCGTAACGCACAGCACAAAACGTACCCTTTTTATCGTACTTGACAGTACTCGACACAGCTCGGCTGTAGTCCCACGTGAAACGGAAATCCAATGAGGTTCCAGCAAACGCGGAAGAATATTCTTCAATTGTGTGTGAAATCTTATGGGGCTTAACTGCTAAGGCCATCAGTCCCTAAGCTTACACACTACTTAACCTAAATTATCCTAAGGACAAACACACATACCCATGCCCGAAGGAGGACTCGAACCTCCGCCGGGACCAGCCAGCGGAAGAATACATAGTGCAATGTTTACATCAGGTTTATACTTATGATGAACGGAAGATAGTGATGCCAACCTGCCATTACGTAACCAACGCTAAAAGTACAGGGATTGGAATGCTATGTACGAATTCCGATTATTCAAAAGCTCTGGCTAATACGTAAAACTGACAGAGGTTGTCTTAACAAACTTATAGTCTGAGTTCTCTATACTAAACACTGAACGGTTCTTGAAGAAACACATCGCTAACAGAAACACACGCAATCGCCCCATCCCAAATCCGCTACTGACCTCCTTCAGGCCTGAACATCTGTACGTACTGAGGCGCGTGGTTCTACGATGGCCGTTATCCATTACACACCGTTATGCCTAACAGTTTTCCCCTTACAGTTACGTACGAACGCAGTGCCCAAGTCGAACCAAATGTGCTAAATGTGCGAATGAGTGTGTTATTAAACAAAACACGTCTACAGACAAGCACCTACTTATATAGCCTCTAACTGCCGAGATATTTAGGCAAAGCACGTACCTTTTTTTACTGCTCTGGCACTGGCTTATCTAGGGGCCGCTAATGTTCTCTATATTCAGAATTACAGCAAAACTCTTTTTGTGAGTCGGTCGTTGCTCAAGAATTCCACCACGACCAACTCAATATTGTACTCAGAATCGGCAGATTATTTCCAGGAGCCGGACAACCACCCATTTTCGCGAAAAGAGTGTGTGTGTGTGTGTGTGTGTGTGTGTGTGTGTGTGTGTGTGCGTGTACGCGCGCGCGCGCCCCATTCAACCGAAGCGCTCCTGCCCAAACATACAAGCATAAGAAAAACATTACGGGGAACAGCGTGGCCAAGCAAACCAACACAGATACATTACGTAATACCACATTTTGACCAACCGTTACACAACGTAACTATTGCCTCGATTAAGCAGGGACACAAAACACTGATCAAACCTTAGATATTATCACACTGTTTCAGATAGTAATAAACGCAATTCAACGCATCAACCAAGAACTAGCAGAAAAAACGAAACAAACATGCCAAATTTAAACAGACGCAAAATCCCAACTTCAATGCAAGATGCTTATAATAGTTTCCACAACGAAACTTTTTCTCGAAACCTAGCATAAAATCCAAAGATTGGTTGGTTGGTTGTTTCGGGGAAGGAGACCAGACAGCGAGGTCATCGGTCTCATCGGATTAGGGAAGGACGGGGAAGGAAGTCGGCCGTGCCCTTCGAAAGGAACCATCACGGCATTTGTCTGGAGCGATTTAGGGAAATCACGGAAAACCTAAATCAGGATGGCCGGACGCGGGATTGAACCGTCGTCCTCCCGAATGCGAGTCCAGTGTATAAAATCCAAAGACATTCTGGGTGTATGTAAAGTGTGCTAGCGGCAGGACACAATCAATGCCTTCTCTGCGCGATAACAATGGAGATACTATCGAAGACAGTGCTGCCAAAGCAGAGTTACGAAACACAGCCTTCCCAAATACCTTCACAAAAGAAGACGAAGTAAATATTCCAGAATTTGAGTCAAGAACAGCTGCCAACGTGAGTATCGTAGAAGTAAATATCCCCGGAGTAGTGAAGCAACTAAAATCACTTAACAAAAGCAAGTCTTCTGGTCCAGACTGTATACCAATTAGGTTCCTTTCAGAGTATGCTGATGCAATAGCTCCATACAGCCACACACATCCGTTCGCTCGACGAAAGATCCGCACGCAAGCAATGGAAACTTGCACAGGTCACACCAATATTCAATAAAGGCAGGAGTAATCCACTGAATTACAGGCCAATATCATTAAAGTCGATATGCAGCAGGATTTTGGAACATACATTGTGTTCGAAAATTATGAATTACCTCGACACACAGTCAACACGGGCTTAGAAAACATCGTTCTTGTAAAACACAACTAGCTCTTTACTCGCATGAAGTGTCGAGTGCTATTGACAAGGGATTTCAGATTGATCCCGAATTTATGGATTTCCGGAAGGCTTTTGACATTGTACCACACAAGCGGCTTGTAATGGAATTGCATGCTTATGGAATATCGTCTCCGTTATGAGCTGGATTCGTGATTCTTGTCAGAGAGGTCACAGATGAGGGAAAGTCATCGAGTAAAACAGAAATGATTTCAGGCATTCCCCAAGGTAGTGTTATAGGCCTTTTGCTGTTCCTTATCTATATAAACGATTTGCGAGACAATGTGAGCAGCCCTCTTTAGTCGTTTGCAGATGATGCTGTCGTTTATCGACTAATAAAGTCATCAGAAGATGAAAAAAAATTGCAAAACGATTTAGAAAAAATATCTGTATGGTGCGAAAATTGGCAATTGACCCTAAATAACGAAAGTGTGAGGTCATCCAGATGAGTGCTAAAAAGAATCCGTTAAACTTGGGTAACACGATAAATCAGTCAAATCTAAAGGCCGCAAATTCAACTAAATACCTAGGAATTCCTAGAATGAAATTTTCACTCTACAGCGGAGTGTGCGCTGATATGAAACTTCCTGGCAGATTAAAACTGTGTGCCGGACCGAGACTCGAACTCGGGACCTTTGCCTTTCGCGGGCAAGTGCTCTACCAACTTAGCTACCCAAGCACGATTCACGCCCCGTCCTCACAGCTTTAATTCCGCCAGTACCTCGTCTCCTACCTTCCAAACTTTACAGAAGCTCTCCTGCGAAACTTGCAGAACTAGCACTCCTGAAAGAAAGGATATTGCGGAGACATGGCTTAGCCACAGACTGGGGGTTGTTCCTAGAAAGAAATTTTCACTCTACAGTGGAGTGTGCGCTGATATGAAACTTCCTGGCAGATTAAAACTGTGTGCCGGACCGTGCTTGGGTAGCTCAGTTGGTAGAGCACTTGCCCGCGAAACGCAAAGGTCCCGAGTTCGAGTCTCGGTCCGGCACACAGTTTTAATCTGCCAGGAAGTTTCACCTAGGAATTCCATTTGGGAACAACTTAAATTGGAAGGACACAGAAAATTTGTGGGGAAGGCTAACCCAAGACTGCGTTTTATTCGAAGAACACTTAGAAAATGTAACAGATCTACTAAGGAGACAGTACGCTTGTCCGTCCTCTTTTAGGTGTGGGAAAAAAGTTCAAAGAAGGGCAGTACGTTTTATATTATCGCGCAAATAGGGGTGAGAGTGTCACTGAAATGATACAGGATTTGGGGTGGACATGATAAAAAAGGCGTTTTTCGTTGAGGCGGAATCTTCTCACGAAACTTCAATCACCAACTTTCTCCCCCGAATGCGAAAATAATTTGTTGACACCTACCTTCATAGGGAGAAACGATGATCATAAAAAAAATAAGGGAAATCAGAGCTCGTATGGAAAGATAGAGATGTTCATTCTTTCCGCGCGCTATACGACGATGCAATAATAGAGAATTGTGAAGGTGGTTTGATGAACCCTCTACCAGGCATTTAAATGTGATTTACAGAGTATGCATGTAGATATAGACGTAGCTGGTTCCGTTTCTCAATCGGATAGAAAAGGAGTAATAGAGGATGTATTGAGGACACATTATGCCTCATAAAAGAATAAATTCGGTACAAAACGCCCGTAATCCGTCATGGAAAAAATGAAAGATAATTCCACTCGTCGAAATCTCCAGATACATAATGCATGGATTGATATTTTGGCACTGGATCCTATGAACTGGGAAGATATCACGAATATTACGGCTATATATTGACTTCAGCCGCCTAATTCGAAAGGTTATTCCTTCCTTCCTCGGCAGCCTACTTCTCTTGAACAGCGCACGAGGGAAATGCCGAGCTTACCGTCCCTATCAGACGGACGTATCGCCATAAACAGTCGACACTGTTATTTTTTATTATTATTTATGCATCACAACTACAGCGTATTAGCTAAAATGCTACAATAGGGCATACAAATCACATTTCATCGGATAGTTATGTTATGTATTAATTATTTATTTCTGATACTTAATTTTTTTTAAAAAAATGGAGATTAAAAAAACAGTTGACATACGGCCTCACTTCATAAGGTACTGCGCAGAAGCGGGAATTTAACCCAGCGCACTGGCGCAGAGTGTGATGTCAGGAACTTTACGCCATCACCAATCCTCCCCTTGACGGCCAAATACTGGCGGTGAAAATTTCTTCCACCACCAGGATTCGAACAATCTTACCGCCAGCTTGTCTCCGTCTCGCAGTACAGGTGTGGAGGAGATGTTTCTCTGGAAGATGGCGGATTCGCCCCCCCTCCCCTCCCGAATCGCCCTGATGAAGAAGGTATTGGGATTCACCAGACCGTGCAACGCTCTACCACTGCGCCAATGTGGAGTAGCGACGGTCACGTGCCCATGTCAGTTGTAGTTTACAACGGCGCACGCACGGGTCGTCGGTTGCGGAGGCCCATCATTAGGAATGTTCAGTGCACTGAGTTTTCAGAAACACTTGTGCTCTGGCCAGTATTAAAATCTGATATTAGTTCTGCCACAGTTTCCCAACAGACCTGTTTTAGCAATCTGCCCAGCCACCGACGTCAGACATCTGTAATGAAGGGCGGCCACACAACCCCACGTCGTCTGGACTCGTTGTTTCGCCACGTGTTGAAGATACTCACCACAGCACTCCTCGAACACCCGACAACCTGTGCAGTTTACGAAATGCTTGTACCGAGCCTCCGGGGCATCACAATGTGCCCTCAGATCGCGCGCCTTCCCCATTCTGCACACGGACACAGCACGCTCACTGTTACTACACACACCGTGCGTGTGTCTGACTAGCAGTTATTCCTCGGCAGGTGATGCAGCTCTCGCCTGGACGGGTTTATATCGGTAATATTGAACCGGGGACCTAGAAACGACGGACAGACTTCGTCCTGCCGTAGCCTGCAGTGGTCCCCAACCCCAGAACGGGCCACAGCAGTCCACCCACCCCACCGCCGCCCCACACCGAACCCAGGGTTATTGTGCGGTTCGGCCCCCAGAGGAACCCCCGGGAACGTCTCGTACCAGACAAGTGTAACCCCAAATGTTTGCGTGGCAGAGTAATTCTGGCGTACGAGTACGTGGAGACAGTGTTTGTGCAAGAATCGCCGCCATAGTGTAACTGAGGCGGAATAAGGGGAACCAGCCCGCACTCGCCGAGGCAGATGCAAAACCGCCTCGTCCACAGGCTGGCCGGCACACTGGGCCTCCGAAGTGGCCGTGCGGTTAAAGGCGCTGCAGTCTGGAACCGCAAGACCGCTACGGTCGCAGGTTCGAATCCTGCCTCGGGCATGGATGTTTGTGATGTCCTTAGGTTAGTTAGGTTTAACTAGTTATAAGTTCTAGGGGACTGATGACCTCGGCAGTTGAGTCCCATAGTGCTCAGAGCCATTTGAACCACACTGGACCTCGACACTAATCCGCCGGGCGAATTCCTGCCGGCGACCGACACGCCTTCCCGCTCGGGAAGCAGCTCGTCAGACCGCGCGGCTAGCCGGGCGGGCATATCGATAATAGGTGACAATGTCCTGGCTGAACAATGTACAGGTTTCGTTTGTTGTAAGCATCACTGACCGTCAGTACTTGGACTGGAAGGGCCTTTTGTGGAGCCGTACATATCATGTACGTTTCAGGATTGCGATTGGAAGAAACACAGTTCATACATTTTGAGCTCTCTCACCTTTCCTTGAATGAAGCTCATGATTTGTTTCCAGGATAGTTGTTTCTGCGTTGTCAGATACGCATCAATTTTATTTCATTTTGTGTCACAATCTTAATTATTATCTTTTCTCAGTTTCTGTAAATGTAGGTTTAGCTTAGTATTAAAAATGTGTCGGTAGTAACTTTCCTTCATGAACTGTCTGTTATCCTGAAGGCGTACTTCTTGGTACAAACGACACATCTTTCGAATGTTCAGATGGTGACTCAAGTACGTCGTGTTTACATCACCACTTCTCGTGTAGTGTGATTTAGCAACAGGAAAATCGTTTATATGCTGTTCAACGAAACATATATTCCCTGCATGTACGCCTGTCTTACGTGGATCAGGCTTGCACCTTTGTTCAGCCCCCGCGACGAGCTTTACCTTCTCCGCAGTTTTTCAAAGCTCGCGACACTCCTACTCACTGAAAATGTGTGGAGAAGATACTGTTAGCACGTTTCAGCGGCCCTCAAGCCGACAGTACGAGGCTAACACTTGTGTACGGCATTGCTAGACCGACGGCTACCACTACAACCGCGCATGCAGCGCGAACGATTCCCGACAAATAAGCGTTTTGATTACCGAAGAGCTCCATTTTCCAAAACCCTTCGAACTATTTCTTTCGGTCAGCTTCTGAAATCTCGTGAAAACACGCTTTGCGGCACGTGTAGTCTACGTTACGATACATTTCAGCTATTATGGTTCAAAAATGGCTCTGAGCACTATGGGACTTAACTTCTCAGATCATCAGTCCCCTAGAACTTAGAACTACTTAAACCTAACTAACCTAAGGACATCACACACATCCATGCCCGAGGCAGGATTCGAACCTGTGACCGTAGCGGTCGGCGGTTCCAGACTCTAGCGCCTTTAACCGCTTGGCCACACCGGCCGGCAGCTATTATGGGTTTTCAGAAACGATTCTAGTATCATTCGCCACTGTTTCACAGCCTTTTTACGATATCGTGCCGATTTCTGTCATACATTCTAACCATTTTGGACCGAGGAATTGCAACAGTCACATCTATATTTTCACAGTCGTTAACACACAGATCCCGTTAATTTAGTCTCGAACTACACGCACGTAACAAGATGAATGTATGGCACACAACACGTAGCACTCGAGTAAACAACATTATCAGACGGTGGCAAACTACTGCGACGGGCGCTTGGACTGAGTTGTCGAGGCGCTCGGCAGTTTCGTCCACTGTAATTGCAACGAGACTGCCTGTGAGCGACCTACTGACTAGGACCCACGCCACCTGCCGCACACAGAGACTTGCCCGTCTAGAAATGATAAGTCGTGTCAGGCTCTCTTTCAGTTTTTACGAGTTAGATCACTTGGCAGCAAACGCTCCCGTTCCTTAGTAGATTGGTTCGTGAAAGGCAAACTTACGTATACAACATTTCTAGATGTAGAAAAAGGTTTTTGTCACTGATGACTGCAATAGACTCCTTGTAGTTCTAAAAGTGAGAGAAACAAAATACATGCAGTGAAACGTTATGTACTGAAACAGGAAAGCCGTTATAAGACTCGAAGGATATGAAAGGTAGTTGAGAAGAGACTACGACTAGAGTGTAGCGTGTTAGTCTGCAGCTTGACCAAAAGCAAAGAAAACGCCGGAAAAAAATGGTGAAGAAATAAAAGAGCAGGCAGAAGAAATACAAGCTTGAAGGTTTGCTGATGTCATTGCAATTCTTTGAGAAACGACAAAAGACTTGCAAGACCTGTTGAGCATAATGGAGAGTTTGTAAGATAAACTTCAACAAAAGTGAAACAAGGGTAATGGAATGTAGTCGAATTGCATCAGGCGACGCTGAGGGAATTAGGTTAGGAAATACGACACGAAAAGTAGAAGCAGAATAAGTGATAGTGGCCGAGATAGTGAGGGTACAAAATGCAGACTGTCGACAGGAAGAAAATCATTTCTGAAACAGTGGAATTTGTTAACAAAGAATATAAGTGTTAGGAAGGCTTTGATGAAGGTATTTGTCTGGAGTATCGAGTTGTACGGAATGAAACCTGGAGAAATGGTTCAAATGGATCTGAGCACTATGGGACTTAATATCTGAGGTCATCAGTCCCCATAGATCTTAGAACTACGTAAACCTAACTAACCTAAGGAGACCACACACATCCATGGCCGAGGCAGGATTCGAACCTGCGACGTAGCGGTCGCGCGGTTCCAGAATGAAGCGCCTAGAACCGCTCGGCCACACCGGCCGGCCCAGACTGAAGCGCCTAGAACCGCTCGGCCACAAAGGCCGGCTTTTTTTGTGCCTCGAAACGTGGATAATAAACAGTTCAGTCAGGAAGAGAAAAGAAGCTTTGGAAATGCTGTGCCACAGAAGAATGGCGAACACAAAACGGGCAAATCGTATATCTAACCACGACATGCTGAATAGAACTGCGGAGAGATGGAGTTTGTGGGTCAAGTTGACTAAAAGAAAGGGTCAGTTGATAAGAAACATCATGAAGCATCGTTGAATTGTGGCTTTCGTAATGCAGGGAAGCGTAGGAGATAAAAAGTGTAGAGGGACACCGAGACTCGAAACAGTAATCAGGTTCGAGTGAATATAGCCTGCAGTAGTTAACCTGAGATGCAGAGGAGTCTCCGGACTGAAGCTCACAAAAATCAGCTTGTGGCTGATAACTTGTATTTATAAGAGTGCTCAAATGAAACGGTACGGAACGACATAACAACTACACCAGTATAAATACGCTTATACCCATTTGGAATAACAAAGTGAGACTTCTAGGAATAGGGACACGAATGTAGAGTCGTCACCGCCACCTAAAAGATTCAAAGCTGTGCCCTCCGCAGGCAACGTGATGCACACCGTCTTTTCGAAGTATGAGATCCGAAGCAGTCGAATCTTTTGGGTTGTTTCAACTTGAGAATCGCTAAGCCTATAATCTGACCCAATAACGTCGATCCACTTTCTCTGTCATTTTACGCACAACACATATCCGACGACTACCACTGATAAGTGCTCACTTGTCAGCGGTTAGCCAGCGACGGGCTCTTTCCGCACTCGTGGAAGAAAAAAAAAAAAATAATCAAGCACGCGCACTACGTATGCATACGAATATAGAGAGTAGAGTACTGCATGACCGAGTAGGCGAGCACAAAATACGAGGTGGAGCGAGCACACCCTAACTCAGGGGCGGGCAGGAATTCTGCACGTGTGCGGTGCACATGCACGTGTGCAGTTAACAGGTGTTCTGCGTGCACACAGGGGCAAGCTGGCCACCCGCTTCTCAACCCTCCCCACCATACCGTCTCTCCGCTTCTTCCCCTGTAATGCGTTTTGTTTCCTGGCCTGCTTTATTAAATGAAGGAATAAGGTTAGTAGGAGTGTTTGAAAGTAATCATGGTTTGAAAGAGTACCTATTACCTACGATACGTTCTGTTTAATTATCACAGGTGGAGTTTACAATACGTTTAATGTCTGGAACAAAATTTCTACATACAGACAAACGCAAACAGTTACGTAGATTTTCATTACTGATGTTTGGTCTTAACCGAGACTTATTAATTTTCATAACAGAAAAAGATCTCTCACAAAAGTATGTCGAGCCCAACATTGACTATCTTCATGGCTTCACGATGGAGACGAGGAAACTCTTGCTGTGGAAAGTCGTGATAAAGATCTATTACACGTCTTGCCAAAAGGTAGTTGTCTCTCAGACGAGAATTACACTGTAAATCTATTAATTCCATTTGCAAACTGAGATGAATATCATCTACAGAAACCAGATTCTCTCGAGAACTATTCAAAACCTTGGGATAAGTAAGATATATCCCCAAATCGCTTGAGAAATTCCTCTTTTATTGCACTAAGAAAGGCAACATACTGAAATTTATTATAATGGCGTTCAATATTAAACCTCCGCTCACCAGCGAGAATACTGCCACATATTATACATTTCCAATTTTCACGTTTTTCCACAGAGAACAAATGATTCTCCCATTCCTTTTTAAAAGATAGCAAATCTCCAATTCTCCGTTTCCTTGATTCACTCTGCATTTACCGGTTATTGAAATACAACGTTCACTACGTAGTGGTCGCTTCGCTTCAACGTCCGCAGCTTAGCCTGGTACTACACTGCCGCAGCGCTGTGTGCTCATGAGCCGCGTGCAACGTTTGCCCGCCCCTGCCCTAACTGGATAGGCTACCCGCACTAGTTCATGTGACCGAGCATAGAAGCCGTGACCGAATACGCAGCACATGACTTCAAACACATTTACACGTGTTATTATCCGTGTGACACTGCAGCCAGTACGGGCTTCTCATTTGTGGTGTGTCTCTCTCTGTAATCATGCAGCACGAGGAAGCCAGTGTAGTAAGACGTAAGATTGAAACCAATGTTTACACATTAAAGAAACGGGAGGTCTAAAAAACCAAGTATGGAGTACATTTCTGTTGGTTGTAGATGAAAACAGTGCGTCTACTGGGTACGTATCGTGCATAAACTACTCCACTTTATTGTTTTCCCAGTCGGGAACCACTCATTTAAAGAAACACAGTTGCAAGAAACCTCACAAAGATCGTTTCTTTGGCCGTCCTTCCGTAATCTTAATATGCTTGAAATAAGTGAAAAGCAGGAAATTCTTAGCAATGTGCGACAAATGTGTGCTACGTACGCAGTATTCCATTAACGTAAAACAGCTCGTTTTTATAGGAACGGGGGTCGGGTTGTTTGGGGGGAGAGACCAAACGGCGAGGTCGTCGGTCTCTTACGGGAACGTTTCGATGATCTCGACATCAGTTCTGTATTACTTGTCTCTTTTGTTTATTATCATAGATCCTTCAAGTACTGTGTCATCACCACCCACAAAGAGAGATCGTTTCAAGGAATGGAGTAACAACAGATCATTCGCAGCAGATGAAGTAGATCTGTACATTTTAATGCACCCCGAAGATGATGATGACATCTTAAAGTGGTGGAGCAGACATGAAACAGATCTGCCAGATTTGGCTGCAGTTGCAAGACGTATTTTATGCATCCCAGCAACAAGCGCACCTAATGAAAACTGCTTTAGTAAAGCCGGAATATTACTAACAAATTGCCGCAGCCAATTAAATCCGGAACGCGTTAGTGATTTACTGCTGATCAACAATAACTATAATTCTGTTTATGTTGCAAACAATTGAAAAATACGACAAGCTACGTCTGTAAATGTTAAATGTTCTTTGTATGTTTTCTTTATGAAGGTGGTTGTCTTGTAGATTACAGGGAAAGCACTTATTTAATGTTTCCTATAAATGAAAGGAAAAATATATCATTTGTTTGGAAATGAGACTCGTCTTCTATCCGCGATTGTATTGAAATATCGTTTTACGCACCAGGTGCTTTATGAATTTAGCTGTGTCACGTGCCCGTTCTTGGAAACGTTACTTTTGTATTAAAAGAGAGAGAGAGAGAGAGAGATAAATACACTGTGTGTGTGTGTGTGTGTGTGTGTGTGTGTGTGTGTGAGAGAGAGAGAGAGAGAGAGAGAGACAGAGACGTTGGATTTGTACAGTACAGTACAGTACAGTGCAGTGCAGCGAGGCGAGGTAAGACGTCAGCGGTGACCGGTCATGCTCGGTTATTCGCGTGCCCGGAATCCGGACATTAGACATGGGGCGATTACGTGGCGGAGCCGAGTCGTGTGGGGCCGGACACAAGCGGCTCGGTCCCCACGTCAACAGGCGAGCCGTGACCGGTCAAACTGTGGTGTCACCGGCAGACACCACACTTGCTAGGTGGTAGCTTTTAAATCGGCCGCGGTCCGCTAGTATACGTCGGACCCGCGTGTCGCCACTGTCAGTGATTGCAGACCGAGCGCCGCCACACGACAGGTCTAGAGACACGTACTAGCACTCGCCCCAGTTGTCCAGCCGACGTTGCTAGCAATGGTTCACTGACAAATTACGCTCTCATTTGCCGAGACGATACTTAGCATAGCCTTCAGCTACTTTTGCTACGACCTAGCAAGGCGCCGTATTCAATTGATATTGAGATTCTATTAATGTATCATCAAAAGCGATGTTCTACAAATGTGGATTAAAGTTAAGTATTCCAGAAGCTACGTACTTTTCTTTATAGCATTCATTTCGTATCCTGTTTCAGACGTCACGCCAGCCTGCGTGAGTTTAAGCGCGTGCCTTTCGGCTTCCTCTCATTGTGTCTAGGCTGTCTTGTCTAGACACAACACAAACACTGAGCGTTGCAGCACTCTTAATAGAGAGCACACGCGCCCCGACACCATTGTCGGTTTCGACAATAAAAAATGAGGTCAGATACTTTTTTTAACTGGCCTTGCATAATTGATTATTTGTTCGGAATATTTACAGTCACAGCGGCAAAGAAGAGACGGGTGTTTAGGATCGGGAGCTAGCGGAGACTGGTGGCGTCGAGGGCAGCTCTGCTCTCTCGGTGAGAGCACGAGGCTCAACGAGCGATAGCGTCGGCTGAGGTACCACCTGCTCTGCTCTGCTCTGCTGCACGCCTGACGCCCAGGTATGCGTGCGTTGCGCAACACGCGGCGGACGTCAGCGCCTGCCGCAGCTTTCGCTTTCGCCAGCGGGACTGTGACTGAGACGCCGAGCGGCGGCTCTCCGGGCCGGGCGTCGCGCGCAGACGAGCCGCAGGCGGCCCCGCCCCTCCCTCCTCCTCCTCCCCCCCCCCCCCCCCCGAGACTTCCGGCGGCCAAGGCCAGCGGGGCCGTCAGCCCGGTCCAAGGCCGCCACGGCAAGGCACGGCACGGCACGGCCTGTCCCAGCAGGGCTCAGCTCTCAGCCTCGCCTCCTCCTCAGCCTCAGCAAGCTACAGCCGACCACCTGCCCAGTGCCGTGTTTGTAAACACTGAGGCACGGACCGCTCTGCCACTAGCCCCCGAGCGCTCTATTCTGTCCCTACACTTGGTCTAGCGTGCGGGAGTATCGCTTCTCATACTGCGCTAACCCGAAATATCTGACAGTCGAGCTCGATCGCACCCTACTTAACTAGGAACAATGTATGTGTACAAATATCAAGGTAAGCGCCCGGAACAATATAATCGAACACTGACATACTATAGATGGGGAGCACAACGCAGACTGATTTGTCTTTGTCTTTTTCCGGCGTCACGTATACAGCAGAAACTCTCTTCGTGCAATATCACTAAATCGGATCTACAGGGTGAAAAGTATTTAAACCGACAAACTGTGGGAGGCTGTAGGGGACATCAAAATGAATATTTTGCCCTAATGTCATTTTTTCCTACGAGGATTATTTAAATCGTTGGAGGCCCTGCCACGTTCTTCAGTTGATAGAGGCCGTATTACGATCTTCAGTAGTTAGAGGGCGTTTTACGTTCTTCAGTTGTACGCAACTGCTGTCCACCAGTGTAGTAGTGCACTGTCTCTGTTTACTAACGGAGCGATACATCTACGTAGCGCACCACAACGGACGAGCTGCACAGCAGGTTTATCAACAACAATATCCTAGTCACCGTATCCCACATCATACGACCTTCGATGCTGTGTACCACCGTCTACGTGAAAGCGGGTCATTTAGCAGATTACCCGGACAGGGACGCCGTCGCACGGTAAGAATGCTGCAATTTGAGGAAGCTGTCTTGCAGCATCTGGAGCGGGATCCTTCAATCAGCACTCGTGCAATTGCACGTAACATGGGGACGAATCAGACGAATGTAAGAACAGTCCTTCGAGAGCAGTTGTTAAGTCCATTTCACTTACAGCGTGTCCACAACCTGGAACCAGTCGATTATCCACCCAGAGCACAGTTTCCTTAGTGGTACCTGGAACAGTGTGAAATGCATCCTAAATTTCCATCCTCTGTGTTGTTTACCGATGAAGCAACGTTCGGGCGTGATGGAGTCTTCAACATGCACAATTCGCATGTCTGGAGTGACGATAATCCACATGCCACAGTTACTAGCGCTCATAAAGTGCGGTTCTTCGTTAATATGTGGGTCGGTGTAATTGGAGACTGTTTAATTGGGCCGTATCTGCTACCTAGTTGTTCTCTCTTGGGTCATAAAAAAATGGAAAAGTGTTTGTTGGTTTAATTAATTTGCCGCCAGAGAAATCTTCCTCTACCGGTTTAAATACTCATAGGAAAAAATGACATTAGGGAAAAATATTCGTTTTGATGTCCCCTACAGCCTCCCAGAGTTTGTCGGTTTAAATACTTTTCACCCTGTATAAGTTCTTTGGTAATGCTCCCCCAGAAGAACGCAGCAGTTGAACGGAATGGAAGCTCTGAACAACAAAGGAAAGTAGGATGTAAGAAGATAAATAAAAGCAAAAAAAAGAAAAAAAAGGGGGGGGGGAGTGTAATGGAATACACTCGAATAAAATGAAGCGATTGTGAGGCTATTAGGTTAGGAAATGATAGTAAGAGTATAGTAGGCGACATTTTTTACTTTTGGGGGTAAAATAAATGAGATGGCCGAAGCAGAGACGATGTAAAATGGAGACTGGCACTGGGAACAAAATCATGTCTGAAAAAGAGTACTCCATCAACATCTAACATTAATTTAAATGTAGGGAAGCTTTTTCTGGAGGCATTCGTCTGCCGTGCAATCTTATACGGAAGTGAACGTGGACCATAAGTAGTTCAGACAAGAAGAGAAATGTGGTACACCAGAAGAATGCCGAAGAATAAATGGGCATACCACGTAACTGACGAGAAAGTGATTAATATAACGGCAGAGAAGAGAAATTTGTGGAATAACTTGACAATAGACGAGATCGTTTGATAGGACACATTCTGAGACATCGAGCAATCGTCAATTTAGTGCTGGAGGGCCTCTTAGGGTGTAATTGTGGAGGGACACAAACGGACGAGCAGAGTTGAAATGGATGTGGGTTGCAGCAGTTATTGGGAGAAGGAGAGCCTTGCACAGGATAGCGTAACGCGGAGAGCTGAAGACCACCACAACAACAACATTTAATGTGTCTTTAACTCGTCGATTCTGTAATGTTAACTGAGTTCGTTCCTTTGAAAGGTCCGGCCGACTTCGTTCCCCACGTCTGAAATATCCGGAGCGTGTCCTCCGTCGCTAATGAACTCGACCCTACCTTCCCTCCTCCTGCGAATAGAGCTCCCTCCCTGGTCTCCTGTCGTTACTGAAGAGACCAGCCGAATAAAAACAATCGATTCAGTCGTTCGTGGTTTTACGAATCGACTGAGAGTCATGCAAAGGAAGTCTAGGGGGTTGGAGGCGACTTTAACCAGCCGAGTATAGACTGGGATGTCTACGGATTCACTGCTAGGGGTGGGCGGGGGGGGGGGGGGGGGGGAGGGGTTACAGACGAAAGTCATGCGAAATACTTTTGAACACGTTTTCTGAAAATTGTCTAAAGCAGCTAGCTCGGCAGCCCATACGCAATGGAAATATCTTAGACCTTGTCGCTACAAGTGGGCCTGATCTTACCGACAATGTCAGTATACAAACGGGGATTAGCGATCATGATCAATGAATTATGATTACGAAATAAATCAGTCAAGAAGACTAGGAGAGTGCTTCTGCTAGATCTAGCACGTAAGCAGTTACTAACATCTTACTAGTGAATTGGCATCACTTTGTACCAATACGATGGACGTAGGGGAATTATGGGGAAAGTATAAGCGCACTGTAAATCGTGGTCTGGAGACTTGCGTGCCTAGTAAGTGGACAAAGGATGGAAAAGCCCCACCATGGTTTAATAACGAAATTCGTGAGATGCTGAGGAAGCAGAGGTTGTTGCACCCTAGCTTCAAATGAGGATGCACAAACGACGACAAGCGAAGGTTACTAGAGATTCGTGCATCTGCGAAAAGATCTGTGCGCCAAGCATACAACTACCACCGTCACTCCTTAGAAAAACATCTGGCAGAGAACCCGAGAAAATTCTGGTCGAAAAAACCCCCATGTGGGTCTAAGGCTTTCATTCAGTCCCACGGTGTGGCAGTTGAAGATAGCAAAACGAAAGCCCAAGTTTTAAATTTTACGTTCAACAAACCGTTCACGCAGTCAATAAGCATACCTGGCGTAGACAAGAAACTTAAGGATTTGAAAACAAATAACGCACCAGGTCCGAATGGAATCATCATCATCATCATCATTTCAGACTGATTATGCCTTTCAGCGTTCAGTCTGGAGCATAGTCCTCCTTATAAAATTCCTCCATGATCCCCTATTCAGTGCTAACATTGGTGCCTCTTCTGATGTTAAACCTATTACTTCAAAATCATTCTTAACCGAATCCAGGTACCTTCTCCTCGGTCTGCCCCGACTCCTCCTACCCTCTACTGCTGAATCCATGAGTCTCTTGGGTAACCTTGCTTCTCCCATGCGTGTAACATGACCCCACCATCTAAGCCTGTTCGCCCTGACTGCTACATCTATAGAGTTCATTCCCAGTTTTTCTTTGATTTCCTCATTGTGGACACCCTCCTGCCATTGTTCCCATCTACTAGTACCTGCAATCATCCTAGCTACTTTCATATCCATAACCTCAACTTTATTGATAAGGTAACCTGAATCCACCCAGCTTTCGCTCCCATACAACAAAGTTGGTCGAAAGATTGAACGGTGCACAGATAACTTAGTCTTGGTACTGACTTCCTTCTTGCAGAAGAGAGTAGATCGTAGCTGAGCGCTCACTGCATTAGCTTTGCTGCACCTCGCTTCCAATTCTTTCACTATGTTGCCATCCTGTGAGAAAATGCATCCTAAGTACTTGAAACTATCCACCTGTTCTAACTTTGTTCCTTCTATTTGGCACTCAATCCGTTTATATCTCTTTCCCACAGCCATTACTTTCGTTTTGGAGATGTTAATCTTCATACCATAGTCCTTACATTTCTGATCTAACTCTGAAACATTACTTTGCAAACTTTCAATCGAATCTGCCATCACAACTAAGTCATCCGTATATGCGAGACTGCTTATTTTGTGTTCACATATCTTAATCTCACCCAGCCAGTTGGAAGCCCAGTTCAATTTTATAGCGAGTACGGCATTGGCCCCTTACCTAGCTCGAATTTATCGTGAATTTCTTGCCCAGCACGAAGTCCCAAACGACTCGAAAAAAGCGCAGGTGATTCCAGTATATAAGAAAAGTAAAAGAACGGATCCGCATAATTACAGACCAATATCCCTAACTTCTGTTTGCTTGAACACATTCTCAGTTCGAATACACTAAACTTTCTTGCGGCTAAGCAGCTTATGTCCACAAATCAGCACGGTTTTAGAAAGCATCGCTCGTTCGAAACTCAGCTTCCCCTTTTGTCACATGATATACTGAGAACTATGGACGAAGGGCAACAGGCAATTTCCATATTTCTAGATTTCCGGAAAGCATTTGACACGGTGCGCCACCGCGGACTGTTAACGGAGGTACGAGTATATGGAATAAGCTCGCAGATATGTGAGTGGCTCGACCACTTCTTAAATAATAGAACCCAGTCTGTTGTCTTCGACGGCGAATCTTCATCAGAGACAAGGGTATCGTCAGGAGTGCCCCAGGGGAGTGTGATACGACCGCTGTTGTTCTATGTCTGCGGTTGTTTGCTGATGATGCCATGGTGTACCGTAAGGTGTCGAAGTTGAATGACTGTAGAAAGATATAATACTACTTAGACAAAATTTCCAGTTGGCGTGATGAATGGCAGTTAGCCCTAAATGTGGAAAAATGCAAGTTAATGTGGATGAGTAAGAAGAACAAACCTGTAATGTTCGGATACGGTATTACTAGTGTCCCGCTTGACGCAGTCAAGTCGTTTAAATATCTGCGCATAACGTTGGAAAGCGATATGAGGTGCAATGAGCATGTGAAAACTGTGGTAGGGAAGGCAAATGATCGACTTCGATTTATTGGGAGAATTTTAGCAAAGAGCGGTTCACCTGTAAAGGAGACCGCATGTAGGACGCTGCTTCGACCTGTTCTCGAATACCGCTCGAGTGTTTGAGATCCCTACCCGGTAGGATTGAAGGAAGACATCGAAGCAATTCTGAGGAGGTAGGTTCGAACACAACTTAATGTGTTACGGAGATGCTTCGGGAATTCAAACGGGATCCCTGGAGGGGAGGCGGTGTTCTTTTGGAGAAACACTATTGAGAAATTTTGAGAACCGGCATTTGAAACTGACTGTTCCCGCCAGCATACATCGCGCGTAAGGACCACGAAGTTAAGATACGAGAAATTAGGGCTCATACGGAGCCGTACAGACTCGCTCTATTTGTGAGTGCAACAGGAGGGGAAATGAAAAGTAATTGTACAGAGTACCCCCCGCCAAGCACCTTACGGTGGCCTGCGGAGTATTTATGTATATGCAGATGTAGATGTAGAGGAATCGAATGAAAATAATCGATACAGCCCGTCGTAGTTTTGCGTATTAATTGAATTATTCATTCTTTCTTTTCGAGTGCAACTAGACAGTGGTCGTTATGTAGGTTGAACCACGAATTCGTTGTTCCCACGAAGAAATACTTCTGACAAGTGGCAGTGTATGCCAGAGAATTAAAATAATTTGTATTCTATTAGTTTGTGTTCACGTTTCCCCATCATTAACTTAAAGGGAACTATGAGTATGGATGCAAGCTGGCGGCAATGACAGAGCTTCAATAAATTTAAATTCAAAAATATTCACTTATTTAAACATCAGTTTCCAGTGCACTATTACAGAGCAGACGTCTGTGGGTAACTTGGTGTACGTGGCAACAGTGCGCTTGGTTCACACAGCTGCTGCCTACCTAACTTGCTCATGTTCAACACTAAAGCTCATGCTGCAACTTTGCTACAGTATAGTAGTATCTCAAACGTTGGCGAGCTGATGCAGCAGACCATTTGACTGAAGGCGTCCGATTTTTTCCGACTGAGGGCTGGTGCGAGACTATTTCAACTTGAGTGCTTTAAAGTGTCGTTGTTTAACAGAATAATAAGTGAAACGGAAAACAAGTCTCACATACATCAAAACATTTCATCTGACTTTAATTTGCTGCCAGACAACGCCTTAAATGAAAGCTCTGTAATTTTTCTTGAAAAATGTGCAGCTGATTTTGGTGCCAATGTAGCAGAGATATGTGGTCGTTATCTGTGCGAATGCGCAGGTTGCCCGAACTCTTACGGGAATCGGCACTTTCGAGTGCGCGAGTAATAGTGGATGGGCAAATATCTATTAGGTACATTACGTATGTAGACTGTGGACAGTTGGGAATGTGGGCCTCACGGGAAGCGTGCAAGGGTAAGTCGCTGCAGTCTCGCTATTCATCTGTGTCCTCGATGGCTCAGATGGATAGAGCGTCTGCCATGTAAGCAGGAGATCCCGGGTTCGAGTCCTGGTCGGGGCACACAATTTCAGCTGTACCCATCGCGGTATATCAACAACACCTGTCGGCAGCTGAGGGTTTCAATTATTTATCATTTGTTCAAATGTGTGTGAATTCCCAAGGGACCAAATTGCTGAGGTCATCGGTCCCTAGGCTTACACACTATTTAAACTAACGTATGCTAAGTACAACACGCCCGAGGGAGGACTCGAACCTCCGGCGGGAGTGGCCGCGCAGTCCGCGACAAGGCACCTCATACCGTGCGGCTCAGTCGCTTCTATTCAGGTGATTACTGTCGCATCGCGGGAATTGAAAGGCTTTGAACGCGGAATAGCAGTTGGAGGTAGACGCATGGAGCATTCCACTTCCGAAATTGTTTGGGAATTCAATATTGCGAGGACCACAGTCAAGAGTGTGCCGAGAGTACCAAATTTCTCTTACGTGTCTCCTCGTCACCGTCTGATTAATGTTGCAACACGTTTTCTGATCTCAAAAAGGTGTTGTTTAGTCTCCGGTGAATTTTTACTAGTATATTTCTGGGAGGTTCTCTTTTGTATTTCCAAAGTGTTCCACATGCTTAGTTGCAATCAAGGTTGGCTTTTTGTTCTTATTCTGCGGGTTGGCGGCTTTTTGGCTTTCTCCATAATCTTGGTTCGGAACTGTTCCCTGGTGACTGCCTTTTCTTTCTCCCATTCCTCTGTTATATTATTTTCTTAGATCCTGTTCCGAAGCTGCGTGCTCTTGCAGCATGCTCTTTTGGGGTACATTTAACTATGACGTCGGCAAGATAGTTATCCAAGTTTATACGTTTGCACCTCCGCTGATCTGTACGCTGTGAACTTCTTTCCGAGAACGCTATCTGAGAGAAACGAGATGAATGTGATACTCATCGAGCAACTGTATGGATTATCTACAGGTCTTTTGCTTTCGAAAAGTTTTTCCTCAGGGAAGTCTAAGTGATTTTCAAACCATTTTATTGACACAACGCACTGAATCTGCCAACATTCCTGTTGGACAATTTATGTGATGAGAAATCACACACATTTCTTTGGTATACCTTATCTCCGCTAAATTGTGCTAGTAGCATTCTTAAAACGGTTCTTTGTTACACATACACTGATTACGTTCCGGCGTAACGTCAAGCGCAGGCACGTCGGCCCGAAACGTTGCAGCAGAGAACACTTTGAGACGATGTCAGCAATAGAACGCTGACTAGCACGACACCACGAAAGCAGCGGGTCCGCAGCTCGTGGTCTAGTGTTGCTGCCTCTGGATCACGGGGTCTGCGGTTCGATTCCCGGCCGGACTGGGGTTTTTCTCTGCCCGGGGACTGCGTGTTTGTGTTGTCATCATTTCATTACCATTCGTGACAGTGACTAGATTGGACTGTGTAAAAAATTGAGACTTTATGTGGGCGCTGATGACCCAGCAGTTGAGGGCCCCACAAAGCAATCATCATCATCATCGTCATCATCATCATCATCAAACGACAGGAACGAAGCCTATACGAAAAGAATATAAGCGCCGCAACTGGCGAGCCTCGGCCGCACTAGAAGAGCGCAGTAGAAGACGAGCCGTCATCCTAACTATTCAGTCGTGACTAATGTTTTGGTTGCATGAAAATTGTATGTATCGAAGGGCACTGATTATTTGAATGTCGCCAATTGCTTGCGACACCTGTTTGTGAAACGGCAGAGTGAAGTATTATCAATCCAATTCACTGTAATAAATTCCATTAATAATATTAGAACAAATAAGCCCTCGGTCACAAATATTAAGTCAAAATTGACCAGGTTTCGACGCTACTATGAGCGTCGTCTTCAGAATTAGACTAACTGTTCTAAAACAAGAACGAAGTGCTCGTATTAAGAAGGGTGTAAGACAAGGCTGTAGCCTTTCGCCCCTACTCTTCAATCTGTACATCGAGGAAGCAATGATGGAAATAAAAGAAAGGTTCAGGAGTGGAATTAAATACAAGGTGAAAGGATATCAATGATACGATTCGCTGATGACATTGCTATCCTGAGTGAAAGTGAAAAAGAATTAAATGATCTGGTACTAGAGGGAGCTGTAGAGGGCAAAACTGTAGAGGAAGACAGAGATTGGAATACGTCAAGCAAATAATTGAGGAGGTAGGTTGCAAGTGCTACTCTGAGATGAAGAGGTTAGCACAGGAAAGAATTCGTGGCGGGCCGCATCAAACCAGTCAGTAGACTGATGAAAAAAAAAAAAAAAAAAAATGGAAGCACTGGTTTTTATTTCTGTTCATGGTATGCGTAACGCCTTTCGCCAACACATCTCCAAGGCATCAATTCTGCTCTTGCTCCCAGCTTTTATAGCCAGTGCCTCGCACCTGTACGATAACACAGGGAATGCCAACGATTCCAACAAGCGCATCTTTGTTGTTTTGGACACTGCTCGGTTCTTGGTGTGTTTAACCACTGCAGTCAGACCAAGGGTGATCCGTTGTTTTGTATTTCATTATCCGACTTTCCTGTGTCATTGATTAGAGATCCCAGATATCCACAATCATTCACTACCTCCAGAAAGTTTGATTTGATCTACATCTTGCCAATTAACAACCACCAGCAAAGACCCGATTTCTTAAAAATTCGAACTCGCGTGTATAAAATAGCTTCAAACGTTTTATTACTTTACAAATGAGTTAATAATCTGGCAAATACATTCATAAGTGTACACGGATATTTTCTGCAAAATGTGATGCGAATTGAGTTAGTAGTAAACAAGTAATTAAATGGCTCTGAGCACTATGCGACTTAATTGCTGAGATCATCAGTCGCCTAGAACTTAAAACTAACTAAACTTAACGAACCTAAGGACATCACACACATCCATGCCCGAGGCAGGATTCGAACCTGCGACCGTAGCGGTCGCTCGGTTCCAGACTGTAGCGCCCAGAACCGCACGGCCACTCCGGCCGGCCTAGTAATTAATTAAAACGTTTCAATTAAAAGTCTGACTGCATGAATTGCGAAGGTGTATGAGACAGTCAAATAAAAATGAGACGCATGGAAAAGAAATAAACCGTTTATTATTTCAAAAGCAATCGCCACAGCTGTTAATACATTTATCCCACTGTGAGACAGGACGGTCACTGTCTTAATGGAAAAAACGTTGCGATTGTCCACCGAACCATGGTTGTACTCAGGGGCGCACATCTTCGTCCTAAGCAAATCGATGATGTGGAAGGGCTTCCAAGCGAAACATTTGCAGCGTAGTGAAACAAACCTGGCAACACTTTTGGAGCCCTGAAGGACAATCGTGGTCGTCGATTTGCTCCGTTCGAAGAGGTGCAAACATTTTTTCGATGAAGGCACTGACCGTCTTGTCTCACAGTTGGATAAATGCATTAACAGTTTTAGCGATTACTTTTGAAATAACAGTTTACTCACTTATATGAACTACTACTGAAAATAAAACTTTTCTTGCAAAATAACAATTTTGTTTACCTACTAAACTTCGCAAGTTACAAATTGTAGTGCTCCAAATTGGCGAGCAGCACTGTCTTTACTTTTCGCTTGAGCGACATCAGGTGAGCCGTAACAATATATGCTTCAAATATGTAAATTTCGTTCTACGATTTGTGCACTGAACGTCCAGTTTTCTATTTATTTCATGTTGCACGCAGGGGATACTGACAATAAGGTCTTGAGCCCGTATGACCACTGTATGTTATCAACATTAGTAAAATGTGTGTCAACTACGTATATTGATCAACGCAGTGTTTGTACCGTAGAACCTTACTGAAGTAGTATTTCTTATAACAAAATTCAAAAAGGCCTCTGGCTATTCATTGAAAGGATAGCTTTTCTGTTTTAATTTGTCGGTGACTCATAGTTTTGAGGTTACTCAAAGTTTGGTACACTGATACTCGACAGGGTGTATAGTGAAGGGTTCGAACTATGAACAGTGAGTGAAGGAGTTTTGTTTGATTCTTGACTACAGATTTGATCTTGGTGGTCAATTCTGTGGTAGATATCGCTACAACTTACCCTGCAGTAAAATCTGTGAGGCTTATCGCCATTTTAAAGAAGTGCTTGGCAGGCAAGTCGGACGAATAATAATTATTACGATGATTTCTTATCAGTTTGTGATTAGTATTTAAGAAGAAAGTAATCGAAACTGATATATTTCGACGTTACACATCAGACCTAGTAAATAATATCTGTGGTCAAGCGAATTTTATCAAGTCGGCGTGTTATTGTTTTAGCGCTGCGAAAAACTATTCTTACACGACGAAAACAATCTAGAAGACAGACCATTCTCATCTAGGCAGTTACAACAAACCTGATATCCATCTATTTAACAGAATGAGGAATATATTTACAATGAAGGAAGATATGAAATTATATACGAAGACATTTTCGTATGAGGTATATCCCCGCCGATAAACATTTTTATTTATATCATCAGAAATATTCTTTGAGAAATTTTAAGTAAATATCGGTACCTCTGACGGAAGACTATAACGTTTACCATATCCTAAATATACCGGCATGGCTCTGTGAGCAACTGAAGAGAAGAGAGGATTTCAGTTATAAAGTTTGCATTTAAAAAGAGAGTACAACCAGTAGAAGATAGTATTGTGCCTACCAACGGGAAGGAACACCTCAATATTTACCATATATTTCTGGCTACGTGTACTTACCTTCTATTCGGCTTGTTGCTATTCAGATTTTCGCATTTATAGATGTGGCTCACCCAACACTTTTCCACTTCTGTCTTGCACAAAAACAGCCCAGTATCCGCTATATTGCCAACTGAAATCTTTGTTCACGTCCAGAAATTATATCTGTGATCAAAGTTATATTTTGCTTACTAGTTCTACAAGTAGCTTACATCTTAAGGCGTGTGTACATTGAGCTCAGAACATGTTTTTGTTCGGAACATTGTGTGCAACTTGTCCCCTCAACATGTTGGCAACATTGTTCGTTGTTCGCATACCAGTTTACACTACCGACCAACATTTCTACGTATTCGCATAGTCTGCAGCGGTGAACTGATAGGTTACTTTGTGTATTCACATCAAGAGATACGCTATGTCAAGTGAAGAGGAAGAATTAATGACATTTAGTGGTGCATTAATAACACTTAACGAAATGAACAGACGAAGAAAACGACGTAGTCGTCGTTGGTGGACCAAAACATACTCTAGAAGAAGTGGCGGGAATGACATGCTTTGTGAGCTGAATTTGGAAGACGGTTCTGGCTTTCTTAACTTCACTGGGATGTCGCCCACCGATTTTGAAATCTTGTTGAATATTATAGGACCAGTTGTTTCAAAGAAAAGACACAAATCTCAGAAAAGTAATCCCTGTGAACCAAAGACTTGCTGTTACTCTTCGTTTTCTGGCATCAGGAGACTCCTTTCAAAGCCAGCCATATCTCAAATACTTCCATATTATCCAGGAAACGTAGTTATTTAAACCCAAACCACTTCGTTTCGTAAAGTGTGTCAGTACCACATCCAGATTTTTTACTTTCCTCTATTTTTCTTTTCTCTTGTCGGTATTGAGACAAGAGAGATTTAATTTTTTTGTCCACGTCACTGCTGCAGGTGCCAAGCGCCGCAGCAGCAGCAACTTTTTGTAATGAATCATGTTTTATTTTAGTATTTTTGTAACCTGCGCAACGTACATTCCACAGGCACTCCTCTGCCTCATAGAGCGATATCAACTGGAAAATTTTGTCTCGTGACCACTCCATTTCAAATAAAAATGAAGGAACATAAAATAAACGCACCACCACACGCCAGCAAAACAAAAACCAAAACACTCACTCAGAGCAAATGAACACTAGCGCTGCGTAGCGGAATTTAGTAGTAACGGGCCACGAACAATGTTTCTTTGATCTCTACCGACGCAGCCGTGGAACACTGATTTTGTGTTTCGAACATCGGTAATTCATTACAAGCCACGGACAATGTTGTGAACAATGTTCCGAACTCAGTGTAAACGCGGCTTTACGTAGCCTAGTAGCAACACTCTGCTGCAAAAGTGTGACGTTTGTCAACAGGAGCAACACTAGCGCACCTAGCGGTGACAAAGCAGTCACGTGCAAGGTCGCGTAACTTTGTTTCCAAAGCCATTTTGTTGAACATCGTTGCCGTCTGTGGCTTAGATGCAGCAGCAATTCTGAAATTGGTTTCTGCTGCGTTGGGAAGCAGTTTTATTGCTTTTTACGTTTTATGATAACATATGCGTGGTTTTTTCTTTCGATACAGGTGTTGTGGCTTATTTGACACGTTAAATAATGCAGGTATTACACTCGATAAAAGTTCCTGAGCTCCACATTCACTGATTTGGTTGGACTTGGAGACAAAGCTTCGCGTTGTTGGGTAGATATATGACGTCGTTCTGCAAAAGATCGGGCCTTATAGCGTTTATTAGCAAATTTTTGTTATTCCTGCCAAGCCTTTCTGCAGTATAGCAGATGGAAGACCCGGCTTCTTGTTACCGTATTACACGACCCCGTTCACTCAGTGAGGTGTTGATAATTGTGTCGCCTTAAAGTTATTTTTGACGAACATCAACTCACCACGTCCAATCTCAAAGGTAACTACCGCTCACGACCGGTACAGCTTGTATTTAAAGCAAACCTGATTTGCATCCTCAGAGTGCAGCTATTAGCGCCACTCTTATGCTACTGGCGCGAAACTTGTACAGATATCATCCTTCAGACGTAGAAACATGCCTACCAGCTTTCGTTTACGTCGCACAACTCCTTCTTGGTGCTGCAATGTTTTGCTGTCGGTGTAGTATTTTTTTGGAGTGTATCGCTTATTATCGGTTAGAAAATAATATCAAATCAATTTCGTACCGTTGTTAGGCAATGATTTAAAAATCGATTCAGAGATTTTATCCAGGCTGCAATGTAGGGTCTTTTTAGGAACAGATCATACACATGTAATATGAGAAAAGGTTTAAAAATTGGAGATGCAAGTGGATTTAACGAAGCTCAAACAAACCACAACACGTATACCAGCAGGCAACATACAAGAAATATAAATGACATTCAGGTAAGCTGCTATATTGTACAACCTAGTCTATTACAAATGGCAGGAGAAATAACAGGAAATGAAAGGGCAGAGAAAAGGCACGAGTAGATTTCGAGGGGAGGGCGCAGAAACTAAAAAAACCCATCAAAGAAGAACAACACCACAATTACAAAAGCCTGAGGAACAGTATCACTAGAGAGGTAAGACGAGGGAGAGTAAAGTATTTTGATGATGCCTGCAACTCCTAAAGTTAGCGTGAAAACAGGAAACATAGTCAAAGCTTATAAATAAATACAATATTTTTTTGAGGACACAATAAACGGAAGCACAACAGCTATGGATGAAAATGGCAATATGTTGAATAATGATGACGAAACTGCAATATGGAAACAGTGCATACGAAAACTGTACTACGTAGAAGAACTGCCACAGAACACTTTTGAGGAAGATACAGAACTAGACGGAAATACATGGGCGAAGCAGTATTGAAAGACGACATTGAATTATTTCGGAAGAAACTGAAAAACAACAAATCTCCTGGTACAGTCAAAAGCCATTTTGAACTTCTTAAGTCAGGAGGAAGTAAAATTAAAAACGAGATGTTTAATAATATGTACAATACGTACGCACAGGGAAATCTGGCTACACATTCTGAGACAAATTTTATGATTCTCATTCGCAAGAACATAAATGCCATAAAATGTGAAAACAACAGGAATGTCGTTCTGGCTGTTCATGCATCGAAAATAATACCCACAGCTGCCTTAAGCCGAATACTGCAAGAAGTTGAAGCTTCATTCTCACAAGATCGGCTAGAAAGCAATACAGGGCTATTAGAAATGACTGAAGCGATTTCATAAATTCACTGTAGCTCCATTCATTGACATATGGTCACGACACACACGTAGAAAAACTCATAAAGTTTTGTTCGGCTGAAGCCGCACTTTAGGTTTCTGCCGTCAGAGCGCTCGAGAGCGCAGTGAGACAAAATGGCGACAGGAGCCGAGAAAGCGTATGTCGTGCTTGAAATGCACTCATATCAGTCAGTCATAACAGTGCAACGACACTTCAGGACGAAGTTCAACAAAGATCCACCAACTGCTAACTCCATTCGGCGATGGTATGCGCAGTTTAAAGCTTCTGGATGCCTCTGTAAGGGTAAGTCAACGGGTCGGCCTGCAGTGAGCGAAGAAACGGTTGAACGCGTGCGGGCAAGTTCCACGCGTAGCCCGCGGAAAATTGGCTCATGCCACAACTGGAGACCGACAGCGCCGACTTCATCTTTCAACAGGATGGTGCTCCACCGCACTTCCATCATGATGTTCGGCATTTCTTAAACAGGAGATTGGAAAACCGATGGATCGGTCGTGGTGGAGATCATGATCAGCAATTCATGTCATGGCCTCCACGCTCTCCCGACGTAACCCCATGCGATTTCTTTCTGTGGGGTTATGTGAAAGATTCGTGTTTAAACCTCCTCTACCAAGAAACGTGCCAGAACTGCGAGCTCGCATCAACGATGCTTTCGAACTCATTGATGGGGGCATGCTGCGCAGAGTGTGGGAGGAACTTGATTATCGGCTTGATGTCTGCCGAATCACTAAAGGGGCACATATCGAACATTTGTGAATGCCTAAAAAAACTTTTTGAGTTTTTGTATGTGTGTACAAAGCATTGTGAAAATATCTCAAATAATAAAGTTATTGTAGAGCTGTGAAATTGCTTCAATCATTTGTAATAACCCTGTACTTGCTACAAAGTAATATCTACAGAAATGACTGCAAAAGAATCTAACTACATGCGTAACTTCCATAGATACAGGAAAAACTTTTGATAATGCCTAATGGAACACAATTTTTGAGGCCTTGAGAAAGGCTGTAAAGGCCGAAGAATGATACAGAAACTTTACAAAAATGAGATAGCTCTTATTGATGGAAGACGAAAAGCTGGTGCATTTTCATCCATTCCAGAGAATAGCAACCCGGCAAGTAAAGTGACACGGGGGGGAAAACGGCAATTTTTAGTTTGTCACTGAAAAATGCACAAAAATGTGCACGAAAAATATAATGGAAAACACTGCCAACAAAACTTACTTGTAATGTAAAGGAAGTTTATACTATTTCAGTGTGAGTTTATAGAATTAGTTCTTTAGGAAGTTTATACTATTTCAGTGTGAGTTTATAGAATTAGTTCTTTAAGTCGAATTTTCTCAGGTACGGCCTTTTTTGAGTGGTGGTACTGTTCTTGCCGGAGTCGATATGTTAAGATCTACCGATTATATCCTAGATGAAAGCAGTGGTGGGGACATAAGGGGGGGGGGGGGCGGCGTCCGCATTTCCACCCGCGCCGCCCCCGCCAGCCAGCCCGCACGCTATTCGTTCGTTTCTTTCGTCAGTCGACTCGAATCGAGTTATCGAGTAGTTGCACTTTCCTATTTAGCACGCGCGTCCACGCCATCGTTTCTGTCTGGCACATAGATAGCTAACACACACAAATTTGCCAAGAAGAATAGGCGCATAGAATTCATCATTTAAGGAAGAGAGCCATAATTATAACTTCTTTTATATCATAAGATGACATTGCCTTGTATATGTGTATAATCAGTTTAGATAAAACGTTCTTAAACTTTGCATGTGACTTGATTATTTTTTATTACGGTAGAAGTAAAGGTAGCGCAAGATATCTTTAGCGTCCCCTCCCTGAGGTTTTTCTGTATCCGCCACTGGCTGAAAGTGGAGGTGATCTTGAAGCCATGATAATTAAAATGGGTAAGGATACAGGGGAAGAATAAGTCCAACACTAAAGTGATAACACGCGATAAAAAAGAGAATGTGAAAGTCCGAAATACTAGATCAGGATGAATGGATGGAACAAAGCCGGCGCCAGAAGTAGAACTGCTCAATCGAAAATTGTCTTCAACAAGAAGACCTTAATTTACATTTTTTTAGTTAACTGACGATTGGTAAATTGATACTTCAGCAACTGCAATAAAATGGACCAAGTTTCTACATTTTAGAAAATTTGCCTCAATTTTGGACTTTTTTTTGTGGTCCATCTAACTATACGTACGGGAAGATAGTCCATTATACACAAACAGCAAAGTTCATCTACTTCTTTTAGTGTTTCCTTTACAAACCTAATTCCGTCGGCATCTCGCGAAATAAATGGACTGCAATCCATTGCCGTGTTTTATTTACATTGTTGTTCAGGTTAGCGTAATATCTCTTGTGAAGATGCCATCCATACCTTTGAAAACGTAAAATTTCGCAAGAGGTTCGAAATTCTGACAAAATAGGAATAAGCTATAGGGAAAGACGGAGAATATACAATATGCACAGGAACCAAGCGGGAACAGTAATAATGGAAGAACGAGAAGGATGATGATGATGGTGATACGGTGGTGCGGGCGTACTATAGCGAAGTCTTTAGCGCCCGTACGAAAATTTTCTGGGACGAATGCAGATGATGTTTGTTGTTGTGGTCTTGAGTCCAGAGGCTGGTTTGGTGCAGCTCACCATGGCACTCTACCCTTTGCAACCTACATCCTTTTGAATCTCTTTATTGTATTCATGCCTTGGTCTCCCTCTACGATTTTTACCCTGTGCACTTCCCTCCAATACTAAATTGATGATCCCTTGACGCCTCAGAACGTGCCCTACCAACCGATCCTTTCTTCTAGACAAGTTGTGCCACAAACTCCTCTTCTCCCCAATTCTATTCCAATACCTCCTCATTAGTTATGTGATCTACCCATCTAATCTTCAGCATTCTTCTGTAGCACCACATTTCGAATGCTTCTATTCTCTTCTTTTCTAAACTATTTATCGTCGAGTGCAGATAAAGATTGCAAATTTATTAAAACGCGAACCGCAAGCAAAGACAGGAACGAAGTGCTCGAACTAAATACAATGTAAGACAGAGATTCAGTCCGTTGCCCTAGTGTTCCATGTGTACCTCGAAGTATCAACGACGAAAAAAAAAAATACAGATTGTGAGTAAATTGAAGAAAGGCAAAAGGAACAGCAGAAATTCGATCGGCGATCAACGTAACTTCAAAAGAAATGACGACGACGTGAAGTAATTCTTCTTGCATGGAAGCGAAGTAACACATGACGGACGACGCAAGAAGGACGTTAACAGCTGATTACACAACCAATGAGGGCATTCCTCGCCGAGGTAACAGAATGATCGTCTGGGGCACAGTGCTCTGTGGTGGTGAGTCACGGACTGTGGCACAACCAGGAAAAACAGAGGAGGAGGTCCTGAGATGTGGCGCTGTCGAAAATTTGCTGGTCTGATAAGGCACGAGAAGGTTGTCCACAGAATCGGCGAGGAAACGAGCGTGTGGAAAACGCAGGCAGCAAGTCGGATCATGCTAACAGGACATACGTTAACACGTCAACAAGTAGCTTCCAACGTACTAGAGGGAGTCGTAGAGGGTAAAAACTGTAGAGAAAGAGAAAGGTTGGAAATACATGCAACAATAACTGGAGTCGCAGTCTGCGAATGGTACACTGAAGTGAAGAGGAATTTCGTGTCGGGCCGAACTGAGAGAGTTACAAGACTGGAGTGTATACGGAACAAAGAATAAAAAATTATACACCAGCTACGAAAAGCACCAACAATTTGGAACGATTATTCAGACACGTACCATGGATATCAGAACCGTTTACGCAATGAGGAATCTACAAAATTAACTGTGAAGAATGCCAAATATTTTGTACTGGACAAACAGGAATAAAAGTTAGAACACGATTTAAAGAACACGCGACAAGAAGCGACAATAACCCATCCACATTTGTTGCACACAAAATATCTAATACAGATGGATCACTTCACATATTACATAAGTTACAGAAAGGAAAAATCATGGATGTAATGGAAGAAATTGAAATTTATGTCCATCTAAAAGATGAGTTAGAGTTTTAAATGAGCAAAGGACCTGCGAAATGGAAATTTTTTGGTTCTAGGCGCTTCAGTCTGGAACCGCGCCACCGCTACGGTCGCAGGTTCGAATCCTGCCTCGGGCATGGATGTGTGTGATGTCCTTAGGTTAGTTAGGTTTAAGTAGTTCTAAGTTCTAGGAGACTGATGACCTTAGAAGTTAAGTCGCATAGTGCTCAGAGCCATTTGAACCATTTTTGTAATGAATACTAAGACGAGCGACGGAGAGAGGTAGAAACCGCAGGAGGGAACAGGAGGCGTTCGGCAGGGGTTCTGTTCTATGTGCGCGCGCAGTGGCCTAGTGGGCTGCACACTTCACCGCTGAATAAGGCACCAGGGGAATGAGAACAGGATTGTTCGTACTGATTTGTACCGTGTTTCGAACAAAACTACCTTGGGTTGCGCAATAACAAAAAAAAGACACCGCATTTGTCGTTCTTAAGACCTCCTAACGACCACTAAAGGTGTGAAACAGCACATCCTAGGCCGTTTTTAAACCTACAGTGAGAGCCCATTTCCCTGTCGCACTCCCGTTTTTTATTTCAAAGGGTTCCGATAATTCGCCCATAAAATTAACTTTCAAAAATGTGTTTGTAAGGGTTGCTTTTATAATATTAGTTGTTTTCTTATCCAAACCCATTTCTCTAGGACTGATAATAGAGATTCTCTATCAATCGAATCAGATTCCCTACTATAATACTTCGTCAATAGATGATTGCCTACGATACGAAATAATACTGATTGAAAATCAACGATCGGTATGCATGTCTCTTAGGTTTCTCTTGCGAGTCCTACTAACCTATCGTGTAAGGCGCTGCAGTCATAGACTGCGCGGCTGGTCCCGGCGGAGGTTCGAGTCCTCCCTCGGGCATGGATGTGTGTGTTTGTCCTTAGGATAATTTTGATTAAGTAGTGTGTAAGCTTAGGGACTGATGACCTTAGCAGTTAAGTCCCATAATATTTCACATACATTTGAACATTTCTGAAACCTACAGTTGCTGAAGAATCGCGTTTCTTTTTAAGAACAGGAAATAAGAACAGCAAAGACATGATGAATTGTAGAAAGATGTATATGCTTAACAACGTGAAGTTCTTATTCGCCATGCGTCGAAACAAACCAGTTAATGAATGCGTAAAATAACAAGCGGATATGGACTGCAGTACGTTCATTATTTAACGGACCAGGTAAGTCACTATATCCAAAACTCGCGAGAAAATTACCACACGGGCGTCATAATAAAGCGACGAAAACAATTAAACCGTTTCCCAGCTCAAAAGGAACAGATTCCGCAGTTGTTGCTACATGACACCCACAAATGCCACAGCTTTTCAACACAGTCGTCTTTTCAAAAAAAAGTAATTACATTAAATAAATATTCGTAAGTGCAATAATAAGCAATTCTTTACTTTTTGTGCAAAACTGTCGTTGTGAAATAAAGTGCCAAGGGAAGAAATGCTCCTTATGGGCCACGAAGACGTTGTTGCTGATGTCATTTCACTCACGAGTTTCAGGTCTGTTTACATTTATGTTACGATTTTTCGGGTCTGTCGATATTTTACTAACTTTTCGAACGCAAAAATATAGTACCTGTGGCGTCTTCTGTCATCGGCCAGCGCCGTGACATGCTCGCGTGTGCTGCAAAACTTTCCCGCTGGACGCCTAAGACGCTATACACAAGCAACATATATGTTCTGTGTTTATTCTTTGATTGTTGATTTCTGTTTCCACGTTCTACTCCGTGGTGAAAGCGTGAATGGAAGTGTGTTAGATACGGAACAATTTACCGTACTGAACTTTTCTCACGCCTCCGCACGAGTTATCGGTTGCAGTGTAATATTGTGTTTCGACCGCAGGGTTTCGTAAATAAATTATTCCATGAAGGTGGGAGAAGCCTACTTTCTTATTCAGCCTACAAGCTCACTCAGATGTTAAACCGTCGATCGCGGTAATTCAAACCGGTACCGACATTTCCTTTTTCGTAAATATTAAGTGGAAAAAGAATTAAAAACAAGTTACGGCATACACGACAATAAGTGTGGAATGGCTTTCTTGCCGCTAGGAGCGTTGGTGTCTCTCGAATTATCAGATGGTTGTTTATTTATTTTATGGCCTTCATTGGACCACTGTAGTCAAAAATACAAAGTTCTAAACAAATTGTTACAAATGGATACAATTTGGTTCGACAATAACTTAATATATTTAGGTAATATAATTATTAGAGGCTATTCTTATATGAAAGGTGTTTTGCTCTTCTGTCTGCCCAATATTTCTTCATTCTTTCAGATATTTTCTTTCTTTCTTCATCTGAAACAACTCTTCCTGTACTCCTTTCATTGATTTTCATTTGTAGTCTGGTTTGGGGGTCTTGCAGTATTCTGGTTTTCTCTGTCTTGTTTTTTAGGTAATCTACTGTGATTTGAAGTTCTTTTATATCTTCCTTAATTTCTGTGATCCATTTAATGTCGCTCTTGCTATTCCACAATTTTTGTATTATTTTTTTACTAATTCTGTTTTCTGGAGTTCTCATCAGATGTCCAAAGAATGAGATGCGTTTCTTCCTGATTGTGCTCATGACTGGTTCTATTTTCTTATATACTGTTTCATTTGATGCTATTCTCCAATGTCCATTTATTTTATACTGTTTATTTATACATGTCCTAATTATTCTTCTTTCTATTTTTAGTATTCTGTCAATTTCTGCTGTATTAGTTGTTTTGAAGATAGTTTCAGCTGCATACGTTATTTCTGGTTGTGTAACTGTTTTATAGTGTTTTAATTTTGCATCTATAGATAGGCTTTTTTGTTGTATGTAGTTTTGGTAATGTAATTTGCATAGTTCAGTTTTTTTATTCTATTTTGCCATGATGGCTTCTCATTTAGATTGTATGTTATTATTTCGCCTAAATACTTAAATTTATCAACAATTTTGATTTCCTGTTCTCCTATTGTAATTTTGTTTGCAAGTGGTGGATCAGTTAGCATAATCTCCGTTTTTTCAAATGATATTCTAAGGCCTACTTTCTCTGCTATTTCTTGTAGTGATTTCACTTGTTGCCTGGCTTCTTGAACGGTATTGGCTAGGAGAGCAAGATCATCAGCGAATCCCAAGCACTTTAAGCTAATATCATCTTTTGCACTTCCAATTCTTATCCTCTTTGGATTGTCCTTGTACCATTCTCTCATTATGTATTGCAGTGCACAGTTGAAAAGTAATGGTGATAGGCAGTCACCTTGTCTTAAGCCTGTTTTTATGAGGAATGGTTCCGAAATTTCTCCTCTAAACTTCACTTTTGATTTGGTGTTGGTTAGAGTGAGTTGTATTATTTTAATTAGTTTTGGATGGAGTCCTAGATTTTTTAAAATTTTTAATACTGAAGGTCTGTGGAGACAGTCATATGCCTTCTTAAAATCTACAAAGGTTATTGCCAGAGGTTTCTTCCGTTTCTTGTAGTATGCCATAATCAATTTTAAACTAATTATCTGCTCTGCACAGCTTCTCCATGGTCTGAAACCTCCCTGATTATCAGATGGTAACAAGTTTGAAAACAGTGAGTGTCGCGGCTGTAAGTTGTGTGTTTTGTTGGACTGAAGTGGGAGTACGAGGACTGTGGCAGGCACAGAGAGAGTAGAGAGAGAGAGCGAGACGGATGGCTTGGGGAGGGATGGGGTGGGGGGGGGGGGGCGATCTTCAGAGCACAGCACGGCTTGCAGCACACAGGAAGCGGAGGCCGCCCAGTCGCATTCCAGTGCCGGCTGTCTGTGCTGTGCCTCTGCTGGGGAGGGGAGGGGTGGGGGAGGTGGCCTTGTGTGTGTGTGTGTGTGTGTGAGAGCGCTGGCGTGCCACAGCCGTGACGCGGACCACGAGTCCGGCGCTGCCTGCAAGCCTTAAAACACAGCCTTCCCTCGCTACTCAGCGTGCACGTTTCTTTCAATTCTGTTCCCATTACATTCGGAATAATTTCCTCGTTTACAAAATCGCATACCATTTTCTACTCGCTACGTGACGAAGGCAGTTACCGCTGCAGAGACACGCAGTCTTAAGACGTATTTGGAAATATATCTCGAGTGATCATCTTGCGGTTGAAGCTCCTTTTTTTTTCGTGTTCGCTTTAACAATACGTATGTTTCTGGATAGAGTCCGCCTTTAGCAAAACACAATTCTGTTTTTTAACCAAAGCATGTTTCACTGCAGTTGCAGCATCTTCAGTGGGCTTTTATTTTTCATCTGTTAAAGATAAAGAGTGTTCTTTGCTGTTTGCATACACGTAGCTACTAGTTTTTAAATCGTAATTACAGATGACTACGAAGTCTTTCGCGACGGAGTCCTTGCATAAGAACGAAGTCCTGACGAAGATGACGGAGGTAGTCACCGATAGCTCGGGCTTTTATCCAGATTGGACGCGGCAAGTAAACTGAGAACTTTTTACGCACGTAATTACAGATATTTGAAAAAAGACACAAATTATGAATTCATACCTTTTTACCACATGGTGTGGTTTTCTGATGTCTTGTGTTTCTTCAGTGACCGTTTTGTTCCATAGTTTGTCATCTGCAACCACTTATGCCTTAAAGTAGATAAACTGTTTAAGCCAAAATTACGATTTCAAAACGTGTTATTTCTATGCCTGAAGTTATTTAAGTCTGTATGTGTGTGTGTGTGTGTGTGTGTCTATTGACATAATGTTTCACTTACAGTTTCTTTTTATTCATCTCCATCACTCTCAAGCTCTATATATTGAGTTGCCACTGTCACTGTCTCAGTTTATCACCTGTAAAAACAAACATGGCCTGCAGTGTTTACACCTAGAACTGTTCCACTGCCCACCATGGTTGTTCTTACAGCTGGTAAACAGTGACAGTGGCAACTCAATATATAGTGTTTGAGAGTGATGAAGATGAATAAAAAGAAACTGTAAGTGAAACATTATGTAAATAGACACACACACACACACACACACACACACACACACACACACACAGAGAGAGAGAGAGAGAGAGAGAGAGAGAGAGAGAGAGAGAATTAAATAATTTCAGGCATAGAAATAACAAGTTTTCAAATCGTAATTTTGGCTTAAACAATTTATCTACTTTAAGGCATAAGGGGTTGCAAATGACAAACTGTGGAACAAAACGGTCACTGTAGAAACACATCAGAAAAACCACACCATGTGGTAAAAAAAAAAGGTATGAATTCATAATTTGTGTTTTTTTTTCAAATGTCTGTAATTACGTGCATAAAAAGTTTCTTGCTGCGCCGGCCAGAGTGTCCGAGCGGTTCTAGGCGCTACAGTCTGGAACCGCGCGACCGCTACGGTCGCAGGTTCGAATCCTGCCTCGGGCATGGATGTGTGTGATGCCCTTAGGTTAGTTAGGTTTAATAAGTTCTAAGTTCTAGGGGACTGATGACCTCAGAAGTTAAGTCCCATAGTGCTCAGAGCCATCTGAACCATCTTTCTTGCTGCGTCAAATTTGGATAAAATTCCGAGCTATCGATGACTACCTCCGTCATCTTCGTCAGGAGTTCGTTCTTATGCAAGGACTCCGTCGCGGAAGACTTCGTAGTCATCTGTAATTACGATTTAAAAACTAATTGCTACGTGTATACAAACAGCAATGAACAGTCTTTATCTTTAACGGATGAAAAATAAAATCCCACTGAAGATGCTGCAACTGCAGTGAAACATGTTTGGGTTAAAAAACAAAATTGTGTTTTGCTAAAGGCGGACCCTATCCAAAAACATATACATCTCGAGTGATTACTCGTGCACCACTTCTTCGAAGACTTTGGACCGACATGCAATGGAAGCTGGTACGAAACTTGATGTTGGCACGGGTAGGCTACTCGAGAGCTCGAAAAGCAAGCAGAAAAAACAAAATGTTGACTAAAATTGACGAGAAGGAGGCGATCTCATTTCTCTCAAACAGGACCTAGAATCCGATCGACACTCAACGCTTAGTGGAAATGTGGATAGTCGGCCAAACTGAATAATAACGCATTTATGTAGCTTGCAGAATATTTTAAGATACCAGACACGCACCACTGTGTAAAGATGCTCAACGTACATCGCCTCCTCTGCAACAGGTGCAAAGCAAAGCACAAATCCACAGACAGACACTGAGGGAAGCGAGCAACAGTTACTGTGCTCGAAAACCGCAACATCTCGTGGTACGTTCAGCTTCTCACTGGAACAGAGATCTGGGTCGACACACTTCTGGGTGAGACAAAAAACGAAATACAAGATACCGAAACGAAGGCCTACATGTCGATTTCTGTCTTCAAACGTTCAGTCAGAAACAAATGTCCAGGGATGTTACCCTTATCCAGTGCTGGTGTACACTGACGCCAGCACACAGTGCGTCACAGATGTTACGAGAACACCGATAGAGGCCAACAACAGACACAGGAAACGCGTAGCCAACGCCCCTTCTGCCGCCAATGTTTTAGACAGCCACAACGGACCAGAGGCCCAGTTAGTTTCCAGTGAGTCGCGAGTTCCGGCGTGTCATCGCGTCGCAGCCGCCAGCTGAGAGACGGGCAGTGCACAGCAACTAGTGCAGTGTACACAGCGGACTTCGTACTTCAACAGCACTGAGGCTACAGTGGAGCTCGTACCACAGCACATAGAAGCTTAAGCTAAGCAGCTTTTCATTATGTGATTAAAAGAACCTTATTATTAAAGCGTTGCAGTTTATGTTAGAGGGTACTGGCCACCAAACAACTTGCTCTGCTTGCTTCCCACGGTACAGCTCTACAGAGACAACGAGACGACATAAAACATCCAGTAGACATCAGGCGAGTGGAACAGTAAATAGTAGCTGCAGCATAAATAGCCAAAACTCAATAAGTGGAGTCGCTGTCAAATTCTATGCAGAATTTGCGAGTTAATTATTTCAGCTCACGACACCCAGTTTCAAGTCCCGGCCGTAGCACAAATTTTAACACGTTGCTTCAGCCTCTATCCTTATCGAAGACAAAGTGGTGGCTCATAAGTGCCCGGAAAGTGTTATTCCTGGATTAGGTGTGCACGGAATGTCTACAGTGGGGAATACTCCCTGTCAGGTGGAATGGAGGGCGATCACGTGGGTGATGCGAGGTGGGAAACTGCTGTCTGCGTTCTCCATACTTGAGGCACTCACAGCTGAACACTGTTCAAGAACAGGGTTCTTCAGAAAGAGCGAGTTATCAACTTTATTTTTTCAAAACGCGTGCAAGAACGGTGCCCGTGATGATCGGGCGCCTGACTGACAACACTCCACTTGCATTGCGCCAACACACATCGAATTTCCTCCTGTAACTCCCGGAAGTATCGAGGCCTAATAACATAAACCAATGATATAAGATAACCCCAAAGAAAAAAAAACTGCAAAAGATTAACCCAGACGACCTGGGTGGCGCGAAACGAGGCGGCCGTCAAGCCGCTAGTGGGAACGTGGCAGCTGGCACGGCTCTCCACTGTCCACCCCACTCATACCAGGCCGCGGGAAGCCTCTTACCGTAGCGCGGTAGCGGTCCCCATTAACTGTCACAGCCTGCCCTGCCCCATCTTCAGAAGAATAAAGGCCGATGGCGCAGGCCACCCCGAACCTACACCAAACCGTCATTCGCTGTCGATCCATTTCCTTCTCTCGAACCGTGCAAGGCTTCCCTGGCCCACAGATAAGGCAATTCCAGTTTATTCACAAATCCGTCAAGTTCGCTCCATCAATATAGACGACGTTCCTTGCAAAAACCGTCTTCCTGAAGCCTTCTCAGAAATCACCCAAGGAAGTGTTTCGCGTCGTTCGTGTCACTCTTTTCTATTATTATTATTTACGTAACAACGGATATATGAAAAGAGCCGCGAAATATCTTTTAGTAATGCTGTGCTATGAATTTCTTTATCATCATTACTTTTTTAACAAAACAGAATATATTGAGTTCTTATTGTTCTGTATCTGGCCTTCTATTAAAGGAACATTTTTCGTAACTGTAACTCATTCTAAAAATCAACATATCTTCCCTAATTTATAGTTATTGAAAATGAAAATTACTTTGTTATGAATACTGATGTTACAGTTCGTATGATTGTTCAACAACAAGATTTTGCAGTGGATTTTGTTTGTCGATAAAACACCATTCAATACCACGACTAGCACAACAACATGAGACTCTTATTGAAAAAATACGTTTTCACTATAAAGTTTGCCAGATCAGAACCGAGCACAGCAAGATTCCTATTAGATTTTGAAGGTACATTATCTTTTTTGTACTGTTAGCTATATATTATCAGCAGCCCGCGTCAACCTGCAACACATCCTAAAATCTGCTGCTCTGCACTGCAAGTCCGGAAGCTAAAAGAAATAATATTATTTCACTATTACTTTACCGCTTCCTTGCGGTATGATAGATTCTATTTGAGGTAGTTTGAATGCGCCGCGGCAGCGGCTCTTTCGTTCGCCGCGCAGCTCGGCACCACAGATAATATTTAAATAACTGAAAATGTCTCAACAGGATGGGATAATATGCAAGCAAGCTATAACAATTAATAATGCAAGTTTTCATTTAAATAACTCTATTCAAACATTTAAATACTTTAACTGTTACACACCTTTAAAATGCGCACGTAATGGCGTACATCTTTCAGTCTTGACAAAAGAATGCTACGCTAGCGTACAATACAACGTCACAGGATATCCTACTCGCTTAACTCCAAGAAGAAGAAGACAGAGAAATTAATGTTCGTCATGTATTATATACTAGTTACATATTCTAATCTTTGTTTGATATTTATCGTCTGTGGCGGTTTCATTACTCGCCGACGCAGATATTCTCTAAAATAAATAATTAAAAAAATACATAATTTTATACAATAACACAATATGATACATATAATTTTCTCGTTACTACATAATATGTTTTTTTCTACTAGACGTTACAAGTGTCGCCTTTTCCCAGGATCAGCTTTTTTCAGCTGCTGCCTTAAAGGAATATTGTAAGGGTAGTAATGAGATCACACCAGAGCATTCGCCGCACTTACGAATACCCTGTGCACGCTGGTCGAGAGGCAGCCCAAAGGTCCTTCACGTTCACACCTGAACCAGCTTCATCCATGCTGATGATGCACTTGGTGCTTCTTCGCCCTATTGTTGCATAACTTTCTCCATTCTGATACGTTTTCACTATTAGCATTCGCTGCCCAATAGGAAAGTTCTCCACAGTTAGACTCTCAATGAAGGAATGAGAAAAATGCAGAAGGACGCAACAATCGGAATGTTATGGAAGCTGTAATGATACAAAATAATGTGGTCAAATCACACAAGAAACTGAAAAAAAAACTGTCACGCGTTTTGTCGAATGATTTTTCTAAGGTAAAAAATAAAACAGATTACAGAAACATCTGATGTGCATTTCAACGGTGCTCTACATCGTGTACGCCAAATGAGGACTGTCAAATGTTTCTCTATTTTATTTCTTACTTTTACACGTATCATTTCAAAAACACTTGACTGTATTTTTTCAATTTTTTTAACTTCAAATTTGTTCACAAGGAATTAAATATAACATAGCCGCACGGGATTAGCCGAGCTGTCTAAGGCGCTGCAGTCGTGGACTGTGCGGCTGGTCCCAGCGGAGGTTCGAGTCCTCCCTCGGGCGTGGGTGTGTGTGTGTTTGTCCTTAGGATAATTTAGCTTAAGTAGTGTGTAAGCTTAGGGACTGATGACCTTAGCAGTTAAGTCCCATAAGATTTCACACGCATTTAAATATAACATACTGAAATATCGACTGGTAATTTATTTTATTATTATTAATACCCTATAGATCGAGAGAGAGGAAAGAACTCTCAGTGCATGCTATAATTTCAGATTTATTTCATGTTTCTAACATGAAACAATCACTTCCACAATTTCTACATCATTGTAACTTTTTGTGCACTAAACAGTTAGGACTTGAAGAGATGAACTTTCCGACACTTCAGTTACATAGCTCGCACCACCTACTCGTGAAATATTTCAATTTTCCCTCCAATCACCGATTAAGCTGTTCTTCGTGCTGGCGTAAGCAAAGACGTAGTGCGAAGGTCGATAGTAGGCATTGGATCGAGTGTGCCTACCACGAGAGAGGCCAGAGACAGCACGACAAGCAACGCGCCGCCAACGCCCCCTCGGCAGCGAGTGTTTAGGCCGACGCCGCTGACCGGTGGGCCTGACTGACTCACTCATCCCAGTCGGCGCCTGGCAGTTTCCTCGCTGAGCGGGCTCAGTTCACCTCACAGGTTACGACAATTCGCAGCGACCAGATTAGTAGTTACAGCGAAATTGCCGATATTGTCAGCAAGAGGACTATTACTGATGAGCTTCTACCAGGAACATGGACTCTAATCAAGTTAAGTAGCAGCTTCATGTAAATAAAGAACTGTATTAATCCGCATGTGCTCTTCTGTTGTAGAAAAGAGGGTACTGGCCACCCTTAACAACATCCTCTCCATTGCTTGCTTAATGTACAGGACTCTACATTCTTAGGCATATTTCACTAGGGGAAACACAGATACCGCATACAGGAAAATTAAGGAGGTCTTTGGGAAAAAGAGAAGCGGCTGTATAAATATCAAGAGCTCAGATGATAAACAAATTGAAAGGTGGAACGAGTATATAGAGGGTCTATACAAGGCAAATGAACTTGAAAGGTGGAGATAGCAGATATGATACTCCAAGAAGAATTTGACAAAATTCAGAAAGATCTAAGTTTAAAAAAAGCCCTGGGAGTAGACGAAATTCCGTCAGAGCTACTGATAGCCTTGGGAGAGACAGTCATAACAAAACTCTTCCATTTGGTGTGAAAGACGCATGAGACAGGCGAAATACCCTCGGAGTTCAACAAGAATATCGTCATTCTAATTCCAAACGAAGCAGGTGTCGACAGGTGTGAATATTACCGAACTATCGGTCTAATAAGTCACAGTTGCCAAATACGAATACGAATTCTTTACAGATGAATGGAAGAACTGGTAGGAGCCGACCTTAGGGAAGAACAGTTTGGATTCCGGAGAAATGTAGGAACACGCGAGGCAATATTTCCCCTACAACGTATCTTAGAAGATAAGTTAAGGAAAGGCAAACTACATTTATAGTATTCGAAGTCTTTACAGAAAGCTTTAGTCTTATTGACTGGAATACTCTTCTCGAAATTCTGATAGTAGCATGCGTAAAATACAGGGAATTTAGAGCTTGTATAGAGACAAGAGGGCACGAAAGGGAAGAAGTGGTTGAGAATGGAGTGAGACAGGGTTGTAGCCTATCCCCGATGTTACTCAATATGTACAGTGAACAAGCAGCAATGGAAACCAAAGAAAAATTTGAAGTAATAATTAAAGTTTAAGGAGACGAAATTACAAAGACATTGGCAAACCTCAATGTTTTTATTTCAAACGTAGTCGAATTAAATCAGGATATGCTTAGAGAATCAGATTAAGGAACGAGACACTTAAAATAATACACGAGTTTTGCTAAATGGGAAGTGAAATAACTGACGATGGTCGAAGTAGAGAAGATATAAAATGTAGACTGGCAATGGCAAGAGAAGAGAAATTTGTTAACATCGAATATAGACTTAATTTGTGGAAAGTTTTCTCTGAAGGTGTTTGTCTGGAGTGTAGCCATATAAGGAAGTGAAACATTGATGATAAACAGTTTGAATAAAAAGAGAATAGAAGCTTTCTGAATGTGGTGCTCCAGATGAATGCTGAAGATGCAGAAGGGTCGATCGCGTAACTAATGAGGAAGTCCTGAACAGAACTGGTAGACAACAAATTGGTGGCACAACTTGACCAAAAGAAGGGATCGGTTGGAAGGACGCATTCTGAGACACCAAAGTATCACCAGTTTAGTGCTGCACGTTAGTGGAGGCGGGTGGAGGGGTAAAAATTGTTGAGAGAGGACAAGAGATGAATGCAGTAAGCAGATGCAGAAAGACGTAGGTTACAATAGTTATTCAAAGATGAAGAGGTTCGCGCAGGATAGAGTAGCAAGAGAGCTGCATCAGACCAGTCTTGGAACTGAAGACCACAACAGCAACAACAATTGCGCTTGTTACTTTCAAGGAATTTAATCTTTCTTGCAAACGTAGAGCTCGCGCCGGTCAATTTGATATCCAAGTTATCCATTCCCACTCCTCGTTTGGGTTTGAAAGAAGTACGAGAAAAGTTTCCCTTCAAAACACTAATTAAGCTTTTCTTAGTTACCCTTATTTCTTTCAAGAAACTAAAGTTTTTTTTGAAAAACTGGGCCTCACTCTGGTCCATAGCTTGTCTATGAAACTTCGGACAAAACTCCACGGGGTAAATTCAGGGGAATCTCGTTTTCACTCCACTCCAACATTTGAGGAACAAAGTCGACACGCGCTTCAAGGCCGGCAGGGTTTTTGAATACTCTTTACAGGGGATCAGCACCAGGTCGGACCGACAGAGGACGTGGAATGTAGACAAAGGATGGAAGGGCAAGGTGTAAGGGTGGCGTGAATGGTGACGGGCCTGTTTGACGGATGAGCAAAGGCAAGAGAAAAGAGGAAATTCTTAACTCGTAGTTACTCGGGAAATGACGCCGTACATTTCGCAATAACCTGCTCCGAGACTTCCCGCTGCTTGCGAGTCCGGTCCCGCAGTCAGAGATGACGCAGGCGGAATCGAACCGGTCACAGCTCAACTCCATCCGTGAACGGAACGCGAGTAAAGTAAGAAGTACCCTCCGCCCCGCACTTGACACTGAAACGTTGGCCAGCCTCGCAGCTACGGTCGCAGAGTCACGCTCGAAGTTAGCGTAACGAAACGCAACGCAGCGGTGCCGTGTTCACACCAGGGCTAGACGGAAATGCCGCTCTGGACGGTGGATAGCCGCGCAAAAGTGGAATAATACAGTGTCAGCAGTAGCAGAGTTAGTTATTCCCACACCAAATTTCGTAGCAGGTACTTTACACATTGCTGAAAAACTGAAAGAACAGGTCAAGAATCGTAGAAACATTTCAAGATACCATCATTTATTCGCTTCGGAAAATATATAAAAACAAACAATATTTAGCACGCAGTAATATCGTATTTTTGGTCCTACTGAAATAGACTTTTTTTCACTAACATGAACGCATCGATCCGTATGTACAGTCACTTGTTCATTCTCTAATTTCACACTGTAAAATATCGCTTGTATTGGTAACATATATCTTGTGACGAACTGCAGAATTACATTGTTTTTCACGTGTGTAAATATTGTTTAAGTTGTAAGTATGTAGGCAAGGTAACGCTATGGCTCCGTTTGGCATACAGTACTAAACTTCTCATCCGCAGTTGTTTAAAGAATCACATTCCCAGGTACAACAGAGCCCGAAACGTCTACTTATTTTACAAACGAGTTAATGTGGTAAATACTTGGCGTTAAGCACGTACGTGTCAAAAAAATTTAGAAACTGTTTGAAATTATATTTGAAGTTTCTCGGAAGCGCTGAGTGGTCTCATTATACAAAACCAGACGCGTATAGTGTGCGAGTGGGCGGTCCGCTACAAACGAGAGCCAGTTCTGCGCGAATATCTGTGTCTGTGGCGTCACGAGTGTGTGCTGAGCCTTTGTACGGCACTACAGTTACACAGTTCAGTTGCATATGTGGATATTGTCTGCAGAATGTGTTGCAAAGAAGTAATAAATTAAAACGCCTCGCTCGCGCTGAAGTTTTACTTCTCGAACAGCGAAAATGGAGTAAGTGATACACTATCATTCTTTCATCGCTTTGTGGAAGGTGAAAGTGGGAAAAAAGTTTGGTAAAGGTTTGATATTATTTGTAAAGGAATATAATCTGAATTCATATTATTTATGGATCATATGTTGAAAACAATAGACTGGCTGGGTGAGATTAAGATATGTGAACACAAAATAGGCAGTCTTGCATATGCGGATGACTTAGTTGTGATGGCAGATTCGATTGAAAGTTTGCAAAGTAATATTTCAGAGCTAGATCAGAAATGTAAGGACTATGGTATGAAGATTAGCGTCTCCAAAACGAAAGTAATGTCAGTGGGAAAGAAATATAAACGGATTGAGTGTCAAATAGGAGCAACAAAGTTAGAACAGGTGGACGGTTTCAAGTACTTAGGATGCATATTCTCACAGGATGGCAACATAGTGAAAGAACTGGAAGCGAGGTGTAGCAAAGCTAATGCAGTGAGCGCTCAGCTGCGATCTACTCTCTTCTGCAAGAAGGAAGTCAGTACCAAGATTAAGTTATCTGTGCACCGTTCAATCTTTCGACCAACCTTGTTGTATGGGAGCGAAAGCTGGGTGGATTCAGGTTACCTTATCAACAAGGTTGAGGTTACGGATATGAAAGTAGCTAGGACGATTGCAGGTACTAGTAGATGGGAACAATGGCTGGAGGGTGTCCGCAATGAGGAAATCAAAGAAAAACTGGGAATGAACTCTATAGATGTAGCAGTCAGGGCGAACAGGCTTAGATGGTGGGGTCATGTTACACGCATGGGAGAAACAAGGTTACCCAAGAGACTCATGGGTTCAGCAGTAGAGGGTAGGAGGAGTCGGGGCAGACCGTGGAGAAGGTACCTGGATTCGGTTAAGAATGATTTTGAAGTAATAGGTTTAACATCAGAAGAGGCACCAATGTTAGCACTGAATAGGGGATCATGGAGGAACTGCATAAGAGGGGCTATGCTCTAGACTGAACGCTGAAAGGCATAATCAGTCTTAAATGATGATGATGATATAGTCTGAATACTTCGCGCGCCATAACTTGCGGCGCCACGAGTTGTACGTGCAGTTTCTAACTGACGTGTACGACTTCGTACACTGCAAAAAGGAGAGATGGGCTGCAGACTGGTGTGGCAACAGTGGTCGTAGGAAAGCTGGGCAGGAGCAGCAGTGATTAGTGAGCGAGTATCACTGCAAACGGGAGTTAACTTATCTTGTATTTCTCAGAAAGTACGAAGGCTCACGAAAAATATTGCAGCAAGAAACGAGATTGCAGCTATGACATAAGCAGCACGGATGAGGCTCACTGTGGCGAACCGGAGCACGAACGAAAGTGTCGTAGCGACGTGGCTGCGAGCGCGAGCGGCTGCCGGCGGCCGCCCCCTCTATGCTGAGGCCAGGCCCCCACAACCGCACGAGTGGTCGACTGTGAAGAGCGGACAAATTGAATAGCTGGCCGGCGGCCATTAGAGTGGTAAACTGACGCGCGGAGTTCGAATGTTTATACATAGCTTTTGGTTATAAAATGCCTTCCCTTGAGTTTGGTCGCAAACATAATGCCTCATTTAAATACGTTACTACAATATACTTTTTAATTTATGAACAAACAGCAACTAGTCACTATTTATGAATTTATCTTACGTACTACATGGAATCTGCCGTAGCTAAAAGTTATGTACTGGACCCCTAGCATTTTTCGTAGTTCATTTACGATAGATGTACGCAAAATGCATCAAAATACTCGAAGATTTACCCACTATATTAATAGATATTTTCTGACTCTACCTTGCTTTAGATTTTATGACGAGAAGTGCGTTATATATGGCATAGTGCTTTGGCAACTCAAGGCCAAATTATCAAGTTTCAACCTAACCTAGACCATGAAAACACTACCGATCAGCCAACTTTCTTCAAAATGATCAGAACATATAAAATGGTATTCTGTCGGTCGGAAATCTTGCCTCCTGACAGCGTGTAACCATTTTTGTAACAGCTGTGGTTTTGAGAAAGGAAACCTGCAAATAGATGCACAGACATTATGCTAATACCGTGTTACAAAAACATTTATTAAGCAACTGCACTGGCATACAAAACAACTTAAAATATTCACATACCTGTGAAATGTAATATTCGTTCTTTTCTCGAATTTATTTGTACAATTAATCGCTGCACAACTCTTCACCATTGTACTTCTTTTGATTGGAACGTACAGACAGTAGAATTACGAGTAACGAATACTGTATGTACGCCCCAACAAATATACAACGTTGAATCAGGGTCTTCATAAACAACAATACTACACAACACATCAGACTACAACAACTATAATGGCGTCCAGCCGAAGGTTCAAATTATCCCGCGACTGCAGCGCCATCAGTGAGTCTAGTTATTTTTTACAAGGTCTTTGGCTGAGGCGCTGAGTGCAGCAGCTGCTGCATGGCGCAGCGGGCGCGCGCCATTGGCTCCGCCAGATTCCACTGGCGCCGTCAGACCGAAAACTTGCCAATCCACTGCCAGTACTGCAAAGACCGTGGGGTGGTTATCGATACGCGATATGTGTTTCTTTTTCAACATATGGTGCTACCTCTTGTGTGCATTACGACAGCATTTACAAATTTTTAAGTCGACCAATAACTACACGAAACACTGAAAATTGATTTTCTTGCGCCCCTGGAAACGGTTAGACAGGCACCCAGCAACTAGACCTGCCCATCCGTTTCTTCACTCATAATGACCGTTTTCTCCTTTTCGCAGTCACTCCCACAGGTGTGGTAAACTGTCGAAGCATTCGTAACGTAGAGCCAGAGCTCGAACCGCCCACGAGAAGCAGTGCAGCTCACATAATGCCGACTACAGAAAGCTGGTCCAAAACCTCAAATTGATAGCAGTGAGATTTTTGGGGGAAAATTCGAGTTTATAGGCAAATGGGAAATGGAGGTGGGGCACCTGTTGCAGTAGACATGAAACTAGATGCACCGAGATAGAAACTGAAGCTGCGTGTGTGACTGTTTGGGCAGCACTCAGTATCAGGATTGGGGATAAAATGATAATTGGATCCTGATGTAACCGAAAACTTAAATCATATTCTAAACTTCGGTGGAGACTTTAATCATCCGACAATTAATTGGACAAATTAGAGTTTTGTTAGTGGTGGGCGTGATAAGACATCCTGTGAAACTTTACTAAGTGCCTTCTCTGAAAACTACCTAGAACAGATAGTCAGGAACCCAACTCACTACGGAAATATGCTGGATCTAATGGCAACAAGCAGACCTGACCTCTTTGAGGATATTCACGTCGAAACTGGTATCAGTGACCATGACGTGGTTATCAAAGTACGTACAAAGGATAACTAAAATAAGCAAAAAGATGTATACGTTCACTAAATTAGATAAGAAACCAGTAATGTGTTATCTCAATGAGGAATTTTCGGCACAAGTCAGGAACTCTGCCACAAGTTTAAAATAATTCTTGAGCACACACCGGACAGACGTGTACCCAGTAGAACAGTTCACAATGGGAGGGTATCTCCAAGGTATACAGTCACTGTAAAGAAACTTCCAAAGAAACAGAGATTACTGCATAACAGATGTAAAACGAAGCGTAGCGTTATAGATAGAGAGATGCTCAATGAAACACGTTTGGCTGTCAAGAGAGCAATGCGTGATGACTTCAATCACTACGGTAGCAGGCGTAGCAGAAACTGTAAAACGTCATTTCACAAAATCCACAGAAATTCTGGTCGTATGTATAGGATGTTAGTGGCACCAAAGTAGTGTCGAGTCGCTAGCAGGAACTGAAATTGTGCGTAGCAAAGCAAAAGCTGAAATGCTGAACTCCGTTCTCAAATGTTCCTTTACGAAGGAAAACTCAGGAGAATTGCCCCAGTGTCATCGTCGTACCACTGAAAAGATGAAAGAATTAAGTATTAGTGCCAGTGGAGTTGAGAAACAACTGATGTCGTTATAATTGAACAACGCTCCAGGCCCCGATGCAATCCCTGTCAGATTCTACACTGAATTTGCGGCTGAGTTGGCCCGTCTTCTCACTATAATGTATCGTAGGTGTCTTCAACAAAAAGCCGTGCCCACTTCTTGGAAAAAGGGACAGGTCGGACCCGTCTACAAGAAGGGAAGTAGAAGTGATCACAAAACAACCGTCCAGTGTCCTTGACATAGATTGATTGGAAAATCTTAGACAGGGTGTATACGGGGACAAGAAAAAAAAATTCTCGGGTTATTCCCGGATTTCTCACGGATATCCCGTTTAAAAAATATGCTTTTTCCCGGGCGAAAATACACTTCTTCTGTTCTAAGTGACAGTAGGTTTTCCGTAGATTTTCCCTCGGAACTGTAAAACTTATCAATCCTTTGAATGGTTAACGTTTTATACAATCGCACAGAACTTCCCGAAGAAAAAAAGAAAAGACGGGGCAAAGAAGTTTTGGAGAGACTTTTATAAAAAATTAAAAAAAGAGAGAAGTTTTGGAAAGACCTTTGATTTGCAGCAAAATATACGTTGCATATTTTCGTATTACGAAAGTATAAATGCGAATTGCACCAAACACAGGGCGTTAGTTTCCGGAGCGTTGAAACCGAGGTTGCGATGTTCTTTTGTAAGCCAGTCATACCTCAAGCCACGAGATCTCGTCAGCCGATGACAGCAGCTATTCAGAGCATAGGACACGTGTTATAGTCAGCCAATAGCAAGATCATGGCGCGAACACGCAAGAGGAAAAGTTAACGGTTTACATTAATGTACACAGTACCGTATATCTACAAGAAAAGCTAAGCTTTCACATATAATGTTAGTCTCTAAGATTAACACGCTACAACAGAACCTAAGCTTTCACATGTAATATTGATCTTTTTTGCGTGTGTTACACCTTAAGACACATCACACAAATGTGCTAGAAAAATTTAAAATTATGACATAAATGTCTCGGCTCCAAATTCTTGTAAGTGGCTGGTCCTCAAACTGTTCAGTTTCGAACGCTCTGTGATTTAGATATCCATCCCACTTTCTCACACGTAACACAATTCATCTTGCGTAAAAAGAAATTTACTTTGAAAGTAACGCTTTTCTAACCACCGTTCGCAAGAGCATCGGAATTTCGTAAACCATACTAAAATGCATAATTCGGCTTGAAGTGCAAATTGGCTTTTTCCAGATTCACAATGAAGCAGGTCCCATCTGATACTAAGCCTTTCAGTGTGGTTTTTGGGATGTAAATTTTCTTGGAGTACCAGTACTCTACGATCTCATTTTTGGTTCTTTATTAAGGCATAATGCCATATATGGCAGAAGATGATAACGTGCACTTGAAATTCAGCGAACAGTTGGAACTAGCCAATACTGTAGAATGAAACACTTCGTTTCAAATAAAATGATTGCCTCGACGGAAAGATTAATAAAGCCAAATTTCTTTAGCAAACTTGCAAAAATAACTTCACTGTTCTGCAAATGCTTGACTGCTACTAACTTGGAAACAAAATAAAATCAGAAAACTGAAATTAATAATATATTTTTGCCCTCCGTAATTATGTGAATGTATTTTAATTCGCTTGATAGCTCCCGGCCACAGAAATCCGTTTAGTTTTCATTTGACATGGGAGCTGTTAACCCCCTCCCCACTACAACTAAGACAACTCTGTGCAAGCGTGAATCTGGCAGCTATAGGGCGCGCGAGAAAAATTTTTCTCGTTTGCATCAGGCTGCTTGCTGCTACTACCGATACAGCTGACAGCCAAACTTCAAGTAGCGGGAGAAGGTACTGCTTAATACGCGAGTCAAATGCGCATGCGCAACAGACCGCTGGCAATTGGTCAAACGAACCGAATGTGAACAGTTGTGACGTCATGCTCATAGCAAGCAGTTTATTGTTACGAAGAATTACAGTCTGCGCCCTACGGCATTTGACATATTTTTGCTATTTGCAGACGCTTGTGCATGCACGGTTTTTTGTTGTTGTAAATTGCACATTTCTTTTGCCACTAAAGTTTTATTTTTTTCCCTCTCGTTTATATTTTATTGTTGCAGTATCATTCTCCAGTAGCAGGATATAATAACATTCTTTGCTAGAGAATCTATTCTGCAGTCAAAATTACAAAAATTTAACTGAAAGCTAAAACAATGAAAAATTCCCGGAATTCAGGCAAATTCCCGGGTTTTTCCCGGTTTGCTCCCGGATGAAAAAATTCCCGGGTTTTTCCCGGATTGGCCGGCCGCGGTGGTCTCGCGGTTAAGGCGCTCAATCCGGAACCGCGCGACTGCTACGGTCGCAGGTTCGAATCCTGCCTCGGGCATGGATGTGTGTGATGTCCTTAGGTTAGATAGGTTTAAGTGGTTCTAAGTTCTAGGGGACTGATGACCACAGATGTTAAGTCCTATAGTGCTCAGAGCCATTTGAACCATTTTTTTTCCCCGGATTTCCCGGTTGTCCCGGCTCGTATACACCCTGTTAGAACATAATGGCTCTGAGCACTTTGGGACTTAACTTCAGAGGTCATCAGTCCCCGAACTTAGAACTGCTTAAACCTAACTAACCTAAGGACATCACACACATCCATGCCCGAGGCAGGATTCGAACCTGCGACCGTACAGGTCGCGCGGTTCCAGACTGTAGCGCCTAGAACCGCTCGGCCACTTTGGCCGGCTCGTAGAAGATACTCTGAGCTCAGACATGATGAGGTGTCTTGGACACAGTGACCTCCTCAGGGTCAACGAGCACGGTTTTTGAAAACGTTGAAATGATCATGTGAGACTCAACTCGCACTTTTCTTACATGACATACTGAAAGCTATGGACCAAGGCAGTCAGATAGATGCAGTCCTTCTCGTTTTCCGAAAAGCATTTGACTCAGTACGGCACCTACGCTTATTGTCTAAAGTATCATCATATGTGGTGGCATCAAGTGAAATTTGTGACTGGATTGAGGAGTTTTTGCTATGGAGGGCACAGCGTATTATCTTGGATGGAGAGTCATCGTCATACTTCGGGTGTGCCCCAGTGAAGTGTGTTGGGGCCCTTGGTGTTCATGTTGTATATTAATGACGTTAATAGGAAAATCAGGGTTTATGCAGATGGAGTTATCTATAATGAATAGTATCTGAAAGAAGGTGCATAAATATTCAGTCAGATTTTGATAAAATTTCAACATGGTGCAGAGATTGGCAACGTCCTCTAAATGTTCAGAAATCTAAAACTGTAGTGTCGTACGATTGTAATATCAAAGAGTCACTGCTGGAATCAGGTAACTCGTACAAATACCTGGATGCATCACTTTGTAGGGATATGAAATGAAATGATCCCACAGGTTCAGTCGTGGGTAAAGCAAGTGGTAGGCTTCGGTTCACTGGTAGAATGACGGGGAAGTGCAGTCAGTCGACTGAAGAGGCTGCCTCCAAATCACTCGTGTGACGCATCCTAGAATACTGCGACCCGTACCAGGCAGGACCGACACGGGACACAGAGAAGGGCAGCACGTCACACGTGTGTTGAATCCGTGGGAGAGTGTCACAGAGATACTGAAGGAAGTGAACTGGCGGACTGTTGTAGGTAGGCGTAAAGTATCCCGAGAAAGACTATTAACAAAGTCTCAAGAACAAGCCTTAAACGTTTATTCTACGTATCGCTCGCACAGGGATAGATTAGAATAATTACTGCACGCACAGAGAATTCAAACAATCATTCTTCCCGCGCTCCAAACGTGAATGGAACAGGAAGAAAGCCGGGCGCCACAACAGTTTGCTCTACTGGTGGGCACTTTGTGGTGCATCTGGTCACTTGCGAATTTGCCCGCTCTGATGCGCGCCTGAAGGAACGTGTAAACGGGAAACGACACGTGCCACCTCGAGTCGCCTCGTTTCGTAAAGGTGGCTACACTAGAACATTTACTGCTTTCTTAACTTGCGACGCTAGCCGGTGACGTCTGTGCAAGAACGTGGTTCCCGAGAGTCCTACAGGTATGCCGGTCGCTGTCTGAAGTGGTGTGTGTGTGTGTGTGTGTGTGTGTGTGTGTGCAGCTCCTGCCGCGTAGTGTAAGAGAGCTGGGAGCCGCCGTCTTCGTGGCCCGCCGGCACGTTAGGCAGTGACGTCATGCTACACGGACTCGGCAGCGTCGCCGCCGCCGTACAAAGTGTTCCGCGACTGCCGACTGAGCTCAGCTGCGCCGTCGCGCCGCGTCTTCCCATTTAACTGTGCCAACCGCACGCCGCGTCCCGCACTTCGCTCTGTCGGCCAGCTCAAACGCTTAACGAGGCCCGGGCGACTCAACTCGCTCCCGCTGCAGCGCCACGTTGCCAGATGACGGCTGGTTCAGCGGGCGGCCAGCGCGGCTCTTCGTCTGCCTGCTTCTCCCGCGACGGTTCCTCCAGAAGCTCCAGCCACCACGCTGACGCTAATATCGAGGGCCTGCGTCACCTGCATACTTTTGTCGGTTGCGACAAACTCGCCGATTTTTATTTCATTCCGTTATGAGACTGGCCGATGCGCTATTTTCAACGCGCGTACCGTCTAAAGGGCGGCGCATCGCATACATCTACATCTACATCCATACTCCGCAAGCCACCTGACGGTGTGTGGCGGAGGGTACCTTCAGTACCTCTATCGGTTCTCCCTTCTATTCCAGTCTCGTATTTTTCGTGGAAAGAAGGATTGTCGGTATGTCTCTGTGTGAGCTCTAATCTCTCTGATTTTATCCTCATGGTCTCTTCGCGAGATATACGTAGGAGGGAGCAATATACTGCTTGACTCTTCGGTGAAGGTATGTTCTCGAAACTTTAACAAAAGCCCGTACCGAGCTACTGAGCGTCTCTCCTGCAGAGTCTTCCACTGGAGTTCATCTATAATCTCCGTAACGCTTTCGCGATTACTAAATGATCCCGTAACGAAGCGCGCTGCTCTCCGTTGGATCTTCTCTATCTCTTCTATCAACCCTATCTGGTACGTATCCCACACTGCTGAGCAGTATTCAAGCAGCGGGCGAACAAGCGTACTGTAACCTACTTCCTTTGTTTTCGGATTGCATTTCCTTAGGATTCTTCCAATGAATCTCAGTCTGGCATCTGCTTTACCGACGATCAACATTATATGATCATTCCATTTTAAATCACTCCTAATGCGTACTCCCAGATAATTTATGGCATTAACTGCTTCCAGTTGCTGACCTGCTATTTTGTAGCTAAATGATAAAGGATCTTTCTTTCTGTGTATTCGCAGCACATTACACTTGTCTACATTGAGATTCAATTGCCATTCCCTGCACCATGCGTCAATTCGCTGCAGATCTTCCTGCATTTCAGTACAATTTTCCATTGTTACAACCTCTCGGTACACCACAGCATCATCTGCAAAAAGCCTCAGTGAACTTCCGATGTCATGCACCAGGTCATTTATGTATATTGTGAATAGCAACGGTCCTATGACACTCCCCTGCGGCACACCTGAAATCACTCTTACTTCGGAAGACTTCTCTCCATTGAGAATGACATGCTGCGTCCTGTTATCTAGGAACTCCTCAATCCAATCACACAATTGGTCTGATAGTCCATATGCTCTTACTTTGTTCATTAAACGACTGTGGGGAACTGTATCGAACGCCTTGCGGAAGTCAAGAAACACGGCATCTACCTGTGAACCCGTGTCTATGGCCCTCTGAGTCTCGTGGACGAATAGCGCGAGCTGGGTTTCACATGACCGTCTTTTTCGAAACCCATGCTGATTCCTACAGAGTAGATTTCTAGTCTCCAGAAAAGTCATTATACTCGAACACAATACAATACAGTGCGTCTCTGTATACACTGAAGAGCCGAAGAAACTGGTACACCTGCCCAACATCGCGCAGGGCCCCCGCAGAAGTGCCGCAACACGACGTGGCGTGGACTCGACTAATGTCTGAAGGTAGTGCTGGAGGGAACCGATACCACGAGTCCTGCAGGGCTGTCCATTAGTACGAGGGGGGGGGGGGCGGAGATCTCTTCTGAACAACATCTTGTGAGGCATCTCAGGTATGCTCAATGACGTTCACGTCAGTGGTGGCCACCGGAAGTGTTTCAACTCAGAAGAGAGTTCTTAGAGCCACTCTGTACCAATTCTGGACTTGTGGGGTATCACATTGCCCTTTTGGAATTGCCCAACTCCGTCGGAGTGTACAATGGACTCGAAAGGATGCAGGTGATCACACACGGTGCTTAGGTACGTGTCAGCTGTCAGAGTCGTATTTAGACCTATCACGTGTCCCATATCACTCCAACTGCACGCGTCCCACACCATTACAGAGCCTCCACCAGCTTCAAAAGTCCTCTGGTGACATGCAGGGTGCACCGATTCGTGAGGTTGTCTCCATACCCGTACACGTCCAACCGCTCGATACAATTTGAAACGAGACTCGTCCGACCAGGCAACATGCTTCCAGTCATCAACAGCCCAATGTCGGTGTTTGACGGGCCCAGGCGACGCGTAAAGCTTTGTGTCGTGCAGTCATCAATGATACACGAGTGGGCCTTCGGCTCCGAAAGCCTACATCCATGATGTTTCGTTGAACACGCACAACAGGCAGAATCAGTCCTTTTTGCAGATGACACCAGTATTCTAAGCACTCCCAGTATACATACAGAAATGGAACAAATGGTGAGCAAAGTTCTTAAAAGTATCATTGACTCCTTTTCTGCGACTGGTCTCAATGTGAATTTCACAAACACACATCACATTCTGTTCTTCACCTCTAGGACTTGTGGGGTGTCACATTGCCCTTCTGGAATTGCCCAAGTCCGTCGGAATGCACAATGGACACGGAAGGACGCGTGTGATCACACAGGATGCTTACGCACGTGTCAGCTTCGAGCGCGCACGGAGGCTTTCCGGCAGTCGTTCTTCCCGCCAACAATACGCGACTGGAACAGGAAAGGGAGGTAATGACAGTGGCACGTACAGTGCTCTCCCCCACACACCGTTGGGTGGTTTGCGGAGTATAAATGTATATGTAGATGTAGGGGTACTGCACCAGAGATATGTGTAACACATGGTGATGAAGTAATAAATAGGGTGGAACCTTCTATTCCGTAAAAGACTTTCTACACTCCTGGAAATTGAAATAAGAACACCGTGAATTCATTGTCCCAGGAAGGAGAAACTTTATTGACACATTCCTGGGGTCAGATACATCACATGATCACACTGACAGAACCACAGGCACATAGACACAGGCAACAGAGCATGCACAATGTCGGCACTAGCACAGTGTATATCCACCTTTCGCAGCAATGCAGGCTGCTATTCTCCCATGGAGACGATCGTAGAGATGCTGGATGTAGTCCTGTGGAACGGCTTGCCATGCCATTTCCACCTGGCGCCTCAGTTGGACCAGCGTTCGTGCTGGACGTGCAGACCGCGTGAGACGACGCTTCATCCAGTCCCAAACATGCTCAATGGGGGACAGATCTGGAGATCTTGCTGGCCAGGGTAGTTGACTTACACCTTCTAGAGCACATTGGGTGGCACGGGATACATGCGGACGTGCATTGTCCTGTTGGAACAGCAAGTTCCCTTGCCGGTCTAGGAATGGTAGAACGATGGGTTTGATGACGGTTTGGATGTACCGTGCACTATTCAGTGTCCCCTCGACGATCACCAGTGGTGTACGGCCAGTGTAGGAGATCGCTCCCCACACCATGATGCCGGGTGTTGGCCCTGTGTGCCTCGGTCGTATGCAGTCCTGATTGTGGCGCTCACCTGCACGGCGCCAAACACGCATACGACCATCATTGGCACCAAGGCAGAAGCAAATCTCATCGCTGAAGACGACACGTCTCCATTTGTCCCTCCATTCACGCCTGTCGCGACACCACTGGAGGAGGGCTGCACGATGTTGGGGCGTGAGCGGAAGACGGCCTAACGGTGTGCGGGACCGTAGCCCAGCTTCATGGAGACGGTTGCGAATGGTCCTCGCCGATACCCCAGGAGCAACAGTGTCCCTAATTTGCTGGGAAGTGGCGGTGCGGTCCCCTACGGCACTGCGTAGGATCCTACGGTCTTGGCGTGCATCCGTGCGTCGCTGCGGTCCGGTCCCAGGTCGACGGGCACGTGCACCTTCCGCCGACCACTGGCGACAACATCGATGTACTGTGGAGACCTCACGCCCCACGTGTTGAGCAATTCGGCGGTACGTCCACCCGGCCTCCCGCATGCCCACTATACGCCCTCGCTCAAAGTCCGTCAACTGCACATACGGTTCACGTCCACGCTGTCGCGGCATGCTACCAGTGTTAAAGAGTGCGATGGAGCTCCGTATGCGACGGCAAACTGGCTGACACTGACGGCGGCGGTGCACAAATGCTGCGCAGCTAGCGCCATTCGACGGCCAACACCGCGGTTCCTGGTGTGTCCGCTGTGCCGTGCGTGTGATCATTGCTTGTACAGCCCTCTCGCAGTGTCCGGAGCAAGTATGGTGGGTCTGACACACCGGTGTCAATGTGTTCTTTTTTCCATTTCCAGGAGTGTATGTTTGTAACGTGTAAAAGCTGGTGGATACGAATTGCTAACTCAGTCTGTATATCTTGTTTTCATTTCAGGGGAAAAAATAATATTAATATGCTGATGTTTAGCGTGCAAATTGATGTATAAATTAATTTGCAATATGAATGTAAAATGACTCGTTCCACAGCACGACTATTTATCGAGCAAAATGATCCACGGAACATGAAAGTAAGTAACTAACTAACGCAGTAACTACGTAAGTAACTGAATGATTCGCACGCTGACACTTGTTGATGGCCCAGCATTGAAATCTGCAGCAATTTGCGGAAGGGTTGCACTTCTGTCACACTGAATGACTCTCTTCAGTCGTCGTTGGTCCCGTTCTTCTAGGGTCTTTTTTCGGCCGCAGCGATACCAGAGATTTGATGTTTCACTGGATTCCTGATATACACGGTACACGCGAGAAATGGTCGTACGGGAAAACTACCACTTCATCGCTGCCTCGGAGATGCTGTGACCCATCGCTCGTGCGCCGACTATAGCACGACGTTAATTCTTGATGACCTGCCATTGTAGCAGCAGTAACCGATCCAACAACTGAACAAGACATTTATTGCCTTATATAGGCGTTGCCGACCCCAGCGCCGTATTCTGCCTCTTTACATATCTCTATATTTGAATACGCATGGCTATACCAGTTCTTTTGGACACTGTCTGGGTTCCCTGCCCGTGTGAATGAGGCCGCGGACTAGTGACCTGACATAGCCTCTCGCCCACGCAGTCGCCGGACTCAACCAACACCGACTCAAAGGAAGGTCTCGGCGCTTGTTCGTGACGTCATGTCAGCTAGGCACGGCGAACGCCAGGTCTGTTGCAGGCTTACTCATAATGGTGGTGTCTCCCTCTCTGACACAGGAGAATGTGAAACTATTGGCGGTAGTTGACCAACACACATTGTTCTGAGAGATTTCGGCAATCAATTAATTGTGCAATTCATTACACTTCTTAACAAATAGTGTACTCCTGAACTTAAATTTCCACCTGTTTTAAAGATTGACATACAAAAACAACTTCATGGTCCAGCAGCAACAGAATTCGTGCTTCTTTACCTTATTTGTAAATCGGAGGAAGTTACGTTTGTACTGGGTTGCTTTTACAAGAAACTGTGAACATATTGGTGCTCTGCTTTAGGTATCCTGGTTGACTATGGGATGAGGAGCACTGAATGTTAATGTAATATCTTGCGATTGAACACAGTGGGGGAGGGGGTGGGGGACAGAAGAAGAGGCAAAAGAGAGATACTTGTTTTATCAAATAAATTTTTTTTATCTTATAAAGTTTCTCCTTTCAGTTGCACGAGGGGAATATTTATCTTTTCTAATGTGCATGTTTAAAAAAGTTTTAGCCAGCAGTATTTTCCATGTATGAAGCTATTTTGTTTCCTGTTCAGAATTCCTTTCGTTGAAAACGACTGTAATCTAATGACTGGCAACAGTTGGACATTTACACATGTAAGTTAGTTCACATTTCCAGTGACGATGTCAAACGAAAATAAATAAATAAATAAAAGAAACGAGTTCATTGTAAGGGGGTTGGGGTAAGTTTCGATAACAAAATGGATCAGGTAAATATAGTTACTTGAATGTAAAATTTCCGAAGCTGGCAATGGGGCAAAGTATCTTCTCATATTGATCTACGTTTGTTTCGACAGGATTCAGTAATACAGAACAATGATCTTCATTTGTAGCTTTACGATAGTAAGAAAATCTTTCATCTAAATAAAACTGCAGAATCCAAAACAATACCGAGCGAGGTGGCGCAGTGGTTAGCACACTGGACTCGCATTCGGGAGGACGACAGTTCAATCCCGCGTCCGGCCATCCTGATTTAGGTTTTCCGTGATTTCCCTACATCGATCCAGGCAAATGCCGGGATGGTACCTTTGAAAGGGCACGGCCGACATCCTTCCCCAATCCGATGAGACCGATGACCTCGCTGTTTGGTCTCTTCCCTCCAAACAAACAACAATCCAAAACAGTTTGTCCAAAAATAAGAGATTTATAGTGATAAGCACGCCCAGGCGTTTCTGCCTCCAACAGAGCTGGCGTTCGCAGTGCCTAGCTGACGTGACGTCACCAGCAAGCGCCGAGGCCTTCCTCTGAGTCTGTGTTGACTCAACACGCGCCGCGTCTGACGTGGCAGCGGATTGTTGCCAAGTGGACAACGCGTACAGAATGACTCACGGAGTTCCGGTGCGCCTCAGCAGTCACTCCCTTCACAGCCTGCACTGCCTGGGTCAACAGCGAGCTATAAATAGCTTTCACTAGCCGCGGGCTGCTCCCCTCTCACTATAAGGTACCTCGAGTCACCAGAGCATGACGAGCACGTGCGGTACACACAATTAGCGCGAGCAGCCTGTGACCGCGGAAGTGTATTTATACGAGGTGCATTCAAGTTCTAAGGCCTCCGATTTTTTTTCTCCGGACTGGAAAGAGATAGAAACATGCGCATTGTTTTAAAATGAGGCCGCGTTCATTGTCAATACGTCCCAGAGATGGAATTTTACCGCCAACGGCGAGAATGAGAACTGTTTTAAATACTTAAAATGGCGACGTTTTCCTTGCTTGAACAGCGTGCAATCATTCGTTTTCTGAATTTGCGTGGTGTAAAACCAATTGAAATTCATCGACAGTTGAAGGAGACATGTGGTGATGGAGTTATGGATGTGTCGAAAGTGCGTTCGTGGGTGCGACAGTTTAATGAAGGCAGAACATCGTGTGACAACAAACCGAAACAACCTCGGGCTCGCACAAGCCGGTCTGACGACATGATCGAGAAAGTGGAGAGAATTGTTTTGGGGGATCGCCGAATGACTGTTGAACAGGTCGCCTCCAGAGTTGGCATTTCTGTGGGTTCTGTGCACACAATCCTGCATGACGACCTGAAACGAATGCTGACGGACGATCACACGGCTGCCCGTGTGGCATGTTGCCAAGCAATGTTCACGCGCAACGACAGCATGAATGGGACTTTCTTTTCGTCGGTTGTGACAATGTATGAGACGTGGATGCCATTTTTCAATCCAGAAACAAAGTTCCAGTCAGCTCAATGGAAGCACACAGATTCACCGCCACCAAAAAAATTTCGGGTAACCGCCAGTGCTGAAAAAATGATGGTGTCCATGATCTGGGACAGCGAGGGCGTAATCCTTACCCATTGCGTTCCAAAGGGCACTACCGTAACAGGTGCATCCTACGAAAATGTTTTGAAGAACAAATTCCTTCCTGCACTGCAACAAAAACGTCCGGGAAGGGCTGCGCGTGTGCTGTTTCACCAAGACAACACACCCGCACATCGAGCTAACGTTACGCAACAGTTTCTTCGTGAAAACAACTTTGAAATGATTCCTCATGCTCCCTACTCACCTGACCTGGCTCCTAGTGACTTTTGGTTTTTTCCAACAATGAAAGACACTCTCCGTGGCCGCACATTCACCAGCCGTGCTGCTATTGCCTCAGCGATTTTCCCGTGGTCAAAACAGACTCCTAAAGAAGCCTTCGCCGCTACCATGGAATCATGGCGTCAGCGTTGTGAAAAATGTGTACGTCTGCAGGGCGATTACGTCGAGAAGTAACGCCAGTTTCATCGATTTCGGGTGAGTAGTTAATTAGAAAAAAAATCGGAGGCCTTAGAACTTGAATGCACCTCGTATTACGTACGTTAAGCCACGCGAGCTCACACATAGCTGTAACACTACACAGGCATCGGGCATAAGGAGCACGTCGACCTCCTCACAACAGGAGCTCGGTTGCCCTTGATTTCTATGCATCCGATCACATGCCTGCAGTTAAAGCGAGCACGTGTAGCGCTTCGGGGATTCGACGGAACGAGCCTGGAGCTGCAGCGTTTGTCGTGTGTGTGGGTGTGCTACCTGCCACCTGGCTCCTCCTCTCCCCTGCGCTCTCCCCCCCTCCCCCCCACCCCCAGTGACCGCACACGAGAGATCCGGCAGACCCCACCTAACGTCCTCCACGAGACAGCGCCTCCCTCACGGAAGCTTTTGCCATCACCTGCACAGGTTGCGCTGATGTCACAGACTCCCCAACTTCCGCGTCTGTCGGACTCAACGTGGGGTGGTGGTTTAACTGACCCAACACCAGCTTGATTCCTTGATGTCTCAGAATGTCTCCGATCAACCGATCACCTCTTTTAGTCAAGTTGTGCTACAAATATCTTTTCTCCCGTATTATATTGAGCCTCTCCTCATTACCTACGGCATCTGTCCCTCTAACCTGTATTATTTTGCTGTAGCACCACATTTCGAAAACTTCTGTTTTTGTCTTGTCCCACACGCTTATCGAGCAAGTTTCACTTTCGTACAAGGCGACACTGAAGACAAATACGTTCAGGATGTCGAGTAATTTCTCTTCTTCAGAGTCGCTGTTCTTGCTATTACCATTCTACACTTTATATCCGTTCTAGTTCGGCTGGCAGTAGAAGATAGCGAAAGGAGAGCTTAACTTTTAAATTTCGCAGTGAACACACAGTGCGTAGTGGGGCGATCACTCTGATGTAGAAATAATTCAGAAGCCGAGTTCGCTTAAATACTGTTCACTGGGTAACCGGTTTCAACACACTAAAGGTGCCACCATCGGAAGCTACATTCAGATCCGATGATAGCACCTTTAGTGTGTTGAAACCGGTAATCCAGTAAACAGTATTTAAGCGAACTCGGTTCTTGAATTATTTTTAAATTTCGCTTTCAAGAAATCAGATCATTAACGCAAGAGGATCGCAAAAACATACCGTCGTTTGACTATCGTACAGACACTCCCACAGAGGACGCAGAGAAGCAACTGTAGGAGTTGAAAACAAATTAGTCACCAGACTGAGGTGAAATGCCAGTTCGGCTTCACTGCGCTGTTGGCCCCTTACTCGATCTCCATTTACCGCGAATCTCTCGCGCAATGTAGAGTCCCAAGCGACTGGTAAAAAGCGCAGGTGAATACTGTACACAAGGATAGTAAAACAACTCACCCGCAAAATTACACTGAAATATCCTTGACACCGATTTGTGGCAAGATTCTTGAACAAATTCTCAGTTCGATTATAACAAATTCCCTTGAGACAAAAAAGCTTCTCTCCAGAAGTGAGCACGGACCTAGAAGGCATCGCCCGTGCGAAACTCAGCCTGCCCTTTCCTCACAAGGTGGATACATGGCAACAGGTAGATTCCATATTCCCTGATTTCCGGATATCATTTCACACGGGGGTCCACTGCTGCAGCTCGTTGACGAGCATACGGTTAGCATCCCAGATATGTGACTCGAAGACTTCCTAAGTAATAGGACTCAGTACGTAGTACTCGACGAGGAATGTTCAGCACAGACAAGGAGTGTCCCTGAGAAATCTGACGGGACCGCCCTGCCCTGTATATTTATATTTGATTGATGAAAGGAGAAAATCTAAAAGCGCAGTAAATGAAGCCGATGAAAAAGAATACAGACGTCTCAAAAATGAGATAGACAGGAAGTGCAAAATGGCTAAGCAGGGAAGGCTAGAGGACAAATTTAAGGATGTAGAAGCATATATCACTAGGGGTAAGACAGATACTGCCCATAGAAAAATTAAAGAGACCTTCGGAGAAGAGACAACCACCTGCATCAATATCAAGAGCTCAAATGGAAAACCAGTCCTAAGCAAAGCAGGGAAAGCAGAAAGGTGGAAGGAGTATATAGAGGGTCTATACAAGGGCGATGTACTTGAGGACAATATTATGGAAATGGTAGAGCATGTAGATGAAGATGAAATGGGAGATATGATACTGCGTCAAGAGTTTGACAGAGCACGGAAAGATCGTGAGGAGACTACATTCCATTAGAACTACTGATAGCCTTGAGTGAGCCAGCAGTGACAAAACTCTTCCATTTGCTGGTATTACAATGTCATCGGCAAACCTCAAAGTTTTTACTTCTTCTCCATGGATTTTAATTCCTGCTCCAAATTTTTCTTTTGTTTCCTTTACTGCTTGCTCAATATACAGATTGAATAACATCGGGGAGAGGCTACAACCCTGTCTCACTCACTTCCCAACTACTGCTTCCCTTTCATGTCCCTCCGCTCTTATAACTGCCATCTGGTTTCTGTACAAATTGTAAATAGCCTTTCGCTCCCTGTGTTCTACCCCTGCCACCTCCAGAATTTGAAAGAGAGTGTTCCAGTCAACATTGTCCAAAGCCTTCTCTAAGTCTACAAATGCTAGAAACGTAGGTTTGCCTTTCCTTATCCTATCTTCTAAGATAAGTTCTACGGAATCCAAACTGATCTTCCCTGAGATCGGTTTCAACCAGTTTTTCCCCTCGTATGTAAAGAATTCGTGTTAGTATTTTGCAACCGTGACCTGTTAATGTGATTGTTCGGTAAGTTTCACACTTGTCAACACCTGCTTTCTTTGGGATTGAAATTACTATATTGTTCTTGAAGTCTGAGGGTATTTCGCCTGTCTCATACATCTTGCACACCAGATGGAATTATTTTGTTATGGCTGGCTTTGTCGGCGACATCAGCAGTTTCTGAAGAAACCGCATCAAAGTGATCATACGAGGTCTGTCCAAAAAATTCCGCAACATTCGAATGGTGTCTTGGGGCGAAGTGCGGTTGGTATCCCCGCACACACCTGTGTTTAATGCGTAACTGCTGGAAATTTCATTGTTCTATGTCTATTAGTTATTGTTGAGTGCTGTATTGAGTAGAACGTTGTATCTCATAGTTCGCGAATTTCGAGATGGGAGAGTTGGAGGAGCAACACGTGTGCATTAAACTTTGACTGAATCTCAAGAAAACCTTTACAGAGATACACAGAATGAAGCAGCAAACCTACGGTGATGAGTGCTTAAGCCGTACTCTGTGTTACGAACGGTTCGCGGCTTTAAAAATCGCCGGACGGAAGTTAAAGATGATCCTCGTTCAGGACGCCCTTTCATACCTATAGACGACGCGCGTTTCAGGAACGTCAACGAAACTGTGCGTACCCGTCGAAGACAGACTGACCGGGAGATTGCAGAAGAATGTAACATTCAGTTCGATCGTTTCATGAAATCCTGACACAGCATCTTGGAATGCATCGTGGTGCAGCCAAGTTCGTCCGACGGCTCATGAGTCAAGACCAGAAAGACGTTCGCCTCACAATCTGTGAAGAGCTTTTGGATAGCGCAACTGAGAACGAAATGTTGCTTAAGAGAGTCAGTCACAACTGATGATGAGACGTGGGTCTATGGTTGTGTTGTTGAGACCAAGGTTCAATCTTCACAGTGGGCCGTGATAAGTTCCCACGACCGAAAAAAGCTCGTCAGGTCATGTCACAAGTCAAAGCCATGCTGATAGTTTTCTTTGGCGTTGAAGGATTAGTTCATCACGAATTCGTGCGACAGTGGTAAATTTTTGGTCGACGGTTGTATCGGGCCGTGTTGCGACACCTGCTACAAAATGTGAGAAGGAAACGTTCTGGTAAGTGGCTAGACAATTCGTGGCTCTTGCATCACGATAACGCACTGGCACATTCTTCGCTGCTGCTGGGTGACTACTGCGTAAAGAACAGAATCACTGAGCTGGCTCGCCTTCCGTACTCTCCAGACCTGGCCCATGCGGAATTTTTTGTTCATTTCCAAAGTTGAAAACCCCATTGAAAGGACGAAGATTTTGCACGATAGACGAGATGAAAGAAAATTCGCAGGTAGCGCTTCGCGCGATCCAGTGAGAGGCGTACCGAGATTGCTTCCGAAAGTGGAAACAGGGTTGGGAGCGGTGTAGAAATTGTGGAGAGCATTTCGAAGGAGGCCTTCCACAATAAGTAAAAGGTAAGCGTAGAAAAATTTTGTGGACAAAGCTCCGGAATTTCTTCAACAGACCTCGTATAACTGTGTGTTTATCCTCACGAAGAACTTCTGTATCATCCCATGTACTGCTATTTAATTTGTACCTTAAGCAATCTATCGCATAGCATGTAGAGTGAGGCTCAGTATAAAGTCAGATAACTCTCACTGAAGCGCGAAAGAAACTGGTATAGTGCATGGGGGCTTTCTTAAATATTAATGAAAATATTTTTTAGTAGCTGTATGTCCGATTACGCAAGTCTCGTAAACGGCTGGCCCTGACTAGTACTAGTACGGAATCTGACTGGGTAGAACAACCACAAAGAATGAAATGAAAATTTCAGTTAATACAATTAATTAATTAAGTCCCCAGCAACTATAAAACCTACGAAACCAACAAAGCACAAGTGTAGCTGTTCTGTATGTGGTAGTATGACTCAACGCACATCTGGCACGGTTCTTCTTCAACAAGACAAGAATTTTTAAATACCAATTATACTGACGTGACAAAAGAAAATTAGAAATACTATAATTGTGCAAGAAAACCAAAATTACATTCTAATACAAGAACACAAGCCAGATGCTTTGTTGACTGAACCTGTAATGATGCATTATTTAGGTCACTGAAATAATGAGAGAGAAAAATAAAAGTAGTTTGTTACCTTAATTTACATTGACGAAATGCACTCTGATCATTACAATGTCTCCATTAGAATAACATCTGCTATCTCTCCCATCAAATAGCTGCATAAAACATGGAACAAACACTCACTACTACCCCATCTCACTCCAACTTCAGCTACAAGCAGTGTCCACCACAACTTCTCGGCAAGAACTGCTTGCCGCTACGTCTCAATAATCACTGCCAGTGGAGGCGGCGGAACAATACTCTCTGGCGCGATCTTTGGCGCTGTGGCTCAGTGTAGCCACCTTTCAATAGTCATGCGTATACAAATATAGAGATATCTAAACAGACAGATTACGGTTCTGCGGACGGCAACGCCTATACAAGACAACAAAAATCTGGCGCAAATGTTAGACCGGATACTGGTGCTACAACGGCAGGTCATCAAAACTTAAGTGAATTTGAACGCGGTGTTACAGTCGGCGCACGAGCGTTGGGACACAGCGTCTCCGAGGTAGTGATGTAGTGGGGATTCTCTCGTACGATCACTCCACGAGCGTACCGTGAATATTAGGAATCCGGTGAAACGTTAAATCTCCGACACAGCTGCGGCCAGAAGAAGATCCCTCAAGAACGGGACCAGCAACGACTGAAGACAATCGTTCAGCGTCACATAAGCGCTACCGTTCCGCACATTGCTGCAGATTTCAATGGTGGGCCATCAACAACCGTCAGTGTGCGAACCATTCAACGAAACATCATCGATATGAACTTTGGGAGCCGACTGCCCGCTCGTGTACCCTTGATGACTGCACGACACAAAGCTTTACGCGTCGCTTGGGCCCGTCAGCACCGACATTGGACTGTTGATGACTTGAAATATTTTGCCTTGTCGGACGAGACTCGTTTCAAGTTGTATCAAACAAATGGCCGTGTACGGGTTTGGACACAACCTCATGAATCCACGTTCCCTGCATGTCAGCAGGGGACTGTTCAAGATGGTGGAGGCCTTGTAATGGTATGGGGCGCGTGCAGTTATATGGGACCCTCGATACGTCTAGATACGACTCTGACAGGTGACATGTACGTAATCATCCTCTCTGATCACCTGCGTCGATTTATGTCCATTGTGCATTCCTACGAACTTGGGCAATTGCGGCACGACAATGCGACACCCCATACGTCCAGAATTGCTACTGAGTGGCTTCAGGAACACTCTTCTCAGTTTAAACACGTCCGCTGGCCACAAAACTCACCAGACATGAACATTATTGAGCATATTCCGGAATACTTGCAACGTACTGTTCAGAAAAGATCTCCGACCCTCGTATCCTTACGGATTTGTGGACAACCCTGTAGGACTCACAGAGTCAACTCCCTCCAGCACTAATTCAGACATTAGTCGAGTCCATGCCACGTCGTGTTGCGGCACTTCTGCGTCCTCGCGGGGGCCCTAGATGATATTAGACAGGTGTACCAGTTTCTTTCGCTCTTCAGTGTACGAGGTGCATTCAAGTTCTAAGGCCTCCGATTTCTTTTCTAATTAATTACTCACCCGAAATCGATGAAACTGGCGTTACTTCTCGACGTAATCGCCCTGCAGACGTACACATTTTTCACAACGCTGACGCCATGATTCCGTGGCAGCGGCGAAGGCTTCTTTATGAGTCTGTTTTGACCACTGGAAAATCGCTGAGGCAATAGCAGCACGGCTGGTGAATGTGCGGCCACGGAGAGTGTCTTTCATTGTTGGAAAAAGCCAAAAGTCACTAGGAGCCAGGTCAGGTGAGTAGGGAGCATGAGGAATCACTTCAAAGTTGTTATCACGAAGAAACTGTTGCGTAACGTTAGCTCGATGTGCGGGTGCGTTGTCTTGGTGAAACAGCACACGCGCAGCCCTTCCCGGACGATTTTGTTGCAGTGTAGGAAGGAATTTGTTCTTCAAAACATTTTCGTAGGATGCACCTGTTACCGTAGTGCCCTTTGGAACGCAATGGCTAAGGATTACGCCCTCGCTGTCCCAGAACATCGACACCATCATTTTTTCAGCACTGGCGGTTACCCGAAATTTTTTTGGTGGCGGTGAATCTGTGTGCTTCCATTGAGCTGACTGGCGCTTTGTTTCTGGATTGAAAAATGGCAACCACGTCTCATCCATTGTCACAACCGACGAAAAGAAAGTCCCATTCGTGCTGTCGTTGCGCGTCAACATTGCTCGGCAACATGCCACACGGGCAGCCGTGTGGTCGTCCGTCAGCATTCGTGGCACCCACCTGGATGACACTTTTCGCATTTTCAGGTCATCATGCAGGATTGTGTGCACAGAACCCACAGAAATGCCAAGTCTGGAGGCGACCTGTTCAACAGTCATTCGGCGATCCCCCAAAACAATTCTCTCCACTTTCTCGATCATGTCGTCAGACCGGCTTGTGCGAGCCCGAGGTTGTTTTGGGTTGTTGTCACACGATGTTCTGCCTTCATTAAACTGTCGCACCCACGAAAGCACTTTCGACACATCCATAACTCCATCACCACATGTCTCCTTCAACTATCGATGAATTTCAGTTGGTTTCACACCACGCAAATTCAGAAGACGAATCATTGCACGCTGTTCAAGTGAGGAAAACGTCGCCATTTTAAGTATATAAAACAGTTTTCATTCTCGCCGCTAGTGGTAAAATTCCATGTGCCGTACGGTGCTGCCATCTCTGGGACGTATTGACAATGAACGCGGCCTCATTTTAAAACAATGCGCATGTTTCTATCTCTTTCCAGTCTGGAGAAAAAAAATCGGAGGCCTTAGAACTTGAATGCACCTCGTAGTATACGGGTTTTTAACGCTCTAGCACTGCGAAACGGCGGAACATGCGGCGACTGCATCGCTCAGATTTTTGTGACTGGGGCGCCGCGCCGCAGTGGCAGCTGGTTACGTTCAGTCGCACGACACGAGTTCGTATCGGCAGTCGCACAGTCTGAGCAGCCGTGTGTGACGGACTGCACTCCATGCCTCCTACAGGTCCGGAGCCAATGTCGACCCGGAGGCGTAATAGCGGAAAAAAATAATGAGACAGTGGGCTCCACTAACACACGTTTATTATGTAATAAATGTCGACGGTTTGATCCGGGTCGCCGCAGTTATTTTTAAAATTTGACGCCTACCGGCATCTGTGCTCCAGTCGGCGATCGGCGGCTGGGGCTGCGTGCTTACGAGCAAGCAGCGGAGGTTGGCCGGCGCGCCTCAGAGCGGGGAGGATGAAGCGGGAGGTGGACTGGAAACTAGCAACTCGTCACAGACTTGATGGGTAGGCCTAGCACACGATACGAGAAAATTCCGAAATGCGCATTCGGAAGCATTTCCCAGCTGTGTGGAAGGTCTGGGTGTAAAAGCAGGACCTCAACTCGCGGAAGGGACTGAGGTCCCATCATCATAGCTGTCAACATCGTTTTAGCTCCTGAAAATGTAAGTCTGACACACACATATTTCACTATTAACAATCTTGCAGCAGGCATATTATTCTCATTTCCTTAATGTATATTTTAGTATTAACAATTTTACATCTTACTCATTACTCGCGCAAGTTTTTTTTTTTTTTTTTTCAGTGTTGCAATTCTGCAAGCAGTTGGAAAAAGAACAGTCGATTCCCTGCAAATCAAATTCAAATTACGTCGACATTCGAGACGTGCGTCAACTCTCTCTCTCTCTCTCTCTGTGTCTCTCTCCCCTCCCTCTCTCTCTAAAGGGGGGGGGGCTTATGGGCGCACAACGTCGATGTCATCAGCGCTCTCTCTCTCTCTCTCTCTCTCTCTCTTATATATATATATATATATATATAGAGAGAGAGAGAGAGAGAGAAATGTTATTGTCCACACACACACACACACACACATTATATATATATATATATACTCCTGAAAATGGAAAAAAGAACACATTGACACCGGTGTGTCAGACCCACCATACTTGCTCCGGACACTGCGAGAGGGCTGTACAAGCAATGATCACACGCACGGCACAGCGGACACACCAGGAACCGCGGTTTTGGCCGTCGAATGGCGCTAGCTGCGCAGCATTTGTGCACCGCCGCCGTCAGTGTCAGCCAGTTTGCCGTGGCATACGGAGCTCCATCGCAGTCTTTAACACTGGTAGCATGCCGCGACAGCGTGGACGTGAACCGTATGTGCAGTTGACGGACTTTGAGCGAGGGCGTATAGTGGGCATGCGGGAGGCCGGGTGGACGTACCGCCGAATTGCTCAACACGTGGGGCGTGAGGTCTCCACAGTACATCAATGTTGTCGCCAGTGGTCGGCGGAAGCCGCACGTGCCCGTCGACCTGGGACCGGATCGCAGCGACGCACGGATGCACGCCAAGACCGTAGGATCCTACGCAGTGCCGTAGGGGACCGCACCGCCACTTCCCAGCAAATTAGGGACACTGTTGCTCCTGGGGTATCGGCGAGGACCATTCGCAACCGTCTCCATGAAGCTGGGCTACGGTCCCGCACACCGTTAGGCCGTCTTCCGCTCACGCCCCAACATCGTGCAGCCCGCCTCCAGTGGTGTCGCGACAGGCGTGAATGGAGGGACGAATGGAGACGTGTCGTCTTCAGCGATGAGAGTCGCTTCTGCCTTGGTGCCAATGATGGTCGTATGCGTGTTTGGCACCGTGCAGGTGAGCGCCAAAATCAGGACTGCATACGACCGAGACACACAGGGCCAACACCCGGCATCATGGTGTGGGGAGCGATCTCCTATACTGGCCGTACACCACTGGTGATCGTCGAGGGGACACTGAATAGTGCACGGTACATCCAAACCGTCATCGAACCCATCGTTCTACCATTCCTAGACCGGCAAGGGAACTTGCTGTTCCAACAGGACAATGCACGTCCGCATGTATCCCGTGCCACCCAACGTGCTCTAGAAGGTGTAAGTCAACTACCCTGGCCAGCAAGATCTCCGGATCTGTCCCCCATTGAGCATGTTTGGGACTGGATGAAGCGTCGTCTCACGCGGTCTGCACGTCCAGCACGAACGCTGGTCCAACTGAGGCGCCAGGTGGAAATGGCATGGCAAGCCGTTCCACAGGACTACATCCAGCATCTCTACGATCGTCTCCATGGGAGAATAGCAGCCTGCATTGCTGCGAAAGGTGGATATACACTGTACTAGTGCCGACATTGTGCACGCTCTGTTGCCTGTGTCTATGCGCCTGTGGTTCTGTCAGTGTGATCATGTGATGTATCTGACCCCGGGAATGTGTCAATAAAGTTTCCCCTTCCTGGGACAATGAATTCACGGTGTTCTTATTTCAATTTCCAGGAGTGTATAATGAAGTACTGTCTCAAACGAGCTGCATAAATATTCAGCCAAATCTTGATAAGATTTCAAGATGGTACAAAAGTTGGCAACTCGCTTTAACTGTTAAGAATGTAAAAAATTCACTTCAATCATAGGCTATTACAGTTTTTTATTTTGTGAAGTACAACAATTGGAATTGGTCATCTCTTACAAATACCTGAATGTAACGAGGATGCGAAATGTAACAACCACATAGGCTGAGCCTTAAGTGTAGCAGGTCGATTGGTAGAACACTAAGCAAACGCCAGCAAAACACTTGTGCGACTCGCAGTAGCAGTAGCATATTGCTCAAATGTGTGGGGCAGCACGAATGGTCACAGGTTTGTTTGAGCTATGGGAGAGCGTCACGGAGATACCGAAGGAACTGAACTGAACTGTCGAACTCTCGAAGATGGACTAAACTACGCCGAGAAAGTCTACTTACAAAGTTTCAGGAATCGGCTTTAAACTATTACTCGAGGGGTAAGCTTCAACACTTCCCACTCTCCATTCATGAATGGAAAGGGAAGATTCCCCAGCGAGTGGTGCAATGGGAAATATTCTCTGCCACACACTCGATAACAATATTATCTTGGAACTCTTCCATTTGGTCCGTGTTTGCATAGAAAAACGGTAAAATCACACACAGAGACGTAAATAATGAACAGAAGTCGTAATTCGCGCTACAGTTTTTCGTAGTCTTTCTCGCCACTTGCGATACGCGTCTCGCGATAGACGCGAACAGCAAGATGGCGTAATACTCTGGATCAGAAACAAAGTGCTAAAGTTTTGTTTTTCTGTGTAAAATGCAGCCACACACCATCCAACGAACGTGAGTACACGAATAGCTAAGCAACAGCTAAATACACACCAAAATAGGTGGTTTTGACAGCACTACCACAACCCCAAGGATATACTGCTGACATACGAAGTTCACCTTTGAGTATTTGTTTACTAACAGCCGCTCACAAGGTTGCAGATGACATGATTATCACTAAGTAAAAAGACGGCAACAGAAAAAGAGCACAGAAAGTAAGTCACAAACAGCGCCAATAATAGCTTAAAACATGCTGTAGCATACAATAAATAAGGTAGTATAAAAGTAACAACATAAAACTATATTTCAAAGGACGATTTGTAAAAATGTAATAATGTTTTACTGTGTTTGTACAACCATACCATTTTCTGCATGTTTTAGATTAAAAAACCCCACTGATTATGGTGATATTTGTCGCCGAAACTAGTTTGGGATAATAAAGAAATAAACAAATAACACGGTGTTTTGCATCAAGGCGGACTCAATTTGTGATTTTACACTCGATAATTCTTTGCAGAGTATACGTGACGTGGATGTCACGTCGATTGTAAGTTAAATACGCTTGTCGATGGAGGTGTAATTCTGTGAAAGACAAGTGGAGTGACTGGTTACAGACATTTGCACATTTCAACTGACACGGATGGTAGCGACTGTTCGTCCTAACCCGATGGTTCGGGAGAGTGCAGAGCTGGCGAGGCGGCGAAGCCAGGTGGTAGGAGGGAGGGAGGGGGAGAGGCCGCGAGAGGGGCAGCCAACAGGTGGGAGGGGGGGAGGCTGCGCGTTGTCTTCAGTCGACGCCAGTTACTCCGCTATTCGTCTCCACGTCCGTTCTATTAGTTACAGCGTCCGACACGCACTTCCCCCACAGGAATCAAGAGTGCCAGCTTCGCTGATCTCTGTTCACAATGCAGTTGACACTTGGGCGTCCTCGTGTAATGTAGTCTAGCAACAAAGGAAGCTGCTTACAAAACACTCGTTCGACGAATACCCGGGTACTGTTTGTCGGTCTCAAGTCCGTGCCAGATGCGATTTGTATAGGAAACAGAGAAGGTCCGAGGAGGAACAGTGCGTTTCGTTACACGTGCGTTTAGTATACGCGAAAGCGCCGCGGAAGTGGACCGACAACTGTGGCAGGCGCTGCAACAGAGGCGTTTTGCGGTCTACTGTTAAAATTCCGGGAGCGTACCTTCCTCCTATGTAAATTTTGCGAAACGACGACGCAGATAAAATTAGAGAGTTCCTAGCCAGTATCTGCAGATACAGAATTTAGGTGACTACATTATGCAAACGCATTCTTTAGAATACATCGTATTTTCGTTTGCTTCGACAGACAGTTGTATGGGAGATCTCTAACGCGAGATAATGTGACTCGAATGTGACGCACGATGTGCTAGTGCCTCAGAATCTCGGTGGGCGCCCGATTAATTTCACTGCGAGTAACAGTAAATAGTTCACATGGCTGTAAGCACTAAGGGACTTAACATCTGAGGTCATCAGTCCCCTAGACTTAGAACTACTTAAACCTAAGGACATCACACACATCCATGCCCGAGGCAGGATTTGAACCTTCGACCGTAGCAGCAGCGCGGTTCCACACTAAAGCGCCTAGAACCACTCGGCCACAACGACCAGCTATAGGTTTATAATTAACTCGCTATTACGTGTCCTGTTTACACTTCCTACTTATTTGTGACATAATTACGCCTGTTAATCGAGATGAGAAAATTTGGCGGTTCTGAAGAAACAAGAATAGTGATAACAAAATACGCTACCTCAGTAGCGCGACAATTGTAATGCAAAGAATGAGAGGGATTGTTTTGTACGATGAGGACTGAATTCCTGAGATAAACGTCACTGGGAGTCAGTTGCTGGTAAGAGGGGTTTTATTAAAAGTAGAAACCTACGAAAATATAATTTTCCTATGACACGTCAAACAATGACCTGTGCATCTTATCCGATACAACATTACCCCAGCTTCTGTCACGTACGCTTTAAGTGCCTCTGACACTGTCGTCGTTTAATGACACATCATTTGCAACAGCTTTTTTTTTAATATCTGCACTCTGTGATGTTTTTTTCAGGATGGACAAAGTATGATCGAGGGCTTTTTTCGGTCCTCAGATTTGATGTCCGAAACGGCTTCGTTGCTAAGTGATTCGACTGCAGGCAGCATAATTTTTTTGTTATTGTTGCTGGAAACTTAAAACATTAATTTGGGTCCGTGTTAATTAATTCTGTTGGGTTGAACTGGTGGTGACATAACGTATATTTTTGCCAGCTCGCTGATTTCGTGCCTGCGGAATCCTAGGTGTATTAGTTCATAAGGTCGACGTTTTCAAGGTTATCTCGTACGTCGACGTTCAAACGCTGAAGCTAATCACATAGTCCTTTTGTTTTGCCACGATAGGCGCCTCGCCAACAACAGCAAAATGATTCGGAGCATTGTCGACAATAATTGATGACGTTGTAGGGCCGTAACGCGCGCGCAAACCATTCCACACGCTCGACCGTAGAACCACAAGCTGATAAAATTTGTGAACTCGCTTTTGACATTGCTCAGTACCAGGAAACACACAACGAAGTGTGCCGTACCGAGATAGCACACAAGAAGAGACTGTGACAGTCGGTACCAGAAGCACGCGCAAACCAATGACGCTGCTCGCGAGAATGTCGCCCGGGAAGAGTCTTTCCGAACGTGCAGAGCAATGTCTGGCATGTCAGATATTCTGGGCGTGCGTCGGAGCGTTGACCAATGAGATGGCACAACGCCACCTACGTCACACGCACGCCGTCTCCCTTCAGTACAGAGTTGTGAGGCGCCATATTGGCATTCATTTCAAGCCTATATGTATACAGGGTGAGTCACCTAACGTTACCGCTGGATATATTTCGTAAACCACATCAAATACTGACGAATCGATTCCACAGACCGAACGTGAGGAGAGGGGCTAGTGTAATTGGTTAATACAAACCATAAAAAAATGCACGGAAGTATGTGTTAAAAAACAAACCTACGTTTTTTTAAAATGGGACCCCGTTAGTTTTGTTAGCACATCTGAACATATAAACAAATACGTAATCAGTGCCGTTTGTTGCATTGTAAAATGTCAATTACATCCGGAGATATTGTAACCTAAAGTTGACGCTTGAGTACCACTCCTCCGCTGTTCGATCGTGTGTATCGGAGAGCACCAAATTACGTAGGGATCCAAAGGGAACGGTGATGGACCTTAGGTACAGAAGAGACTGGAACAGCACATTATGTCCACATGCTAACACCTTTTTATTGGTCTTTTTCACTGACGCACATGTACATTACCACGAGGGGTGACGTACACGTACACACGTGGTTTCCGTTTTCAATTAAGGAGTGGAATAGAGTGTGTCCCGACATGTCAGGCCAATAGATGCTCAATGTGGTGACCATCATTTGCTGCATACAATTGCAATCTCTGGCGTAATGAATGTCGTACACGCCGCAGTACATCTGGTGTAATGTCGCCGCAGGCTGCCACAATACGTTGTTTCATATCCTCTGGGGTTGTAGGCATATCACGGTACACATTCTCCTTTAACGTACCCCACAGAAAGAAGTGCAGAGGCGTAAGATCAGGAGAACGGGCTGGCCAATTTATACGTCCTCCACGTCCTATGAAACGCCCGTCGAACGTGTACCTCACCCCTCATGGTAATGTACATGTGCGTCAGTGAAAAAGACCAATAAAAAGGTGTTAGCATGTGGACGTAATGTGGTGTTCCAGTCTCTTCTGTACCTAAGGTCCATCACCGTTCCCTTTGGATCCCTACGTAATTCGGTGCTCTCCGATACACACGATCGAACAGCGGAGGAGTGGTACTCAAGCGTCACCTTTAGGTTACAATATCTCCGGATGTAATTAACATTTTACAGTGCAACAAACGGCACTGATTACGTATTTGTTTATATGTTCAGATGTGCTAACAAAACTAACGGGGTTCCATTTAAAAAAACGAAGGTTTGTGTTAAAAAACATACTTCCGTTGCATTTTTTTACGGTTTGTATTAACCAATTACACTAGCCCCTCTCCTCACGTTCGGTCTGTGGAATCGATTCGTCAGTATTTGATGTGTGGTAATGTTAGGTGACTCACCCTGTATATGCCGTTTCTGAGCACCAGCAAATTGAGAATCACTGGAAAACCCGTTGTTAACTGTGTGATTCGTTCCAATAAAATAATGAGAAACATCATATTCGTGCCAAAAGAATTATTGTAACTTGCGTATTATGAGAATAGGCTATTTGAAGACAGCGACACACTGAAGATCCACCCAAAACGCATTGTTCTTGGTACAATTTCTTATAATTAAATTTCAATTAGTAACATAGCTACGATCAAGGTTTTCAGGAAGGGTAAGGTAATATTATTAGATGCCTAGAGACTGTTGTTGGTTTGGTGTAATGAGAAGCGTCACTGTTTTTTGTTGGTGCGGTGGTTCGCGTCTTGACCCTTCCAATTTTTTACCCTAATATTCGCTTTTTCATTAGGTTCTGATACTTTATTATTGGTTTAATATAAGTATATACTACAATATTTGATGTTGTGTTAACATAAGTTCACCTTTTCTGGGGGGTGACTTTGTTCGATTGGCTTAATCTACAGGGCAGCTTGCGCTACTTGTATAAAGATATTTGGTCCTTTTTCTTTTACGCTTCGTAATTCACATGTTGCAAAGATTGTGCTTCTGGGTAGGGACAGTGATCTAGTAAGACCGACATTGCGGCTTTACTAAAATGTGTGAATGATGAAATAATGTTTATCTTATGCGGAGAAGTATTCCAAATTTGTACCGCACTGTTTGTAATGGAACTTTTATAAGCCTGTGTCATTATTGATTGAACATGGTACTTTCTGTGGTGTCACCGCCAGACACCACACTTGCTAGGTGGTAGCCTTTAAATCGGCCGCGGTCCGTTAGTATACGTCGGCCCGCGTGTCGCCACTATCAGTGATTGCAGACCGAGCGCCGCCACACGGCAGGTCTAGAGAGACTTCCTAGCACTCGGCCTAGTTGTACAACCGTCTTTGCTAGCGATGGTTCACTGACAAAATACGCTCTGATTTGCCGAGACGATAGTTAGCATAGCCTTCAGCTACGTCATTTGCTACGACCTAGCAAGGCGCCATTAGCAGTTACTATTGATGCTGTAAAACATGTATCGTCAAGAGCGATGTTCATCAATTATGGATTAAAGTTAAGTATTCCAGCAGCTACGTACGTTTTTTTTACTAGTCTCAATTCCGTGACCTGTTCCAGACCTCACGCCAGGCTGCGTGAGGTAAAACGCGTGCCTTTCGGCTTCCTGTAGTACCCGGTGTTGGCTGTCCTGCCAACCCACAACACTTTCCTTTTCGTGGACGATGGAGGAAATGTGCCTTTTACTAGAGCGAAAGTGGGAATTTTACTCGCGCCCGTTGAGTGAACAGTGTGATTAACGAACTAGAAACGATCCCTCGACTGCCGCTGGAGTGCGTTGCGATCGGGTATACCACGTTGGGGCCCACGTACCGTATGGACAAGTCGCATCGTTCCTGAGCGTTCAGCAGCACGTTGAACTCGGCACGCTCGACATTAACGTTCGACAGCACGGTCCGTGTGCCGACGGCTCAAGTAACCGTGGACGAGCACAAGTTGCCAGCTGCACGTCGGCCAAAGTCTCGCAAGGGAGCTTCTGCAGAACGCTTCGAGTCCTCGAGCCGTCGAGTACAACGGTAACAGTGACCGGTAGGTACACAGATGTTAGTCTGCAGCAGAAACAGAACAGTGAATAGAAGTATCGTGTATGGGCAGAGACCGACTGCTTAGAGATTTGACTCAGTACTGTTAGTTTGTACCTGTTCTTCGAATAGTACACCGAAACAGAAGATTACTTTTCTTCCGTCTTTCATTATTTAGTTTGTGTCCACGGATGTGTAGTCAGCGCAGGACAGACAGGGTAAATCTGCATTGTACAAGTGCTGTAACCGGCGTTACCGAAGCTGAGTAATATACGAGCATCGTTCAATAAGTAATGCCACACATTTGTTAAAAAACACATTAATATATAGAGAGAAACATCCTTGTTGGTGCCTTCAATAAAATTCTTCAGGGTATCAGACCGGATCGTCATAATTTAAAATGCGCCAACGTTTCGGCCAGCGTTGCAGCTAGCCTTCATCAGGGCCTTGCGTTAACTGCTAAATGAAACACACTTGGTTCCTTAAATAGCTGCACGGGAAAACCGTGTCGTTACTTGATTGGCTGTAAAAGGAGGAGGAGGAGGGGTGATAGGTATGCTTTATTGGTGTTTCCTTTATTATCTGTCATTGGCTGAAATAGCTGTTTTCTATTGGTCTTTATATTAATCCACCCCATTGGAGGAGACGGACGAATAGCGAACAGGTGATGGCTGTGACGTCACACTGTTTCCATGCTGTCCAGAAGCCGGCTGCGGCGTGCCATTGCTTTGTGTGCTCGCGACCACTACTGCGGCTCTCCGCGTGTCTGCATGGGCCGCCACGGCTCTGCCGCCGCTCCGTAGCCCTGCTATTGCAGGCAGCCAAGACCTCGGAAGCTTGTACCCGTCCTCTCTATTCATGTTGGCGGGTCTTTTGGCTATTTCTATCGCCTCTCTAATCTTTCTTTTGAAAGTGAGAGGCTGTTTCTCCAGGACGCGGGCTTCTTGAAAAAATATTGGTTTCCCGCACTCGTCTCGGTGTTCCGCCACTGCTGACTTAGTGCGTTGTTTCAGGCGGATATATCTTTCATGTTCCGAGAGCCTTGTGCTAATCGGACGTCCCGTCTCACCTATGTAGACTAATCCACACGCACAACCAATTTCATACACGCGAGCTGTGTGTAGTTTATCAACTGCATCCTTGGTAGAACCGAGCATGTCTGATATTTTGTTTCTGCTTCGGAAAATTGGTTTGATGTCGGCTTTTCGTAGAATTTTGCCAATACGTTCGGTGAACCCTTGTACATATGGTAACACAGCAATGCTGTGTGCCTCCTTCTCCTCTTCCCTATTAGTCTTCTCCCTTGTCGACATGGTGCTGTCTATCATCTGCTTCCCATAGCCATTAGTACCGAAGATGGACCTGAGGCGTTCAAGTTCTGTCTTCAGATGTTCTTCGTCGCTTATCCTGTACGCTCTCTTCGTTAGCGTGTGCAGGGCGGACAGCATGTAAACAGTGTGACGCCACAGCCATCACCTGTTCGCTATTCGTCCGTCTCCTCCAATGGGGTGGATTAATATAAAGACCAATAGAAAACAGCTATTTCAGCCAATGGCAGATAATAAAGGAAACACCAATAAAGCATACCTTTCACCCCTCCTCCTCTTCCTTTTACAGCCAATCAAGTAACGACACGGTTTTCTCGTGCAGCTATTTAAGGAACCAACTGTGTTTCATTTAGCAGTTAACGCAAGGCCCTGATGAAGGCTAGCTGCAACGCTGGCCGAAACGTTGGCGCATTTTAAATTATGACGATGCGGTCTGATACCCTGAAGAATTTTATTGAAGATGACAACGGCCGCGGAAGCCTACGCTTACATCCTTGTTGGTGCTTCACATTCGATGTTTGTTCTGTGCGCCGGTGTCAAAATGGCGTCCAAATACTAGTCGCGTTACAAGCAGCGTGCTGTTATTGAATTCTTGTGTGCAGAAAAAGAATCTGTGGGGAACATCCATAAACGTTTGTGTACAGTGTATGGCGATGCTGCAGTTGGACGATCGGTAAAGAAAGCTACAGCCTCAGGAAATGCAGAAACGGAGCTCGACGATCGGCCACGCTCGGGACGCCCCGCCACAGCCGCTGCTGCACACGTGCTGAATCGTGCGGATGCCGTTATTCGTGCCGACCGGCGCATCACAACTCGACAACTGGCTCTACAGTTGTCGGTCAGCATTGGAAGTGCGTCTGGAATGATTGAGAGTCGAATGTTCAAAGAGGGTCCACCAATGCTCACAGCGGACCAAGACATTCAAAGACAGGCCATTTCATCTGAAGTCTTGGAGCGTTTTGAGACCGACGGAGAGGCCTTTCTGCCACGGGTCGTTACGGGGGACGAAAGCTGGGTGCACCACTTTGCGCCGGAAACAAAAAAGACAGTCCATGGAGTGGCATCATCCTCATTCACCACAAAAGAAGAAATTCGAGACAACCCCCTCTGCCGGAAATGTCACGGTGACAGTCTTCTTGGATGGTGGTGGCACCATTCTCGTGAATGTGATGCCTAGAGGGCCAACCACCAATTCAGAGGCACACGTGAAGACTCAACCGTTTCCGACGTGTTACATCGAACAAGAATCCATCAGATATCTTGCTCCAAAACGATAATGCACGCCCACACAGAAGCCTGCGAACCCGGTAACACATCGCCAAATTGGGTGGGACGTTACTGTCTCATCCACCCTACAGTCCACACCTTGCACCCATCTTTTTCGGCCGCTTAAAGATTCTCTACGGGGAACTCATTTTGAAAATGACGAGAATGTCAGTCATGCAGTGAAAACATGGCTACGCCTACAGGACAAGAGCTTTTACCAGCAGGGAATAATGCTCTTCCACAACGTTGCCGTACGGCCATAGAACACGATGGAGACTGGAAAAATGCGACATGTACGAGACATCTGACTCTTTAACAATAAATATGTTCTGAGAAAAAGAAGCAGTGCTTATTGAACGACCCTCGTATTTTGCAGTTGACTATTCTGTGTTACTTTCGTTCTGTGTGTGTGCGTGTGTGTGTGCGAGCGATGCCTTAGAACCCACGCATCCGTCCTAACAGAACACCGGTATTAATCTTTTTCAGCAGCAGCGAGATTTTCATCAAAGTGGAAGCCCGCAGTACACAACATAAAGAGTGGGAGCAGCAGATGAAGTATTGACCCCACAACTGTGAGGAATGAAAACGAACAAAGTGTGAAGGCGCAACGGAGGTCGCAGAGGATAGGATGCCGGCTCAAACTGCAGGTATACGCTGTACTTTGGGCTGCACGAGCCGTAACTGGCTCACGTGCGAAGTTGTGTTTAGAGGCCTCGCGGGCCTCACAGGTCTCGCAGGTAATGCGTTTCAACTACGGGTTTAAAAGTGGTGGATCCACTGAACACTCTCACGTTCGTAGCACTCAATATTTTTGCGGCTGGTAGCCACGGTGATTCCTAACTGCAACCGTCAGAGATATACTTAACAACGACCCAGCTATAGTAGTCTTTTGTTAGTTTTGCTGATTGGTCGTGTATGCTAGTTGAGGTTACGTTTGCGTATTTGATTAGTTTCCTACTTTATTACTATGGCCAAAAGAAGACAAACTTTTGAAGAACATGATCAGCTGCTGAACGAGGCTATGCAAGACAGTTTATCAAATTGTAAAAGTGACATTTGTGATAACACAGACAGCGACCCTGATAATGAACGTTACGTTAGAGACCGTACAAAGCAACAGAAGTGTTCCGAAAGTGATGACGAAGAGAGTGACTTTGAGGAATCGAATATCTGTGATACGCCTAATCCAGGTAATACTTTTCTTATCAGGTCTGGCTCTTCACAAGATACATTAGGCCCACAAGACCCTCCCTGCTCTACAGACCGTAATTACTTAAAACATCCATTGTTGCAAAATGATGTGGATGTGAGTGTAGTAAATAACGGCTGTAATTCCGAAAATGACGCCGATGAAACACCAGGTGGGAATATTACCAATGTCACAGATCTAACATGGGCTACTGAGGAGCCAAAGATATTTCCTACGTCCTTTCCCCCTGCTTTATCAAATGATGTTTTGGATATGTTGAGCAATTGTTCACCAGAGGAAGCGTATTTTTATCTCATCGATAATGATGTACACTCCTGGAAATGGAAAAAAGAACACATTGACACCGGTGTGTCAGACCCACCATACTTGCTCCGGACACTGCGAGAGGGCTGTACAAGCAATGATCACACGCACGGCACAGCGGACACACCAGGAACCGCGGTGTTGGCCGTCGAATGGCGCTAGCTGCGCAGCGTTTGTGCACCGCCGCCGTCAGTGTCAGCCAGTTTGCCGTGGCATACGGAGCTCCATCGCAGTCTTTAACACTGGTAGCATGCCGCGACAGCGTGGACGTGAACCGTATGTGCAGTTGACGGACTTTGAGCGAGGGCGTATAGTGGGCATGTGGGAGGCCGGGTGGACGTACCGCCGAATTGCTCAACACGTGGGGCGTGAGGTCTCCACAGTACATCGATGTTGTCGCCAGTGGTCGGCGGAAGGTGCACGTGCCCGTCGACCTGGGACCGGACCGCAGCGACGCACGGATGCACGCCAAGACCGTAGGATCGTACGCAGTGCCGTACGGGACCGCACCGCCACTTCCCAGCAAATTAGGGACACTGTTGCTCCTGGGGTATCGGCGAGGACCATTCGCAACCGTCTCCATGAAGCTGGGCTACGGTCCCGCACACCGTTAGGCCGTCTTCCGCTCACGCCCCAACATCGTGCAGCCCGCCTCCAGTGGTGTCGCGACAGGCGTGAATGGAGGGACGAATGGAGACGTGTCGTCTTCAGCGATGAGAGTCGCTTCTGCCTTGGTGCCAATGATGGTCGTATGCGTGTTTGGCGCCGTGCAGGTGAGCGCCACAATCAGGACTGCATACGACCGAGGCACACAGGGCCAACACCCGGCATCATGGTGTCGGGAGCGATCTCCTACACTGGCCGTACACCACTGGTGATCGTCGAGGGGACACTGAATAGTGCACGGTACATCCAAACCGTCATCGAACCCATCGTTCTACCATTCCTAGACCGGCAAGGGAACTTGCTGTTCCAACAGGACAATGCACGTCCGCATGTATCCCGTGCCACCCAACGTGCTCTAGAAGGTGTAAGTCAACTACCCTGGCCAGCAAGATCTCCGGATCTGTCCCCCATTGAGCATGTTTGGGACTGGATGAAGCGTCGTCTCACGCGGTCTGCACGTCCAGCACGAACGCTGGTCCAACTGAGGCGCCAGGTGGAAATGGCATGGCAAGCCGTTCCACAGGACTACATCCAGCATCTCTACGATCGTCTCCATGGGAGAATAGCAGCCTGCATTGCTGCGAAAGGTGGATATACACTGTATTAGTGCCGACATTGTGCATGCTCTGTTGCCTGTGTCTATGTGCCTGTGGTTCTGTCAGTGTGATCATGTGATGTATCTGACCCCAGGAATGTGTCAATAAAGTTTCCCCTTCCTGGGACAATGAATTCACGGTGTTCTTATTTCAATTTCCAGGAGTGTATTTGAGTTTCTTGTGGGTGAAACAAATCGATATGCAAAACAAAAATCGATTCTCAACAACTCAGTCGCAATTCCAGGCTAACATAATGGAAAGAAACAAATATTGCAGAGATGAAACATTTCTGTGGCGTTATAATGTGAATGGCCTTGGTAAAAATGCCAAATTTGGCTCGCTGTTGGAGCAAGGTGAAGCATTACTCTAACAAGGTCAGCTCCATTATGTCACGTAATCGGTTTGAAATACTCCTCAGATTATTTCATCCTTCTAATAATGAAACTAGACTTCAAGGGGATAGACTCCGCAAAGTCCAGCCTCTCTTAGACCTGATAGTACCAAAATTCAAGGACACGATTTGTTCTCAAGAGGAAATTTGTATCGATGAGACTATTATCCCTTTTAGAGGACGTCTATCATTTCAGCAATATGGACCCAACAAAAGCCATAGGTATGGGGTAAAAGCCTTCAAACTTTGCCTTCCATCTGGCTATACATGGAACCTCTAAGTGTATGCTGGTAAGGAAGTAAGTACAGTTGTTTGTGTTCCTCAAAATGTACTTATGGAGTTAGTTGACCCTTTGTTGTACGATGGGAGGACAATTGGCGCAGTAGTGTATCACTGGATGCAGAACTAATCAATATTTCTACACACCTTGTTGGCACTCTTGGGAGTAACAGAAAAGCTAACCCACAAACCGTAATATTTGCAAAACTGAAAAAAGGTCAAGCAGTTTGATCACTGAGATTTTTGTGTTGCTCTAACACAAAAATCTCAGTGATCAAATGGAAATATAAAAGGGATAATTTGATGATTTAAACCAAACATAACGATGATATGGTGCCTGTAAAACGTAAAAATGGCGTGGAAGTTTTGAAACCCAAAGCAGTCGTGGACTACAATGCCGCCAAGTCATTTATTGATTTATCCGATCAGATGAGCTCATACTCAACGACACTTCGGCGTACGATCAAATGGTACAGAAAGACCGTTTTTTAAATCCTTTTTGGAGCGTCTTTTGTAAATGTTCATGGTGTACAACTCGGCAAACAAAGGATCCAAGTTCCTCATACAAATAATTCCTTATTGAATGCCAAATATCCACAACCACGAGCAACACTACAACCGTTCCACGAAGATAACAGCCATCGCCTTGTGGCAGTAGAGGGACCAAAGCGGAGCAGTCGAAGAAGGTGTTCGGGAAGAACAGAGGAAAAAAAAGATGTTGCTAAGAAAGTGAAGCGGGTGTGCAATAAGTGTGTGTGTTTTACGTGCAAAGAGTGTTTTAGAGTTTAGAGGCATTCACAATGCTGTGTCGGACCAAGTAAAAAAATTGTAAATAATAATATATGCAGCTATTATAATCAAATAAACTAAGTGTTTGAGTAATTTTTCAAAAAACGCCTATTTTATACCTATTGCGGTTTTAAATCATGTGGCTCATGTGGCACAGATTATAATTGTGTTAAATTGTTGCCGCGCGGGATTAGCCGAGCGGTCTTGGGCGCAGCAGTCATGGACTGTGCGGCTGGTCCCGGCGGAGGTTCGAGTCCTCCTTCGGGCATGGGTGTGTGTGTGTTTGTCCTTAGGATAATTTAGGTTAAGTAGTGTGTAAGCTTAGGGACTGGTGACCTTAGCAGTTAAGTCCCATAAGATTTCGCACACATCTGAACGTCATCATCTTCACTCATTCTCAAACAATTCTCGTAGTTCCGTATGTCCTCGCACTGTACCTGACGAAGCCAATTCTGGTGAACCCTTCGAGCTTCCCTTCTCGATATGCGCAGTTTCACCTACAATTGTCTCCATTTCGCTTTCTTTTCGAGCAATGCGCTCGCCACCGACGTCAAATTAAATGCTGTTGCACAGAGGATTAACTGCTCGGCATCCACTCCCGAGCATCGATGACTTAAAAATTTTACGACAGTGCTTAGTGAGGTAGTTTGGCTACCGAAGTTTTACAAAGCCTTCGACAGAGACCTCTGACAGGCCTTACCCTCGCTTCCACTCGGCCTCCGCCTGCACTCGTCAGCCCACCAGCAGCCCAGGCCTGTGACGTCAGAGCCTGCCCGCGGCTCCAGTAGAGCAGCCCTGGCAGTGAAAGTACCGACCAAAGTTCTCCAGTAACTGTTACTTTCACCCGTCTTCCCATTACACGCTTCAAACAGTTGTGGATTCACGTAAATCGACAACACACAGTCGACGATTTGTACGTACGAGTTTCCTTTGGCATTCTCCGGCACAGAAACTACTGCAGCACAGGTCTGTGAACACTTCTCTCGCAGATGTAAACAATATTGCGGATATTGACGCATTTCAGTGTTCACAGGCTGCTTTCCGAGTCGTATTTAGGTGACCTACACTGGCTGCAAATGGAAGTAGTATAGATTGTGTATCAGGAAGACATAAAACAAAGATGTTGCCGAAGAAGAAAGAATGGTTATATAACAAGACCACGAGCTGCTCACGTCAGAATATAAAAATAAGTTAGAACTTATAAGAAAGAACGTTTGTACTGAATAGATGACAACAGATTCAGCTAGATCTCCAGGTGTCTTACGGAAAAGGAATTAACAACCATCTCGATTCAACTCGTTAGGAAAGAAGTAATCTGTATATTGAGCAAGCAGTAAAGGAAACAAAAGAAAAATTTGGAGTAGGTATTAAAATCCATGGAGAAGAAATAAAAACTTTGAGGTTCGCCGATGACATTGTAATTCTGTCAGAGACAGCAAAGGACTTGGAAGAGCAGTTGAACGGAATGGACGGTGTCTTGAAGGGAGGATATAAGATGAACATCAACAAAAGCAAAACGAGGATAATGGAATGTAGTCGAATCAAGTCGGGTGATGCTGGGGGTATTAGATTAGGAAATGAGACACTTAAAGTAGTATAGGAGTTTTGCTATTTGGGGAGCAAAATAACTGATGATGGTCGAAGTAGAGAGGATATAAAATGTAGACTGGCAATGGCATGGAAAGCGTTTCTGAAGAAGAGAAATTTGTTAACATCGAGTATTGATTTAAGTGTCAGGAAGTCATTTCTGAAAGTATTTGTATGGAGTGTAGCCATTTATGGAAGTGAAACATGGACGGTAAATAGTTTGGACAAGAAGAGAATAGAAGCTTTCGAAATGTGGTGCTACAGAAGAATGCTGAAGATTAGATGTGTAGATCACATAACTAATGAGGAAGTATTGAATAGGACTGGGGAGAAGAGAAGTTTGTGGCACAACTTGACTAGAAGAAGGGATCGGTTGGTAGGACATGTTCTGAGGCATCAAGGGATCACCAATTTAGTATTGGAAGGCAGCGTGGAGGGTAAAAATCATAGGGGGAGACCAAGAGATGAATACACTAAGCAGATTCAGAAGGATGTAGGTTGCAGTAGGTACTGGGAGATGAAGAAGCTTGCACTGGATAGATTAGCATGGAGAGCTGCATCAAACCAGTCTCAGGACTGAAGACAACAACAACAACAACAGGAAAGAAGTGGAAAGGAATGCCACTAGAGAAGAAATATTGAAAAGAAAGACTTTTTTAGGGAAAAGGCCTTGACGGATTGCACCGCAGGAGGGGAAAAATCTAGCACAAAGTGGCGTCAGAACAGAAAAAATATACTCAGTGAAACAATGCAGGAATACTGGATGAAAAGGACAAAAAGGAAGGATGAAGAACGTTAATGGCCTTAACGCAAGAAGAAGAGGATCCTGTGAAAACAGTTTCTTCGCAGTTTTTAGCTCCTAGGCATTTACATTTCTACTTACACTCACCCAAGCAGTCGCAGTGTGCACGTGACTTAAAGTTACGTACCCGGCACCTAAACTGCAGGGCACTGAAATGGTTCAAATGTCTCTAAGCACTATGCGACTTAACATCTGAGGTCGTCAGTCCCCTAGACTTCGAACTACTTAAACCTAACTAACCTAAGGACATCACACACATCCATGCCCGTGGCAGGATTCGAACCTACGACCGCAGCAACAGCCCGCTTCCGAACTGAAGTGCCTAGAACCTGTCGGCCACAGCAGCCGGCCAGCTCACTGACAAAGTGATTTTATGGTGTGTGTTCGTATGTAAATTGTCAGTTTCCCTCGTTCCTCGTCTTCAGCACACATTTCGCCGCTGTTATGTGTCGAGGACAATGACAGACAATTCTGCGCGCTCCCTCCTCCACGTACGTGGCGATCAAACTATACTATTTTGTCGTGCTGCACGGTCCAGTACTTCCTAATATACATTTTTGCGCGCAAATTCCGAGCTGGCCGCTGTGGCGGAGCGGTTCTAACGCTTCAGTCCGGAACCGCGCTGCTGCAACGGTCGCAGGTTCGAATCCTGCCTCGGGCATGGATGTATGTGACGTCCTTAGCTTCGTTAGGTTTAAATACACTACTGGACATTAAAATTACTACACAAAGAAGAAATGCAGATGATAAACGGGTATTCATTAGACACATATATTATACTAGAACTGACATATGATTACATTTTCACGCAATTTGGGTGCATAGATACTGAGAAATCAGTACCCAGAACAACTACCTCTGGCCGTAGTAACGGCCTTGATACGTTGAGTCAAACAGAGCTTGGATGGTGTGTACCGGTACAGTTGCCCATGCAACTTGAACACGATACCACAGTTCATCAGGAGTAGTGAGTGGCGTATTGCGACGAGCCAGTTGCTCGGCCACCATTGACCAGACGTTTTCAATTGGTGAGAGATCTGGAGAATGTTCTGGCCAGGGCAGTAGTGGAACATTTTCTGCATCCAGAAAGGCCCCTAAAGGACTCGCAACATGCGGCCGTGCATTATCATGCTGAAATGTAGGGTTTCGCAGGAATCGAATGAAGGGTAGAGCCAAGGGTCGTAACACATCTGAAATGTAACCTCCACTGTTGAAAGTGCCGTCAATGCGAACAAGAGGTGACCGAGACGTGTAACCAATGGCACCCCATACCATCACGCCGGTGATGCGCCAGTATGGCGTTGACGAATACACGCTTCCAATGTGCGTTGACCGCGATGTCGCCAAACACGGATGCGACCATCATGATGCGATAAACAGTACCTGGATTCATCCGAAAAAATGACCTTTTTCCATTCGTGCACCCACGTTCGTCGTCCAGTGCACCATCGCAGGCGCTCCTATCTGTGATGCAGCGTCAAGGGTAACCGCAGTCTCGGTCTCCGAGCTGATACTCCATGCTGCTGCAAACGTCGTCGAACTGTTGGTGCAGATGCTTGTTGTTTTGCAGACGTCCCCATCTGTTGACTCAGGGATCGAGACGTGGCTGCACGATCCGTTCCAGCGGATAAGATGCGTGCCATGTCGACTGCTAGTGATACGAGGCCGTTGGGATCCAGCACGGCGTTCCGTATTACCCTCCTGAACCCACCGATTCCATATTCTGCTAACAGTCATTGGATCTGGACCAACGCGAGCAGCAATGTCGCGATAAGATAAACCGCAATCGCGATAGGCTACAATCCGACCTTTATGAAAGTTGGAAACGTGATGGTACGCATTTCTTCTCCTTACACGAGGCATCACAACAACGTTTCACCAGGCAACGCCAGTCAATTGCTGTTTGTGTATGAGAAATCGGTTGGAAACTTTCCTCATGTCAGCAGGTTGTAGGTTGTGGTGTCACCCCCAGACACCACACTTGCTAGGTGGCAGCCTTTAAATCGGCCGCGGTCCGTTAGTATACGTCGGACCCGCGTGTCGCCACTATCAGTGTCGCCACACGGCAGGTCTAGAGAGACTTCCTAGCACTCGCCCCAGTTGTACAGCCGACTTTGCTAGCGATGGTTCACTGACAAATTACGCTCTCATTTGCCGAGACGATAGTTACCATAGCCTTCAGCTACGTCATTTGCTACGACCTAGCAAGGCGCCATTATAATTTATTATTTATCTTGTGATGCATGTACCGTCAGACCGATGTTCACCAATTATGAATTAAAGTTAAGTATTCCAGAAGCTACGTTCTTTGCTACTATAAAGTCCCTTAACTGTTCCAGACCTCACGCCAGCCTGCGTGAGCTTAAACGCGCGCCTTTCGGCTTCCTCTGCTAGTGGCTTGGCTGTCTTGCCAAGTCACAACATAGGTGTCGCCACCGGCGCCAACCTTGTGTGAATACTCTGAAAAGCTAATCATTTGCATATCAGAGCATCATCTTCCTGTCGGTTAAATTTCGCGTCTGTAGCACGCCATCTTCGTGGTGTAGCAATTTTAATGGCCAGTAGTGTAGTTCTAAGTCCCGGGGACTGATGACCTCAGATGTTAAGTCCCATAGTACTTAGAGCCGTTTGAACCATTTACTGCAAATTCCGAAATGTTTTCATCTCGGTTTACTGTGGCGTTTTCAAACAAGCCTTTATCCGCGTTCCTTGCGTCCTTACCACTGCACGCCGTGCATATTCCAGGCAGGCAGACCAGCGCACAATCTGTGCGTGAGTGGGGGTGGAGGTGGGTACGGCGGGCTCGTCTCCTCTACTCGACAGCTGCGCGACGCCGCCTGCTCAGGCGTCACGTACAGGCAGCCTCTGAGAACTCGCCTCGATGCGGCAAACGTGGAAGTACGACAGTCTGCACGCACGCTGACCCCGTCCGTGGCATTTAGTAACTCAGTTGTCAATGACGACGTCAGCAGAGGAACGCGGCCGGCTGATTCTTTCCTAGAGTCGGCAGACAAGACTGTCACCCGCACCCGAGATCCGTGTTCTGCGGCGCCAAGGCTGACAGGGGAATCTCCCCCCACACCCGCTTCACATTTAGTCGTAAGGGGCACAGGGGACAACCCGTAAAAAACTGAACGCAGATCAATCAGGAAAACCGAAAGAAGATGTACTGAACTGTGAAAAAAAGATTCAAATTTGTATCCGTGTCGTGGTGTAACATCCCTTTGCAACAGCGAGGTGTAAGTAGGCACCTGTAATAACATTGATTCTGCACAACTACCCTATTTGGAGTCGAAAGGAAGTGGCTTTCGAATGGGAATCGCAAACTTTTGATGACAGTGGGACAAGTCAACCGAATCCGCCACCGGAGAACAGGTCTGTTGTAGGCCTACCCCATACACGGCATTAGTGACAGTACGTGGTCGTGCGGTAGCGTTCTCGCTTCCCGCGCCCGGGTTCGATTCCCGGCGGGATCAGGGATTTTCTCTGCCTCGTGATGACTGGGTGTTGTGTGATGTCCTTAGGTTTGTTAGGTTTAAGTAGTTCTAAGTTCTAGGGGACTGATGACCATAGATGTTAAGTCCCATAGTGCTCAGAGCCATTTTTTTTTTTTTTTTTTGAACGTGTGTCATATGATAGGAATCTTTTGCCGGCGCAACTAATTTGTACGGCTGGTGAGTGGGATATGCCTCCTTGTCCGATTTAGATGATTGTATGAATGTACTACCAACGAAATGATGAAAATATAATAGTTTCGTCACATGCGCCGGAACAAACGATCGCAACAGTTTCAGAGTCACACAGTTTCTCTGTGCTGTTTCACAACGTAAGTTTTTAACGTTTTTGAAGTTGCCTTCCGGTTTTGTAGCACTGACAAGTTCACACCCGTTTATTTGTTGTTTTTATTTCTGTGAAACGTCTATGTGGTATCTTCGCTCACTGTTCATCACGTTTACTTGCGACGGTAACGTATTCTTACCACATGACTCACATTCTATAACCAATGTACAGTATGACAACTACCAAGACAACAGAAAGTGAACGAACATTTCAATGACAGGACGGACAGTTCACAATGTTGTGAAAAAAGAAATAAAAGACACAAGATAGTTTTGAACACAGTTCGACCACTTCACAATCCATGGCCAGTTAACCACGACGCTGTGACTGTTGATCTTCGTCCAGTGTTGCACTTGTTAAGCCTTTAACCGTTCACTGTTTCTATGTTGCTATTTTTTTTTCCAGTGCAGTACACCTTCTTCCTGTTTTTATGCTCGATCAGTGTTCAGCTTTTGACGGGCTGGCCATCCACCGGGTCACCTTACCACTACATCTGAGGGGTGGTGGTGGTGGTGGTGGTGGTGGTGGCGGAGGGGGGGTTGGTGTGATGGGAAGTTTCCCTCGTAAGTGATGTGCCAGACTTGTCCTCGCCTTCCTGTTGCATTGGTGCACGCTTTACCAGAATCAATTCCTCCTCATCACTGCATCTGCGAACGAGAAGAGAGGTGTTGTAGGCTGCACTCCGCGCAGGTCCTAGTTGATGTAAAGCCCCGACGTGTCCGTTGTGGCAGCGAGTGAATCAGCCGGTCATCACGCCGCCAGTGGTTCTGCTACGTGGAATCCCGAGTGCAGGACTGTAAATTGTCGGTTACGCCGCGGAGTGCGCACGTGCAGGAACACGGGACTGCGGCGTCGTCCGCTAACATCGCGAGGTACTCTAACCACGCAAAGCAGACTCTTGTTACACAGACGAATTGTGTGGTCTCGTGTCTTTTTAACCTTTACGAACACGTTTATTCTGTTTTCGTTACGCATTGCGAATGCTGGACGAGCGCATTAAGTGTTCTCCCAGAAGAGAGAAAGAGCCTAGAGTAGGCCATACGCACAAATAATAACGTAAATAGAGGGCGTTTCTTAATGGAAAATGTTTCGAGTGCGAAAAAGTCAAAACATTTTATCGAGAAAAATAATTTTCTCCGTTGTTTGGCAGTTAGGGGAGAAACGAGATACAAAGGATAAAGTGGAAAGCCCCTATTTACAGCCTTGTAAATATTGTTTGATATTTTCCTCGAGTAGATAAATGTAGACTTTCGAACTGTCTTTACGGCATTTTTCCTACTGTTTTATTTCTCACTTTAGCGTACGATCCTCGTCGAGAACACCCACTACGAATTTTCCATCGGTCATTACCACTGCTCGCTCCCGCATTGCGCACATTTCGAATTTTCTGTACAAAGGGCGCTCCTGACACCTTTCACTCGCCGAACTGCGCAGCAGACAACTGAGTTGTACAAGAGGCGACCACCCGTGACAGGAGGGGCTCCGTACGCGACTGAAACGCCAGAGGCGCTGCAGTAGAGATGGGCAAACTGAAACACGTAATTGTTTCGAAACAAATGAAACACTACAATGTAATGTTCCGATACGTTGTTTCGAAACAGTGAAACAGACATTTTATCGTCTTGAATGTCTACTGTATAAGTATGTCCATATAAACACAAATGAGGTGCGAGAGCGCTAATCATGCCGCAGAAAGTATGAAACTATCACTTACGCGTCTTGGCAGTTTCGTATTTCCTGCAGCAAATGCGCTGCTTTCGTGTCGCGTGACTTTCATACTTTTCAATTGGCTGAGGACAGCCATAGCTGAAGACAGAAGAACCACCACAAACGGAATTGGAGGTGGGAGCAAACTGCAGAAACACACATCCCATCCTGCTAATTTCCATCTACACAAAGGGAATCATTGTGGATAATTGGCACAGTGACTATAGACTCACAAATAACGCCAAATAATTCGAATAAATAACAATTTTTTTTTCTTTTTCAAGGTGTTTCGAACCGTTACTATAAATTCAACATGCTTCCCAGCCCTTTCCCGTAGACCATTACACTATCAGTGATTTGTCAAACTGATTGCCTGCAATTATACCTACATCAAATTTATGTATATGTCTAATAACTGTCACTCTACGCCTTTTTTATTCAAAATGTTGTAGGCTTATTTACGTTTTTTAATATGATTACTGTAGATGAACAGAGAAGCGTATGTTATAAAAAAAGTGTAATTTAACTTAATGATTTTCACATATTTATTATTTTGAATGTGAATAGTATGCGTTGTTTTATTGTTTGGTTAGTGTTTATAAAGCAGATGTTACGCCATTTCGAAACAGGACAGTTAGCTAGAAACGAAGCTTTATTTTCGGATATCTTAAGCTTCATGCTATTGCTTGTCAAAAAGATTTCGACACTCTCGAAAGAGTTTCACGAAATAGTATGTTGTGTTTCAGTACCTCTGCCGAGCCCGAATCTCGTCCGACACACAGTGGAATGAAACATCACTGTTTCGATACAATTCGTCCGTTCCAGGCACAGGTGGACTGAAACAGCCTTATTTTGAAACAACGGTACAGTTTCTGTGTCTGGCTCGAGATCGAATCTGGTCCGAGACAGGGGCGGAATGAAACACCACTCTTTCGAAACAGGGAACCACAGCCGTTCCGAAACACTGAAACAGTTCCACGTATCGATACACTGTATCGAAACATAGGAACAGTGGCCAAGCCTACGCTGCAGTAGACTCACTCGCCACTAGTCGGTCGGGACGACAAAGTGGCTCCCGGTGAAGCGGGCTCAGACTTTAGGGCCGTCGTCGGCACCCGGCACTCACCTGCTCGGCGGCGGAGGGCCCGCCCTCCAGAGGGCGCGCCGCGTCGCGCTCCATGGCGGCGCCGCCGTCACCAGGCGCCGGGCATGCACGCTGCACACTCCGGCAGGCGGTCGGGGGAACACGGCACAGTACTCGCGCGCGCGCACACTCACACCTCCTGGGGCCGCAGCCGACTGCCGGCGCCCAGCACGCTGCCAACTTGTTGCCCGCGCCTTCCCCGTGGAAGGGAGAGGCCTCAAGATGGCGGCCTACTAACCTTGGCGCGCGGTTGCCACGTCGCGGCGCCGGGCGGCGCGCCCGCACTAACCACTAACCTACAGCAGCCGCAGCCGCAGCACGCCGCCGCGCTCTGCAATTCGCGCATTCCTTCCCTCCCCTCACCCCGCAGACGGGGCGATTCGGCCATCAGCCGGGCCACCCCGCTCGCCACACCTTCCTGCCCCGCTGCAACTTCAGGTGTGCGGCGCTCGCCTCGTGATTCCGACAGTTTCACAATACTGATCACACCTTCCGAATAGAAAAGTGTCTGCCCATCCACAATTCCTATTGCTACGATCTCCACCTGCGAGAGTATATTGTTGTTGTTGTGGTCTTCAGTCCTGAGACTGGTTTGATGCAGCTCTCCATGCTACTCTGTCCTGTGCAAGCTTCTTCACCTCCCAGTACCTACTGCAACCTACATCCTTCTGAATCTGCTTAGTGTATTCATCTCTTGGTCTCCCTCAACGATTTTTACCCTCCACGCTGCCCTCCAATAGTAAATTGATGATCCCTTGATGCCTCAGAACATATCTTACCAACCGGTCCCTTCTTTTAGTCAAGCTGTGCCACAAACTTCTCCCCAATCCTATTCAATACCTCCTCATTAGCTATGTGATCTACCCATCTAATCTTCAGCATTCTTCTGTAGCACCACATTTCGAAAGCTTCTACTCTCTTCTTGTCCAAACTATTTATCGTCCATGTTTCACTTCCATACATGGCTACACTCCATACAAATACCTTCAGAAACGACTTCCTGACACTTAAATCTATACGCGACGTTAACAAATTTCTCTTCTTCAGAAACGCTTTCATAGCCATTGACAATTTGTATCCTCTCTACTTCGACCGTCATCAGTTATTTGGCTCCCCAAATAGCAAAACTCATTTACTACTTTAAGTGTCTCATTTCCTAATCTAATTCCCTCAGCGTCACCCGATTTAATTCGACTACATTCCATTATCCTCGTTTTGCTTTTGCTGATGTTCATCTTATATCCCCCTTTCAAGACACTGTCCATGCCGTTGTTCAACTGCTCTTCCAAGTCCTTTGCTGTCTCTGACAGAATTACAATGTCATCGGCGAACCTCAAAGTTTTTATTTCTTCTCCATGGATTTTAATACCTACTCAGAACTTTTCTTTGCTTCCTTTACTGCTTGCTCAATATAAAGATTGAATAGCATTGGAGAGAGGCTACAACCCTGTCTCACTCCCTTCCCAACCACTGCTTCTCTTTCATGTCCCTTCAATCTTCTAACTGCCATCTGGCTTCTGCATAAATTGTAAATAGCCTTTCGCTCTCTGTATTTTACCCCTTCCACCTTCAGAATTTGAAAGAGAGTATTCCAGTCAACATTGTCAAAATCTTTCTCTAAGTCTACAAATGCTAGAAACGTAGGTTTCCCTTTCCTTAATAATAGTATTATTCGAAATAATTTCAGAGGCACCGGAAAGTTTCAAATGGTAAGGCAGAGATTTCGAAATCACATTTTAAACTACAAAACATTTCCGTGGCCCGATGTGGACTCTGAAAATAATTTATTGGTTACAAACTGCAGATTGCCACTGAGAAAATTCGAGAAAGATGGGATATTAAGGAGCGGGAGCTGCACGAATTGAAAGAACCTGAGTTTATTGATAGTTGGAAAGGAACAGGGTAAAGCAGTACAACAGAAGATGAATGAGTATCTTTGAAAGATGAAATAGTGAAGGCAGCAAAGGAACAAATACGCAAAAAAAAAGGGATCGAGTAGAAATCGTTGGATAACGCACAAGATACTGAACTTAATGGGTGACAGGTGAAATCTTAAATTGCAGTGCAGCAAACAGTAAAGGCAATATGGACGTCTATAAAGTGACACTGAAAGGAAGTACAAATGACAACTCAGGAATCGCCGGACGAGAAACGCAAGGCTGCAGCAACACGCATGTCTAGGAACAAAATAGACGTTTTGCAGAAAGGAGAAGCACCTCTATGAGTATCGAGAGCCCATATGACAAGCCGCACTAAGAAAAGAAGGGAATAATCAAAGGTGGGTGGATGTAATATACAGCGTAAATAAACTTTAACATAATATTACAGAAAGGGGAGAGGAAGTAGTTGAAAATCAATGGGGGAACGATACTACAGAAGAATTTGACTGAGCACTGAACGATTTAAGTTGAAGCAAAGCCCCTGGAGTGGAAGACAGTCCCTCAGATTTAACGAGGCCCTTGGGAGAACACACAATAACAAAACTGTTGCAACTGGTATGCAACATACGTTAGAAAGGTGAAATACCCAGAAACTTCGAGAAGAATGTTATAATTTCAATTCCAAAGGAGGGAGCTGGCACGAAGTTTAAACATTACTCAACTAATCTTTTTAATAAGTCACCATTGCAAAATAATGACACGAATTATTGACAGAAAAATGGAAATAACTGTCAGAACTTGATCATACGGAGCATCACGTTGTGTTCCGGAGAAATATAGTACTTTTTTTCTTCTTTACGGCCAACAGTATAAAATATATGTCAGATAATGAAATAATTGTTAGAAAGCTACACCAGAATAGCTGCTTTTAATAATTTTTATTCACGACAGACTTTTTCAGCATTCATCGCCGTTGTCAAGTACTAACGAATACAAATTTGGTCACACCGCGCACAACTGTGACCGTCACCTACGTTAAAGTGACTATATTATACTCACATCTACAGTTATGTGACGTTCATATTACGTCGTTAGTCAATTGTCTTGCAACTCTCAGTATTTTGATTAATGGTAAATGGCGTACATATATTGAAAATAACACGTTAATTATGGTTTCATTGTAGTTTCACAGTTCTACTCTCACGACGTTACATCACTAAAAAGATAATACAGATGAATAGTGATGTTATTTTATTAATTAAGTTCTATCACGATTATCTTTGGTTGTAGCATATGTTTTCGTGTCGTAAAAGTTCAGTAACGTATCTAAGATAGTATTTGTGTCCAAATTCTATATGCTCGTTTAACATTTCTTGTGACTATTTTCTCGTGTGTATACAGATTTCCAGTTTTTCAAGAACGTTGATTGCAAGACCCTTTGGTATTCTGTAGAGGGTTTTGAGTGTATTTTCGATTGTATCATAAGAGTGGTTTTGATTTTTCAAATTAGAAAGAAGCTCGACTCATTGTGCTCTCTGTTTCTAATGTCTTCTTTATATCTGACGTTAAAATTTATTTCTGTTTGGCCATTGTAAAAATTATTACAGTTGTTACATCTTTTATATATGCCTGGCTCATCATATTCCGATCTTCTAGCGGTGGCAAACCGTAATTTTATTGTAAGGTTCCTGTCAGTTCGAAAGGCTAGTTGAATATTTGCCTCTTTATGAAGTGCATTGGTTTAGTTGGAGATTCTACCAAGGTACACTGTTAGTACGTGTCTTAGTTTTAAAGCCACAAATATTCAACTATTCTTTCGAAAAAATAAAAATCCTTGAATAAAATTACGTTTCGTCAGCACTAGAGCACCCAAAAATGACAAGTCAGGCAAATATAAAATCACATGTAGCAACTGCAATAACTTTTACTTTGGCCAAACAGGAAGAAATTTTAACGTCAGAAATAAAAAAAAAATCTCATTAGAAACAGCGAGAATAAACACACGAGCTGCTTCTACATTTGAAAAATCAAAACCACATTGCTGATACAATTGAAAATACACTACATATCCTGCACAGAATACCAAAAGGTCTTGCATTTTACATTCCTGAAGAACTGGTAATGTACATGCACACGAGAAAACATCCACAAGAAATGGTAAAAGAGCACACAAAATTTAGACACAAATGTTATATTGAACTTACAGAACACGAAAAATCTGAAATCATACGTGCAACAACGAACAGCGTATCCATCTGACGTGCCATTGACATGTAAACACCATTCGACGGCTTCGCAGTAGAACACTAATAGGAACGATAAGACTAGTATCGTCGAATCAAGTGAATGTGAATGACGTATTCCTTCGAAGAACAAGTCGATATGCTTCTCATTTACGGAGAATGCCAACGAAATTCAGTGAGAACTAGACTTATACCCTGAAAGATGTCCTCAACGTAGTCACTCTACACGTCGCACATTTAAATATGTGTATGATAAATTGAGAACAACTGGATGTTTAACGCACCGGAAACATATCCCGCAAAGAAACTTACTAACGAGGAATCGGAAATGGATACTCTTGCCAGAGTAGTGTTGTCCGTGTTCTGCATCGCCATAAATATCATTCTTACCATTATCAGTCTCCAGCAAGAATTAACTGGTACGGATTGTATGTGTCGCATTGAATTCTGCCGATGGGCTCAACTTCAGATTCAGAGGGATGACACATTTATTAATTTGATTTTATTTACTGACGAGGCTACATTCACGAACCATGGAAATGTTAATTTGCATAACATGCATTATTGGGCAACTGAAAATTAATGGCCGGCCGCTGTGGCTGAGCGGTTCTAGGCGCTTCAGTCCGGAGCCGCGCTGCTGCTACGGTCCCAGGTTCCTTGGGCATGGATGTGTGTGATGTCCTTAGGTTAGTTAGGTTTAAGTAGTTCTAAGTTCTAGGGGACTGATGACCTCAGATGTTAAGTCCCATAGTGCTGAGAGCCATTTGAACCATTTGAAAATTCATGTTGGCTGCGGCAAGTTGCACACCAAAAATCGTGGTCGGTGAGTGTATGTTGTGGGTTTCTGAAGGAGACAATTATAGGCCCCTATTTCATCGAAGGAAATCTTAATGGTAGGAAGTACACCACATTCTTGCAAGAGACATTAGGTCTGTTATTGGAAGAAATACCTTTAGGAACAAGGAACGGAAGGTGGTATCAACGCGATGGCTATCCGGCACATATTTCGCCGATGACTAAAAATGTGTTGCAGAGACAATTCCCAAACCGTTGGATTGGACGCGGAGGAGATGTGTCGTGGCCGACTCGTTCGCGAGACTTGACGCATCTGGATTTTTTCTTGTGGGCTTTCGAAAATGACTTGTTTACAAAGACGTTCCAACTACACCTGAAGATATGCGAGAGACAATTGTGAGGACATGTGCTTCGACAAGTTTCGATGTGATAAGGAATACCACTCAATTCATGATAACAAAATTGCAGTACTGCATTGATACCAATGGTCATCACTACGAACACCTTCTGTAAATGGACGTTTATGTCACCTTTGTGACCTTCGTTGACCTTCAAAGACCTTACTGTTACAGACCACTGGATTCGTCTAAATAGCCGCTATCAGGAAATAAGTGCCAAACTATATCATCCCATTTAAAGAAACAAAGATGACCTTCATATGTCTGAAGCGACCCCACCTAGCAACAAAAAACCAACGTCAAATTACGGCCCCCGTTGTCCCACGCAACTTTCGTCCCATAAACGTTTCAGATCCTATCACACTTTTGGAGTTATTCTAGATGGCAATAGTTAGTGTCTGACCCTGTTGATAACTGTATCATCTGTGAAAAGTATGAGGTACTGTTAATATCGTCTTCAAGGTCATTAGTATACAACATGTACAGGAAAGGTCCCAACGAACTTCTGCATCTGTCGATGACTCCCCGTCCAAGATAACATGCTGCGTGCTCCTTACCAAAAGAATCCTGAATCCAGCCACAAATTTTGCTTGATATCACATAAATCGTATTTTTGATAAACAGCGTAGATGTGGAACAGGGTCAAATGCTTTTCGGAAATCTAGAAATACTACGTCTACCTGCCTAATTTGACGCTTGGCTTTCAGTATGTCATGTGAGAAAAATACAAGTTGGGTTCGATCTTTTTGGACTCCGCGCTGGTTGGCACGGAGGTTGCAATTTTCTTCGAGATATCCCATTATGTTTAATCTCAGTAAATGTTCTAAGAGTCTACACCAAGTCGACGTCGAGGGTATTGGACAATGATTTTGTGGGTCTCTTCTAATATGCTACTTGTGGAGTGGTGTGGCCTGTGCTTTCTTGATTAATTTATGATATATTATAGTTAAAACTCAGCCGTCTGATAAGAATTCCATCGGGCCCCGGAGCTTTCTTCAATTTTAGCAACTTTAGCCCTTTCTCAACACTACTGATCTATATCACTGATCTCTGCAGGTGAGCGAGAGAAAACTAAATTGGGGCAATACGCCTGAATTTTATTTTTCGAAATGAACTTTTGAAAACCGTGTTAAGTGGTGCACTTTTGGTTTGGCGTTCTTAATTTGTCGCTGCCTCACTCATAACAGTATGGGCACTAACTTCGGTAACTAACTGCCCTTACATATGATCAGAATTTGTGTGGGCCTTATGAGAGATCTTTCGATGATGTTCTGCTGCAGCAGTCACTGAAGGCTCCACGCATTGCGCCCATGACATTCGGGATGGTCCCTGCTTCCAGTCCTATGCTTTGTTTTACACCCGTTATGCAGTAGTCCTTGTTTCTGTAGAAGTTTGTTTACACTTACTGTAGTACCGCGTAGGGTCCCTCCCATCATGAACTGCTCTACCATGTAAGTATCTGTCTTCTTCTAAATCTTACAGTTCCTCTACAGAGCTAAATGTTTCGGATTCCTTATTGTAATATTACAGTACTGTCTCTCTATGGAGTTTGCTGTTGATATAAATATATCTTTTTGTTTTAGTCGTTCTTTTTATTTGGGTAATCATTGTTGCTACAACTGCGTCACGGTTACTGATACCAGTTTCCATGTGGACATCCTTGAAGAGGTCAAGTGTATTTGTAACTATCAATTAGATCTAATATACAGCGTGTTTCCGTAAGAGCGAGCAAAAATTTTATGCTCCACTGAAAAATTTCAAATAGGGAACCTGGGGACACAGAAGCCAGCTTAAGGAGATAATACCAATAAAATCACATTACTACTTGCCTTTTTATTTACATTGGTTACTGTTAACTGCAAATACCATCACTAATATGCACAACGAACATGTTGTTGTTGTTGTTGTTGTTGTTGTGGTCTTCAGTCCTGAGACTGGTTTGATGCAGCTCTCCATGCTACTCTATCCTGTGCAAGTTCCTTCATCTCCCAGTACCTACTGCAACCTACATCCTTCTGAATCTACTTAGTGTATTCATCTCTTGGTCTCCCTCTGCGATTTTTACTCTCCACGCTGCCCTCCAATACTAAATTTGTGATCCCCTGATGCCTCAGAACATGTCCTACCAACCGATCCCTTCCTCTAGTCAAGTTTTGCAACAACTATCTCTTCTCCCTAATTCTGTTCAGTACCTCCTCATTAGTTATATGATCTACCCATCTAATCTCCAGCATTCCTCTGTAGCACCACATTTCAAAACCTTTTGTGCAAACTACTTATCATCTATGTTTCACTTCCATACATGGCTACACTCCATACAAATACTTTCAGAAACGACTTCCTGACGCTTAAATCTATACTCGGTGTTAACAAATTTCTCCGCTTCAGAAACGCTTTCCTTACCATCGCCAGCCTACATTTTACATCCTCTCTACTTCGACCATCATCAGTTATTTTGCTCCGCAAATGGCAAAACTCATTTAGTGCTTTAAGTGTCCATTTCCTAATCTAATTCCCTCAGTATCACCCGACCTAATTCGACTACATTCCATTATCCTCGTTTTACTGTTGATGATGTTCATCTTATTTCCCCTTTCAAGACACTGTCCATTCCGTTCAACTGTTCCAAGTCGTTTGCTGCCTGTGACAGAGTTACAATGTTATCGGCGAGTTTTTACTTCTTCTCCATGGATTTTAATTCCTACTCCAAATTTTTCTTTCGTTTCCTTTACTGCTTGCTCAATACACTAAGCAGATTCAGAAGGATGTAGGTTGCAGTAGGTACTGGGAGATGAAGAAGCCTGCACAGGATAGATTAGCATGGAGAGCTGCATCAAACCAGTCGCAGGACTGAAGACCACAACAACAACAACAACAACAATACACAGATTGAATAGCATCGGGGATAGGCTACAACCCTGTCCCACTCCCTTCCCAACCACTGCTTCCCTTTCATGCCCCTCCACTCTTATAACTGCCCTCTGTTTTCTGTAGAAATCGTAAATAGCATTTCGCTTCCTGTATTTTGCCCCTGCCGCCTTCAGAATTTGAAAGAGGGTATTCCAGTTAACATTGTCAAAAGCTTTCTCTAAGTCTACAAATACTAGAAACGTAGGTTTGCCTCTCCTTAATCTATCTTCTAAGATAAGTTGTAGGGTCAGTGTTGCCTCACGTGTTCCAACATTTCTACGAAATCCAAACTGATCTTCCCCGAGGTCGACTTCTACCAGTTTTTCCATTCGTCTGTAAAGAATTCGTGTTAGTATTTTGCAGCCATGACTTACTAAACTGATAGTTCGGTAATTTTCACATCTGCAGCACCTGCTTTCTTTGGGATTGGAATTATTAAATTCTTCTTGAAGTCTGAGGGTATTTCACCTGCCTCATGCACCTTGCTCACCAAGTGGTAGAGTTTTGTCAGGACTGGCTCTCCCTAGGCTGTCAGTAGTTCTAATGGAATGTTGTCTACTCCCGGGCCTTGTTTCGACGTAGGTCTTTCAGTGCTCTGCCAAACTCTTCACGCAGTATCATATCTCCCATTTCATTTTCATCTACATGCTCTTCCATTTGCATAATATTGTCCTCAAGTACATCACCCTTATATAGACCCTCTATATACTCCTTCCACCTTCCTGCTTTCCCCTCTTTGCTTAGAACTGGGTTTCCATCTGAGCCTTTGATATTCATGCAAGTGGTTCTTTTTTCTCCAAAGGTCTCTTTAATTTTGCTGTAGGCAGTATCTATCTTACCCCTAGTGAGATATGCCTCTACATCCATACATTTGTCCTCTAGTCATCCCTGCTTAGCCATTTTGCACTTCCTGTCGATCTCATTTTTGAGACGTTTGTATTCCTTTTTGCCTGCTTCTCTTCTTCTTTCGTTTCACCCTCTTTGGGGTACGCTGAATCAATCATTTCTTTGCGCGTTGTTCCTTTCTTAGGGCGCAGTATTTCTTCATTCTTTCTGATCTTTTTCTCTCTTCTTTCGAGATGCAGTGTTTGGACGTTTGTGTACATTTGTCTTGGAACCTTAAGTTCTGATCTTTAGTAATTAATTTAGCTGTTAAATCAATTAGTGAATTTTCTGAAATCTTTAATTCTATTAGGTCTTTCTCAGTTTCTCTAAAGCACTTGAGTTTCCTTTTGCGGTTACGGAAAAAGTCAAAGATTTGTTTAGTTAATCTGTTGGAATTCATTCTGAGAAGATGACCATAAAAATTTATCCTCCTTTTTCTCAGTTTTCCTCAGTTTTCTTGTAGAGACTTTATTTTTTATGTATACAATCTTATTGTCTTGATATTTTGGTCCTATGATTTTTCTTGAAATTTTTCTTTCCTTTAGCTCAAGTTTCTCCATTTGGCCTTTGAAATTCATATTTAGTGTTTCTGCTGCATACAGTGCTTCTGGCTTAACACTGTCTTGTAAAGTGCAATTTTGGACCGCCATGAAAGGGATCTTTTGTTGTACGTATTTTTTGTTAGTTGGAAGGCCAATTCAAGTTTATTTTTTCTGGGTTCCATTGCTTTGCTTTCCCCAGCATTCCAACTAATCCATTCTCCGAGATATTTGAATTCTTTTACTGTTTCAATCTTATACCACTCTTAATATTTGTGTTCCATTCTCTGACTACTTTCTCAAGAGCACAATTGATCAGCAACGGTGAGAGCCCATCCCCCTGTCGCACTCCAATAATTCGCCCACAAATTTAACTTCGAAAATGTATTTATAAGGGTCGCTTTTATAACATTAGTTGTTTTCTTACTCAAACCCATTTCTTCCAGGACTGATAATAGAGATTCTCTATCAATCGAATCAGATTCCCTACTATGATACTTCGTCAATCGATGATAGCCTACGATACGAAATAATACTGATCGAAAATCTCTTAGGTTTTTGTTGCGAGTCCTACTACCCTATCCTAGAAAGAGAGACGTAATCGGTGAGATGTTAAAGAAAATCCCGATCGCAGCAACTATCGTATCTTACTGTCACAAGCGGTCTTGGTTCTACAGGTGCACACAAGTATCCATGTTAAAAGCTATACCCACTTTTTCTAATCGAGGTACGACATTACCTCTGAAGTAAGTGTTTTTTTTTTTGGGGTGGGGGGGGGGGGGGGACAAAGACCTTGACGGTGATTGTAGCAATGTGTACTACCAGCCCACGATGCAACCGTGTTATAAAATTACCCCATTTTGAAAGTGATTCGGCTAAGGAACGTGGTATGTAATCTTCATTTGCGACTCCCTCACACCACCCTAACTAGATAATTCTATAGTATTTCTAGCGCATTCTGTCTCGATACCATATCAGAGGTTCTGCGATATATCCACTGAGATATAGGCGATGGCTGACTGAGAAGGAAGACAAACAGTAGTAGCAGATGATGTGCCGATTGAGGTCGTAAGAAGAAAAATGTGCACTAGCTTCTCGATCTCTAGTGTTACGCTATCCGCTAGAAATACTGTAAATCATTTGGAATCAGGTCTCTCCATTCAAGTACATATCTGCATCCGATCACACCCACAACTGATCATATTTCTGGCACTCCCGTATCTCGAACAGAGACACCTTTCCCGAACCTAACTGCTACAGTAAAATTCCAACGTGGTTTTAGTCACTCCCTACGCATCTTCCAACTGCTCCCATTTCTACAGCTTTCCGCATGTGATCATTCCAATTTAAGTCGGAACTGAGCAGAAGTCGGAGAAAGACATACCCACCACCTTCTGCAACCAATGTAGAAATAGAGTGACCTGAGTTAGTGCAGCCGGACAGTGTTTCGGCCATTCAGCGGAAATGCGTGCAATGTTGTACATCCCCAAACTACATACAAGTACTATAGATCCACGTCTATTGAAATCAATCAGCCCAACATGCTATCATCGTTATTCTATAAATGCCAACAGAGAAAAGTTACGAACTATAAAAGCTCATCCGATTTAGAAGTCACACAGGCGCCGATGCTGGTGCAATGATGCAAAGTTGCGGTGCGGTCCAGCGCGGTTAAACAGATTTCGCAATGCTACCCAGAATAGTGAAGCATGGAGCCTTCCAAGCATTCCTAACGGTATAACCAGTCCCTCACCGAATTCACAACTCAAACTGCTGCTGCTACTACCGCCTCTGTGGCACAATACTATTAAATATACAGGCGCCGCAAAGACCACTTTAAAGTTTGATCACGTTTACTTTAGGCGAATGATCCTATCCCACAGACTATACTAAGTCGCATGAGACGCTCCCTCTGGTCCTGGTTCGAACACTGTTCTCTGACACGCCTTTGTACAATGACAAACATTTCATTTATCTGCCACGACTTCGAGGACAGTGTCAGGTTCTAAACTGACATTAAGAAGTTCTGACCCACGGTCTTTTGCAGGAAATTAGACGTTGCGTGGTGTAAATCATATTCTTACGGCAGACAGCATACATAATATTGAAAGGTCTCTGTTGGATTGCTTTCATGTTAATTTCTTAAATCTGTTGTCATTTACGGCATAAATTCCTCTTCTAAATTTACTGTGGCGTTTCTGACTATCTGGGAGGAGACTGAGTAGTGGAACGTGTTACCTTTACACATAAACAAGAACGATCTGTCACACTACTACACTTTAAAACACAGTTTATATGTAATTCATGTCACACAGTCTCATACGGAACCTACATCCGCTTTCTTTTATATACTGTATATGATAAGATACTGTCATCCCCCTTCCCTTCTGTGTGTGAGGATGAATGAGCAAATGTATTTCTAGTTGCATGCCTGAGGGTAGCAGACAAGCCTGTCTGCTAGAGAGCAGTAGGACCAACGTCGGAACAGGTAGTTACGCTTTCTAAAAGCAAAGAGGGTTCTATCCTTAGTATGGTCCTGTCTGTCGCTTGTCATGTTGGTATAGGAAGCTGCCCCTCTGGCCACTTCCGTTTGTAGTGGGGAGCCACCCTCAGGAAGGGACCAAGTCAGTCTGTCCGTGGCGAGCATCTGAAGTGGTAAGATCTCCGGCTAAGCGCGTCTCCGCTAAGTCCGTAGGACAATGGATTTCTTATGTTCAGCCTAAACGAAAATTTAATCACCTTTATTTCAGGTTTAGCTCTAAAATATCTAATGTTATCTTAAATTGCAGCGCAGTGTAATTCTCGTGTGAAGTTCAGAATATATTCCGGTAGTTGCTTTGTCACTACTTTGTGAGTAAAGTGGAACCACGTGTTGATCAGTAACTCTAACTAAGTTCATCAATCTTAAATGCGAATGTGCGTGAGATTATAACGTCCGTCTTGACAATATTTTTCAATATAGCAACTTTTCTTTATGTTCAATCCACGTGGGGTGTACTTTGTGAAACCAGTACCACGTGCTTATACAATTTTTTGACCCATCAGGTTAATAGTAAGACGATAGTAACCAGTTCGAGGTTTTTCTATTGTAAGTTGCTTTTCGACCTAATTTATTTTAGTTATCAAAATTATTGTGGAGTTACACTCTTTGTGTAAACCAAGTTGACCACGTGAAGCATGTGGTGTAATCGTCAAAGTAGCCCTCAGCTATTCTTTTCGGGAAGATTTCACAAAGAGTTAATATGAATTTAGTATACCAGTGTGTGGTAATTACATGACGGACAGGATTGTGCTACGAACGTAACTTCTTTGGGTGAAAATTGAATCGGTTGGTAGTGGTTAATTTTCTTTTGCATATGTTTCAACGTTCTTTGTGTGTTGTTTTATGAATGCAGTGTTGTATGCAGTCTCCCAATCTTGGCTCCATATTTGATGTGTTCCGTAAGATTACAATCTCACATTTTCACAATCCTAAATAAGGCACCAGTTTAGTTAGTAATCAAGTTTAATATGCTAAAAATTCAATGATCAATGTTAAAATAAATTTCCAAATATAAACTGATTTATTTCTTTTTATTTAAATTCTCTTTTTATATATATATCAACGGTTGTCGTATGACTATTAAAAGATTATAATTAATGTTAGTCTGGTTGGGAATTTGGTAAGCTAGACTGGATACCTGGTGAAACAGTTGCTCAGTAATGCAAGGTTAACTCCCCCAGACAGCTTACAGCTTTTAAACCGCTTCTATTGTCTATCACCACCGCTTTCATAACAAATTAAAGTAACAACATTACAATATGCTACACATTAGTTTATTTTAAATGAAAGACAATTAGAACATAAACAAAGTGGAAGAGTTTTGCCGTGTTGACGTAGCTCCCCGAACTACAGTTCGAAGGTGATTCACGAGCTCTACATTTAGACTCGTCTCTAACACTGGCGGAGTAGCTGGTGGCTCTGGCTTCCCTTTCGACTGGTTCCTCATACTGCACTCATGTACGCGCTCAGTGTTTCGGTGCTGTCCACCCCAGAAGCCGCTGTCCATCCACCAAAACTTTTTCCGCAACTCAAACAAGCAATATCAGTCAATAGTTATGTGGTAACCAATGCACGGACGGGATGGAAAAAACAACACGAATGTACTGTAATAATAAGCACCGCAGCTGACAGCGCGAACAATTTTACAGTAACTTCAACACCGGCCTTTGATGTGAGAGCATGTTCCCCCAATTTCAGTATCACAGCTAAACCACCCCTTCTCCACTTTGCGAGTATCAGCGCGAACATGGATAGGTGACTGTGCAGTACGTCGATCCAGTGTTAATTCCCGAGCACATAAATCATCAAAGTAAACCGGACTGCGCTCCACATATTTCTTTTACCTACAGCATAGTGTTTAATTTACGATCTATCTCTCTGCGCATGGGAGTTACAGAGCATTTTATCTGCCTTAGGGTAAAATTAGAGAGTGAAAGACCCCCGTCACAGTGTCACTGACCAGCCCGCCATGGAACACCGTTAGCCAATTAATCTGCAACCGACCAGAAGAAGACGGTCATGTGAAACCCAGCTCGCGCTATTCGTCCACGAGACTCACAGGGCCATAGACACGGGTTCACAGGTAGATGCCGTGTTTCTTGACTTCCGCAAGGCGTTCGATACAGTTCCCCACAGTCGTTTAATGAACAAAGTAAGAGCATATGGACTATCAGACCAATTGTGTGATTGGATTGAAGAGTTCCTAGATAGCAGGACGCAGCATGTTATTCTCAATGGAGAGAAGTCTTCCGAAGTAAGAGTGATTTCAGGTGTGCCGCAGGGGAGTGTCATAGGACCGTTGCTATTCACAATATACATAAATGACCTGGTGGATGACATCGGAAGTTCACTGAGGCTTTTTGCAGATGATGCTGTGGTGTATCGAGAGGTTGTAACAATGGAAAATTGTACTGAAATGCAGGAGGATCTGCAGCGAATTGACGCATGGTGCAGGGAATGGCAATTGAATCTCAATGTAGACAAGTGTAATGTGCTGCGAATACACAGAAAGATAGATCCTTTATCATTTAGCTACAAAATAGCAGGTCAGCAACTGGAAGCAGTTAATACCATAAATTATCTGGGAGTACGCATTAGGAGTGATTTAAAATGGAATGATCATATAAAGTTGATTGTCGGTAAAGCAGATGCCAGACTGAGATTCATTGGAAGAATCCTAAGGAAATGCAATCCGAAAACAAAGGAAGTAGGTTACAGTACGCTTGTTCGCCCACTGCTTGAATACTGCTCAGCAGTGTGGGGTCAGTACCAGATAGGGTTGATACAAGACATAGAGAAGATCCAACGGAGAGCAGCGCGCTTCGTTACAGGATCATTTAGTAATCGCGAAAGCATTACGGAGATGATAGATAAACTCCAGTGGAAGACTCTGCAGGAGAGACGCTCAGTAGCTCGGTACGGGCTTTTGTCAAAGTTTCGAGAACATACCTTCACCGAAGAGTCAAGCAGTATATTGCTCCCTCCTACGTATATCTCGCGAAGAGACCACGAGGATAAAATCAGAGATTAGAGCCCTCACAGAGGCATACCGACAATCCTTCTTTCCACGAACAATACGAGACTGGAATAGAAGGGAGAACCGATAGAGGTACTGAAGGTACCCTCCGCCACACACCGTCAGGTGGCTTGCGGAGTATGGATGTAGATGTAGATGTAGAAGAAAACTACACTCCACCTCGAAACGTGTCCATGTTGAGGAGCTTAGCACTCCTTATCGATGTATAGTAACAGATTTCTAAGTACCATGATGTAATAGCAGACAGTTAAGAAGAACAAGAAACGAATGATTTTTACAGGCGATGGAGCTCCAGACGGATGGAGTTCGACGCATTTTTACGTAAATCAACCAAGCTATCAACTCTAATGTACTGTTCTAGAGTCTAGGATCGGTACATGGAAGGTATTGGTAAAAAGAGAACAAAACCACATTCATTCCTAAGGCTACAACGTTCTGCACTTAAAACGGGCTATAATGTTAGATCACTTGAGTTTCCGACCTATCAGACGTATGGAATCTAGCCTTGTTAATATTCCTTTGTGAGAAAATACGTCCTCCTTCCCACTTTTTCTACGAAAAACTATCTTATCGAACCTTAAAAAACTTGCTCTGCGTGATGCGAGCACAATATAGCTTTCTGGAGACGTATAGTGTACACTGTTCACATCCGAACACTGTTCAGAAATTATACCACGCCTGCATCAGACCTATATAAAATGATCGTTAGTAGCTGGGGATACCTCCGACAAGGAAACAGATAAATGCATAGCAGCAGCGTCCGACGTGTGAAAATTACAAGTCATTCCATCACTAACTCTCGAAACAGCACATCTGTCAGGCAAATGTGTACACGGGGATTTCAATGCCTCACAAGCTCCTATCGCTACCTTACTTATGGCGCTGAAGTCTCGATTCTACACCCAAGATGCGATAGGGGGGATGGAATACATCACATAACTCAAAGTTCATTTAGAGGAATGTGTCAAGTTTCATCACACATGAGATGGAAGTCCTCTCACGACCGACAGGTTTACCGTTAACGATCGCAAGTAGACAGTGCTTTAAACCGCAAACAGAACACGTGGCTGTATACGAGTAGAACGCAAGCTATGTCACGTGACTGATGCATCCGGACAGAAGACTGGAAAAAAAATTGACCTGCATCAACTTCTCCTTCTCTGGAATGAATCAGTCGACAATTAATTACAGCTCTATCTCAATCTATCACCCCGTCCACTCTCTGTTATCCTTTAACGCAGATGCAAGTAAGTTTAGAGGTGAATGGTTCTCTGTCCTCTGGAAAAGCATCACATACGGTAGTGAACTCGCGTGTATCACCGGTTCCTCAACAGTATAATACTTCCTCCACGAAAAAAAAAAGTTCTACAACACTGATTCCCTCCGTTTCGATGTTGATGTTTTCCCGGATTCCCCCTGTTGCCGCATACTTGTTACCATGTACAAATTGCTCGGCGCGAACCAGAAGATACGCAAGTACTTCCTCAAGTTCGCATCATTTCAGTCTATATTCTGTCAATTTATACCTATTCCCTTGTCATTTTTCGCAATTCTATCGATTTTAGGTCAGTTCTATCCATGTGATCACGACATAAGAAAGGTGGCTACACTGAGCCACAGCGCCAGAAATCGCGCCAGAGAGTATTGTTCCGCCGCCTCCACTGGCAGTGATTATTGAGACGCAGCGACAGGCAGTCCTTGCCGAGAAATTGTGGTGGACACTGCTTGTAGCTGAAGTTAGAGTGAAATGTGGTAGTGGAGAGTGTTGTCCCATGTTTTATGCAGTTATTTGATGGGAGAGATAGCAGATGTTATTCCAATGGAGATATTGTAATGATCTGAGTGCTTTTCGTCAATATATATGAAGGTAATAAGTATTATGTTGTTTTATTATTTGAGTGTCCTGATAAGTGTGTCATTACAGGTTCAGTCAACAAAGCATCTGGCGTGTGTTCTTGTATTAGAGTGTAATTTTGATTTTCTTGCACAATTATAGTATTTCTAATTTTCTTTTATCATGTCAGTATAAATGGTATTTGAAATTTCTTGTCTTGTTGAAGAAGAACCGTGCCAGATGTGTACGTTGAGTCACACTCCCACACACAGAACAGTTATACTTGTGCTTTGGTTTCGTAGGTTTTATAGTTGCTGGGGACTTAATTAATTAATTGTGTTAACGAAATTTTCTTACATTCTTTGTTGTCATTCTAAGCAGTCAGATTGCGTAATAATACTAGTCAGGGCCAGCCGTTTACGAGACTTGCGTAATCGGACATACAGCTACTAAAAAATATTTGCATTTTATTTTAATTGAGCCCCCATGCACGTGGCGACCCTGCCAGGATCGTCCCTTGGAATTCTTCTGATTGGAAAAATAGTAGACAGTAGGATTGTAGTAGTAATTTGTAGTTTAGTAATTGTAGTTTGTATTGCATGTGTAGATTTGGTGATTGTCATTCTTCTATTGTTCGTTAATCGTGTTTGAAGGAAGCATTTCGTGTGAATGATATTGTTGGTGATAAAGTGTCATTGTGTATAAATTTCATATAGTGACGAGTTTTGTACATTTAGTAAATGATTACGCGATCAATGAAAAAGGCAAAAATGATGAATAGTGAGAATGACGAAATTGTTAACATGGCGAACTCGCCAACACAGGACAACAGTGTGATGAATAATGAAGTTGAAAACAATTTAATAAGTCGGGAGAATAGTCCGGAACCAATTCAAAACTTTTCACAACTAGAAAATTTTCAGAATTCGAGATTAACGACAGAAGATTCTGGAATAGTATCTATTGTGGACTGTCAAGGCAGCCAGTCCACAGTGACGGGTAGCCGATTTAAAGGCACGCGTACACACACGCCGACTGGCGTGATTTCTGGAACGGGATAATTAGTGAATGCGATAAAGAAAAGAACGTAGCTACTAGAACACTTAACTTTTATGCATCCTTTGGTATACAGCAATCTTGATGATACAAGTGAGACTCATTAAGATACATGCAATGTTACAAATGGCGCCTTGCTAGGTCGTAGCCATGGACTTAGCTGAAGGCTATTCTAACTGTCTCTCGGCAAATGAGAGGAAGGCTTCGTACGTCTAGTCGCTAGCAATGTCGTCCGTACAACTGGGGCGAGTGCTAGTCCGCCTCTCTAGACCTGCCATGTGGTGGCGCTAGGTTTGCAAGTACTGACAGTGGCGACACGCGGGTCCAACATGTACTAATGGACCGCGGCCGATTTAAGCTACCACCTAGCAAGTGTGGTGTCTGGCGGTGACACCACAGTATCGAACACAGATAGTCTTACAACTATGACAAAGGAAGCTGGTTTTGCGGGAAACGTTATGGGCGAAAAGAATTTCGAACCAGTTACTACGGAGCGGTTGATGAGTGCTATATTAAATATGGGATCACAGTTACGATCTGAAATTAAAACTGATATGGGAACAATGGAAACACGGTTAGACTCACGAATAGGGACATGTTTCAAAAATATGAAAGATGAATTAAAGAAAGAAATCAGAGAAGAAGTACAACCGATTTTGAATTCTCACAATAATAGATTAATTGCAGTAGAGATTAGACAAAGGGAACAGGATAGAGAACAGGAAGAAAGAGATCGCGTGATAGTACAGAAATTTTCAGAGTTAAATTTACAACGTGCGAAAGATAAGGAAGAAATATTTGAGAGAATCGAGGAATCCGTACCAAATGACAGATTAAATAACCTAACACAACAGTATGAACAGTTAACTAATAAATGTGTTAATACTGAAACCCGAGTCGCGACACTTACGGAAGACGTAAATAAACAGAAAGAACAAATAGGTGATTTATCGGAAAGAGTTGAGGAGATTTCAGACAAATTGACAAATCTTAGTTTAAATGGGGACAGAGATTCAGATGATACAGCACCATTACCATTTGCAGAAACCGAAGAGTACCAGAATATAAATAAGCATGTTGAAAACCAGGGAAAATTTAATGAACGCGTGAAAAGGGAATTTGAGGCATTAAAAAAGCAAGTCAAACAAATTGAAGGCGAAATCGTAGGAAAGGACAGCAGAAGAAATCTAGAATCACAGATAGCAGAGGGCTTTGAAGAAAATAATTTGTTTCATTTACGGGATGCAACAAGAGAGCGCCAGGCGCGCGAACTTTACAATAATCGACATTCGGACTGGGACAGACGCGGTAGGTCTTTGTCGCCACGAGGCGAAAACTTTGACTATGAACACTTTTTGACTGTTCGGAAATTTAAGATCTTCCGCAATTCTAAGAATGACATACATCCACGTGCATGGGGGCTCAATTAAAATAAAATGCAAATATTTTTTAGTAGCTGTATGTCCGATTACGCAAGTCTCGTAAACGGCTGGCCCTGACTAGTATTATTACGCAATCTGACTGCTTAGAATGACAACAAAGAATGTAAGAAAATTTCGTTAACACAATTAATTAATTAAGTCCCCAGCAACTATAAAACCTACGAAACCAAAGCACAAGTATAACTGTTCTGTGTGTGGGAGTGTGACTCAACGTACACGTCTGGCACGGTTCTTCTTCAACAAGACAAGAAATTTCAAATACCATTTATACTGACGTGATAAAAGAAAATTAGAAATACTATAATTGTGCAAGAAAATCAAAATTACACTCTAATACAAGAACACACGCCAGATGCTTTGTTGACTGAACCTGTAATGACACACTTATCAGGACACTCAAATAATAAAACAACATAATACTTATTACCTTCATATATATTGACGAAAAGCACTCAGATCATTACAATATCTTCATTGGAATAACATCTGCTATCTCTCCCATCAAATAACTGCATAAAACATGGGACAACACTCTCCACTACCACATTTCACTCTAACTTCAGCTACAAGCAGTGTCCACCACAACTTCTCGGCAAGGACTGCCTGTCGCTGCGTCTCAATAATCACTACCAGTGGAGGCGGCGGAACAATACTCTCTGGCGCGATTTCTGGCGCTGTGGCTCAGTGTAGCCACCTTTCACATAACACATCGTTGTGTTCTAAAATTGGCTGTAAATGTAGCACAGCTGCCGAAACCTAGCTCAAATGCACTGATCGGGAGGCGTAATATAGCACAGTACTCGACTATCGGTATTGAGATGCGAATCCACAATATGTTGCACATGAGATAGAGTTTGGATGTGGATCCGTCATGCGCAGTGTACAAAGCAGTGTTGGGATGGAGATCCACAATATACCACATATGAGTTAGCGTTCGAGTGTGCATCTGCCACGGACTATATATACAGACCTATGTACGGAGACGGATCCACCATATGCCACATCTGTGATAGGGTTCGTGGGTGGACCAACCACATGTTACGTCCGGACACATATTCCATGTCTGGAGTTTGGTCAACCTGCGGAGAGGGGTGGGTCCTGGGAGCCTTCCGTGAGGCATGCATACACACATACTACACACACACACATACAGAAAACAGGGCAAACGAAAGAGGGCAGCTGAGTGTGGTTTGACAGCTGATGGGTGCATGACTTCGTTTGGGGCTGCCTGTGCTCTCTAGTGGACAGGGGGCGGAGTCTGAGTACATTGTTTGTGTGTCTGTTAGATTATTTTGCTAGCAGGTGTGTAGGCTGTGCTGTGCGTTATTTGGACAGTTTACAAATACTGAGCGCGTCTACACATCACTGTGCTGCATTATTTAGGGGGAATCTGCATGTCTGTACTTATATTATTTGGGTAAATTAGGAATTGTTTGCGTGTATAGAGAGCATTATTTAGGTTTACAGATCTGTGGGCTGTGTGGCGTGACCCCAAGCATGTGTTTTGTATCAGTATGATAAATATAATGGATGCCTAAATAAAATTTTCCAAAGTAAATAGAGTGGACTCCTTCCTTACTCTCCCCTGCAGCCCAGTGCAGCCTGAGTCACTTTCGCGCCATTTTTTCCCTACAGACCACCATCTGAGATTAGGTCACACGAGGGATGACAGTATCCTCTTGGGGCAGTACTGTGTACTAGGTCAGTTGGAGACTAGATATAGTGGTGGAGACATTGCTTGAAAAATAACAAAGACTTATCCAGAATGAGATTTTCACTCTGCAGCGGAGTGTGCTTGGGTAGCTCAGTTGGTAGAGCACTTGCCCACGAAAGGCAAAGGTCCTGAGTTCAGGTCTCGGTCCGGCACACAGCTTTAATCTGCCAGGAAGTTTAATAAAGATTTATGTTTAGCATAAGCAGAGTCGTTTTCCCGCCATTTTGCCCCACCATTTTGGATGACATCACGCACTGCGCACGTTAGTACACGTTAGCCCAACAACATGGGTTGGTAAGGGGATGTGGTGTTCGGTTGAGGATCGTGGTGGAGATTTTAACTATATCCTTCCAGCTCCAGGTGGGTGTGGCATTCGCATAAATTCATTCCAAGTCCACAGTAGCGCACTCTGCTGGTGTCAGTATGTACTATGCCTCATGGTGAACACATTGTATGCCGCCATCTTGAATAACAGCACTTGCGCTATCACCTGACGTCACGGTAGCGCGCTCTGGTGTACTGTGTACTAAGCCAGTTGGAGTCTGTAGCTCTTGATGAACACACTGGGTGTCGCCATCGTGGATTATGCCACAGATGAGAACACCCTCTGATGGTGGCGATGTGTTCTAAGTCAGTTGGAGTCCAGACCTTGTGGTGAACACACCTGTATGGAATTGTTTAAATAAAGACATATGTCCAAGTCCTTTTTTCCCCACAAATCCTTAGGAGGAGGTGGCGGTCGGGTGACTGAGGTTATTTCAAAAGGCTTTTCTTTCGCCCCATTTTCTTAGCTTAGTTGAGATTTGAGAATTGACTTTTGTTTATGAGACAAATTCAAACTTGGTGCGAGTTCGTAGGAGGAGGTGGCGGTCGGGTGACTTAGGTTAGTACAAGTGACCCACCTTCCTGCAATTTTCTTAGGTTGGTAGCGAAACCTCAAGTGACCTTTGTTTAGAGCAAAATTCAAACATGGCGCCAGTTCGTAGGAGGAAGTGGCGGTCGGGTGACTTAGGATAGTGGAGGTAGCCGATGTGAGCTATCTTCCCACGATTTTCTTTGCTTAGTAGAGATAACTGTAGTGGTGTTATGCATTATCCTGTTGGAATTTGAGCTTCCTGCCATTTTCTGGGAGGAGGGGGGGGGGGTTAAGTTGGTGGAGGTAGCCCTCCAAAATTCAAACTTGCCGCCATTTTCTGGTGGTATGGGGATTAGGTTAGTGGAGGTAGTCCAGGTTAGCTATCTTCCCGCGATTCTCTTTGCTTAGTACAGATAACTGGGGTGTTGTGCATTATCCTCTTGGAATATGAACGTCGCTCCATTTTTCTGGGGGAGGGGGGCTTGGCACTTTGCCGCCAAAATTAAAACTTCCCGCCATCTTGAGTAACGGTACTTTAGCGTAGAAACCCTGTTGTCCCAATACTAAGGTCCTGTGGGATCTTTCTCTCTCCCTTTCTTACTATTTTTCAAAAACTGAGATGTTGAGATAATTTTTGAAGACATGTCTTTCACGAGAAACGGCTCCATGCGAAAACGCAAACATTCAGGAGTGGGTCTCAAAAATATGCTAAATGAATTTTGTGACGAAAAAGTTAATGCTGTGAGAGAAGAGAAAGAATGCTACAAAAGGTGCTGACGCTGAAGACAGGTGCTAGAAAATCAGTGTTGAGAATGCTCATTGCACTTTATTTTTGCACGGCAAGTCATTTACAACTATTGAATAACCAAAACATTTTAAAATGCAGGACTTGAAAATCCTGCCCTTATTACTTCGTGCATTAGGTCTGATCGTGGTCTATTCCAGCAACACGTGCATCGATCCAGCATCTCCTCTGTGTGACTGAAGTGACAATGAAGAGGAAAATCACATTTTCTTTGGTTGGATATACCGAAACAGAATTGTCAAGGAACATTAGCCATCTGACACATCACTTACCTGCACCATTATCATCAAAGGACATTACGATATATAGGATTTCTTATAACTTCTTAGTCGAAGCAAATGTAAATATATAATATGTAAATACTTATTTTGGTGCGTACATTACACTCATGGAGATTGAGAAGTTACTTGTGAATCACCTCGAAGGAAGGATTCCAGTGGACGGAGTATGCTACGTTAGCCTTGATGTCGGTATGTGGCAATCATCGACAAGTACGTGAGTGACCTCTGTTAACGTCAACTAAACAGCAATGAGTCAGGCGGCTGGCATGGCAGCCTCTGCTACAGGATGCAGGCTGCGCGTGAGTGCGCGGAAAAATCGCGAAGGCCGCCGTGTCTGCCAGAGTCAACACACCACCCACCGTCTGCAGATCATAGACGATACAGCGGCAATCCGTCCCTAACTGGTGATAATAACAACAACACCCCCTTATTAGCGATCGCTTGGATTTCAAAAATAGATGGAAATCGTAATATTGACAAAGTCTTTAAACTTCCAAGTACAAAGTGATGGTTATTGCAGATATCCGCAGACCTTTATCTGCAAAGTGAATGTTACTCCACTGGTCTGTTTTGTATCCCGCCTGGAATGCAGCGCGTGGGTCTGCTCCTGTGAACTGAAGGGTAGGCCGAATGTAGGAAGTGAGTAGAAACAAGAAAAGGTGGAAATCTCTCGGTACTGCTCTTAGGAATGGTTTTACTATATCACAATATTAACTGAATACACAACTTTGCCCTGAGGTGCGAAGTCTTAGACCCGTCGTAAGTAAAGCGAAGCTGAAGCGAAGGGTCCCGGCCGTCTGCTCTTGATCAAAATGGGCAGAATCTGCAGCGGCGCTCGCAGAGCTGCGCAGCGCCGGCTAGAGGGCACTGTCGTCGGTGTCGGTGTCGTAGTGCCGACCTACAGGGTCTTTCAAAAATGACCGGTATATTTGAAACGGCAATAAAAACTAAACGAGCAGCGATAGAAATACACCGTTTGTTGCAATATGCTTGGGACAACAGTACATTTTCAGGCAGACAAACTTTCGAAATTACAGTAGTTACAATTTTCAACAACACATGGCGCTGCGGTCTGGGAAACTCTATAGTACGATATTTTCCACATATCCACCATGCGTAGCAATAATATGGCGTAGTCTCTGAATGAAATTACCCGAAACCTTTGACAACGTGTCTGGCGGAATGGCTTCACATGCAGACGAGATGTTCTGCTTCAGCTGTTCAATTGTTTCTGGATTCTGGCGGTACACCTGGTCTTTCAAGTGTCCCCACAGAAAGAAGTCACAGGGGTTCATGTCTGGCGAATAGGGAGGCCAATCCACGCCGCCTCCTGTATGTTTCGGATAGCCCAAAGCAATCACACGATCGTCGAAATATTCATTCAGGAAATTAAAGACGTCGGCCGTGCGATGTGGCCGGGCACCATCTTGCATAAACCACGAGGTGTTCGCAGTGTCGTCTAAGGCAGTTTGTACCGCCACAAATTCACGAAGAATGTCCAGATAGCGTGATGCAGTAATCGTTTCGGATCTGAAAAATGGGCCAATGATTCCTTTGGAAGAAATGGCGGCCCAGACCAGTACTTTTTGAGGATGCAGGGACGATGGGACTGCAACATGGGGCTTTTCGGTTCCCCATATGCGCCAGTTCTGTTTATTGACGAAGCCGTCCAGGTAAAAATAAGCTTCGTCAGTAAACCAAATGCTGCCCACATGCATATCGCCGTCATCAATCCTGTGCACTGTATCGTTAGCGAATGTCTCTAGTGCAGCAATGGTAGCGGCGCTGAGGGGTTGTCGCGTTTGAATTTTGTACGGATAGACGTGTAAACTCTGGCGCATGAGACGATACGTGGACGTTGGCGTCATTTGGACCGCAGCTGCAACACGGCGAACGGAAACCCGAGGCTGCTGTCGGATCACCTACTGCACTAGGTGCGCGTTGCCCTCTGTGGTTGCCGTACGCGGTCGCCCTACCTTTCCGGCACGTTCATCCGTCACGTTCCCAGTCCGTTGAAATTTTTCAAACAGATCCTTTATTGTATCGCTTTTCGGTCCTTTGGTTACATTAAACCTCCGTTGAAAACTTCGTCTTGTTGCAACAACACTGTGTTCTAGGCGGTGGAATTCCAACACCAGAAAAATCCTCTGTTCTAAGGAATAAACCATGTTGTCTACAGCACACTTGCACGTTGTGAACAGCACACGCTTACAGCAGAAAGACGACGTACAGAATGGCGCACCCACAGACTGCGTTGTCTTCTATATCTTTCACATCACTTGCAGCGCCATCTGTTGTTGAAAATTGTAACTACTGTAATTTCGAAAGTTTGTCCGCCTGAAAATGTGCTGTTGTCCCAAGCATATTGCAACAAACGGTGTTTTTCTGTCGCTGCTCGTTTAGTTTTTATTGCCGTTTCAAATATACCGGTCATTTTTGAAACACCCTGTACGAACTTGCACCTACGCCCTGGCACCGTACCTATCAATACCAGAGTCTGCCCTCACGTTTCCGTGCCCAGGTTTCCACGAGGTTTGCATCAGCTGAAATGGGGTAGGGGGGGGGGGGAGGGGAGCTATTCCCGTACGTCCAGGTACCCAGAGGAGGAACATATCTTACGCCTGCTTTCCCCTATTAAACTTCTGCCGTGCTGAGGGAAGCGGAGCAAAAAAGGAACCTCAGAATGTAGCCACGACTCAGCTACTCCAGGAAACACGTAACGCGTGCTCAGTGCATGTAAAAGTGACAAGTTTCATGCATATTTCGTTCGACCTTTATAGCTTGTTCAGAAGGCGCATCACAGTGTTAACAAAATTGTATGTTACAGGTTTTACATTTTATAATATCCATTTTAAATATGCAAAAAAAAAAAAATTAAAAATTAAACACAACGCATCAAGTAAAATCCATTTTTGACTCGCAAGAAATATTATGATGCTTGACGTTTTTGAGTACCGGGACCACACGTAGTTGTCCGTTTCACAATATGAGAAACAGCATTCAGGCAGGCACGTCATCGTACACAACAAATCTGCACAGAAAGCCGTCACAAGAGTGGCGAAAGCTGATTAGCCTCGTCGATGGTGAATGCAGAGTCAGTGCAGCAATAAGGAAGGTAGTTGGACGTGACTCCGAGGTACAGACGAGTGGTTCAGGAGAAAGTCCATCAGAAAGAAAACTGAAGCAGTGCTGCAGAATTGTTCAAAAGAGGAACGGACAATGGGGAATGAAGTCAGAATAGTAAGTGGAGAATAAAGACTATCTAGAGAAGGTTGCTAGAAAGAAAGCACTAAAGAAGCGCTGGCCGGTGTGGCCGAGACGTTCTAGGCGCTTCAGTCTGGAACCTCGCGACCGCTACTGTCGCAGGTTCGTATCCTGCCTCGGGCATGGATGTGTGTGATGTCCTTAGGTTAGTTAGGTTTTAGTAGTTCTAAGTTCTCGGGGACTGATGACCTCAGATGTTAAGTCCCATAGTCTTCAGAGCCACTTGAACCAACTAAAGAAGCAAATCGCAAAATGGACGACTGTTGCCTCTGAGTAGCAGTTCACCCTGGGGACAGCGACCAGCCACGTCATCGCACGCACAGCTGGCGCAGTCAGTTTGCTGATCGCTTATCCATCCACACATCACTTTACAGTGATGCCAACATAGTGCAAAAATAAAATTAATAGATAAGAGGCATGCAGGTGTGTAGTTAGTTACAGGTCTAGTTAATTCCGAAACTGATGACGCTGCGCCACACACATGGCGTTCATTGCAGGCGCACACTCAAAACACTCGTGCCTTCGTCTGACCGCCAGCGCCATTAAAATAAGACCTGCCTGTGTGTCTCTCTATCATAACATGCCCTGTCTCAACAACAGGTTTACCATTACTTCAAAATAAAGATGTTAAGCCCAGCAGCAAGAAAGTAGATGGTTTTATTTTTCAGTTTTTACTAACGTAAACATTTAAATCAAACATATTTTGTGTTCACAATGAGATTTTCACTCTGCAGCGGAGTGTGCGCTGATATGAAACTTCCTGGCAGATTAAAACTGTGTGCCGGACCGAGACTCGAACTCGGGACCTTTGCCTTTTGCGGGCAAGTGCTCTACCAACTGAGCTACCCAGTTTGGAAGGTAGGTCACGAGGTACTGGCAGAAGTAAAGCTGTGAGGACGGAGTGTGAGTCGTGCTTGGGTAGCTCAGCTGGTAGAGCACTTGCCAGCGAAAGGCAAAGGTACCGAGTTAGAGTCTCGGTCCGGCACGCAGTTTTAATCTGCCAGGAAGTTTCATATTTTGGGTTATGTACATGATTTCTTTTGTATAGTTTGTGTTATGTAATAGGTATGCTTTAACTGGCTTTTTAAACATTTTGGTTTTAGGGTATCGACGGATTTTATTAATGATACTAGCTGAGCAGCCGGCACTGGTCGGGAATGTATTTTTCCAGCCTTCTGTTAGTCCATCTCCTTCTTCCCCCACCCTTCTCTGTCCACCACCTCCAACCCCCCCCCCCCCCCCCACCAATGTGCTGCTCCCCCCTCTGTACACCTGCTTCGTTCTCCTCTGTCCGTCTGGTCTCCCCCTCTAAGTCCATCTCCTACTCCCCTCTCTTTGTCAATCTCCTCGTCCCTCTGTCTCTGTGTATCTTCTCCTTGTTGTTCTCCCTGTTCATCTCCTGCCCTATCCTCTCTGTGTCCATCTCCCCCACTCCTACTTGTTTCTCTGTTTCCTCCTATTCCTTGTCTCTGTGCATTTCCTCCTCCTCGCCCTCTCTCTGCCTGCCTCTGTCCATCTCCTCCTCTTCCCTATCTCTGTCCATCTTCCCCTCTCCCCTCCTCTATGTCCATTTCCTCATTTTTGTGTCTATCTCCTGCTTCCCCTCGCTTTCTGTCCATCTCAGCGTCCTCCCTTCACTCTCAACGACATTACACTCAGCCATCTCTGGTCGTTCTTACGCCTACTGTATTTCTTTCCTGATTGTAACTAATATGTGTAGCAAATTTCAGTGAAATAATTCCAGGAGTCTAGTATGAGATTTTTACACGTGACTTTGTTCGCATACGCTTATGCCAAACATAATCCGCGTAGTATCTCTACGCATATTTCACCTGTGTATGTAGCGAATTTCAACCTGCAGTTTCATTTTCAGGCAGCTCAATGTTTATGACGTAAAATCTCCAGCATTATGTACTGTTCAATGATATAAATTTGCAGGTACATTCGGTGGTAGGTGTGGATACTGTCTACGAGATGTGAACAGAGTTATCAGCAAAGAAGTAATAAACTAAAACGTCATGCACGATGCAGCAGTTTTTTACGTGTTCCGTATTTGACGTGTGATCTCCTAAACTACATGCCGTACAGTGAAATATTTTTATAGTCACATTCAGCGGCAAATGAGGATACTGTCTGAGAAAAGTGTTGCGAACAGAGTCCATAGCAATGAAGTAATGAATCTAAGCGTCTTGCACAGGATGCAATCAACTGCAGTACGTAGCTCACGTTGTAACAAACAATGCCTGTCGTCTGGGTTCTGAGGTCATCCTCGGACCGTACCAGCTGATGGCAGACAAAGCTGACAAGACCAGATGTGCACGCAGAGTTTTAACGAAGCTCACGATTTGGACCATTGTCGCGAGAACTGATCATGGCCCCTCGGTCTAGTCGAAGGACTGAACTACAGAATTCGAAGGTTCTGTGACAAGCTAGGTTGCGACTTCCTGACTTGCGCTATAGGGTTGAGAATTGTAGGGTCCCCCTAAATGGATCAGGTGTGCACTATACATCAGAGGCTGCTACTCATGGATGGAGAATCGCTACTCATGTAAGCGATTCTCCATCCAGTTCAGAAAACGATAGTATAAGTGTGAGATCGAAAGAAATGCCTTCCACAGGGGAGAGTATTGAAATCCTAGTGGTTAACTGCCCAAGCATTCGGGACCAAGTGCTCGAGTTTGAAGCGCTCTTGAAGAGCAGTGAAGCTCACATAAAACTATGCACAGAAAGCTGATTCAAACATGAAATTGATAGCAGTGAGATTTTTAGGGAAAATTTAAGTATATATCGAAAGGATAGGCCAATGAGAAATGGAGGTGGTGTACTTTTCGCAGTAGACAAGAAGATCCCCGAGACAGAAACTGAAGCCTGCACTTGAGACTCAGCATCAGGGGTGGGTGTGAAATGGTAAGCGGATCCTTCTATCGCCCACCAGACTCGCCCCTGGGTGTAACCCAAAACTTTTACAGGAACCCTCAGTTCCCTCGTACGTAGGATCCCCAATCTCAGTGTAGTCATCGGTGTGGAGATAAAGCATACAACAATAAATGGGGAAAACTGAAGTTTTCTTAGTTTTTTTAAAGGAAATCGTTTTCGCCGTTATTGTAGAAATTATTTACTTCACAATTGTGATTTCAGCCTTTGGGCCATTTTCAAGTGGTACTGCGAAAGATTTTGCTTCAGCACATATCAGACTTTAAAATCCTTCGAAAAGTATACATGACCCCGTCAAAAATCTTATAAGGTCTGACTTGTGCCGAAGAAAAATCGTTTGCAGTAGCACTCGAAAATAGCCCAACGACCGAAACTGAAATTGTGAAACAAATAATGCTACAAGTAAACGGCAAATTGGATGTCCTTTAAAAAATTGTATGTGACTGTGAATCCCGACCATAAGAAGTTAATCAGTGTTTTTAGTGGTGCGCGTGATAAGACATCCTGTGAAACAGTACTACATGGCTTCTCTGAAAAATACCTAGATTAGGTAGTTCGGAAACACACTCACGATGGAAAAATGGTGTATGTAATGGCAACAAATGGACCTAATCACTTTGCGGATGTCCACGTCGAAACAGGAATGAGTGACCATGACGCGGCTGTGGCAGCAATTTTTGCCAAAGTACGGAGAACAACTGAAACAAGCAGGAAGATATCTATGTTCAGCAAACTAGATAAAAGATCAGTAGCCTCATATCTCCGTGAGGTACTTGAAGCTTTCAGCACAGTGCACGAGCCTGTAGAAGAACTATGGGTAAGTTTAAAAGAGTAGTGGAACGTTCATTGGGTAGACGTACACCCGGTAGAGCTGTTCGTAACCATATCAAACGAAACCACTAAAAATAAACGCAAAATATATCTATTTAAAACAGCATATAAACATTCGCTCGATGACTTCCTGAGAGAGAGTCTCCATTCCTTCAAAGCTAATTATGTAACTGTAGTCCAGATATGGCTCAAATTCAAAGATATAATATCGACAGCAATAGATAGATTCACACCGCATAAGCTAATAAGAGACGGGACTAATCCACCATGGTACACAAAACACGTCAGAACACTGTTGCAGAAGCAACGAAAAAAGCATGCCAAATTCAGAAGAACGCAAAGTCCCCAAGACTGGCTAAGTTTCACGGAAGATCGAAATTTGGTACGGACGTCAATGCGAGATGCTTTTAATAGTTTCCACAATGAAACATTGTCTCAAACTATGGTAGCAAATCCAAAGAGATTCTGGTCGTATGTAAAGTACACCAGAGTCAAAGAACAGTCAATACCGTCACTGCGCGATAGCGATGGAAATGTTACCGATGATGGTGCCACTGAAGCGGAGTTACTAAATACGGTTTTCCGCAATTCCTTCACGAAAGAAGACGAAGTAAATATTTCAGAATTCCAAACCAGAACAGCTGCTAGCATGAGTCACATAAAAGTAGATGTCTTAGGTGTTGCGAAACAACTCAAATCACTTAATAAAGGCAAGTCTTCCGGTCCAGATGGTATACCAATCAGGTTCCTTTCAGAGGATGCAGACACAATAGCGCCTTTCTTAGCAATCATAAACAACCGCTCGCTTGATGACAGGTCTGTTCCTAAAGACTGCAAAGTAGCACAGGTCACACAAATATTCAAGAAAGGAAATAAGAGTAACCCGTTGAATTACAGACCCACGTCACTGACCTCAATTTACAGTAGGATTTTGGAGCATACACTGTACTCGAGCATTATGAATCACCTTGAAGAAAATGAATTATTGATACATATTGTGCAACACAGCTAGCTCTTTATTCCCAAGAAGTAACGAGTGCTGTCGACAAGGGATCTCAGATCGATTCCATATTCCTAGATTTCCAGAAGGCTTTTGATACCGTTCCTCACAAGTGACTATTAATCAAATTGCGTGCATATGGAGTATCGTCTCAGTTGTGTGACTGGATTCGTGATTTCCTCTCAGAGAGGTCGCAGTTCGTAATGATAGACGGTAATCATCGAGTAGAACAGAAGTGATATCTGGCATTCCGCAAGGTAGTGTCATAGGCCCTCTGCTGTTCCTGATTTACATAAATGATCTAGGTGATAATCTTACATTTTTTGCAGATAACGCTGTAATTTACCGTCTAGTAAAATCATCAGACGATCAATTCCAATTACAAAATGATGTAGAGATAATTTCTGTATGGTGTGAAAAGTGGCAACTGGCACTAAGCAAAGAAAAGTGCGAGGTCATCCACTTGGGGGTACTAAAAGAAATCCGATAAATTTTGGGTATACGATAAATCACACAAATGTAAGGGCTGTCAATTCGACTAAATACCTAGGAATTACAATGACGAGCAACTTAAATTGGAAAGACCACATAGATGAGATTGTGGGGAAGACGAAACAAAGACTGCGCTTTGTTGGCAGAACACTTAGAAGATGCGACAAACCCACTAAACAGACAGCCTACATTACACTTGTCCGTCCTCTGCTGGAATATTGCTGCGCGGTGTGGGGTCCTTACCAGGTAGGATTGACGGAGGACATCGAACGAGGAAAGAACGCCAACTCGTTTCGTGTTTCGCGCAATAGGAGTGAGGGTGTCACTGATATACGCGAGCTGGAATGGCAGTCATTGAAACAAAGGCGGTTTTCTTTGCGGCGAGATCTATTTACGAAACTTCAGTCACCAACTTTCTCTTCCGAATGCTAAAATATTTTGTTGACACCCACCTACATAAGGAGAAATGATGATCATAACAAAGTAATAGAAATCAGAGCTCGAACGGAAAGATTTAGGTGTTCCTTTTTCCCACGCGCCATTCGAGAGTGGAATGGTAGAGAAGTAGTATGAAAATCGTTCGATGAACCCTCTGCCAGGCACTTAGGTATGAATTGCAGAGTAACCATGTAGATGTAGATGCTGAATGAAACGTGTTTAGCTGTTAAGACAGCAATGCGTAATGCCGTCAATGACTGCTGTACCAGAATATTGTCAAATGATCTTTCACAAAAGCCAAAGCAGTTCAGGTCGCATGTAAAGGCTGTTAGTGGCACGAAGTTAATGTCTAATCCCTAGCGAATGAGACAGGAATTGAAATTGAAGGTAGCAAAGCAAAAGTTGAAATTTTTCTCTCTTTTTTCAAATGTTTCTCCACAAATGAAAACCCAGAAGAATTGCCCCAATTAAATCCTCACTGAAAAGACGAGTGAAATAAATATTAACGCCAGTGGTGTTGAGAAACAGCTGAAATTGTTAAAATTAAGCAAAGCTCCAGGGCTTGATGGAATCACTATTAGATTTCGTACTGAATTTGTTCCTTAGTTAGCCCCTCTTCTCAGTACAGTCTGTCGTCAATTTCTCGAACAAAAAACTGTACTCGTCTACAAGAAGGGTTTTATTTTTTTGGTCATCAGTCTACTGACTGGTTTGATGCGGCCCTCCACGAATTCCTTTCCTGTGCTAACCTCTTCATCTCAGAGTAGCACTTGCAACCTACGTCCTCAATTATTTGCTTGACGTATTCCAATCTCTGTCTTCCTCTACAGTTTTTGCCCTCTACAGCTCCCTCTAGTACCATGGAAGTCATTCCCTCATGTCTTAGCGATGTCCTATCATCCTGTACCTTGTCCTTATCAGTGTTTTCCACATATTCCTTTCCTCTCCGATTCTGCGTAGAACCTCCTCATTCCTTACCTTATCAGTCCACCTAATTTTCAACATTCGTCTATAGTACCACATCTCAAATGCTTCGATTCTCTTCTGTTCCGGTTTTCCCACAGTCCATGTTTCACTACCATACAATGCTGTACTCCAGACGTACATCCTCAGAAATTTCTTCCTCAAATTAAGGCCGGTATTTGATATTAGTAGACTTCTCTTGGCAAGAAATGCCTTTTTTGCCATAGCGAGTCTGCTTTTGATGTCGTCCTTGCTCCGTCCGTCATTGGTTATTTTACTGCCTAGGTAGCAGAATTCCTTAACTTCATTCACTTCGTGACCATCAATCCTGATGTTAAGTTTCTCGCTGTTCTCATTTCTACTACTTCTCATTACCTTCGTCTTTCTCCGATTTACTCTCAAACCATACTGTGTACTCATTAGACTGTTCATTCCGTTCAGCAGATCATTTAATTATCTTCACTTTCACTCAGGATAGCAATGTCATCAGCGAATCGTATCATTGATATCCTTTCACCTTGTATTTTAATTCCACTCCTGAACCTTTCTTTTATTTCCATCATTGCTTCCTCGATGTACAGAGTGAAGAGTAGGGGCGAATGGCTACAGCCTTGTCTTACACCCTTCTTAATACGAGCACTTCGTTCTTCATCGTCCACTCTTATTATTCCTTTTGGTTGTTGTACATATTGTATATGACCCGTCTCTCCCTATAGCTTACCCCTACTTTTTTCAGAATCTCGAACAGCTTGCACCATTTTATATTGTCGAACGCTTTTTCCAGGTCGACAAATCCTATGAAAGTGTCTTGATTTTTCTTTAGCCTTGCTTCCATTATTAGCCGTAACGTCAGAATTGCCTCTCTCGTCCCTTTACTTTTCCTAAAGCCAAACTGATCGTCACCTAGCGCATTCTCAATTTTCTTTTCCATTCTTCTGTATATTATTCTTGTAAGCAGCTTCGATGCATGAGCTGTTAAGCTGATTGTGCGATAATTCTCGCACTTGTCAGCTCTTGCCGTCTACGGAATTGTGTGGATGATGCTTTTCCGAAAGTCAGATGGTATGTCGCCACACTCATATATTCTACACACCAACGTGAATAGTCGTTTTGTTGCCACTTCCCCCAATGATTTTAGAAATTCTGATGGAATGTTATCTACCCCTTCTGCCTTATTTGACCGTAAGTCCTCTAAAGCTCTTTTAAATTCCCCTATCTCTTCTAAATCGACTCCTGTTTCTTCTTCTATCATATTAGACAAATCGTCACCCTCATAGAGGCTTTCAATGTATTCTTTCCACCTATCTGCTCTCTCCTCTGCATTTAGCAGTGGAATTCCCGTTGCACTCTTAATGTTACCACCGTTGCTTTTAATGTCACCAAAGGTTGTTTTGACTTTCCTGTATGCTGAGTCTGTCCTTCCGACAATCATATCTTTTTCGATGTCTTCACATTTTTCCTGCAGCCATTTCGTCTTAGCTTCCCTGCACTTCCTATTTATTTCATTCCTCAGCGACTTGTATTTCTGTATTCCTGATTTTCCCGGAACATGTTTGTACTTCCTCCTTTCATCAATCAACTGAAGTATTTCTTCTGTTACCCATGGTTTCATCGCAGCTACCTTCTTTGTACCTATGTTTTCCTTCCCAACTTCTGTGATGGCCCTTTTTAGAGATGTCCATTCCTCTTCAACTGTACTGCCTACTGCGCTATTCCTTATTGCTGTATCTATAGCGTTAGAGAACTTCAAACGTATCTCGTCATTCCTTAGTACTTCCGTATCCCACTTCTTTGCGTATTGATTCTTCCTGACTAATGTCTTGAATTTCAGCCTACTCTTCATCACTACTATATTGTGATCTGAGTCTATATCTGCTCCTGGGTACGCCTTATAATCCAGTATCTGATTTCGGAATCTCTGTCTGACCATGATGTAATCTAATTGAAATCTTCCCGTATCTCCCGGCCTTTTCCAAGTATACCTCCTCCTCTTGTGATTCTTGAACAGGGTATTCGCTGTTACTTGCTGAAACTTGTTACAGAACTCAATTAGTCTTTCTCCTTTTTCATTCCTTGTCCCAAGCCCATATTCTCCTGTAACCTTTTCTTCTACTCCTTCCCCTACAACTGCATTCCAGTCGCCCATGACTATTAGATTTTCGTCCCCCTTTACATACTGCATTACCCTTTCAATATCCGCATACAGTTTCTCTATCTGTTCATCTTCAGCTTGCGACGTCGGCATGTATACCTGAACTATCGTTGTCGGTGTTGGTCTGCTGTCGATTCTGATTAGAACAACCCGGTCACTGAACTGTTCACAATAACACACCCTCTGCCCTACCTTCCTATTCATAACGAATCCTACACCTGTTATACCGTTTCTTGTTGCTGTTGATATTACCCGATACTCATCTGACCAGAAATCCTTGTCTTCTTTCCACTTCACTTCACTGACCCCAACTATATCTAGATTGAGCCTTTGCATTTCCCTTTTCAGATTTTCTAGTTTCCCTACCACGTTCAAGCTTCTGACATTCCACGCCCCGACTCGTAGAACGTTATCCTTTCGTTGATTATTCAATCTGTTTCTCATGGTAACCTCCACCTTGGCAGTCCCCTCCGAATGGGGGACTATTCCGTAATCTTTTGCCAATGGAGAGATCATCATGACACAAGAAGGTTAGTAGGAGAAATCCACGAATCTACCGTCCAATATCCTTGACACATATTTGTTGTAGAATCTCAGAATACATTCTGAGCTCAAACATAATGAGATATGTCGAACAGAATGACTTCCTCCGCGACAACCAGCATGGATTGCAAGAACGTCTGGTTCAAAGCAATCAGTTAGATGCTGTGCTTCTTGTTTTCCGAAGAGCATTTGACTCAGTACCGCTCCTATGCTTATTGTCAAAAGTACCATCATATGGGGTATCAAGCGAAATGTGTGACTCGACGGGGGGCTTTTGGTAGGAGAGACCCAGCAAGTTATATCGGATGGAGAGTCATCCTCAGATGTAGGTGTAACCTCAGCTGTGTCCCAGGGAAGTGTGTTCGGACCCTTGCCTTTTCATATTGTATGTTAACGACCTTGCAGACTATATTAATAGTAACCTCAGTCTTTTTGCAGATGCTGCAGTATCTATAATGATGTACTGTCTGAAAGAAAGTGCTTAATATTCAGTCAGCTATGTAAAATAGTGCACTTCACAAAACAAAGTATCCTATGCCTACAGTATCAGTTGGAATCGGCCGGGTCATAAAAATTCCTGGTTGTAACAGTAAGTAGAGGTACGAGATGGAATGATCACATACGCTCAGTTGTGGGTAAACTAGGTTGTAGTCCTCGGTTTATTGGTGGAATACTGAGGAAATTAAATCAGTCTACAAAGGAGATCGCTTACAAATCACTTGTGCGACCCATTCTGGAAAATTGCTTACGTGTGTGCGACCCATACCACATAGGACTAACAGGATATATTAAAAGTATACAGAGAACGGCAGCACGAATAGCTACAGGTTTGTTTGACCTGTAGGACAGTGTTACAGCGATGCTGAAGAAACTGAACTGGCAGACTTTTGAATACAGACGTAAACCATTCCGAGAAAGTCTACTAACAAAATTTCAAGGACCGGCCTTAAATGGCAACTCTAGGCATATGCTACAATTCCCTACTTAATGCTCACACTGGGGCCGTGAGAACAAGATTGGAATAATTACAGCACGCGTTCTGTTTTTTCTTTTTTTTTTCTTTTGAGTCATCAGTCTTCTGAGCGGTTTGATGCGGCCCGCCACGAATTCCTTTCCTGTGCTAACCTCTTCATCTCAGAGTAGCACTTGCAACCTACGTCCTCAATTATTTGCTTGACCTATTCCAAACTCTGTCTTCCTCTACAGTTTTTGCCCTCTACATCTCTCTCTAGTATCATGGAAGTCATTCCCTCATGTCTTAGCAGATGTCCTATCATCCTGTCCCTTCTCCTTATCAGTGTGCTCCACATATTCCTTTCCTCTCCGATTCTGCGCAGAATCCCCTCATTCCTTACCTTATCAGTCCACTTAATTCTCAACTTTCGTCTGTAGCACCACGTCTCAAATTCTTCGATTCTCTTCTGTTTCGGTTTTCCCACAGTCCAAGTTTCACTACCATACAACGCTCTGCTCCAAACGCACATTCCTAGAAATTTATTCCACAGTTTAAGCCCTATGTTTGCTACTGGTAGACTTCTCTTGGCCAGAAATGTTCTTTCTGCCAGTGCTGGTCTGTTTTTGATGTCCTCCTTCCTCCGTTCGTCATTGGTTGTTTTGTTGCCTAGGTAACAGAATCCCTTAACTTCATTGACTTCGTGACCATCAATCCTGATGTTGCGTTTCTCGCTGTTCTCATTTCTGCTACTTCCAATTACTTTCGTCTTCCTTCATTTTATTCTCAGTCCATATTTTGTACTAATTAGAATGTTCATTACATTCAGCAGATCACGTAATTCTTCTTCACTTTCACTCAGGATAGCAATGTCATTAGCGAATCGTATCATTGATATCCATTCATACTGAATTTTAATTCCACTCCTGAAACTTTTTTTCCATCATTGCTTCTTCGACGTACAGATTGAACAGTAGGGGTTAAAGGCTACATCCCTGCCTTACACCCTTCTTAATCCGAGCACTTCGTTCTTGGTCGTCCACTCTTATTATTCCCTCTTGGCTCTTGTATATGTACACTCCTGGAAATTGAAATAAGAACACCGTGAATTCATTGTCCCCGGAAGGGGAAACTTTATTGACACATTCCTGGGGTCAGATACATCACATAATCACACTGACAGAACCACAGGCACATAGACACAGGCAACAGAGCATGCACAATGTCGGCACTAGCACAGTGTATATCCACCTTTCGCAGCAATGCAGGCTGCTATTCTTCCATGGAGACGATCGTAGAGATGCTGGATGTAGTCCTGTGGAACGGCTTGCTATGCCATTTCCACCTGGCGCCTCAGTTGGACCAGCGTTCGTGCTGGACGTGCAGACCGCGTGAGACGACGCTTCATCCAGTCCCAAACATGCTCAATGGGGGACAGATCCGGAGATCTTGCTGGCCAGGGTAGTTGACTTACACCTTCTAGAGCACGTTGGGTGGCACGGGATACATGCGGACGTGCATTGTCCTGTTGGAACAGCAAGTTCCCTTGCCGGTCTAGGAATGGTAGAACGATGGGTTCGATGACGTTTGGATGTACCGTGCACTATTCAGTGTCCCCTCGATGATCACCAGTGGTGTACGGCCAGTGTAGGAGATCGCTCCCCACACCATGATGCCGGGTGTTGGCCCTGTGTGCCTCGGTCGTATGCAGTCCTGATTGTGGCGCTCACCTGCACGGCGCCAAACACGCATACGACCATCATTGGCACCAAGGCAGAAGCGACTCTCATCGCTGAAGACGACACGTCTCCATTCGTCCCTCCATTCACGCCTGTCGCGACGCCACTGGAGGCGGGCTGCACGATGTTGGGGCGTGAGCGGAAGACGGCCTAACGGTGTGCGGGACCGTAGCCCAGCTTCATGGAGACGGTTGCGAATGGTCCTCGCCGATACCCCAGGAGCAACAGTGTCCCTAATTTGCTGGGAAGTGGCGGTGCGGTCCCCTACGGCACTGCGTAGGATCCTACGGTCTTGGCGTGCATCCGTGCGTCGCTGCGGTCCGGTCCCAGGTCGACGGGCACGTGCACCTTCCGCCGACCACTGACACACCGGTGTCAATGTGTTCTTTTTTCCATTTCCAGGAGTGTATAATATGTCTCTCCCTATAGCTTACTCTTATTTTCCTCAGAATTTCGAATATCTTCCACCATTTTAGATTGACGAACGCTTTTTCTAGGTCTACAAATCCTACGTACGTGTCTTGATTTTTCTTTAGTCTTGTTTCCATTATCAACCGAAACATCAGAATTGCCTCTACAGCCTTTACCTTCCCTAAAATCGAACTGATAGTCATCTATGACACCCTCAAATTTCTTTTCAGTTCTTCTGTATTTTATTCCTTTCAGCAACTTGGATGCATGAGCTGTTAAGCTGATCCTGCGATAATTCTCGCACTTGTCAGCTCTTGCAGTCTCCAGAATTGTGTGAATGATATTTTTCCGAAAGCCATAGGGTATGTCGCCAGATTCATACATTCTACACATCTACGTGAACAGTCGTTTTGTTGGCACTTCCCTGAATGATTTTAGAAATTCTGGTGGAATGTTATCTATGCCTTCTTCCTTATTTGATCTTAAGTCCTCCAAGCCTCTCTTAAATTCTGGTTCTAGTACTGGATCCCCTGTCTCTTCTAAATGGACTCCTGTTTCTTGTTTTATCACATCAGACAAATCGTGCCCCTCACAGAGGCCTTCAGTATACTCTTTCAACTCCCCGCTCTCTCCTTTGCATTTAATAGTGGAACTCCAGTTGCACTCTTAATGTTACCACACTTGCTTTTAATTTCACCGAAGGTTATTTCGACTTTCCTCTATGCTGAGTCACTCCTTCCGACTATCATTTCTTTTTCAATTTCTTCGCATTTTTCACGCCGCCATTTCGGCTTAGCTTCCCTGCACTTCCTATTTATCTCATACGTAAGCGACTTGTATTTTTGTACTGCTGTATTTCCCTGAACATCTTTGTATTTCCTTCTTTCATCGATCAATCTCCTGTTACCGATGGATTCTTCACAGTTATCTTTTTTGTACCTATGTTTTTATTTCCTACTTCTGTGATGACTCTTTTTAGAGGTGTTCATTCCTCTTCAAGTGTACTGCCTACTGACCTATTCCTTATTGCTGTATCTATAGCCTTAGAGAACTTAACAAGCGTATCTCGTCATTCCTTAGTACTTCCGTATCCCACTTCTTCGCGTATCGGTTCTGCCTGACTAATGTCTTAAACTTCAGCGTGCTGTTCATCACTACAACACTGTGACCTGAATCTACATCTGCTCATCGGTACGCCTTACAATTCAGTGTCTCATTTCTGATTCTCTGTCTGACCATGACGTATTGTAACGGAAATCTTGCTGTATAACCTGGCCTTTTTCGAAGCATACTTCCTCCTCTTGTGGTTCTTGTATAGAGTATTAGCTTTTGCTAGTTGAAATCTGTTACAGACCTCAATTATTCTTTTTCTTCTCTCATTGCTTGTCCCAAGCCCACATTTCCTATGATCTTTTCTTCTACTCCTTCCCCTGCAACTGCATTCCAGTCCCCCATGTCTATCAGGTTTTCATCTCCCTCTACGTACTGTACTACCCTTTCAATATCGTCTTGTCCGCAGCTCGTGGTCGTGTGGTAGCGTTCTCGCTTCCCGCGCCCGGGTTCCCGGGTTCAATTCTCGGCAGGGTCAGGGATTTTCTCTGCCTCGTGATGTCTGGGTGTTGTGTGTTGTCCTTAGGTTAGTTAGGTTTAAGTAGTTCTAAGTTCTAGCGGACTGATGACTTCAGATGGTAAGTCCCATAGTGCTCAGAGCTATTTGAACCATTTTTCAATATCGTCTTATAATTTCTCTATGTCTCATCTTCAGCTTGCGATGTCGGCATATATAGCTGAACTACCGTTGTCGGGGTTGGTTTTCTGTCGATTCTCATAAGAACAACTCTATCACTGAACTGTTCGCAGTAACACACCCTCTGCCCTACCTTCCTGTTCACAACGAATTCTACTTCCGTTATACTTTTCTTTTGCTGCTGTTGATTTTACTGTACACTCATCTGACCAGAAATCCTTGTCTTCTTACCATTTTAATTCACCGAGCCTTTGTATTTCCATTTTCAGATTTTCTAGCTGCCCTCATGTTAAAGCTTCTGACATTACACGTGCCGACTCGTAGAATGTTATCCTTTCGTTGGTTTTCTCACGGTCAGCTCCCCTTTGGAAGTTCTTTCCCGGAGATTCGCATGGGGGACGGTTCCGGAATCTTTCACAATGGAGAGATCATCATGACATTTACTGGCCACATGTCCTGTGGATGCACGATATGTGTCTTTAATTGAGTGGTTTCCATTGCCTTCTGCATCCTCATGCTGTTGGTCATCACTGATTCTTCCACCTTTAGGGGTAGTTCGTACCCCTAGGACAAGGGAGTGCCCTGAACCTCTATCCGTTCCTCCGCCCTCTTTGACAAGGCCGTTGGCACATTGAGGCTGACTTCTTATGCCGGAAGTCTTCGGCCGCCAGTGCTGATTAGTAATCAAAATTTAAGCTGTGGCAGGTTTCGAACCCGGGATGGAGAATGTTTTAATTACTAATCAAAGACGCCACCCGTTTTTTTTTCGTTCAGGTATAGATCAGGGGGCAGAGTGGGCACGGACTCTGGTTGGAGGCCTGGCCAGGATGTCCCCTTCTCGTTACAGGATAAGGGAGAGTCATCGGGAAGGAAACATTGTACATTTATTTAATTCTTTTTTATTTTAATATCCCAGGAAAAAGAAACGATCACGTACGAAAAAGAAAGGAAAGAATTAAAGGGTCGAAGTGACATCGTCGTCACTTTACTAGAAGGAATATCCTAGCCCGCGAAACTACGGGTGAGGTCATGAAACATGGTGCCTAGAAAGTTCGGAAAGTGCTTTTTGTATTTACGGTGATATAGTCTTAGTAGATAGAGCCAATAGTCCATGCCGGATAGCACGGTCCGCGAAAGCAGGTAGTGTGATGCGTGCCTGCAATCCAGAGGATTGCCGACTTTTGTTGCGAGGGGAAAGAGACCGCGTCCGGGAAAAATATAGCGTCCGTCGTGATCGTGGAGCCGTCGGTGGGCTGAAGGAGCGCCATGGCGCGTTGCGTCGGCCGCCAAACATCCTCCGCCTCACCGCCCTGCAGACGACACGTGAGGCAGAGTGGAGAACCTACCGTGCGAATGGCATACAGTCGTCGGCGAGTGACTGTCTTGCGGTTGATTTGTGTGTACCAAGACGATCTCACTGCCGTGGCGAAGAGAGGCGTATGGACAGCTCGCCAGATCTGTCGTCAGCCCTTCGTTGGGTATTTAACGTTGGTGCCGTGACGACGCCTGAAGTATCCATATACCGGGTGATCAAAAAGTCGGTATAAATATGAAAACCGAATAAATCACGGAATAATGTAGATAGAGAGGTACAAATTGACGCACATGCTTAGAATGACATGGGGTTTTATTAGAACCAAAAAAATACAAAAGTTCAAAAAATGTCCGACAGATGGCGCATCATATGGTAAGAATAGCAATAATTAACATAACAAAGTAAGACAAAGCAAAGATGATGTTCTTCACAGGAAATGCTCAATATGTCCACCATCATTCCTCAAAAATAGCTGTAGTCGAGGAATAATGTTGTGAACAGCACTGTAAAGCCTGTCCGGAGTTATGGTGAGGAATTGGCGTCGGATGTTGTCTTTCAGCATCCCTAGAGATGTCGGTCGATCACGATACACTAGTGACTTCAGGTAACCGCAAAGCCAGTAATCGCACGGACTGAGGTCTGGGGACCTGGGAGGCCAAGCATGACGAAAGTGGCGGCTGAGCACACGATCATCACCAAACGACGCGCGCAAGAGATCTTTCACGTGTCTAACAATACTTTGTGTTTGTTTTTTTTAGTTCTAATAAAACCCCATGTCATTCCAAGCATGTGTGTCAATTTTTACCTCTCTGACGGAATTGGATTAGGAGACACTTAAAGTAGTAAAGGAGTTTTGCTATTTGGGGAGCAAAATAACTGATGATGGTCGTAGTAGAGAAGATATAAATTGTCGACTGGCAATGGCAAGGAAAGCCTTTCTGAAGAAGAGAAATTTGTTAACATCGAGTATAGATTTAAGTGTCAGGATGTCGTTTCTGAAAGTATTTGTATGGAGTGTAGCCAGGTATGGAAGTGAAATGTGGAAGATAAATAGCTTGGACAAGAAGAGAATAGAAGCTTTCGAAATGTGGTGCTACAGAAGAATGCTGACGATTAGGTGGGTAGATCACATAACTAATGAGGAGGTATTGAATAGAATTGGGGAGAAGAGGAGTTTGTGGTACAACTTGACAAGAAGGAGGGACTGGTTGGTAGGACATGTTCTGAGGCAGCAGGGGATCATAAATTTAGCATTGGAGGTAGCGTGGAGGGTAAAAATCATAGAGGGAGACCAAGAGATGAATACACTAAACAGATTCAGAAGGATGTAGGTTGCAGTAAGGACTGGGAGATGAAGCAGCTTGCACAGGATAGAGTAGCATGGAGAGCTGCATCAAACCAGTCTCAGGACTGAAGACCACAACAACAACAGCAACAACATCTACATTATTCCGTGGTTTATTAAGTTTTCAAATGTATGCTGACTTTTTGATCACCCGGTATATGAGGGGTTGTGGCAATCCTTGTAGAAGGTATTTGTTACTGAACATAACTAAAATCAACAAAGAATCGCGCGTCGTGGGAAAAAGTACGCGATGTTGCGCGTGCCGCCAACGGCGGTTCAAGGGACGGGGAAAGAGGCACGTGCAGGATCGACGACGTGACGGCGTGTTGCCGTTGGTTGCAGGTCGGTAGCGTCGCTCGCAGGTGCACAGCGAGAGCCTTGTTGCGCACATTCGTGAGATTAAGTCCTCCGGAATGGTGTTGGAGAGCTGAAGTCTCGTATTTTACCTTAAACAGAATCCCTTGGCTGACTTACTGCGCAGAGGCCGCCATTAACCTGTCAGCAGTACCATGTGGCATTGGCAGTACCTGTCCCAGGTGTGGCAGTCTGAGACAAGATGAACACTAGTATGGTAAGGTCTTATGGGACCAAACTGCTGAGGTCATCGGTCCCTTAGCTTACACACTACTTAAACTAACTTGTGCTAAGAACAACACACACACACCCATGCCCGAGGGAGGACTCGAACCTCCGGTGGGAGGTGCCCCGCAGTCCGTGACATGACGCCTCAAACCGCGCGGCCACTCCGCCCGGCAAAAATTAGTACATTCCACCCTTTGGAGTACGTCGTGGGTTCGGAGTGAATCGTTGCATATGTGCAGGCGGGCGTGCTGTGGAGGCGGTAGCTCGCCGCCGCTGACTGCTGTAGCGATGGGGTGAACGAAACTCCTAAGCATCGCATGACGTCCACTGTCGGAAACGGACTGCGCAGGGAGTCCATCCCCTCTCCGATGTGGATAATCTCGGTTTCATTCACGTTGAGCCTGCTATCCGCCGCGACGTCGTACGTAGCGAGGAGGGAAACTACCTAACGTACTTCGTTCTCCGACGGTACGAGTATCATCGTCGGCATATGCACGACACGTGAAGGAACTCGCACGGAGTCGGACGCCTGCAAGAGTCCATCGAAGAGTCTGCAACAATGGTTCGAGCACTATTGCGAGCAGCGCCACCGACAAGTGACATCCTTGCTTAACTGAGCTGCAAACAGGAATCTTTCCTTTCTCCTGGCCATTGACTCTCACCGTCGAAGGAGCACCGCGATGGAGTCGCATGAGGACGGTGTTAAAACCCTCAGGTATCGCCATGCGTCGCATGACCGAGCCAAGGAAATTACGGTTGATCCTGTCAAAGGCGCGATCAAACTCCTTTGATACGAACGCCGCTCGCATGCGACATCCTTCTATCAAAGCAACGATGTCACGGTATTCACATAGGATATAACGAATGTTGCTCCGAACACTTAGACAAACCTGGTCTCATGGTAATGTCTTGGATATTACAGTCTTGAACCTTGCCGCCAACATTCGCGCAAAGATCTTGTAGTCAGTGTTGAGCAACGTGAGCTTTCGAAATCGATGAGCGTTGACACTGCCTGATGACTTCAGTATCGATCTAAGCATTCCCGCCATGAATTGCGACGGGACATCCGTGATCAGGGTGCAGCAATTGATAAAATTCGAGTGTCAACTCATACGGCCCAACGGATTTACGCAGCGCACCTTTCGTCAGTGCCATCCGCCTCTGCATCTGTCGCAAGATGCCTTCTCCTATCCGATCGACCGTCGGCGTCCCGGTGAAAAAGAGGCGATCGTGCTCCAGTAATCCAGCTGCAATGTCCTGTTGTGACGTCAAGGATCGGTCGTCACCATAATGGAGCACTGTGACTGAGGACTAGAGGTTACGCGCGTGTCCGCTGGACACACGATGCATGCAAATGCGTTCTCCATCGGCGTTGTTCAAACACCGGACACGGATCGACAGCCAGTCCCTCCAAACGATGTCCCATGATCGACAAAATGCACGCCTGAATGCGGTGGACTTCCGCTCGACGTTCGGTGGTGGGACCCCTGGAGGACAGGTCGCGGAGCACCATGTAATAATATTCAAGTGTATCTCGGAGCCATCTCGCTTTTTGCTTTCCATAAGTTATGAGAACCCTCGTATCGCGGGTTTTGGACATTGCAGCCACCACGAAAGAACCGCACGGTGCATCAGGAGGTGGCGAACGCATGTCTGCCAAGCTTCTTCGATCCGTTGGCGACATTCGGGATCCACCAACAAGTATGAATTAAATCTGTTGGTCTATTATAGCCAGGGGATATCGGCTGGTACGTACTTTTCAATTCAATAAACTTTACCAACAGCCGTCGGCCGGTGTGGCCGCGCGGTTCTAGACGCTTCAGTCTGGAACCGCGCGACCGCTATGGTCGCAGGCTCGAATCCTGCCTCGGGCATGGAAGTGTGTGATGTTCCTAGGTTAGTAAGGTTTAAGTAGTTCTAAGCTCTATAGGACTGATGACCCCAGATGTTAAGTCCCATAGTGCTCAGAGCCATTTGAACCATTTTTTACCAACAACCGTACATCGTATGAAGTTGTCGACTGTGAACTTTGAGGACTCGCCTTGCTTAAGTACGATGTGACTTTGTCGATTTGATCCACTGTGGTAATGCCGACCTGTTAAGTGATATAAAGGGAACCAATCATATCTTTTATTACGATTTACTGTACACAAGATAGTTGTGAATATTCTTAGTGTTCGCTACTCTTGCTACATTCTCTTAATATGTCGACTGCCGTTGTGTTATGAACCATGGACCTTACCGTTGGTTGCATGCCTCAGCGATGTAGACAGCCCTATCGTAGGTGCAACCACAACGGAGGCGTGAATGGTGTACACTAAGAGAGAATGGTGTATACTAAGCCAGCTCACCTCCCGTGACCACGAATAGAACTGTTAGTGTAATAATTACTAAAGTTCTTGATAAATGTGGTCAATGGATTGATAGAGTAGAGTGGAGTAACCGGCAGTACGGTTCGAGAATGGAGAAAGATTAGTGAGAGTGAACAACGCACTGCCCGTGTGGGTGCAACGAAACGGACGGCGCTGACACTTTTATTCGAACACATTTGTTACACTGAAATCGCCGCGTTTTATTACGGTTCCAAGGACATTAAAGAAGGCTGGTGCTGGTTCTTCATGTGGAGTGTGAACACCACGGACGGCAACGCACGCACTGAAACGCGTTCTCGTGTTAAGGGCGCCCCGTGACTCCAGAGGCGCGGTTCTCCCCTGCTGGACGCTGGTCGGTGCACGTGGACGCCCTGCACTGCGTCTCCCCAACGCGTCCCACACTTGCTCGATTGTATTTACACTACTGGCCATTAAAACTGCTACACCACGAAGATGACGTGCTACAGACGCGAAATTTAACCGACACCAAGAAGATGCTGTGATATGCAAACGATGAGCTTTTCAGGACATTCACACAAGGTTGGCGCCCGTGGCGACACCTAGAACGTGCTGACATGAGGAAAGTTTCCAACCGATTTCTCATACACTAACAGCAGTTGACCGGTGTTGCCTGGTGAAACGTTGTTGTGATGCCTCGTGTAAGGAGGAGAAATGCGTACCACCACGTTTCCAACTTACATAAAGATCGGATTGTAGCCTATCGCGATTGCGGTTTATCCTATCGCGACATTGCTGCTCGCGTTGGTCGAGATCCGATGACTGTTAGCAGAATATGGAATCGGTGTGTAACGCCGGAAATGCATATCCTCCTATTTCCATCTATTGTACTATAAATTTTTTTCCTTATTTTGTTACCTGAAGATATGACGTTTCTGTGTCTTTATATATTGTAATTGCTTTCCTATTTGTATATATATATATATTATATATATATATAGAGGGTGTTACAAATAGGTACGGCCAAACTTTCAGGAAACATTCCTCACACACAAATAAAGAAAAGATGTTATGTCGACATGTGTCCGGAAACGCTTAATTTCCATGTTAGAGCTCATTTTAGTTTCGTCAGTATGTACTGTACTTCCTCGATTCACCGCCAGTTGGCCTAATTGAAGGAAGGTAATGTTGAACATCTGCCTTTACAAGTACGACACAACATGTGGTTCATGCACGATGGAGCTCCTGCACATTTCAGTCGAAGTGTTCGTACGCTTCTCAACAACAGACTCGGTGACCGATGGATTGGCAGAGGCGGACCAATTCCATGGCCTCCACGCTCTCCTGACCTCAACCCTCTTGACTTTCATTTATGGGGGCATTTGAAAGCTCTTGTCTACGCAACCCCCGGTACCAAACGTAGAGACTCTTCGTCCTCGTATTGTGGACGGCTGTGATGCAATACGGCATTCTCCAGGGCTGCATCAGCGCATCAGGGATTCCATGCGACGGAGGGTGGATGCATGTATCCTCGCTAACGGAGGACATTTTGAACATTTCCTATAACAAAATGTTTGAAGTCACGCTGGTACGTTCTGTTGCTGTGTGTTTCCATTCCATGATTAATGTGATTTGAAGAGAAATAATAAAATGAGCTCTAACATGGAAAGTAAGCGTTTCCGGACACATGTCCACATAACATATTTTATTTCTTTGTGTGTGAGGAATGTTTCCTGAAAGTTTGGCCGTACCTTTTTGTAACACCCTGTATATATATGCATTTATGTCGATGTATAATTGGTTTGTTTTGTAAATATTATTTGTATTTCTACGCTGGGTCTTGCCTAGGGAAATCTATGCTATCGAACGACTGCATCGATAGGTCGTGTGGAGAACCAAAGTGTTTAGGATCTTTGGTAGTGAACTCTGCCGCGTGGAGCGCGGGCAGAGCAGAGAGGACCTGGCTGGAGTAGAGCGGTGGAGCAGGTGTGTTGTGTGAAGCTCCCGCGAGTTGCCGCGCCTTCGGGGTCTGGCAGCATGTAATTGCGCACGACTTGCTATGATAGTTTCTGACACGGTGTCGCGGATGGGAAGCGTTAGCTGGCACACATCAAGAGCCCGTTTCGGCTGGAGACCGTGTCGAGAAGAAGGCGCGCCAACATCCAGCTTCTGCAACAGCGACGGCCGACAATGAGTGACTGTCGCCACCTCCTCGATCGACGGCTTCAAACCTTCAATCAACCAACAAGGAAGACTGGAAGCACGTAAAGTTTTAGAACTGTATGGCAGACCTCAGCTTTTCAAACTCTTCCATTTTCGTAACTATAATTATAGCAACTTAGCATGAACATTTGTTGCTGATTGTCCCAATTGCATTACCAAGCAGGGTCCCTTCCTTTTCCGGAATGAACCCGAGTGTCGTTGAAATTCAAACGCCAGCATTAAAGTAATATTATTCCATTTCACTGCTTTAATTTCAAAGTTCAGTTAAAGTATTCATAGCTGGATACAATATATAGATTACAGAAGCACAAATTAAGAGTGCGAGTTTTGTTACTGTGGTGTCACCGCCAGACACCATACTTGCTAGGTGGTAGCCTTTAAATCGGCCGCGGTCCGTTAGTATACGTCGGACCCGCGTGTCGCCACTATCAGTGATTGCAGACCGAGCGCCGCCACACGGCAGGTCTAGAGGCACTTCCTAGCACTCGCCCCAGTTGTACAGCCGACTTTGCTAGCGATGGTTCACTGACAAAATAAGCTCTCATTTGCCGAGAAGATAGTTAGCATAGCCTTCAGCTACGTCATTTGCTACGACCTAGCAAGGCGCCATTACCGGTTACTATTGATGCTGTAAAACATGTACCGTCAAGAGCGATGTTCACCAATTATGGATTAAAGTTAAATATTCCAGAAGATACGTAGGTTTTTTGCTAGTCTCATTTCCTTGACCCGTTCCAGACCTCACGCCAGCCTGCGTGAGCTAAAACGCGTGCCTTTCGGCTTCCTCTCATAGTGGGTTAGCTCTCTTGCCAAGCCACAACAGTTACCATATTTTAGCTTACATGTGACTGCAGTTCAGCTTGGTACGTACTAAATGTTACTATTGTTAATTGTCCAGAATCATTTAATTCAAGTTCAAAGTTAAATCTCTTATTTCTAAATTGCGTAGATTCAAGTAGCTTTTGAAATGATTGTTGAGGTAGCCCAAGACTAACCTTATTTTACAGAATTTCGCAGTGCTTCAGAAACAAATCTCACTATTAATTTCAGTCACTAAATTAACTTTCAATTTTCCGGTTTTATTCATGCTTTTGCTAAATTAAGTCAGAGTGTAGCGAAATTTATTACTTCTGACAAACTTTCAGTTTTCACACAACACGTGTCAACCTTCAGTTGCCACGCTTTAGTGCTAATTATATGTGCAATAACCTTTCTTTTTCAGTTATTATAGTAGTTGTCCATAGGACTGGCGACCGTAATATTCCCCAAATCTCAAATATCTAATTAACGCCAATTAATTGTTAACGTGACGACCGCACATTTACTTTCTTTATTAATTTTACCCTTTTCTCAAAATTAATTTCCACCAATTTCATTTGCATTTTTCCTTTCATTTAGATGTAACCCTTTCCTCCCTCTTTACCGACAGATTAACTTCGGTGACGATTGCTTTTCCCAAATTTCTATTAGGTACACGCGGTTTAATTTTTCACTGTCATTAAGGTCGATAAGTGAGGGGGAGGTTACAGGTGGGTTCAGGAGGGTAATACGGAACCCCGTGCTCGATCCCAACGGCGTCGTATCACTAGCAGTCGAGATGACAGGCATCTTATCCGCATGGCTGTAACGGATCGTGCAGCCACGTCTCGATCCCTGAGTCAACAGATGGGGACGTTTGCAAGACAACAACCATCTGCACGAAAAGTTCGACGACGTTTGCAGCAGCATGGACTATCACCTCGGAAACCGTGGCTGCGGTTACCCTTGACGCTGCATGACGAACAGGAGCGCCTGCGACGGTGTACTCAGCGACGAACCTGGGTGCACCAACGTCAAAACGTCATTTTTTGGATGAATCCAGATTCTGTTTACTGCATCATGATGGTCGCACCCGTGTTTGGCGAAATCGCGGTGAACGCACATTGGAAGCGTGCCATACTGGCGTATCACCCTGCATGATGGTATGGGGTGACACTGGTTACACGTCTCGGTCACCTCTTGTTCGCATTGACGGCACTTTGAACAGTGGACGTTACATTTCAGATGTGTTACGAGCCGTGGCTCTACCCTTCATTCGATCCCTGCGAAACCCTACTTTTCAGCATGATAATGCACGACCGCATGTTGCAGGTCCTGCACGGGCATTTCTGGATGCAGAACATGTTCGACTGCTGCCTTGGCCAGCACATTCTCCAGATCTCTCACCAATTGAAAACATCTGGTCAATGGTGGCCGAGCTACTGGCTCGTCACAATACGCCAGTCACTACCCTTGATGAACCGTGGTATCGTGTTGAAGCTGCATGGGCAGCTGTACCTGTACACGCCATCCAAACTCTGTTAGACTCAATGCCCAGGCGTATCAAGGCCGTTATTACGGCCAGAAGTGGTTTTTCTGGATACTGATATCTGAGCATCTATGCACCCAAATTGCGTGAACATGTTATCACATGTCAGTTGTAGTATAATATATTTGTCCAATGAATACCCGTTTATCATCTGCATTTCTTCTTGGTGCAGCAATTTTAATGGCCAGTAGTGTATTTCGGGGGGAACGGGCAGGCGAATCCGTCCAGCGAACATCCTGTCGTTCCCTGAGGTCCTTTCCCTCCTCTGTTCGATGTTGTCGCGCATTCTCATCCGCAAGAAGGAAGTCACAGCCTAACACAGGACTCGAAAGACGCACATGCGGAGGCAGCGCTGTCTCACAATAACCTTGGCCTGTGAGTGTGCAGTATTCAGAGATTTGCGAAGGTGCCAACAACGTAGGGACTGGACCGATGAGGAGTCGGCTAGTGCAAATTCAGTTTTTGTAGCGGTCCTGGACGTAATGAGCCCAGGAACTCTGTAGAACATGTTTTGGTTCAAAATGGTTCAAATGGTTCTGAGCACTATGGGACTTAACTTCTGAGGTCATTAGTCCCCTAGAACTTAGAACTAGTTAAACCTAACTAACCTAAGGAAATCACACACACATCCATGCCCGAGGCAGGATTCGAACCTGCGACCGTAGCGGTCCCGCGGTTCCAGACTGCAGCGCCTAGAACCGCTCGGCCACCCCGGCCGGCTGTTGTGTATCACTTTTAGTTCTTGGATCTCTGATCAGTTTTGCAAAACTAATTATCGTAGATTTTATGTGACACTTCGGCCGGCTGAACATGATTTGGTGTAGCAGGCGTTACGGTGTTGGGAGGCGTAATGTCGAATTTACGCATAGGCCTCCAAATTTCTGGAGAAGGTAAGTACACCCAGCGGTCGAAGCTGCTGTGATAGCTGTGTGTCTCTGCAGGAGTGCATCCGGCCGCAACTTTTTTTATGGATGACAATGCAGAACCGCATCAAACAGTGCAGTTGGAGGAGCTTCTGGAACGAGGGGTATTAGGCGAATGCACTTGCCTGTCCCGCAACTGAAATCCCATTCCACACGTTTGGGAGGCTCAGTGGTGGATACATACGGGGGGGGGGAGGGGGGGCGCTCCCCCCTCGCGGGGCCGCCCGCATTGCCACCCTCGCCGCCCCCGCCAGTCAGCCCGCACGATATTCTTTCGTTTCTTTCATCAGTCGACACGAGTGAATCGAATCATCGACGCTCAAGGTGTACGACGGCAGGAGAGCTAATGTTCATAGGCACTTTGCTCGTATTGTTCAAGAGGCAAAGGCAGTTATGGAACAGTTAGACGTGGAGATCAGTGTTCCTCGCCTTACAGGCAGACTGATAGGTGTCATGTATAATTTTGGTATTTCAATCGATTGTGAGCGAGCAGCGATGTTGTACAGCTGTATAGCACAAGTTAGGTTATTATCTTTGGTGTCTGCGAGAGTGCAGTGAGCAGATAATGTTACGCTGCGTTAGAGTGAGGAAGCAACGGTAATGTTATGTTTCAAATCTAAAGTCTCAATTTATCAATATGTTTAATGAATATGATTACATCAAGAATGTAACGAAACTGATTTGTCAAGGAGGAAGTTCAATAGAACTAAGTGTATACCAGAAGTGTATACCAGAAGGGAAACTACGATCATAACGATGATGCTATGACGTCAACGTATTTTTTCCGTTCGTCTTATTGCACATTTCTTTCAGTTATCTTGTGTACTACTGATAGGTGTCATGTATAATTTTGGTATTTCAATCGATTGTGAGCGAGCAGCGATGTTGTACAGCTGTATAGCACAAGTTAGGTTATTATCTTTGGTGTCTGCGAGAGTGCAGTGAGCAGATAATGTTACGCTGCGTTAGAGTGAGGAAGCAACGGTAATGTTATGTTTCAAATCTAAAGTCTCAATTTATCAATATGTTTAATGAATATGATTACATCAAGAATGTAACGAAACTGATTTGTCAAGGAGGAAGTTCAATAGAACTAAGTGTATACCAGAAGTGTATACCAGAAGGGAAACTACGATCATAACGATGATGCTATGACGTCAACGTATTTTTTCCGTTCGTCTTATTGCACATTTCTTTCAGTTATCTTGTGTACTACTGATAGGTGTCATGTATAATTTTGGTATTTCAATCGATTGTGAGCGAGCAGCGATGTTGTACAGCTGTATAGCACAAGTTAGGTTATTTATCTTTGGTGTCTGCGAGAGTGCAGTGAGCAGATAATGTTACGCTGCGTTAGAGTGAGGAAGCAACGGTAATGTTATGTTTCAAATCTAAAGTCTCAATTTATCAATATGTTTAATGAATGTGATTACATCAAGAATGTAACGAAACTGATTTGTCAAGGAGGAAGTTCAATAGAACTAAGTGTATACCAGAAGTGGAATGTCAGAGGTAAATATTATTGCGATGTTCCTTTTTTTTTATTGCTGCGCCATTGCACTAAACTGAGAGTTGCTAGATTTGAAGGGTAGGAAAGTGTATTGCTTGGATGTTAAGACGTTCATTAAATTTAAAATCAGCCTTAAACAGTTTCTCCCAGTACGCAAAAAAAAAGTATTGTTGTCGTTTATGCCCATATTTCATTTTTCACTTACCTTTCTCTTACAATTTTTAGTTGATCATAGTTTTTCCGAAACTACAAAACTAGCAGAGAACACACTGTACCTCACGAGTGTCTCTGTGCAGATATAGTACTTTGCAGATCTAACACAGCAGCGCGCAAGAGAGAGCACTACTGCAACACGTTATCCAGATTTGCGCAGAATAGAGGTAAGGACTAAACATTTTGATGTTTTTTTTTTTATTTTTATTCAGTCAGGGCCAACTTATGTCATTCAGAGACAGTTAGATATTCTGTGTTGTGTACAAAAAATGGTTCAAATGGCTCTGAGCACTATGGGACTTAACTTCTGAGGTCATCAGTCCCCTAGAACTTAGAACTACTTAAACCTAACTAACCTAAGGACATCACACACATCCATGCCCGAAGCAGGATTCGAACCTGCTACCGTAGAGGTCGCACGGTTCCAGACTGTAGTGCCTAGAACCGCTCGGTCACCCCGGCCGGCTGTTGTGTATCACTTTTAGTTCTGGTATCTCTGATCAGTTTTGCAAAACTAATTATCGTAGATTGTATGTGAAAGTAGATTGCTAACATTTACAGTATGAAACACTTTCCTTTACATTACGACAATTAATATGACAATGCTGTTTTGCCTTCTTATTACGACAGTACAAGTTTCATTACGATAGCTCAATTATTATTACAGCTGACATCTTCCAATCAGAAACAGTACTTCAGTCTTATTTTTATTTATTTAGAGAACTTTCACTATATATATATATGATTTTCAATTCCCCCCGAAGGGGGCGGGCCGGCAGCAGCTTACTACGCTGCTCTACAGCCTACAGACTTTTTGTAAATAAAGGAAGAAGAAAGAAACAAGGAAAAACAGGGGATAAAATGGCGATTTAAAGTGAAAAATGGCGTAAAATTGCGGAAAGTTAAAACAGAAAGCAAAGGGGGTTGGCAATGTAGATAAAAGACACAGGAATCAGACAAGTAACACAGTAGACACACAATTAAAAAACATGGCGACAGTCTGGTTTCTGTTCGCAGGTAATAAAAAGCACACCCAGCGACAGTATGATGGCTGTTCGCTACACTTCCCAAAAGACACAACACGGAGCACGCACTGGAAAACACTGCACGAAAAAGGCGGCACAAAGATGGCACTCCCGACCCAAGGCAGATGGGGGGTGGGGACCTGGAGTAGGGGGAAAAACGAGGAGGGAGGAGAGGAAAAAACGAAAAGGGGGGGGGAAACCAAGGAGGGAGAGGACTAATAAAGGGGGAGAGAAGGGCAGACGCGAGAGGGAATGAGAGGAGGCAGAGGAGGGAAATTTAGAAGGACGCGGGGGAGAGAAGGGGGCAAAGAGAGGGGAGGTGGGGAAGAAAGAGGATGGAAGGGGGGGGAGAGGGAGCCCGGGAAAAGGACAGAGGAAAGGAGGGGGAGTGAGGATCAGAGTTGATAGGAGGGATAAATGGAGGGAGAGAGGGCATCATCCGGGAGGGGGAGTTGATGGAAGCCACCTTGGGAAAGGAGATGTAGGGTGTAGAGATGGAGGGTAGGGGGGGACACAACGGTGAAGACGTGGCAGGGGGCGGGGATGGGAGAGGAGAGGAGCAACCAGGGGGTGAGTGGGTTCAAGACGGCGGGAGGTGTAGAGGATGCGGATATGTTCGAGGAATAGGAGCAGATGGGGGAAAGGAATGAGGATCCGCGTGGGGGACGGGAGGCGTATACGGAAGCCGAGGCGGAGTGCATGACGCTCAAGGATTTGGAGGGACTTATAGAATTTGGGTGTTTTCACTATACTGTAGCAGGTCTTTTTATATATGATCGAAGTTTGATCGACAGTATTATGAGAAGGAAAGTTGCTAGTCGCCATATAGCGGAGATGCTGAGTCGCAGTTAGAACAAAAAGACTCTCACAATTAAAGCTTTAGTCCATTAAAGCCTTCATCAACAATAAACACACATACGCACACACACTCACGCAAACGCAACTCACACACACGACTGCAGTTTGTAACATCGTAGATTAAGGGTCGACCTACGACAGACGCCGCTGCGAGCGCTAGGCGCGCGCGTTGCGCACGGGCCGCTAGACGCCGCCACGAGCGCAACCGTATACGAGTGCCGACGGAGTTCGGCCAGCTCTCATTTTGTTGGCATCTCATTTTTGCCTATTCTCTTATTTGATTAGTCGCTTAGCTCTTATTCGTTTATGGCTCATGTTATTGTGCTCTCTTTCAGCCATTCTGATTGTTTTGATTTACTCCCAACTGGGAAGTGCTCATATCCCCCTACTCCAGGTCCCCCCCCCCCCCCCCCCCAATCTGCCATGGGTCGGGAGTGCCATCTTTGTGCCGCCTTTTCATGCAGTGTTTTACAGTGTGTTTTTCCGGTGCGTGCTCCGTGTTGTGTCTTTTGAGAAGTGTAGCGAACAGCCATCATACTGTCGGTGGGTGTGCTTTTTATTACTTGCGAACAGAAACCAGACTGTCGCCATGTTTTTTTTTAAATGTGTGTCTACTGTGTTACTTGTCTGATCCCTGTGTCTTTTATCTACATTGCCAACCCCCTTTGCTTTCTGTTTTAATTTTCCGCAATTTTACGCAATTTTTCACTTTAAATGGCCATTTTATCCCCTGTTTTTCCTTGTTTCTTTCTTCTCCCTTTATTTACAAAAAGTCTGTAGGCTGTAGAGCAGCGTAGTAAGCTCCTGCCGGCCCGCCCCCTTCGGGGGGAATTGAAAATCAATAAAGAAAAAAAAAAGTGCTCATTTTGGCATTTCACTTTTGCATATTTCTCATTTTGCTAATAATATGCTCCTTAGCTTTTTACAGTTAAATTGATTAACATGTGCTGTTTGTTCATTTCAGCCTGTTCATATTTCGATGTTCTTTAAATACTGTAATAATTATCGGAAGCATTTCTGCCCTTAAACTTCTGTAAAGTATCCTCGATGTAGGATTTGTTCTGTGACACAGGTTTTTAGGTTTTGAATATAAATTATATACGAAACTAAAAGGAATTTATTGTTTCAGTTTGTACTACATCAGACGGCAATTTTGTAATATAAGGGAGAAATTTGAGAGGCGAACACATGGAAGTAGTCTTAAGTGATCCCCTTTAAAAATAAAATTTTGTGTGACACTGAAAGACGTGACACTGTAGGCACCGAAAATTTATGTATACGTCACAAGTCTCAGGCAACTGAAACCACACTGCGAGCAGCAGCACCAGTGCGTGATGGGAGTGGCGACTGGGTGGGGGTAAGTACGTGTGTTACCGGTCAGTGACACATCGTGCGGAAGACGGTGTGGCTGTGGAGTTTTGCACGGCGGTGTGCGGACCACACTGGTGTACTGGGGCGTGCAGCGTCGCAGACGGGTGCGTAGCGGCCGCCGGAGATTAGCGTGCTCCGGGAAACCCTGTAAGCGGCGCTGCGGGCCCAGGGGCTGTCCGGGCGCCTTCTCCACTTAAGCCCGGGGGCCCTCTGTCCTTGTGAGGCGTCTTACGTCTCAGATTTCTGCTGGCAGCTTGCACATACCTAAAGCGTGCTCGTGTGGAATTCACGCGACGCCTGCGTTTGTAGTCGGTTCTGTTTTTCGCTGTCGCGTAAACTGCACGCAGTGAAATTTACCCCCAAGGAAAGGTCGGGGGAATACTCACTAATCCCCCTGTCGGAACTGCGCTGCTTGCCTGACCGGTCGAAGGGCCGAGGGTCCAACATTCTGCGTGCTGTCTGTCTGTTCTGAGTCGTGTCTCCCTACCAATTTTGCGTAACGACGCTCTGAGCGTGTTTTTTAGGGAATTGACTAGTTTGAACCTGGGACCTGTTGCTGGTAAGGAGACGACAGACCACGCATGACATGTAGAGTTCAGAAGAGTTTAGTGAGACTAGCGATGATATAACCAAATACTTAATGATTTCAGCGTCAGATACAGTACACTCCCTGTAAAAGAATCTTAATACTAACTAAATTTAGTGGAAGGGGTTCAAGGGGCTTTCCTATTTTTAGTTAGCTGGTAAAATAACGTCGAAAAAGCAGTTAAGTTTACCATTGGAAATTTTATTCTACTCACAAAACATTGTTTATAAATTGCACTATTGATAAAAGGAAATATTTTAATACAGGATGATAAAATCCAACTGCGTTCAACAAAAATGTGAACGAATATTCCCTGAGTTTGTTTCCAAGTTCTACAATGGATTGAAGGATGACGTATGCCATATCACATCTATAATCTAGGTTTAAATTAAGTTTCACAGAAAACTATCAAAATGGTCTACAGTGACCCTCAATTATCTTTAATTACTTATCTAACTTGTCGTAAATTACAGTGGCTGATGTGGCTTCTCAATAACTATATAACAGAAAAATCATCGCGTTTCAGATTTTAACTTGCGTAGCAAATGTGAATACCATGAGCTTCAATTGACGATCGACACTAGTATTACGTAAAAAGGGGATGTAACAGATGAGACTTCTGCAGTTCTGAGTGAAGCCTTATCCACTCAAAAATGCGGCATCGCGTGCGTTCATTACCTTGTCGGTGTTCGTCAGGGGGCGGCGGGCAGCACAGCTCCACGCACCTCGCCGTCTCGGATGCAACTCTCCCCCAACTTCTCCGTACTACGATTTACCGAAGTTGGTTTAAAAAAAACTATCTGGCTGTGTTTTCATCTGACCAATTAGAGTCTCAATGTTAACCTTAAGCTCCGCCTACAAAAATTCTGTCTATCCAATGAGAAACGTTATACTTTTCGTGGTGGGGCAATGTTTTTAACGTTTGCAACGCAACAGAGACGCGAAAAAGTCTCACGCTAAAACTTGCAGCTGGTGTGGCCCTTTTAGTGTTATCGTAAGATCTATACTGTTGTTTTGGAGGGCTCTATCTTTTAACATGGGCTGGGGGCTGGTCCTGGTGGTTGGCTGGAAACGTGGGTGTCCGTCCCATATCGTAGGGCCTTCTAGCTTAACACGGTTCTGCTCTCGGCTTCTGTTCTCGTTTCTTCCCTCGGAACTGCGTCTGTTTCACGATGGGAAGGTATGACATGCATTTAAGCGTTCTTGTGTTAGTCTGTGGTATTGCATTTGCTCAATCGTTGATCGTATTACTTTGGTTAATTTAATGCCAGGATTTATTCGGAGCTATGTGACATACTGCCGGATTTGCTTATCATGTCAGGGTTTTCATGGAAGGTGTTGGATTTGCCTGACACCTTACAAGGGCTCTAACGTGGCGCAGATACTGCAACAAGGCTGTAACGCCAAAATTTTTAGAATCGGAAGTTAAGATAATTTATTTTATTTTCTGTCGGAAATTTTTAGTTATGATCATGAAGTACAGCGCAAGCCATAAAAAAAGAAATAATAAACATGGAATATGGAAATTGTTTGTCTTCTACTTGAAAAAAAATGGCTCTGAGCATTATGGGACTTAACTGCTGTGGTCATCAGTCCCCTAGAACGTAGAACTACTTAAACCTAACTAACCTAAGGACATCACACACATCCATGCCCGAGGCAGGATTCGAACCTGCGACCTTAGCAGTCCCGCGGTTCCGGACTCCCTTCTACTTGAAGAAGCATACTTAAAAGTAAATATGAAATGAAAAATGGCCCATGCTCGTCGATCAGGGTACTGCACATGTAGAATAGGTAAGACGCCTTGTACCGTGCTCACGTGTAGGTGAAAAAAGTTGTGCGTAGCTTCTGCTTCCACTGCTTCCTTCGTGTACGTGTGACTTTTAGTTGTGCCTCAGTCCCGCATCGGCTTACTGAGGGGTCGGCACGGTCAGGAACGGATGCGGCGTGATTAGTTTAGAGGCGAGACCACTGCTGGGGGGACCGGCGGACGACGCAGCCCGCCCGCATTCGGCCGAGCGTCGGTCGCCAGTACTGTGCACCGGCGCTCGGCTTCCCTCATCCACGCCACACGAAGGACCTCTGACCGAGGCACTCGACCGTGCGGAATCGCATATGTCATTCTTATACAGTAGCGTTTCAGTTAAAATTTCCCCTGCCAATGTTATGAGGGAAGAAGAGGATTTGGCAGTTCTCGTAAGAGCAGCATTTATTTTACTGCAAGAAACTGATCAGCAGGAAAAGAAGAAGAAACGACGGTGCTGGACGGTCTCTCTTTTAAAAAGTAGGGACGCGAGTCGTGGAAAAAAATATTAATGTCTACCTGAAAGCTGAGTTGAAAAATGAGCTATTTCATATTTTTTTTTCCTAACGAAAGCTACAAATGGTTCACATGGCTCTGAGCACTATGGCACTCAACTTCTGAGGTCATTAGTCCCCTATAACGTAGAACTAATTAAACCTAAGTAACCTCACACACATCCATGCCCGAGGCAGGATTCGAACCTGCGACCACAGCGGTCTTGCGGTTCCAGACTGCAGCGCCTAGAACTGCACGGCCACTTCGGCCGGCTGAAAGCTACAGATTTCGAATTGTTAGGGGATGTGTAGGCCCTAAAATATCCAAAGATAGGGCGTCTTCAAGGGGAGGAGTACCTGCAGCAGAAAGGTAATTCTCTCTTCCTGTTTTGTATCTTTCGCTTTGTCGTTCACGGCGAAAAAAAATGTCAGTAAAGACGCAATTTTCCTTTTCACACCGTGCGTATCACTTTCTCATAGCTGAGTTATTTCCCTCCGAGTGTCTAGTTTGTTTTTGTAATCGTAGTTCGCAGGGGCACGCCAGCACTACCGATCTCGGTTGAACTGTGTCACCGTTCACGCTGCCTCTACACTCCACTCCATACTGCACTGGTCTTACGCACAATAAACACACACCGACTCGTAGCGAGAGCAGGCATTCCCAGCAGGGCAAACGGAGACTGTCGAAATTAAACTTTTCAGGACACCTACAGGTCGCAGTCAGTATGTTTTATTGAGTGGCATAACTCTTTATTTTAACAACCAACTACTGTAAACTTTAAATTCCAGAGTTTTTGATGATGCTCTTACTAAACTGAAGAGCGAAACCGTTCAATAAAACGCACTACGTACAACTTGTGGATGCCTCGGAAAACTTACACAAACGCTTGTTCTAGAGACACGGCAAATCGCTACCGAACCGGCAACGAATATTCGACCCGGCATCCACACTAGCAGAGCCAGGTGACCGCCAACGCTTCGGTTTTGCCGCCAGCAGACAGAACCGCAACGAAGGCTAACGGCTTCGTTGGCTGCGATTCGCCGCCCGTACACACGAAGGCCGGTATTACACTATCATACTTCTTTGTCAAAGTTCATACGTCAAATACCTATGTCAAAGAAATCTGATGGTGTAATACGGAACTTTGTCAAATCTCGCCTGTCGTCAAATAAATATGATCAACTCTAAGGGACTCACCGTAGATTTTGGTCATAAAAGTCGTTCGTCTTCTGTTCACTGCAACGTGAAATGTAGCCGCCTGGAGCGCTGGAGTGGCTGCAGCCATTTGACGTCTCTGTAGTGTGTTGGAAACATGGCTTCAAAGTTAGTTTGTTCCTTCGACTCTTTTAACTTGCTTCGCCTAGGGTAGGTGTTTGAGCAATGTGGTCATACTCTAAAATAAAAAATTCTTTCTTAGTATTTCATTCTACTTTGTCTATTTTTGAAATATGGATACCACAAGTTAAAAAGCGCTTTATCTGTTTCGCCCTATTTATTAATTTTGTAGTTGTTGGAACGATAATTCCATCAAATTACTGAGAAATGGAAGTAGTTGTTATTGTCCACATAGTCTACTAAACATTTGTTGACCTTCACATATTCCCCCTTCAGTGCCTTATAAATCGATTCACACGTTTCTGGAGTTATTTTGATTAATGTGCTATGTGATATGCGAGTGCTGTGTTGTTAAGCCGGGCGGATTGGCAGTGCGGTTCTGGGCGCTACAGTCTGGAACCTAGGACCGCTACGGTCGCAGGTTCGAATCCTGCCTCGGGTATCGATGTGTGTGATGTCCTTGGGTTAGTTAGTTCTAAGTTCTAGGCGATTGATGACCTCAGAAGTTAAGTCGCATAGTGCTCAGAGCCATTTGAACCATTTTTGCTGTGTTGTAAACTGGAGTAACTGTGTATTGTATCACCGAAATCGCAGTGCCACAGTTCGCCTGTGTTCTGAACATATAGCATCTCTCAAGAGAGTACGCTATTTTGTAATACGAGAAGCCACTTTACTGAGCAAATACGGAAGTGCACTCTCATTCATTCGTAAGTCACTCATACATTAAGACATGATGACGTCCTCCACCACCAGCTCTCGTAACAAGTTTTGCTGAATGCTTTTACTATCTCGACGTAATACCTACGGCTTAGTCCAAGTACGTTTCCTCTTTTTCCGCCGCTATTCTTCGAAATACACACACAGCGCAAGTGTGGTACTAGCAGCTGCAGCGCATAACAACAATTTGTTGTCCGACATCTTGAAATTTGACGAAAATTATGACGACAGTGTAATACCCCTTTTTTGACGCCACGTCGAACATCTTTGTCAAAGAAATTTGACGAATGTATGATAATCTGATCCCGGCCAACTAAGCGGCTGGCTGTGGTTGGCTGGCCTTGGTCGGTCCAGTTTGTGGGCGCCTCCCTCCAGGAGTGGCCGGATGCCCTCCTTGCGCCGCATCCTGTTACTCCCTCACAAGGAACGCGTCTGCCCCCACTGACTGCGCGTACTGTCGTTCGTGTGAGAACGAGCGGAAGTCTTGTGAGTGTTGGCCCGAGTAGCAGTGTGGCATATACAGCTGGCGGTAGCGTCGCGTACACAAGATGTAAAAGGCCAGTGCGTAGTAGAGATGGGCAAAACTGTTCTTTTAAGAGATTGGATCAGAACTGTTCACTCCCTGAAATGAATTGGCTCTTTTTCATGACTCACCACTCATTTACAATAGAAAATAAATGGGAGGCACATTGCCCTTTAAACTTGGTTTATTGCAGTACTATACCTGTATTTTGATCTTATTTGATCCTATTTTGAAGTAACACAGATAATGAGTAAGAATTTTGTATTGTTTATTGAAATTTCCACGATATGACAAAGTTTTTGATTATTGATTTATTTTGCACTATCGTGGTTTTTTGGGTGATCGGAAAATGTTGTAACTTGAGATTTACATTAACAATATATTTGGCTATAATGTATTAAAATTTCATTAACCTCATACAAATACATCGCAAGCCATATATTTTTAAAGTGAACGTTTCCTTCCGAAGACGCCTAAAATCGCAAAATCCGTACCAGAATAAGAAAAAAGAATATAAATTTGACTGTAAAACGAAAGTGCTGCATATAGCCTTACGCAGAATAAAACAAGGAAAATACTGGTGTATCACATTTTGCGATACGTTTATCGGTTTGCTCGTAGTTAAAGCGTAAATTCGAGTGTCCATAATAAAAATCCTATAGTAAGAGGAGTCGTCAGGAACCTAATCTGATCAGTTTAAACAAATAAAAATAAAAGAAAAACAATTGATGTATACATAACATAATAATGTAATATACATAGCGGTATTACTACGAAGTAGAATATCCAGTGGGGACGAACTCCAATGCAGAGGCGCTGAGTCGAGCAGGTCGAGCCGCGAGCTGTATTACTGCGTGAGCTGAGACTGCAGAGACCAGAGTGACACCCGAGTCACTTTGCTCGACGCTCTGGCTAGAGTCGAGAACGGTGGGGTGAGCGTCGAGCGGGCGAGTTCCGAGGGTGGGGGGAGCGGTAAACTCACCCGCTCCGAGACAAATCGTCCGTTCCCTTGCGAGCAGGTTTTTGCAAGTAGTTCCTATGTTATCCGCTAGGTGGCTCTCTGTCCTGTTGCTCGCATCAACTGCCCAGAGGGCAGGACGTGCGACTGAAACGATCGCCGACAGAGTGCGATGCGAAGTTAAGCTGCGCCAGACACTGCACGCGGCAGACGACGCACAGAGACGGCACGGCATATGTGAAACACAAATACAATGGGGCACTGCACAATGCAGGCAGCCAAGGTAGAAGCAGGGCAGAGGCCGGCGCTGGCTGTGTTGTGTGGCGTGCACTGTGCTCTGACCAGCAGAGGCGCTGCTGATATGCTCCGACTCTCTCTCTCTCTCTCTCTCTCTCTCTCTCTGCCGTGGGAAACGTTTGGAGCTACCGTTCTTTTTTTCTGAATCACTGATTGTTCACTCCTTTGAAAGATTCAACTCTATGAATCAGTTCAAGAGCGGATCCCCCATCTCTAGTGCATAGGCAGGGCTGTCGTTTGTACTCAGGCGATTCGTGTGGGCCGCGCGGGATTAGCCGAACGGTCTGGGCCGCTGCAGTCACGGACTGTGCGGCCGATCCCGGCGGAGGTTCGAGTCCACCCTCGGGCATGGGTGTGTGTGTGCTTGTCCTTAGAATAATTTGGGTTAAGTAGTGTGTATGCTTAGGGACTGATGACCTTACCAGTTAAGTCCCATAATATTTCACACACATTTGAACATTTTTTGATTTGATTCGTGTGGAAAGCTTTCCGACGTGGTTATGGCCGCACGGCGGGAATTAACAGACTCTGAATTCGGAATAGTAGTTGCAGCTAGACTCGTGCGACATTCCATTTCCGAAATCGTTAGGGAATTCGAGATGCCGAGGTCGATTGCGTCAAATGCCAGGCGTTACCTCTGACAAGTGACACTGCAGTGGCCGGTGGCCTTCACTTAAGGGGGGGTAGGACGTCAAACGGGCCGACCTGGAGCAGGAGAGGCGCCACAGGACATTTTAATTTCCACTGTCTACACTTTTACAATTAAATTCATGATCCTTTGTCAGCATGACCAAGAAGGATTCAGGATTCACACTCACAACAGGGGAAGTTCAAAAACATAACAAAACAATTTTTTTTCACATGTGAAATTTCGTCGTTTTTTCCCTTGGTATTGGCTGCATTTGTTGCTGTAGGTACACGTTTCTTCATAAGTAAGAGAGATTCTTCAATGAATTTTGCATAGCATACAAATCATACTTACAGCTGCATGAAACTCTAGAGTTTCCAAAATCTGTTAAAAACTGTGGTGAAAATGGAGATAATTAACTATAAAATTCGAGTTTTCTTTAAACACGAAGCTTAAAACGTAACAGCCCATTCATTTTCCCATAGATTAAATAAATTCTAGAGTTTCATACACGTTTGAGTATGGTTTGTAAGCTGTGAAAAATTCATCGAAGAATCTCTCTTACTTATGAAGAAAAGTGTACCTATAGCAACAAATGCAGCCAACAGTAAGTGAAAAAAATCATGAAATTTCACATTTAAAAAATATTATATTTTCGTCTTTTTGAACTTCCACTGCTACCAGTGCGAATCCAGAGTCCTTCCTGGTCATGCTGACGAAGTTTTATGAATTTATTTGTAAAAGTGTAGACAGTGCAAATTGAAATGTCCTGTGGTGCCTCTCCTTCTCGAAGTCGGCCCGTTTGACATTCTCCCCCCCCCCCCCCCCCCCCTTAACGACCGAGAGCAGCGGCGTTTGCGTAGAAGTCTCATCGCAAACAACAACACTGCGTGAAGTAACCGCAGAAATCGCAGTGGGACGCATGACGGACGTGCCTGTTGGGACAGCGAGGCAAAATTTGGGATTAATCGGCTACGGCAGCAGACGATCGACGCGAGTGGCTAGACTGGTAGCTCGACACCGCCTGCAGCGCCCTTCCTGGGCTGGTGTCCACATCGGTTGCACCCCAGACGAGTGGCAGTGATACGGCGTGGAGTCAAGCGCCGTCACGCCAGCGACGGCCGGGAACGATAGGGAAGAGATGGCTGTGAGAAGGCGTGAGCCCATCTCAGGCTGACCGCTCCCTCTCCGGGACGGGAACGGGACAGCAGCGGCGCCCAGCTGAATAGTAGCTTCAACATTAGGCACTTGTGTAGAAGCGTCGACGATCGTTTCTTTGCTTGTACACTCTATGTAGCATAGACTAGGAAGTGTTTGTACCGCCGGCCGGGGTGGCCGAGCGGTTCTAGGCGCTACAGTCTGGAACCGCGTGACCGCTACGGTCGCAGGTTCGAATCCTGCCTCGGGCATGGATGTGTGGGACGTCCTTAAGTTAGTTAGGTTTAAGTAGTTCTAAGTTCTAGAGGACTGATGACTTTAGAAGTTAAGTCCCATAGTGCTCAGAGCCATTTTTTTAAGTATTTATACCGAAGAAAATTGCTTATTTTGTTTGTAGCCCTTTGCTTGCGACACATCTGTGTAATTGCCAAAGTTAAGTATTGTCATCCGCTCTTTGTAATAAAACTCATTAATACGATTTGTTTGATTGTATGAATTCCTAGACACCACATATTTCACAACGAGCGTGATACGTAGACCGTGGCCTGGTCAGATGAGTACCGATTTCAGGTGGTAAGGGCTGCTGGTAGGGTTCGAGTGTGCCGCAGACCCCACGAAGCCACGGGCCCAAGTTGTGAACAAGGTACTGTGTAAGCCGGTGGTGCCTCTGTAGTGGTCTGCGCTGTGTTTACACAGAATGGGCTCGGCCCTCTGGTCCAAATGAACGGATCGTTGAATGTGGACCGTTATACTTGGCCGTTCGTCGACCTTACGTTCGAAAACAACAATACACCGCGTCACTGGAGTAACATTGTTCGCCACTGGTTTGAAGATCATTCTGGACAATTCGAGGGAACGATTTGACCACCCAGATCGCGTGACACGAATCTCATCGAATATTCGTGGGAGATAATCGGTAGGTGAGTTCGTGTACGAAATCCTAAACCGGCAACGCCTTCGGAATTACGGACGGCAGTAGACGCACCACGGCTGACTGTTCCACTGTGCACGGGACTCGGCACGACTCGCCGAGTCCGTCTGACGCCGAGCTGCTGCAGCTCCCCCCCCCCCCCCCCCCCTCCCCACCAAGGTGTTTGGGTAGACCGGAAGCTCACATGGGGGAACCACATACAACACGTGACCAACAGGGCAAACGCGAGGCTCAAACAACTCTATCCTATGCTAAACAGGAACAGTACACTGAATAGGAGGGTGTCTAGGACATTATACATGAACTGATTAGACCGCTGATGACACACGCAGTTCCTGTCTGGCGATACGCAGCGTCCACACACCTCGACCGCCTCCAGAAAATACAGAACAAGGTATTACGTATCATAAGCAATGCTCCCGGATACACGCCGACAGCGGACCTTCACCGAGAATACCGACTGGAGACTCTCCAGGAGGTATTGAAAAATCTCGCCACACGACTGTCCAAGAAATCAAGTCACTCGAACAATCCTCACATCCTACACCTGGGCAACTACGATCACAACCATAGATGGAGACACAAGTGCCCAAAGACACTCCTTAGGGACTAACCATATATGGTAACTTCGTAACTACGCAAACAACACAATGAGGCGAGCCTCTGCTGGCTCTGAGCACTATGCGACTCAACTTCTCAGGTCATCAGTCCCCTAGAACTTAGAACTACTTAAACCTTACTAACCTAAGGACAGCACACACATCCATGCCCGAGGCAGGATTCGAACCTGCGACCGTAGCGGTCGCGCAGTTCCAGACTGTAGCACCTAGAACCGCTTGGCCACTTCGGCCGGCGAGCCCCTGCACATTAGCTACTGACTAGCTTACTAGCTGAGCCTCTGCCATGAGAACTGTCAATCGCAGGGAAGCGACACACGACACACAAACAAACCCCCAACACATGTCACACTGCCAGTTCCTTAGACGACCATCGAACTGCCAAACCCACAACGACATGGCTATGTTACAGCAGCAGCTGGCCCAGGAGGCATCGTCGACCCAGCAGCAGCAGCGCTCACCTCCTCCACAGGACTGATCACTGTATGACAATCTGGCATTGCTTCTATGGTACTGATGCATGATACCCGACCACTAACATAACCTTACCTTGCACGATCTGCCGCAGATAGCAAGAAACCGCTACTGCCCTTACTACTCAACCTGACACTGTCGCAGAGGCTTTTTTCCCTTGGCACTTGCCTTGGCACTTTTTTGCCTCTGCCCTTCAAACCGCTCTTCTTTCAAGCTTGACTCTGTCGACCTTTTTCGACCACTTCTATCACCCAGATGCGCCCGTATTAATGGGTAACCCAACCCAGACGTACGGACAACATCGCAGTTCCTCGCTCTTGCGATCTCCTCAATTCTGGATACTAACAATGCAGAGGTGACAGTAGACCTTTTGAGTTGGTCACCATACTTGTGCGAGCGTGGAGGGGCTCAACCTATGGTGGGGCTGCAGCGCGCCGGCCAGTAGGGCGTCCGACACGGCACTGCGACGTACCCCGCGCCTTTTGTCACCTCTGCCTCTGTACTCGCTAGCGGAGGTCCGGCACACACTCCTGTTTCACGTCTGCTGCAAACACGTGTTGCGAAGCTGACGTGGTCGACGACATGCGACACTGTTTTTGCGTCACAAGGAAAACTTACGAGCCGCCACATTGCATCTAGTTAAGCTCCACATTTGAGCTATTTTCGTCACACAGTAGTGGGCACGAATACAAGCTGCTCCAGGGCATCTGCAAATTAAGGATCTCTCCTAAACGCGTCGTGTCTTTATTATGATTTCTTACAATAAAATTAATTACACCAACCTACACTACTGGCCATTAAAATTGCTACACCACGAACATGACGTGCTACAGACGCGAAATTTAACCGACAGGAAGAAGATGCTGTAATATGCAAATGATTAGCTTTTCAGAGCATTCACACAAGGTTGGCGCCGGTGGCGACACCTACAACGTGCTGACATGAGGAAAGTTTCCAACCGATTTCTCACACACAAACAGCGGTTGACCGGCGTTGCCTGATGAAACGTTGTTGTGATGCCTCGTGTAAGGAGGAGAAATGTGTACCATCACGTTTCCGCCTTTGATAAAGGTGGGACTGTAGCCTATCGCGATTGCGGTTTATCGTATCGCGACATTGCTCCTCGCGTTGGTCGAGATCCAATGACTGTTAGCAGAATATGGAATCGCTGGGTTTAGCAGAGTAATACCGAACGCCGTGCTGGATCCCAACGGCCTCGTATCACTAGCAGTCGAGATGACAGGCATCTTATCCGCATGGCTGTAACGGATCGTGCAGCGACGTCTCGATCCCTGAGTCAACAGATGGGGACGTTTGAAAGACAAGAACCATCTGCACGAACAGTTCGACGACGTTTGCAGCAGCATGGAGTAGGAGCTCGTAGACCATGGTTGCGGTTACCCTTGACGCTGCATCACTGACAGGAGCACCTGCGATGGTGTACTCAACGACGAACCTGGGTGCACGAATGGCAAAACATTTTTTCGGATGAATCCAGGTTCTGTTTACCGCATCATGATGGTCGCATCCGTGTTTGGTGACATCGCGGTGAACGCACATTGCAAGCGTGTATTCGTCATCGCCATACTGGCGTATCACCCGGCGTGATGGTATGGGGTGCCACTCGTTACATGTCTGGCTCACCTCTTGTTAGCGTCGACGGCACTTTGAACAGTGGACGTTAGATTTCAGATGTGTTACGACCTGTGGCTCTACCCTTCATTCGATCCCTGCGAAACCCTACTTTTCAGCATGATAATGCACGACCGCATGTTGCAGGTCCTGTACGGGCCTTTCTGGATGCAGAACATGTTCGACTGCTGCCTTGGCCAGCACATTCTCCATATCTCTCACCAATTGAAAACATCTGGTCAATGGTGGCCGAGCAACTGGCTCGTCACAACACGCCAGTCACTACTCTTGATGAACTGTGGTATCGCGTTGAAGCTGCATGGGCAGCTGTTCCTGTACACGGCATCCAAGCTCTGTTTGACTAAATACCCAGACGTAGCAAGGCCGTTATTACGGCCAGAGGTGGTTGTTCTGGGTACTGATTTCTCAGGATCTATGTACCCAAATTGCGTGAAAAGGTATTCACATCTCAGTTGTAGTATAATATATTTGTTCAATTAATACCCGTTTATGATCTGCATTTCTTCTTGGTGTAGCAATTTTAATGGCAGTAGTGTATTTGTCTTATTACGCATTGCTGGTCGTCGAGTCAACGTCAGTTAGACACAAGTGCATCGGTAACTTTTCTTAATAGTACTATGTACGAACAGTTAGGCACGCCGCGCCCTTCTAAATCTGGCAAGCACCTCACTGCCTATAATGGACAGGAAATTTCTGTGCTTGGACAGTGTTGTTTCCCTGCCGCTTACAGATCTCAAGGTAGCACAGTGAATTTTACTATGGTGTAATCAAGAGACAATAAGAATATATTCGGATTAGATGCCACAACAACGTACTTTCCATATCGGCTTGTGGTCCAAAAGACACTGTCGCTAGCGTGCTTAAAGAATTTTCTAAATATTTTCAGAATGAATGGAAAAAACTAATAACTTTGTAGCGTATGTTAGATTGAAAGACAAGGCACAACCTAAGTTTTTCCGAGCCCGCCTCATTCCAATTGCATTTAGAGACAAAGTAGAAAGTGAATTTGAGGAATTGCAAGATAATGCTGCAAGCTAGTCAATGGGCAAATCCTCTCCTTTTATTGCCTAAGCCTCCTGGTCGCATTCGCATTTGTGTTGACTTGAAGTCTATAGCCAACCCACAGTCAGTGGTTGACATCCGTTACTTCGCTCTGAGGGGCTCATCGACAGGCTTGGTGCAGGACGTTACTTTTCTCAGACAGATTTGCGGGGTGCCTACTTGCAAATTCCATTGGAGGAAGAAGCACAGAAAGTGTTTGTTGTAAATACACACTGTTCAAGTATTTGCGTTTGCCCTTCGGCAGTGCTTACGCACCCGCCATTTTTCCAGGTTACTGGGAACAGCTTACTGCAAAAGTGCCATTTTGATAAACTACCTCGACGATATTGTTGTCTCGGGTCGTACACCAGAGGAACACATTGCCAATTTGCGTATTCTTTTTCGAATGTTGTCAGAAGCAGGGCTCAAGAGTCGTCTCGAAAAGTATGACTTTTTCGAAAGTGAACTACAGTACTTAAGTCATGTGATAAACAGTCAGGGTGTGCATCCCCTCCAATCTCATTTGCTTGCAATCCGTGACCTATCTGCTCTTCTAGATGTGTCTGAACTGCATTCAGCACTAGGCAATTGACGTACTGCATTCGGTTCATACCGAATGCCGCTCAGACCTTCTGCGTGGACTAAAGATAACCAAGACGTGTTTTAGGAACTCAAAAATGCTTTGCTTAGTGACAGATGTTTGGTGCATTTTGACGCTGCCAAGCCTGTTCTTTTGCAAGTCGACGCTTCTTCCTACGGACTGGGCGCTGCGCTTCGGCACAGAAATGGTGCGCAAGACAGACCTATCGCTTTTGCCTCGAAGTTGTTAACTCAAACTCAGTGCAGTTGTTCTCAAATAGCAAAGAAGAGTCTCGCCATTGTGTATGGGGAGACAAAATTCCATCACTATCTGCATGGTCGCAAGTTTTATTTAGCGACAGATCAGAAGCCTTTGAAGTCCATGTTTCATCCGTCAAAACCGGTTCTTATACACACTGCTACAAAATTGCAAGGTTGGGCTTTGTCGCTTCTCCCAGTATCAATATGAAATTAAGCACGGCAATGCAGACGCCCTATTTCGCCTTCCCATTGGCCCAGACTGTGATTTTGATGCATCTGCCGCATCTTGCCGCCAAATCGATGCGCAGGACTCTGGACTGCTGGAATCTAGAGAAAAACAGCACAGGCCGCGGAAGCAGACACAGATCTCAAGATTTTGTTGCATTACATTCGCACGTCTTGGCCTCGTTCATTGAACAGTGTCCAGAACTCAGTAGTGCTCCAATATTTTCCACGTTGGCATAGCCTTCCAGTTCAACACGGTGTGATTCTAGTTCAAAATGAGAGTGTACAATCGCATATCCTTATTCCCAAAGTGTTGCAAAAGGATGTCTTGCGATTGTTTCACCAAGGACATTGGGGAATTGTTCGGACTAAACAGTTAGGGTGACGGCACTGTACTTGGCAGGGCATGGTCCCTCATATCGAACAGATGACATCAATGTCGTGCATGCGCTGAAAACCAATCGGCTCGCCGGCGGTGGTGGCCGAGCGGTTCTAGGCGCTTCAGTCTGGAACCGCGCAACCGCTACGGTCGGAGGTTCGAATCCTGCCTCGGGCATGGATGTGTGTGATGTCCTTAGGTTGGTTAGGTGTAAGTAGTTCTAAGTTCTAGGGGACTGATGACCTCAGAAGTTAAGTCCTATAGTGCTCAGAGCCATTTGAGCCAATCGGCTCCGCGACGGACTTTCGCAGCTCGGCAGCGAGTGCATATTGACTTTGCCGGACCATTTTGGAATACTCGCTGGCTCACTGTGGTACACTCTTCCAGTAAGTTCCCATTTGCGGCGCTTATGAATTCTGCTGCATCACGTAGCACTACTCAAGTGTTGTCCTCCGTATTTTGCATAGAAGGTTTGCCGGAAGCACTCGTGTTGGACAACGGACCTCACTTTACTTCACGTGACTTTGAACTGTTTTGTGAACGAAATGACATGCTGGGTTCCACCTCCAGTCCAATGGAGAAGCGGAACGCTTCGTACGCACTTTTAAAGAACAGATGACGAAGCTTCGCATTACTGACATGGAGGAAGAGGCGCTGCAGCTCTTCCTGTCCTCCTGTCGCTCCCACCCAGGAGACGGACTATAACCGGTGGAAGTTCTGCACGGCCTCCACCACTGTCGGACGCTGCTGCACTTGTAGACCCAACGCAGTGTCCGACGCCGCCAACAGTGTGCGCCGCGCGATCTCGTTCTTTCCAGGGCTTATGGCCACCGTGGGCGCTGGGAAAGAGCCGTGATCCAGGAACGCATTGGCTCTTCTCCGTGTTTGATTGGAGGTCCCGATGGTGTGCAGCGCCCCCACCAGAACCAAACTAGTGCGTGTCACTTTGCCCGCGATTCTGCTGCTTTCCTCCCCGCAGATTCGCGGCGTCAAGGGTCCGCGCCACCTTCCCAGCCGGCCGCAGATGCGACCGCCGCCCCCGCCGCCCCCGCCGCCCCCACTCGCCGATCCGACGGTCCTGGACCCGCCGTCGCCGTCATCAGGTACGCCCTCTGGCCTGGACGTGCGCCCTGGCAGCAGTTTTTCGGAGGATGTTTCTGTTGGCTGGCAATGTGGATGGCGGGGTACGGTCCGGACTGCGCCGTCCTCCAGACTCACGGCTCCCACCTCGTCTCTACTAGAGATGGGGGATCCGCTCTTGAACTAATTCATAGTGTTTAATCTTTCAAAGGAGTGAACAATCAGTGATTCAGAAAAAAAGAACGGTAGCTCCAAACGTTTCCCATGGCAGAGAGAGAGAGAGAGAGAGAGACGGAGCATATCAGCAGCGCCTCTGCTGGTCAGAGCACAGTGCACGCCACACAACACAGCCAGCGCCGGCCTCTGCCCTGCTTCTACCTTGGCTGCCTGCATTGTGCAGTGCTCCATTGGATTTTGTGTTTCACATATGCTGTGCCGTCTCTGTGCGTCGTCTGCCGCGTGCAGTGTCGCACTCTGTCGGCGATCGTTTCAGTCGCACGTCCTGCCCTCTGGGCAGTTGATGCGAGCAACAGGACAGAGAGCCACCTAGCGGATAACATAGGAACTACTTGCAACAACCTGCTCGCAAGGGAACGGACGATTTGTCTCGGAGCGGGTGAGTTCACCGCTCCCCCCCCCACCCTTGGAACTCGCCCGTTCAACGCTCACCGCTCCGTCTCGACTCTAGCCAGAGCGTTGAGCAAAGCGACTCAGGTGTAACTCTGGTCGCTGCGGTCGCTACTCGACTCAGCGCCTCTGCATCGGAGTTCGTCCCTACTGGATATTGTTCTTCGAGGTAAAGCCGCTATGTATATTACATTATTATGTTATGTATACATCAATTGTTTTTATTTTATTTTTATTTGTTTAAACTGATTAGATTAGGTTCCTGATGACTCCTCTTACTATAGGATTTTTATTATGGACACTCGAATTTACGCTTTAATTACGAGCGAACCGATAAATGTATCGCAAAATGTGATACACCAATATTTTCCTTGTTTCATTCTGCGTCAGGCTATATGCAGCACTTTCGTTTTACAGTCAAATTTATATTTTGCGATTTTAGGCGTCTTCGGAAGGAAACGTTCACTTTAAAAATATATGGCTTGCAATGTATTTGTATGAGGTTAATGAAATTTTAATACATTATAGCCAAATATATTGTTAATGTAAATCTCAAGTTACGAAATTTTCCAATCACCCAAAAAACCACGATAGTGCAAAATAAATCGATAATCAAAAACTTTGTCATATCGTGGAAATTTCAATAAACAATACAAAATTGTTACTCATTATCTGTGTTCAAGATCAAAATACAGGTATAGTACTGGAATAAACCAAGTTTAAAGGGCAATGTGCCTTACATTTATTGTCTACTGTAAATGAGTGGTGAGTCATGAAAAAGAGCTAATTCATTTTAGGGAGTGAACAGTTCTGATCCAATCTCTGAAAAGAACAGTTTTGCCCATCTCTAGTCTCTACGTCCGGCGTCTTGCTCCCCTCCCCACTGTCGTTCGTATCTTCCCTACACGACAACGGTGCAGCATTTTGGTGGGGGGGGGGGGGGGGGAGAGAATGTGCTGGCGTTAAGCTGTCGCCAGCACACAGGTCGCCAAAGATGAAGCGCGAAGATCGACAGTAGGCGCTGGACCGAGCGCGCCTATCACGAGAGAGGATGAAACTTCCCCTTAGAAAAATTAATGAATTACTGTGCTGGTAAACCCCTTACGTTATTTGATTTTCAAACAGCTGAGAAGAACTGAACCTACTCAGACATTTCTCTCATTACTAATTCTGATGATCACTAAACTGACACACAATATTTTTAGCGCAACGCAATCTGACTTTCAATAATCCCTACAAAAGAATGGCCCTGACTAACATTAACCTATACCTTTCACGAATAACTTACCTCACAAAAATCTTCGTTACTCTAACTACTGCAATACAGCGAGCGCCACTACTGCCAGCTAAATAAAAGATTCTAACTATTGAAGGCACTAACTACTGATAGGTATACTTAGCAAATGAAAGATTTTGACAGAGAACAAACAATGTATTTACCTTAATAGTGTTCCAAAGTCATTATATATATATATATATATATATATATATATATATATATATATATATATATGTATATATATATATCAGTTCATGACATCCAATCTAACAAATTTACTCTCTCTGATGGACACACGTCCAGATCATCCGCTCTCAAAACTCCGCCATCTCTCTCCCCACATCCACCACTGCTGGCGGCTCACCTCCAACTGCGCAACGCTACGCGCTGTTCACATCTAACTGCCCAACACTACAATAACAATGTTCCAACAATGCAAATCAGCCACAGACTGCACACAGCACAGTCAGTGATCTTCATACAGAGCGCTACGTGGCGTTACCAACATAAAAACCTAAACAGCCTACTTACAAGGATAGAGAAGCACCAACAAGCAACACGCCGCAACGCCCTCTCGACAACAAGTATTTAGGCCGCCGCCGCTGGCGAGAGAGATTTTATTATCAAAGGCTACGACACTACATAGCGATCATATTAGTGACTATAGCGGAATTTATAGTGTACCAGCAGTGAGACCTAAGTTTGTAATACCAAGATTATCGATACTGTCTCCAACAGCGCTGTTACTAACGACCTTGTACTACAGAACTTGGACTCTATCCCAGCTAAGTAGATGTTCATGTGACTTAAAGAACCGTATTAATCCTTCCGTGCATTTGTTCTGTACAACGAGGATACCGACCACGCATAACAACGTCGTCCCTGGGCTTCCTTGGTGTCCAGGAACCTACAGTGGCGATGAGGACACTGCGGTTGTTATTACAAGCGCTCATTTTTCTATAAAAACCCATTACACACCAAAATCTAATGTAGTCTGTATCATGGCTGGGTGGATGAAGTATCACGACGTTGTTATAAGTGACTGGTCCTGTGGTCGTGTGTAAGAAGACCAGAAGAAGAAGAATAATGGGCTATTCCTACCGGAAAACATAAGAGTGATAATTGTATGCCGATCCAGCTGTGGCAAGACAAACCTTCGCATGTCACTACTAACACATCCAGATGGAGTCCCTTTTGAGCATGTACGTGTGTTTTCAAAAACGCTGTTTCAACCGAAGTACCAGCTACTGCAAAGATACTGTATGTGTTGCTGGTGTAACATACTCGACATTCAGTCAAAGCACTCAAATTCCGCCATCAGAAAAAGTAAATCCAAACACGATGTTCTTATTTGATGATGTTGCTGTGGAACACCAACATCAAGTTCTACGATATTTCTGTTTTGGTTATAATATGGGTATTGACGAAACAGTTGGTGAGCGATAATTCAAATCTCATTAGAGCTTTCAGACAAGACAATCTGAATCTAAAACACATTTGCCAGGCACATGTAGGAACTGACATGTCATTCAATGATTTTGTGAAGATACACTCCTGGAAATTGAAATAAGAACACCGTGAATTCATTGTCCCAGGAAGGGGAAACTTTATTGACACATTCCTGGGGTCAGATACATCACATGATCACACTGACAGAACCACACGCACATAGACACAGGCAACAGAGCATGCACAATGTCGGCACTAGTACAGTGTATATCCACCTTTCGCAGCAATGCAGGCTGCTATTCTCCCATGGAGACGATCGTAGAGATGCTGGATGTAGTTCTGTGGAACGGCTTGCCATGCCATTTCCACCTGGCGCCTCAGTTGGACCAGCGTTCGTGCTGGACGTGCAGACCGCGTGAGACGACGCTTCATCCAGTCCCAAACATGCTCAATGGGGGACAGATCCGGAGATCTTGCTGGCCAGGGTAGTTGACTTACACCTTCTAGAGCACGTTGGGTGGCACGGGATACATGCGGACGTGCATTGTCCTGTTGGAACAGCAAGTTCCCTTGCCGGTCTAGGAATGGTAGAACGATGGGTTCGATGACGGTTTGGATGTACCGTGCACTATTCAGTGTCCCCTCGACGATCACCAATGGTGTACGGCCAGTGTAGGAGATCGCTCCCCACACCATGATGCCGGGTGTTGGCCCTGTGTGCCTCGGTCGTATGCAGTCCTGATTGTGGCGCTCACCTGCACGGCGCCAAACACGCATACGACCATCATTGGCACCAAGGCAGAAGCGACTCTCATCGCTGAAGACGACACGTCTCCATTCGTCCCTCCATTCACGCCTGTCGCGACACCACTGGAGGCGGGCTGCACGATGTTGGGGCGTGAGCGGAAGACGGCCTATCGGTGTGCGGGACCGTAGCCCAGCTTCATGGAGACGGTTGCGAATGGTCCTCGCCGATACCCCAGGAGCAACAGTGTCCCTAATTTTCTGGGAAGTGGCGGTGCGGTCCCCTACGGCACTGCGTAGGATCCTACGGTCTTGGCGTGCATCCGTGCGTCGCTGCGGTCCGGTCCCAGGTCGACGGGCACGTGCACCTTCCGCCGACCACTGGCGACAACATCGATGTACTGTGGAGACCTCAAGCCCCACGTGTTGAGCAATTCGGCGGTACGTCCACCCGGCCTCCAGCATGCCCACTATACGCCCTCGCTCAAAGTCCGTCAACTGCACATACGGTTCACGTCCACGGTGTCGCGGCATGCTACCAGTGTTAAAGACTGCGATGGAGCTCCGTATGCCACGGCAAACTGGCTGACACTGACGGCGGCGGTGCACAAATGCTGCGCAGCTAGCGCCATTCGACGGCCAACACCGCGGTTCCTGGTGTGTCCGCTGTGCCGTGCGTGTGATCATTGCTTGTACAGCCCTCTCGCAGTGTCCGGAGCAAGTATGGTGGGTCTGACCACCACCACATTTACATCTACATCTACATCTACATTTATACTCCGCAAGCCACCCAACGGTGTGTGGCGGAGGGCACTTTACGTGCCACTGTCATTATCTCCCTTTCCTGTTCCAGTCGCGTATGGTTCGCGGGAAGAACGACTGTCTGAAAGCCTCTGTGCGCGCTCTAATCTCTCTAATTTTACATTCGTGATCTCCTCGGGAGGTATAAGTAGGGGGAAGCAATATATTCGATACCTCATCCAGAAACGCACCCTCTCGAAACCTGGCGAGCAAGCTACACCGCGATGCAGAGCGCCTCTCTTGCAGGGTCTGCCACTTGAGTTTGTTAAACATCTCCGTAACGCTATCACGGTTACCAAATAACCCTGTGACGAAACGCGCCGCTCTTCTTTGGATCTTCTCTATCTCCTCCGTCAACCCGATCTGGTACGGATCCCACACTGATGAGCAATACTCAAGTATAGGTCGAACGAGTGTTTTGTAAGCCACCTCCTTTGTTGATGGACTACATTTTCTAAGGACTCTCCCAATGAATCTCAACCTGGTACCCGCCTTACCAACAATTAATTTTATATGATCATTCCACTTCAAATCGTTCCGCACGCATACTCCCAGATATTTTACAGAAGTAACTGCTACCAGTGTTTGTTCCGCTATCATATAATCATACAATAAAGGATCCTTCTTTCTATGTATTCGCAATACATTACATTTGTCTATGTTAAGGGTCAGTTGCCACTCCCTGCACCAAGTGCCTATCCGCTGCAGATCTTCCTGCATTTCGCTACAATTTTCTAATGCTGCAACTTCTCTGTATACTACAGCATCATCCGCGAAAAGCCGCATGGAACTTCCGACACTATCTACTAGGTCATTTATATATATTGTGAAAAGCAATGGTCCCATAACACTCCCCTGTGGCACGCCAGAGGTTACTTTAACGTCTGTAGATGTCTCTCCATTAAGAACAACATGCTGTGTTCTGTTTGCTAAAAACTCTTCAATCCAGCCACACAGCTGGTCTGATATTCCGTAGGCTCTTACTTTGTTTATCAGGCGACAGTGCGGAACTGTATCGAACGCCTTCCGGAAGTCAAGGAAAATGGCATCTACCTGGGAGCTTGTATCTAATATTTTCTGGGTCTCATGAACAAATAAAGCGAGTTGAGTTTCACACGATCGCTGTTTCCGGAATCCATGTTGATTCCTACATAGTAGATTCTGAGTTTCCAAAAACGACATGATACTCGAGCAAAAGACATGTTCTAAAATTCTACAACAGATCGACGTCAGAGAGATAGGTCTATAGTTTTGCGCATCTGCTCGACGACCCTTCTTGAAGACTGGGACTACCTAGAGACAAGGCCGCGGCGCGAAATTCATAGCAGGTCGTGACGTCACTCCAAGCGGGCCACCATGTTGTGTTTCGAAGCGTTTGTTTATCTACACGTTTGTTGGATCGAGTGCTATATTCGTGCTTAAAACTAGCGATTACAGTGTTTACGTGTAGTGAAGCTACTGTGAACATGGTTTACAAGTGTTGTGTGCCAAGGTGTCGTGGGAATTACGGAACTCGACCGAAAGTAATGTTTTCCTTTCCGAAAGATGCGAATCTGCGTTGAAAATGTCTTTCAGCGATTCATCGGGCCAATTTCCAACCCACTGAGCACACGAAGGTATGTAAAAACTATATACCTAGTACAATTATTACTTTTTTCTGGTGGAATATCTTGCATTTTGGATACATTTGACTAAAATTGTGAGCTAAAGTTCGCAGTAAATAGGCCTAGTATTCGTTATCAAGTGGCTTTATTTTGATTTTGAAAACGAAATATAAATTTGTGGCTCGTGTTACTTTTTATTCGTGTTTAAATTTCTCTGCAGTTCGTATTTTGTTACGCATTACCGATACGTTTTATTCTCTGTTTGTGAGTGGGTGTTGTTTTTCACTCTCGCATTAGTTAGCATGAGTGCTAACAAATGTTGAAACTGCTGTTTTCATGTTTCAAAAGCGATCTCTCTGTATGAAGCATATCTGTGTTATTTTTCGATGTGTCAAACAATGGAACAAATTAATCTAGATAAAGGTTAAATTTATTATTGACGTTTTTAGCTTGACACATTGTCTCATTCCAACTGCTGCAAATGTCTGCTGAAGATTTGTAGATTTTCACTGTTGACTTATGCTCAAAATCTGCCATATTTTTACAGGAAAGAAAATTTACATTACAATAACAACGCATAATTGTTTTTGTGAGGTGAGTTAAAAGTGATTGTTTGCTTGGGGAATGTACTCAGCTTTCCTGAGGGAGCTCTATAAACAGTTACACAATATTTATTTAGGATACTGAAGGCAGAGGAATTTAATATTATACACTGTATTAGTGCAGAATTTTTCAAGTGGGTGTAAATAATAGTTGTCTGGTCCAGAAAGAATGTACTTTATCACAGTGCATTTTTCACAAATGTACCTGATTTTACCATGTATATCGCAATATTATTTACATCCCGCACTCGTACGTTTTCACTGGCTATTGATAAGTCTTATGCAATTACATTACCGGTAAAAAGAATTATAAACTATAGTTTCTGCTATATCGCGATTGATAAAGTTACTTATTTTAACCATTCGGCAAAGTACTCTCCTCTTATCTTGGTATCATTTGCCAAGATCTCGTTTCGTTATCTCCAGCGGTTTACGAGATATGACAGGCGTTATGAATATTTCATTCCCGCGCGTTGCGATCGGAAGTAAGTTGCAGCAGATGCTCAATTTTTTCGAGATTGGAAGCAGATATTGATCCAAAGTTTTACGAAAATTTCAAAACCTCATCTGTATTTCATACTCAGCAATAGAATGTGTAATATGCATCAAACACAAATTCATAGCGACCCCTATTAATGATGGCAACGTTCTCAAATTTGATACTCATCTGTGAAATACCACAATAGTTATGACCATTATCGAAATGATTGGCACTTCATCATGAAGCTGCCATATAAAGCTAAAAGTATTTCAGAAATTAATTATTTTTTACGGAATAGGTTCCGTAAAACCGTTTGACAAAGATTTGCAGGCCGTGCGTCTCGATTCTTTAAGCGCAGCGCCAAGCCAACCCTGGCCCGCTTTGCGTGACGTCACAAGAGCGCGCCGCGGCCTTGGTGGTCTGACACACCGGTGTCAATGTGTTCTTTTTTCCATTTCCAGGAGTGTATGTGCAGATTGCTGGAATCTCACGCAATATGGGTTTCCTGTTATTGATAAATCAAGAAAACTGAATGACAGTAGGTATAGATGGAACTTCCAGGGGTAACTACATGGCCAGTTCCTTTTGCTGCCTTCCTTGCTGCCCAAAATTCCCTCATTCGCTTGCTATGTTTCTGTTTCCGGTCCTCTGTCCATGCTTTTTGTCGGCTTTGTGTCTTCGGCTTCATCTTGATTGCCTTTTTGGTTGCCCATATTTCTTTCATCTTCTGGCTGTGATCTTGCTTGCGTTCTTCGGTCCATTTTATGCCTGTTCGTTTGTCACATTGTATCTCATGTAGTTTACTTTTCTTAATGATGTTTCAGAATTTTATTCTGTCGTTTACGTGTCTGCTGTTATGTTGAGTTGGTTCAGGTCGTTTTCTACCTCTGCCACCCATTTGTTGTTTCTAGTGGTTACCCAATCAAAGATCTGTTTGGTCAGCCTGTGTGATGGCATTCGTATAGGTGTCCATAGAATTGTAGTCTGCGTTTTCTAATCTTTTCTGTGATTGTCTCCGTGTGTTTGTACAGTTCCTCTGTAGGTTTCTTGATCCATATTCCATTGTTGTTAGTTGCGCCAAATATTTTCCTAAGTATTTTCTGTTCTACTTTTTCTAATTGTCTGATACGTGTATGCCCTAGGATTAACGTGGTCTCTGCTGCATATAGTGCCTCGGGGAGCACCACCGTGTCGTAATGGCGTAATTTGGCTTTTTGTGAGATAGACTTCTTGTTGTAATGATTCCACACTACTTTGTATGCCTTGTCCAGTTTATCTTTCTTTCTTCGTTTGAGTCTCTGTTATGTCCACTCATTTGTAGTGTTTCACCGAGGTATTTGAAGTTTGCCGTTTTGTAAATCGTGCCATACTTTGTGTTCAGAGATGAGAGTTTCTTTGTGCTCATAAACTGTGTCTTTTCGTAAGAGATCTGTAGTCCAGTTTTGGAAGCGATTTCGTGCAGTTTTTCAATAGCGTCTTTTGTTTCCTTTATACCTTTCGTGACAGTCGCCAAATCGTCTGCAAAAGCCAGGCATTTAATCTGTAGGTTTCCTAAGATTATCCCCTGTTGTGATATTTCCCATTCTTTTATGACCTTATCTAACACCAGATTGAAAAGGAGAGGTGAGAGGCCATCGCCTTGTCGGACACCTGTGCGAATTTCAAAGGGCTCTGATAGTTCCCCACAGAACTTTACTTTGGAGGTCGTGTTGGTTAAAGTTTGCTCTATGATGCCCGTGTTCTGTTGTCTACTTTGTATTCTGCTAGAATTTTGAAGAGAGTTTTCCGGTCGATAGAGTCGTACGCCTTTTTGAAGTCAACAAAGGTAATGATCAGGTTCTGTTTGTGTTGTAAAATCATTTTCAGGTTCCAAATTTGTTCCGCACAAGACCGCCCTTTACGGAAGCCTGCTTGGTATTCCCCAGTCAAGTGGTCGGTCTGGCATTCTAGTCTGTTCAGTAAAGCTTTAGAGAGGATCTTGTATGTGACCGGTAGTAGGGATATTCCTCTGTAGGTGCTCGGGTCAGTCTTGTCACCTTTTTTGTGTAGTGGGTGTATCAGGGCAGTCGCCAGGAATTTTCATGGTCTTCCAGATGTCTTCCAAGATCCTGTGGATGTCTTTGGTGAGTTCTGGGTCTTGTAACTTCTAGATTTCCGCAATGATGCCATCTTCCCTGGGTGCTCTACGATTCTCGAGTGGCTTGATTATTTCTTTAACTTATATATATATATATATATATATATATATATATATATATATATGAAAAATAATGATGAGTATGTTACTATAAATCAGACCACGGACAAGTTTGCACAAATTTCAGGCACTCAGCTTGAGACGATAGGTGTGCATAGGCAGAATGCGTTTGCACATAGATGGAAAGTTTCAGTCTAGTTAAATAGCTAATGACGCATGCACAGCCCCTCCTGAGACTAGTTTACGAAATATGCACTATGGTTAAGGAGCTGGAGACATACACCCACATCATTCTGAGAGATGACTTACTTGTAAAAGTTGGTGGCATTGAAAAGAAAGTGCATGACTTAATTGTAAAGATTGAGTGAAATGTATATAAGGTGCAGCCTGTGAAGCAGGCCGCTTAGTATTTGGCAAGATGTCGACTAAGCGTAACACCATCGCTGCATGGAAGGCTGTTGGAGAGAAGTTACGGTTGCTTAGGTTAGGAAATTTGGATAGAGAGCAGATACTACTGCGAGAAACGTTTCAACCAGTTACTGAATCTCACGATGAACCCTCAGCGAAATTACACAGCGATGCGGTGATGCTATTGCCTGTTTCATTAACCGTCTCAGAGAAGCTAGGATAGACAAAACATTTGGTGCCTGTGGAGAAAAACCATACGTGTTGGGCACGCAGCCTATAACTTCAAATGAAAAAAAAATACAGATACGAGGTAGGGAGTTTCGAAGAATACCAGGCCTGCTGAGCTAATTTTCCTAAAACCCTCAAAAACAGTAAAACTTTCAATCAAAGATCTGGAGATGTATGGTGAATTACTAGAATTGACTGATGCACGCAAGAAATGTTGTTGTTGTGGTCTTCAGTCCTGAGACTAGTTTGATGCAGCTCTCGATGCTACTCTATCCTGTGCAACTTCTTCATCTCCCAGTACCTACTGCAGCCTACATCCTTCTGAATCTGCTTAGTGTATTCATCTCTTGGTCTCCCTCTACGATTTTTACCCTCCACGCTACCCTCCAGTACTAAATTGGTGATCCTTTGATGCCTCAGAACATGTCCTACCAACCTATCCCTTCTTCTAGTCAAGTTGTGCCACAAATTTCTCTTCTCTCCAATTCTATTCAATACCTCCTCATTGGTTATGTGATCTACCCATCTAATCTTCAGCATTCTTCTGTAACACCACATCTCGAAAGCTTCTATTCTCTTCTTGTCTAAACTATTTATCATCCATGTTTCACTTCCATACATGGCTACACTCCATACAAATACTTTCAGTAACGACTTCCTGACACTTAAATAAATATTCGATGTTAACAAATTTCTCTTCTTCAGAAACGCTTTCCTTGCCATTGCCAGTCTTCATTTTATATCCTCTCTACTTCGACCATCATCAGTTATTTTGCTCCCCAAATAGCAAAACTCCTTCACTAAGTGTCTCATTTCGTAATGTAATTCCCTCAGCATCACCCGACTTAATTCGACTACACTCCGTTATCCTCGTTTTGCTTTTGTTGATGTTCACCTTATACCCTCCTTTCAAGACACTGTCCATTCCGTTCAACTGCTCTTCCAGGTCCTTTGCTGTCTCTGACAGAATTACAATGTCATCGGCGAACCTCAAAGTTTTTATTTCTTCTCCATGGATTTTAATCTTAAATGGAAACCCCCATTTTTTATTGCAGATTCGGATTCTGCATAAAAAGGTAATAAAGTTTTGTCTGAAATATTTTTTAAACCACTGACAGATGATGCTGAAATCGAGAAAAAAGTAAAATTGGGGAAGAAGTCTGATATATTTAGAATTCTCCGAGAAGGATGCATTAAATCGATACAAAATCCGAATCTGCAATAAAAAATGGAGGTTTCCGATTAAAATTTAAAAGTTGCCTCACGCCCCACCCAAAGGGGTTGGGGCTGGGAGCCACGAGTAGGATCATTTGATGTCCCCCTTTGAGCTTATGAACTCGTCTTACCCACTATTTTTACTCGATGTATAGCCCAATGAGCTAATAGATCGACTGCGGCTGCTCATGGCATCACTGCTGCGGACAACACCGGTCGTTCGAATGAGGTTGTCTCTATAAGTTCAGAGCTTAGAGTGGTATACTCGAATAAGTATGGATACAGTAGTTTGGGAACTGCACAACCCAGCATGCAAAACATATCCTCATAGGCATGTTATGGTTAAAGATTTGGATGACTTATGGCAGGCTGATCTCGTAGATATGAAAAAAAATTGCATGAGAATAATGGATTGATACATATTTTAATGGTTATTGATACATGCTCCTAATTTGCCAGCGCATTACCTGTTAAAACACAAACGGGTAGAAAGGTCCTAGATGTGTTCGAGCGATAAGGGCGAATCGATGTTCTGACAAACTCCAAATCGGTTACGGTAGAGAGTTCTTCAGAAGGTATATCAAGATCGTAATGCAGTGGTATGGAATACATCAATACTCAACATCTTCCACCTGAAGGCGAGTATCATGGAACATCTGAACAGAACATAAAAGGTCAAATGTGGATGCATATTAATCTTCACAGCTCGTACACATGGACAGATATCCTACCAGAAATAATTGCACAGTATAATCGGACCAAATATAGCACAATAAAAATGAGACCAATCGATGTTCATGATAATGGACTTATGGATAACGTGTACTATCTGTGTTAAAATCCTGGTATTAACGTAAACAGAAATTTAATGTGGGTAATTTGCTACATATCTCAAAACACAAGACAGCATTTGAGAAGTCACATCTCCCAAACTAGTAGAGATATTCACAGTTTCCACATCATAGAGGACAAATCCCAGAATTTACATCTTAAAGAATAGTAATGGCTCTGAAATTTCAGGATGTTTTTACACCGAGGAAATGCAGAAGTGCTCAGAATCACACGTTTTTCTCATAGAGCGTGTCATAAGATGTCGAGGGAATAGAGCACTAGTTAAATGTCTCTGCTTTTCCGCGACGAAAAGCAGCTGACTCACGCTGACGATTTGCTATATAATTGCGTGCACAGGGCGAAACCAGCACAGTAGCATAACACGCGTGATAGGAGATGCATCATAGGAGGCGGTGGTATTCTCGACAAACTACCCATCGAAGTGCATATTCGGCGGTAAAATCACTGTGGACCTCGTACAAAGGTTCAAAAACGTTCTGCTCGTGGTGGTAAGAGGATTAGCCTGCTTGACGAGGCGTGTTTGGAAAACCACATTGCGTACAAAATAAAGATCTCCCAGGGCGTCACACCGCAGATAAGGCCAAGGTAGTGCTTGAGAGAAGGATATTGATATTGGACGGCGGGTGCAGCATCTGTAGTTGGTGAAATCATGAGTGGTGAAGTTGGTCTTAGTGGCGACGAGTTTCAAGCAAGTTACGAATGTGCACGTCGTGTATTGAAGAAGAAGACAACGAACAAGAAAAAGGAAAGCTGCTTAAAAAACTGTATCCTGACAGCGACGTATGCCGCTAAAACCGCACTGAAGCACAACTGATCCGTTGAAGCAGCCAGGGTTCTGCCGATACGCGTGGCATCATCTCCTTCCTGCCCTCTCTAAGCCTCTCAGCAGTGGGTTCCCTGGCTGACGGTGCTGCGGCAACTGCCGGAACAGTGAAGAACGCACACAACTCCCAGGAGTAGCCAGAGGATGCAAGACGACATAATCACATGACTGAAGCAGCGTTATACGTGAAACCATACAAGATAGGATTAGGTCTCTTCATAAATAAAAAAGAAGACCGTTAGCTAACCTATCGGATACACCACTTAGAAATACAGATCCGCTCAAGTTTGTCAAATGGTTCAAATGAATCTGAGCACTATGGGACTTAACTTCTGAGGTCATCAGTCCCCTAGAACTTAGAACTACTCAAACCTAACTAACCTAAGGACGTCACACACATCCATGCCCGCTCGGCCACCCGAGACGGCCAATTTTGTCGGGAAACAATTCAGCATTCCAAGATTCCGTAGTGTGTTTATGCGGAATACGTTACCGAAGACTACGTGCAAATCCGGAGAATGTGTGAATTGTGCTGGGAGACCAGGAACACACTGGGTGGCGTATGTTAAGAAAAATGCAAATACCGTCTACTATTTCGACTCATTTGGAGACTTGCAGTCGCCAGAAAAGTTGCAACGATACTTCCCCGACGGAAGACATGTGTTCTGCAATTTTCATTGCTACCAAGACTTTAATAACTATTTATGTAGGCATTTGTGCATCATGTTCCTCCTAACGTTTACGAAGAAGCATATATACACTCCTCGAAATTGAAATAAGAACACCGTGAATTCATTGTCCCAGGAAGGGGAAACTTTATTGACACATTCCTGGGGTCAGATACATCACATGATCACACTGACAGAACCACAGGCACATAGACACAGGCAACAGAGCATGCACAATGTCGGCACTAGTACAGTGTATATCCACCTTTCGCAGCAATGCAGGCTGCTATTCTCCCATGGAGACGATCGTAGAGATGCTGGATGTAGTCCTGTGGAACGGCTTGCCATGCCATTTCCACCTGGCGCCTCAGTTGGACCAGCGTTCGTGCTGGACGTGCAGACCGCGTGAGACGACGCTTCATCCAGTCCCAAACATGCTCAATGGGGGACAGATCCGGAGATCTTGCTGGCCAGGGTAGTTGACTTACACCTTCTAGAGCACGTTGGGTGGCACGGGATACATGCGGACGTGCATTGTCCTGTTGGAACAGCAAGTTCCCTTGCCGGTCTAGGAATGGTAGAACGATGGGTTCGATGACGGTTTGGATGTACCGTGCACTATTCAGTGTCCCCTCGACGATCACCAGTGGTGTACGGCCAGTGTAGGAGATCGCTCCCCACACCATGATGCCGGGTGTTGGCCCTGTGTGCCTCGGTCGTATGCAGTCCTGATTGTGGCGCTCACCTGCACGGCGCCAAACACGCATACGACCATCATTGGCACCAAGGCAGAAGCGACTCTCATCGCTGAAGACGACACGTCTCCATTCGTCCCTCCATTCACGCCTGTCGCGACACCACTGGAGGCGGGCTGCACGATGTTGGGGCGTGAGCGGAAGACGGCCTAACGGTGTGCGGGACCGTAGCCCAGCTTCATGGAGACGGTTGCGAATGGTCCTCGCCGATACCCCAGGAGCAACAGTGTCCCTAATTTGCTGGGAAGTGGCGGTGCGGTCCCCTACGGCACTGCGTAGGATCCTACGGTCTTGGCGTGCATCCGTGCGTCGCTGCGGTCCGGTCCCAGGTCGACGGGCACGTGCACCTTCCGCCGACCACTGGCGACAACATCGATGTACTGTGGAGACCTCACGCCCCACGTGTTGAGGAATTCGGCGGTACGTCCACCCGGCCTCCCGCATGCCCACTATACGCCCTCGCTCAAAGTCCGTCAACTGCACATACGGTTCACGTCCACGCTGTCGCGGCATGCTACGAGTGTTAAAGACTGCGATGGAGCTCCGTATGCCACGGCAAACTGGCTGACACTGACGGCGGCGGTGCACAAATGCTGCGCAGCTAGCGCCATTCGAGGCCAACACCGCGGTTCCTGGTGTGTCCGCTGTGCCGTGCGTGTGATCATTGCTTGTACAGCCCTCTCGCAGTGTCCGGAGCAAGTATGGTGGGTCTGACACACCGGTGTCAATGCGTTCTTTGTTCCATTTCCAGGAGTGTACATAAGGACAGATGCGATTTCGTATACTCTGACTTTAAAAGAACAATCGTCAGTGTTACGCGCGAATTGCTTCCCACAGATTGATTTAAGCAACGAGGAGTTCATTATTGCGTTGATTGGGCTGGAGACTTACCACGGCATTCCGAATATCAAAGAGGCTAACAATAAAATTAATCTGGAAATTAATGGTGGAAAAGAAATTGTGGAAACAGAACCTGGTGCATACGATATTGACGATTGAAACGCAGTTTTAAAACCGTCTGTAAAGCGAATTGCACTATGCGCAAATATCAATACACTTAAATCCCGCCGGCCGTGGTGGCCGAGCGGTTCTAGGCACTTCAGTCCGGAACCACGCTACTACTACGTTCGCAGGTACGATTCCTGCCTCGGGCATGGATGTGTGTGATGTCCTTAGGTTAGTTAGGTTTAAGTAGTTCTAAGTCCTAGGGGACTGATGACCTCAGAAGTTAAGTCCCATAGTGCTCAGAGCCATTTGAACCAAGTTCAGGCTTTGGACTATCTGCAGCTGTGTACTAGGACCAAGAGAAGTATAATCAACTTTCCGATTTTCGCGGGGACGAAATTATTGTACGGCTACGTCTAAAGCGGAACCAGCAGTGACCATAAAGCGGCGGGGACCTTCAACCAGCCGGGACCTGTTGGAGGCAGAATCGGCAACCTTTAATTTGCTGGAATGGAATCGGTGGCGGCGAGCTTCAAGCAGTCAGGTATTGCAGCAGCGCTGTGTTGTGAACGTAGACTGGATACGCGTAACGCATAATACCGGAGTGCACAGCAGAATAACAAGGTGACAACGCGAGCAAGCTACGAGTCAGTGGGTCTGACATCTATCAATGTAACTACCCCGGTACAACATGACGTGTGTATTATACACCAGGAATACTTCTCGCATAAACCTCACGCATCAGCCAAATTTAACAACAACGATGAAATTAAGATTGTCATCCAACACCAAGACGCTTTAACCCTCCCATGCAAGAGTTTCATATATAGTGATGAATTATTTGCGGAAAGTAGCATTAGAAAATTGCAGCGAAATGCAGGAAGATCTGCAGCGGATAGGCACTTGGTGCAGGGAGTGGCAACTGACCCTTAACATAGACAAATGTAATGTATTGCGAATACGTAGAAAGAAGGATCCCTTATTGTATGATTATATGATAGCGGAACAAACACTGGTAGCAGTTACTTCTGTAAAATATCTGGGAGTATGCGTACGGAACGATTTGAAGTGGAATGATCATATAAAATTAATTGCTTGTAAGGCGGGTGCCGCGTTGAGATTCATTGGGAGAGTCCTTAGAAAATGTAGTCCATCAAGAAAGGAGGCGGCTTACAAAACACTCGTTCGACCTATACTTGAGTATTGCTCATCAGTGTGGGATCCGTACCGGGTCGATTTGACAGAGGAGGTAGAGAAGATCCAAAGAAGAGCGGCGCGTTTCGTCACAGGGTTATTTGATAAGAGTGATAGCGTTACGGAGATGTTTAGCAAACTCAAGTGGCAGACTCTGCAAGAGAGGCGCTCTGCATCGCGGTGTAGCTTGCTGTCCAGGTTTCGAGAGGGTGCGTTTCTGGATGAGGTATCGAATATATTGCTTCCCCCTACTTATAACTCCCGAGGAGATCACGAATGTAAAATTAGAGAGATTCGAGCGCGCACGGAGGCTTTCCGGCAGTCGTTCTTCCCACGAACCATACGCGTCTGGAAGAGGAAAGGGAAGTATTGACAGTGGCACGTAAAGTGCCCTCCGCCACACACCGTTGGGAGGCTTGCGGAGTATAAATGTAGAAAAGTAATGGTACTGCTGCAATGGCATCGAACGCTTCAATAATGCTTCATTCCTGTTTCATGAGACACGAGTGTATTTAACTGGGTTGAGACTAACCGTACATGCAATTTTGGCATAACGTCAGCTCTTAAAACGTATGACTCTTCTTCTCAGATTTGAAGTACTTAGAAAATGTTAAATAGTTTATTGAAGAGCCAGAAGATAGAACAGTGGAAGAATACATGAGATTTACTACATGTATACCTTTAAAATCGCTAATGGCATACTTTGAGAACATGTGGCGAATTGTTCTAAATGCTAAACAGGAACCTATTCTTGAACGGACTGCAACGGATGACAACTCATACATTCAAGAGGAGAACGAGATCACCATCAATAAAATACTGTGGAAGATGTCGTACATAACAGTATCAGATGAGCAGCGTTTGAAGCTTTTAAAACTTCTGAATACCAGTGTATTTGTACAGCTGTCTTTGCGTTCATGGGTGGTTTTCGAGTTCACAGTGCTACCGACTGCAAGCACACAAATGTGGTTTATTAAAACCACGCCTCAGCTGGATACGACAAGGTTCATTCTACTTGCATTTCAGAGGGAATGTAGCAAACGATTCCACCAAATCTGACAATTGTAGCTTAACTAATGTCAGAGTCTACCAGAACTCCGAATTCTACTCGAATGATAATGCACACCTGCAGTGGGATGAAAATGTGTACATTCTGGCGTATGACATGCATTCAAGGTTGTGTACTTCACACTATGAAGAGGAAGGATGTCTCCCGAGTCCACGAAAATGCAAGGAGCTGCCGCCAATCATGGTAACAGACTGCTTAAAACACGACGAGATAGTTAAATCTGGACCTATAGATGTATGAACTGAATTTGAATCTTTCCCAGATTTACGGGAACTCACTGCCGTGTGTGCTCTAGTTCTACGTGAGCGTCTGGTCAGCTGCTGCCCACTCACCGGTGTTGTGTAACGAGTTGTATAAATGAACAAGTGCTGTGCCATACCTAGAGCATTCCACAATGGTATCTCGAGGTGTAAACAACATTGCAGACACTCAGGGTTTCTATGATGGTGAGCGCAGACAGTTCATATTTAAAGATGTTGCGTTCATATTGTACACAGAAGATGCCAGTATAATAGAGACATTCTCAGCAAACATTGTTTCACCGAGGTCTTTCAAGGATGTGAAGTGTGATAAAACACAGAAGAGTGCAAAAAGGTTAACAGATTTCTACCATGCATTTCGCAGCGATGATGGTGGTATACCTTTTAACTATATGATGACGTCGCTTCTGTTATTGGACCATACGGATACCATCATCTACGTGATGGGGAAAGAGAAGGTCTCGTTGATGCGTCGAAACGTCAAGTTTGCTGGTATTCAAGACCTGGAATTCTATGGGTGTCCTGCTTTCCAGAGACTCAAGAAGAAGGTGTGTGAAAGTGGTGATGCTGTGTCAGCTTATGAAAATGTAAAATTATTTTTACGTTGGTAAACCGTTTTTGATGTTGCTGAGGCAGCAGTCATACAATATTTTTAAAGGAACACACGGTCATATTACTTTTTTATTGTTTATTTAAATACAGCCCATGTTTTGGCCTGTTATGCAATTTTCAAGTACCTGATTTTATGTCTTTAACATATATTGCAACATCTTAACGGTCCTGCTATATATGTTAAAGAAATAACATCAAATACATGAAAATGGCATAAATCGTCGAAACTTGGACTGTACTTAAATAAACAATAAAACAGTCAAACGGCGGTGTGTTCCTTTAACAAACTTGGATGAGAAATAAATGAATTCTTATCTCATAATAACTGTGTACTTTTTTCCACCCGGTTCCCCCTTTGCTGGTATAGTGTTACCTAGATACGATGTCTGTGTTTTTCTTCAAGCACATGTTTGCTGTATGTCGTTGGGAGCAGACACGGTCACGTGCCTCCCGCTCCAGTAAGGCAATTAGAGCTGCACGATAGGCGTAATTCCATGCAACAGTTATATATATTTTGCTATCTTCCATCTTAAATTTCACCCCCTTAATAGCACTCATCTTCAGAAAACCTAACGTCATTTGTGTCACGCACGTTCTTTATATGAACAATGCAATAGGGGATAGGTTGTTGTAAATAACCTAAGACCTAATCAAAAATGTATCACACTGTACCGTTCACTGAAACACAACGTTATTAATTACATAAGGCAACACTGACGTTGCGGCTCCCAGAGCTTAGTGCAGGTACTCGGGGTAATGGAACACATCCACGTGCTGGCGTTGACGTCATTTGAAGAGTTGTGTGAGTAGAATGTACACCAACGAAGAGAAGGTAAAAATGCTACTCATGTATAGGGAACGAAAGTTAGCAGAACAGTAATTTGCAGCACTGTTTTCTTATGTACAGGTACATTTAGTACAGGAGTTTAGTCCTTTTAAATACTGTTGTGTACAGTAGGTATTGAGTAAAGGCTGACCTTCCTACAAACTGCATTGACATAACGTTTCTTTTATTGTTGTTGTTGTTGAAGGTAGGCGAAATGCTACGCAGGCAGCGGAGCTGTACAGAGAGCGATATCCTGACAAGAACCCACCTTCCCGACGGATGTTTTCTCGTCTTGTTGCGATGCTTCAGGAAACGGCAAGTTTCAACCCAGGACAACGCAGTCGTCGTAGCACTAGCACAGACGAAGCTGCCGAAGTTACTGTTCTCACTCCCGTTGCTGTGAATCCGCATCTGAGCACACGACAGCTTGAACACGAGACTGGCGTTCCTAAAACCAGCGTACATCGTATTCTTACACGTCACCGGTTTCGCCCTTACCATGTAAATCTACATCAAGAATTGCACGGGAATGATTACCAGAATCGAGTACTGTTCTGTCAGTGGGCACAGCAGCAAAATCCTCGCCAACCCGAACTTCTCATCCAATCTTCTATTTACCAGTGAATGTTCCTTCTCAAACAAAGGAGAGGTAAATACGAGGAACATGCATTGTTGGTCTAGGGATAACCCACGATGGCTTAGACAAGAGGAACATCAGCCTCAATAGGGAGTTGACGTCTGGTGTGGGATGCTTGGAACTACAATATTGGCCCTTATTTCAACAATGGTACCTTTTGTTCACATATTATTAAACTTTTTTTTACTTTCTTTCACGCCTGATGTGCATATATATTACACTGAACCCCCAAAGAAACTGGTATAGGCATGCGTATTCAAATACATAGAGAGATATGTGAACCGTACTGCCGTGATCATATGCGTGGGTCTGACTACAATCTCAACAGCGTACTGCAGACGCTCCAGCACTCCCTATTGCTGTTGCAACAACGTAGCAACAACACCCGACGTTTAGCCCTATGTGATGTCAGTACTGTGGCCCCATCCCAAAAGCCGCCCTCCAATGCTCAAGACATGGAACCACGTGCATCAATGCATGTGACTCAACATACCAACCCCCTCAGAGAAACTAATGAATTTGTGAAGTGCTTCGAACATTTCTAACAATGTGATTTAGTGCCACATTCTCAGCACGGTCGTGAACAGTGTGCAATGTGCACGCACAACTTAATGTCCCATGAACCTTGTTTTTTTAAATTTCTTTCTCTAGTGTTGTTTTTGTAATGTATGTGATACCTTGTATGTGTTTGTTTTACACTGTAATTCTCATTACAAATTACTGTATTGTTCTCCACACCATTTTTTTAATCTTGTATTTATTGTTGAGTGTATGGAAACAGTGTGCCTGAAGTCCCCATAAACTGAAGCAGATACCACCTCTGTCATTGTGAATGGACCATCAGTTCAGGGAACATTTTGTAAAGGTTATTCTTGCTGCAGGGAGACAGAATGAATCGGAGGTCGTAATTAGATTCTGAAAGCTCACAAAGAGATTGTTAACTTAAATAGTATCATGTGTGAGTGAGTTCAGGTTAGTTTAATGATTAAAATTGTTGTAACATCTTGGGCATTTAATTGCGGAGCACTCCAACTCTGATTGTAAAGAATAAATTGCTCCATATTTGGCTCACATGCCCGGGCCATATTTAGAGAGTGAATGTCTGTGTGAATCGGTGTTTGGAAGAGGCTCCCTGGGTATGGATGTGTGATGTGAGTGTTAGTGTTCCATATTAAGAAGGTGAAGTTGGCTACATCATAAATAATCCTCCCTCTATGAGCTGCATTTTTCAGTTGCAGTTATTTTCTTTATAGAGTGCGGCATGTGCAGCCAGTTTGCGAGATTGTTCTTGGGCGATTGACTCACTACCTTGCTCCTAAGTGAGCCAACCGCTCACCAATTACAATCTAAAATGGCGTAGGGGCTATGAGAGGTGGCATGAGCCCCCTCTCATATTTCTATCTTACGATTCTCCTCTATAATTGCATGCGGTGGAAAGTTGCTATTCCTTCACGCGCGGACTTCCCACGCAGCGTCTCTCGTCACCCGGGTGGTCCGGTGACAGGCGGGCTCTGCTGATCTGGAAAGCTTTAAGCCGACGGGTGTGAGGAAGTCGAGTGAATGCTTTGCAGACACCGACATTGTCAAGAGGCACGCCCGCAGAGCTTGAAGTAGTGGCTGGGCTAGAGGTTCCGTTACTTCGCAGAAACTTAGCGAAAACACTTTCTGGCGGGCTACCAGCGAGGCGTGGGAATGACTTGTGTACCCAGGCAGCTGTGGCGGGAAAATTCCCGCACTTTCTGCAAAATAGTAACTGTGATTGGCTTGCTCAGGGCATAGCTCCGTGACGTAACAAGATCGGCGCAGAAATTGGCGCCAAGAATCTCCATTGGTGGAATGGTAGCGTTCCGGCAATGGAGTGGAATTTCCGCCGGTTTTCGAGTTGCTGATTGGAACGTTTAACCACGGCCACTGTCGTGGGGGCGGGAATGTTCTGTGTTCGGTTTTTGTACGGGTGCTCTTGTGAGTAGTCGTCTCTCGCTTTTCGGTCGAGGACGTCGAAGCAACCAGCCAACGGCTCCGGTACGGCAGATCGTGTTCTGGGAGTCAAGAAGTCGGTTTGGTAATGTATGTCCGCAGCACCGGCAGATAGGGATTTTCCTAGGTGACAATCAGAGCTCAGCAGAGTGCGCCTGTTCGTCTTTTTTTTTCCTAACTTTGTTCTGTCTTGGGTAGCAGCAATTAATTGTGGGTTGGCTATGTGTTTTCTCTAAGAATTGAGTTGCTAGGAATTGGCTGCACATACCACTTCGTCATAATCCTCACAATCTAGTTTAGGGACAACTTCAATTTCACAGCGTTTGTTTAAGTATCCAATTAGAGCCAATTTGATATATTGTTAATGTTTCATGTGTTGTTGTTTATTATTTTGTGTTTAGTCTTAATAAATCATATTGTTATTTTGGACAGAACTTTCATTCTGTTAATAGATAGAGCAACCCCATCATTCCTCACTATGTGAATGAAACCTTCGTTTAATTAACATATTTAACAAATTAAATTATTGCAGGTGCCAAACTCTCTTCTACTCCACTGGCAGGGTTGATTAGAGTCAGTTCGCGTATTTTTTTTTATCCTTGTGCAACAGGAAAAGTTGGAGTTAGAAAAGGGGGGGCTTAGAGCATCATGTACATATGTAAATTCTCTAAGAATTGAGTGTTAAAAACACTGCTAGCCCCGGCACCTCGCAAGCTTTCCAGGCAACCTCCAATGTGCAATACAGATACATTTTTGATCGCAGACCTCCAAACTCCACAATCGCCAATCTATTCGCCTCGTCTTTCATAAGACCGATAACCCTCTTGTTCTGTGGAACAATACTATAAGGATTATCGGCAGCGTATGAGGTGTCGAATTCGTTATCATGGCACCTCATTACTTCGTATGGATCACAGTTCTTCACCCAATAGATGAAGCTATCTGTGTCCATATAAAGTGATTTAGGATCTGGAAAATAAAAGAGGCACATGTGGAGTTTGGATAGGTGTAGTATGCACATCTCCAGATAAATTGGTTTCCTAAACGCTACTGCAGTCTTTGCCATATCCACAGCAACAAAGTTCTTACTGAATATGGTGACCTGTTTAAAATTTGTTCTGACGATGCATTTTCTGACGCCATAACGCCCATCGCATTCGGCTCTAATCAAAATTTCACCATGTTCCCTCCAATCGTCCAGTGTTTCGCCGGAAATTGAATTGTTCATTAATTTAAAAAATCTTTGTAAAAGTCACATATGACGGAAGCTCTCTGTCTCGTATTCAAATCAATATACTCCTTCAACCAGGGGGCTGCGTCCAGGAGATAGCCCATGTGATTCTAACCAGCTACATCCACAAGCTTAGACACTGCTGGAGGGTACGCTAATGAATAATGTATCTCCGCTTATTCCCCAGCGTTGTCATCTGTTTTGAGGTGGAACCTCCATGCGGAGCAAGTTGCTTTGGACGCAGTGGCCTGCGCATCATGCAAACTAATACTGTATGTGAATTTGCCTTCATTAGAATCAGCTGCCATTCCCCCCCCCCCCCCCCCCATGATTTTTCCACATAATCCCTTGCATTCGTCTTTAGACACCCATCGAATCCCCCCACCCCCCCACCCCCCCCACCCCCAGTTGCCAGTGATTGTTTGATGCCATGCCCGTATAACTTATTTAAGTCCAGGCACATTACATAACTCGACTCAAGGGATGCGCTGAACCTGTCACCCATCCATCGGTTATTTGCCTTGGCTTGCCTTTGGACACATTGTTAAAATCCCCCACGAATCCCTGGCTCAAAGAAAAGTTCCTTTTCTTGAGCATTGCGTCCCAAGACAAAGGTGTCATGTAATAAAAGCTGGGATCCAGAGAATATGTGGTCATGCATAGACTCCGCAATTTCTCGGAAACGTCCACAAGCAAGCGAACGTAATCTCCTAAAGTGGAGATGTTGAATTCCCGCCAGACATTCACGGCATGCTCATACTCTGCATCTGTTATAAAATCGCCTGTAAGGTTGCTGGAGTATGCAACTGTATCCGATAGTCTGGTTTCGTTGAGTATTGCTATACTATACAGATAATCGTACGGGAAAACCCCCTTTCTAGTCACAAGTTGAAACTTTTCCTCGTCGGGAAATGCAACTCGAGTAATATGTATATTCTCTGAAGGTAGACTTTCAACGATTTTCTGGAATTGCAAAAAATGGTTCAAATGGCTCTGAGCACTATGGGACTCAACATCTTAGGTCATAAGTCCCCTAGAACTTAGAACTACTTAAACCTAACTAACCTAAGGACATCACACACACCCATACCCGAGGCAGGATTCGAACCTGGAATTGCAACTGCATAAAACGTAGCAGGCTGGGCGGTGTAGCCGCGCAGTCTGAAGCACCTGGCCCGGTCCGTGCGGCTTTCCCCGTCAGAGATTCGAGTCCTCCCTCGGGCATGGGTCCATTGTGTAAGACAGTTTAAGTTAGATTAAGTAGTGTGTAGGCTTGGGGTGCGATAACCTGTGCAGTTTGTTCCCATAAGACCTTGCCACAAACTTCCAAATTTTCAAAACGTAGCGTGTCAAGGAAGTGGAGCGTAATTCTCGGTGTCATTCATTTGGCGAATGAAACGCGAGTATATTTCCCAACAGACTCAGGTAGGACACTGGCCTGCTTTTTCTCCCAACCGAAATCAGCCAAGCGCTCAACAAGAAAGTGAGCGTCTTACCCGCTTAAATTATGGAAGAAAACCGGTATGTATCTAGTAGGTAGGTGGCACTTCAAATTGCACGTACTGTGAGCTGCGCCACGGAACTTCCCCATGAAACGACAGTGATCCATACGACGAGTTGCCTTTTTCCAGTCTAACAGCAACCGACAAATATAACAGTCAACCGTGTTGCTGTTCAAATCTTCATTCTCCTCTGATATCGTCACTGGAAAGTTGTCGCTGTAAATCTTATCAACTGTAAGACCTCGTGGTCTCCTGACCGCCACTGCTTACATATTCAGCCCTCACAATCATATTCCGCCCATCAAGACGCTTCATTCGAACCCAAACTCGATAAGATAAAGTCAACATTGTATGAATCCATGTAAACGATATGCAAATAACTAATAAATCGCAAGTGCGCACCGTGGTTGAAATACTCGAGGCTGGCGTACACACATACATTCCAGACACGACGGTCACAGGAGATTTTACTTCGAGAGAGGCAACCGCATGCCAGGAGGCCAGTCCCAACCCATCTACGTCGGCCGGTGGCCGCCCGTAGAGCAGACAGTGTTCGCCCGAGGGAAAGGGGGAACGACTCTGTGTTCGGCTTGAAAGCAAATTCCGCTACATTTTGTGGGAGCGCCCAGCCTACGCATTCTTTACAAACATAGCACGCAGTTTCTGAGATTTTCACAGGGAGACAGCAGACGCCAAACGCCGATACTACGGATTTGATTGGTCACCTTAAACGAAACGTCATTCTCCCGTTTTAGAAGAGCAATGCTGATTGGCAGACGATATTTCCGACGCCTTGAGCTGAAGGAGTAATGGAAGAGACTGAAAGATATACCCCTTCACGTCTGGCGTGGAGAGGCGCTGTTCCGTTGTCGCTCTTGGAGCGAGGAACAAGTCTCTCCTCAGTACTTCACTGGGAGAGCACCTCTGTCGAGAACGAATCGAAGTGTGACTCTCTATATTGAGTCCTTGCGATTAAACGTTGTTCACTGTGTTGGCCGACACACTTATTGTGCGGTGTGAATGGACAGAGTTATAGTTAAACGCCTGCGAGCGAATTTTTGAGTGGCATCGCGGTGGACTGGTTATTTGACCGGTGTACAACGCCAATAGTTAGACTAGGGACGAATAGGAGTCCTTGACTTCATCAAGGCGTAGGGAGAGTTTGATTGGCGAAGGTCAATCCAGATAGGACGAGAGTTATCTTATTTGTCAGCAGCGAGCGGCGCAGACAGCAGTCATCGCAGCTTACGGTATTGTGCGCTACAGCTATTGCGAGTCCCATATTTCCTCCACAACAGTACACTTCAGTGCATTTCACACGCGACAGCCTCGACCGTACCCAGCAACATTCTGAAGGATAACTATTCAAGTTGAGTAGGCGCGCCTCTCAGCCATTCTGCCAAGTCAACAACAATCTTAAACTTAGTATAGAAATTTCATTAGCGAATCCTATCCTTGAGAGGTAACTTCACATTCCGAAAAGAACCAGGATATAACTTGTTCAATTCATAACTAAAAGTGCCATTGTGATTTCTCACAATTTTTGCAAAATGAATAATAACTTTCGCTAGTTTCATGTTTTTCTTACACTAACTAGCACTACTCCAGTACCCAAGTATCCCACAACTTACGTAAGAAATTTTGTGAATTTTTGTGTCATTTCCTTACAGCGGGCGACTCCAGAAGATATTTATTGCTGAAAGTTTTTCAGGCATTCCTCTTTAGAACGTTAGGAGCGTCTGTCTGACTTGCGTAGTAGTGTGGGGGTGGAAATTGCTTCTTGCAGGAGCCACAGGGTAAAGGGTACATCTCAGATTAATCCGTTGCGCAGAATTACAGAATCTCTTATCAACCCCACACCACAGATGACTTCTCATGAGAGTTTTTCAAGCTCAGTGAGCAGCCAAACCGCAGGATTGTCCGCAAGATAAGATTAGTAACGGTTATGATACAAGTTCGTACACTGTCGCATATGGTGCGCGTTTTATCCATAAAAGCAGTATGTGAGGTCATAAGGTCACCTTCACAGCGGGTCACATGAGCGAGGATGCTTTCAAAGTCGGCGTACACAACAAACACGCATCGGTCCTTATGGTACGTATTTTTAAAGTTTACGATTTTGCCTTCCTCAGTAGGCATAATAACACGTACCGGGTCCTTGGGAGCACAAGCTACTAGATGCGCTGCTGATAACTTGTCTGAGGAATGTGAATTCAGTCACCTTAAGCGGATACGCTTTACACGACAATGTGTTGGCAGTTGGGAGGAATGGATGCGGGACATGTCTTTGATCCAAACATAATGACAATTCCCTTTCTCATTATTTTTCTCATCGAAGAATAAAAGCTCGTTTAGATCCGTCTTTCGCTGGCCAGCAGATTTTCAGATTTTCAGGAATGGAGGGGGTCGACAACTGTGTGCTTGTTCTGCTCATCCGACCAATATTCTGGTATTCCGAGCCCGAAATTTAGGTGTGTCCTGGATCTTGAAGGGGAGCTAGATAACATTAAAGATGTAACACTTTTGAATGTCGAGGTATCTAACGTATCGAGGTGTGCGCTCTTGACGCTGTTTAATGTTCCTTTCGATAGCCAGAATCGGCCATGCGAAACAAGCGTGATCTATTTTATTTTGCAAATTAATGCCATCTTATCTGCCATAACTTTAGATGGCTCTATATAGCTAAACCCTCCATTTACCGGATCATAGACATGTGTATGGATGTCCAAGTGTAGTGTTCGGCTTTAGCTGACACTTAAACTTTCATCTCGGAAAAACGGGCCAGTATAGCTCTCAAGGTGAATTCAAGAAACCACTCGGTGATTGATGTGCTCGGCGTTATCATGTCATTTTCTACCCAAAGATAATGATGAATTGCTTTTTAAAATCAGAGGTGAATTTGGGGAGGGGGGGGCGACAGTTGAATGCAAAGCACCCCACCGCATTTAATGGCGGGAGGGATAGCGCCTCTACCGTTATTAACTGACTACTCCTCGATGTCTCAGGGTAGGGCGTGCCAAACGGTCGCTTTGTCATATCCCGGCAGTGCCCTGCTAACACTCATCCTAAATACTCAAAAGTTTCCTGTCTTGGTCCTCTCTTAAGTGGACCAAAGATGAGGCGCCTCATTCATTACAATTATGATTTGGAAGGCAGGGGCCGTACCGCTGCTGTGGAGTAGTGGGGGTCAGAGGGAGCGATTATTGTAATCGTGACTGGGTTAAAAGCGAAGGCTTGTGAGTGACGGGATGAGCGCTAGCTCGGAAGCAAGGCAGCTAGGTGTCTGCAGACGACGTATTACATTTTTGCAGACGACAAGCTGCATTTAAAGTGTGGTAGCTTCCAGTCATTGCCGGCTGGTGCTGATTTTCGTTGGTGACGACCAGATAAAATGTCAATAAAATTTGTAACTGAATTGCTCAGAACTGCTTTCTATATAACCTCCACGTATATCATACTGCTTAATAAACTCCAGAAAAATAGTAAAAATGGTAATACAGGCCTAATCCAAGAAATACTGTACCTAATAATAAGTTATATACAGAAGTGAAAGAATATTTTCTTTTTTTTTTGTATTGTGTAGGTCACGGATCTCCAAACTTTTTAGTCGGCGGGCCACATTGACTCCTCCACTAAGTCATAAGGGCCAAGATCTACCTAGTGCGATTAAAGCACCTTGCACTCCATGATCACCGTAATGTAAGGCTAAAGGAAAGATGAAATCCCAAAAATCTAAGGTTGTGGGAATAGCTAGCACTGAAACGAACTACGGTTTTTATTTAATTACATAATTTACTATTGTTTAAGATGTAAATTCTGGGATTTGTCATCTATGATGTGGAAACTGTGAATATCTCTACTAGTTTGGGAGATGTGACTTCTCAAATGCTGTCTTGTGTTTTGAGATATGTAGCAAATTACCCACATTAAATTTCTGTTTACGTTAATACCAGCATTCTAATACAGATAGTACACGTTATCCATAAGTCCATTATCATGAACATCGATTGGTCTCATTTTTATTGTGCTATATTTGGCCCGATTATACTGTGCAATTATTTCTGGTAGGATATCTGTCCATGTGTACGAGCTGTGAAGATTAATATGCATCCACATTTGACCTTTTATGTTCTGTTCAGGCGTTCCATGATACTCGCCTTCAGGTGGGCGATGTTGAGTATTGATGTGTTCCATACTACTGCATTACCATCTTGATATACCTACTGCAAAAGTCTCTACCGTAATCGATTTGGAGTTTGTCAGAACATCGATTCGCCCTTGTCTGCAACAAACGCTCGAACACATCCAGGACCTTTCTACCCGTTTTTGTTTTAACAGTTAATGCGCAGGCAAATTTGGAGTATGTATGAATAACCATCAAAATATATTTGAATCCATTGTTCTCATGCAATTTTTTTTCATATCTACAAGATCACCCTGCCATAAGTCATCCAACATACCTAAGAGGATACGTTTTGCATGCTGGTTTGTGCAGTTCCCAAACTACTGTATCCACACTTGTTCGATTATACCTCTCTCTCTAAGCTCTGTAAAACTATTATGTAAACTAGTCTCAGCACAGTCAGTGATTTTCATACAGAGCGCTACGTGGCATTACCAACATAAAAACCTAAACAGCCTACTTACATTTAATTCACATGATTTCAACAAATACCTTAAGGGCTTCCGAGAGAGACGACGATCTTATTTTTGCTTATTTGTCTGAAGAACAAGATGACTAATGCAGAATCAAACATGATTATTTACACCACCTCTCCTTAAAGATCCCAGAAGAATAAAATTCCTTTTTAAGAAAACGCAACTGTTTGGAAGAAGAGTTTATTTTAATTACCTCATTAATTTACGTGAAGGAGCAATTGTTTATTTTATCCGGAAGCAATTGCGATTTGATGGAGAACCGAGTATTTAGATTTATTGCAATTTATCAACCTGATATGTACGATTAACAGAAAGGCTTTAAGAATCGTACAGAAGAGGAACACTTTGTTAAGTGGCGAGCATAGCGACGGGCTAGGCGGAGTGGACTGAGCCTCGATATACGTAAAAGAAAGAGAGAGAAGAGTGGATGGAGCAGTAGCTCGGGAAAGGCACAGGCCCCGGGTTCGTGTCCAGATCTGACACACAGTTTTACTCTCCCGGCAAGTTTAGGAGCGACTGCTCGGTTACATGCACACACTTGTTAAGAAGGGACCAGTGGAAGGAGCGAACGCCCTCTGAAACGACTCCTCCTGTCTTCCTCCGTAAACAGCGCTTGGCGCTTGCCAGAATATCAAATGGCGCAGTCAACGCTACTCGAAAAATGTGCCACACGTTCCTACAGGGGATAGTATCGGTCAAATCTGGAAGAAAAGATCCTATAACGATATGCCTGGAAGACGACGCCTGTTGCAATACGGACTGCTGGATACGTTGTGTGCATACGAGGTCAGTTCTGTGCGAGCAGATGCTTCAGCCCTTTCACGTACCATGCGTGCGAGCTCTTTGGCCAGGAGAGCACCGGTTACAGTTTTCCCAGTGGCTTTTGCTGCAGGTTTATGAAGATCCGCAATTCACAGCCTGCATTCTGTTTACAGATGAGGTCCGCTTCGCAAGAGTAAATTACCAGAATACGCCCATGGTGGCAGATGCAAATTCTGGAGCGCCGGCGGAGGTGAGACTTGGGAGTCGCTTCAGTAGCAACGTGTGAGCAGCAATGGCCGGTGACGGATTCGAACGGCGATACACTGTGCAAAACAGACTAACAGGGCTCGTGCATCGCCGATTCCTGCGCGACGGATCGCCAACGCCACTGGAGAAGGTCAGCTCTGCAGGAGCGGGGCGGCGCCCCGTTTACCACGGAGTGCGGTGTTTTGCGGGCGGGGAGGGCTGTCGAGCGGGAGCGGCAGCGTGGCCGACCCGACCACCAGACCTGGATCCGTTGCATTACTCGTTCTGACACATTTTTTAAACACATTGTAAATCACGCATTGGACAAATATGTGCCGAAAAAGTGGGTTACGGACGGAGAAGACCCACCGTGGTTTAACAGCGTAATTCGGAGAATGCTCAGGAAGCAGAGGCAGTTTTGCACTCGCGGTACAAGAAAGATCGGGAGAATGAGGACAGGCAACAGTTAGTAGAGATCCGTGCTGCTGTAAAAAGAGCGATGCGCGAAGCATTCAACCACTACCACCGTCATACCTTAGCAAAAGATCTTGCTGAAAATCCAAGGAAATTCTAATCTTACTTAAAATCGGTAAGCGGGTCGTAGGCTTCCATCCAGTCACTTACTGATCGGTCTGGCCTGGCAACGGAAGACAGCAAAACGAAAGCTGAAATTTTAAATTTAGCATTTGAGAAATCTTTCACGCAGGAGGATCGTACAAACATACCGCCCTTTGAGTCTCGTACAGATTCCCGTATGAAGGACATAGTGATAGACATCCCTGGGTTGTGAAGCAGCTGAATGGGTTGAAAATAAATAAATCGCCAGGTCCTGATGGGATTCCAATTCGGTTTCACAGAGACTACTCTACTGCATTGGCTCCTTACTTAGCTTGCATTTATCGCGAATCTCTTGCCCAACGTAAAGTCACGAGCGATTGGAAAAAAGCGCAGGTGACGCCTGCATATAGGAAGGGTAGAAGGGCAGATCCTCAAAATTACAGACCAATATCCTTAACATCGGTTTGTTGCAGGATTCTCGAACATTTTCAGTTCGAATATAATGAATTTCCTTGAGACAGAGATGTTGCTGTTCATGCATCAGCACGGCTTTAGAAAGCATCGCTCATGCGAAACGCAACTGACCCTTTTTTCACATGATATCTTGCGAACCGTGGATGAAGGGTACCAGACGGATGCCACATTCCTTGACTTCCGGAAAGCGTTTGACTCGGTGCCCCACTGCAGACTCCTAAGGTACGAGCATATGGGATTGGTTCCCAAGTATGTGAGTGGCTCGAAGACTTCTTAACTAATAGAACCCAGTACGTTGTCCTCGATGATGATTGTTCATCGGAGGTGAGGGTATCATCTGGAGTGCCCCAGGGAAGTGTGGTAGGTCCGCTGTTGTTTTCTATCTACATAAATGATCTTTTCGATAGGGTGGATAGCAATGTGCGGCTGTTTGTTGATATTACTGTGGTGTACGGGAAGGTGTCGTCGTTGAGTGACTGTGGGAGGATACAAGATGACTTGGACAGGATTTGTGTTTGGTGTAAAGAATGGCAGCTAACTCTAAATGTAGATAAATTAATGCAGATTAATAGGAAAAAGAATACCCTAATGTTGCCGTTGGTGGGGAGGCTTGCGTGCCTCAGCGATACAGATGGCCGTACCGTAGGTGCAACCACAACGGAGGAGTATCTGTTGAGAGGCCAGACAAACATGTGGTTCCTGAAGAGGGGCAGCAGCCTTTTCTGTAGTTGCAGGGGCAACTGTCTGGATGATTGACTGATCTGGCCTTGTAACATTAACCAAAACGGCCTTGCTGTGCTGGTACTGCGAACGGCTGAAAGCAAGGGGAAACTACAGCCGTAATTTTTCCCGAGGACATGCAGCTCTACTGTATGATTAAATGATGATGCCGTCCTCTTGGGTAAAATATTCCGGAGGTAAAATAGTCCCCCATTCGGATCTCCGGGCGGGGACTACTCAGGAGGACGTCGTTATCAGGAGAAAGAAAACTGGCGTTCTACGGATCGGAGCGTGGAATGTCAGATCCCTTAATCGGGCAGGTAGGTTAGAAAATTTAAAAAGGGAGATGGATAGGTTAAAGTTAGATATAGTGGGAATTAGTGAAGTTCGGTGGCAGGAGGAACAAGACTTTTGGTCAGGTGATTACAGGGTTATAAATACAAAATCAAATAGGGGTAATGCAGGAGTAGGTTTAATAATGAATAAAAAAATAGGAGTGCGGGTAAGCTACTACAAACAGCATAGTGAACGCATTATTGTTGCCAAGATAGACACAAAGCCCATGCCTACTACAGTAGTACAAGTTTATATGCCAACTAGCTCTGCAGATGATGAAGAAATAGATGAAATGTATGACGAGATAAAAGAAATTATTCAGGTAGTGAAGGGAGACGAAAATTTAATAGTCATGGGTGACTGGAATTCGTCAGTAGGAAAAGGGAGAGAAGGAAACATAGTAGGTGAATATGGATTGGGGGGAAGGAATGAAAGAGGAAGCCGCCTTGTAGAATTTTGCACAGAGCATAACTTAATCATAGCTAACACTTGGTTCAAGAATCATGAAAGGAGGCTGTATACATGGAAGAAGCCTGGAGATACTGACAGGTTTCAGATAGATTATATAATGGTAAGACAGAGATTTAGGAACCAGGTTTTAAATTGTAAGACATTTCCTGGGGCAGATGTAGATTCTGACCACAATCTATTGGTTATGAACTGCAGATTGAAACTGAAGAAACTGCAAAAAGGTGGGAATTTAAGGAGATGGGACCTGGATAAACTGAAAGAACCAGAGGTTGTAGAGAGTTTCAGGGAGAGCATTAGGGAACAATTGACAGGAATGGGGGAAAGAAATACAGTAGAAGAAGAATGGGTAACTCTGAGGGATGAAGTAGTGAAGGCAGCAGAGGATCAAGTAGGTAAAAAGACGCGGGCTAATAGAAATCCTTGGGTAACAGAAGAAATATTGAATTTAATTGATGAAAGGAGAAAATATAAAAATGCAGTAAATGAAGCAGGCAAAAAGGAATACAAACATCTCAAAAATGAAATTGACAGGAAGTGCAAAATGGCTAAGCAGTGATGGGTAGAGGACAAATGTAAGGATGTAGAGGCTTGTCTCACTAGGGGTAAGATAGATACTGCCTACAGGAAAATTAAAGAGACCTTTGGAGAGAAGAGAACCACTTGTATGAATATCAAGAGCTCAGATGGCAACCCAGTTCTAAGCAAAGAAGGGAAAGCAGAAAGGTGGAAGGAGTATATAGAGGGTTTATACAAGGGCGATGTACTTGAGGACATTATTATGGAAATGGAAGAGGATGTAGATGAAGATGAAATGGGAGATATGATACTGCGTGAAGAGTTTGACAGAGCACTGAAAGACCTGAGTCAAAACAAGGCCCCGGGAGTAGACAACATTCCATTAGAACTACTGATGGCCTCGGGAGAGCCAGTCATGACAAAACTCTACCATCTGGTGAGCACGATGTATGAGACAGGCGAAATACCCTCAGACTTCAAGAAGAATATAATAATTCCAATCCCAAAGAAAGCAGGTGTTGACAGATGTGAAAATTACCGAACAATCAGTTTAATAAGTCACAGCTGCAAAATACTAACGCGAATTCTTTACAGACGAATGGAAAAACTGGTAGAAGCCGACCTCGGGGAAGAGCAGTTTGGATTCCGTAGAAATGTTGGAACACGTGAGGCAATACTGACCTTACGACTTATCTTGGAAGAAAGATTAAGAAAAGGCAAACCTACGTTTCTAGCATTTGTAGACTTAGAGAAAGCTTTTGACAATGTTGACTGGAATACTCTCTTTCAAATTCTGAAGGTGGCAGGGGTAAAATACAGGGAGCGAAAGGCTATTTACAATTTGTACAGAAACCAGATGCCAGTTATAAGAGTCGAGGGGCATGAAAGGGAAGCAGTGGTTGGGAAAGGAGTGAGACAGGGTTGTAGCCTCTCCCCGATGTTATTCAATCTGTATATTGAGCAAGCAGTAAAGGAAACAAAAGAAAAATTCGGAGTAGGTATTAAAATTCATGGAGAAGAAGTAAAAACTTTGAGGTTCGCCGATGACATTGTAATTCTGTCAGAGACAGCAAAGGACTTGGAAGAGCAGTTGAACGGAATGGACAGTGTCTTGAAAGGAGGATATAAGATGAACATCAACAAAAGCAAAACGAGGATAATGGAATGTAGTCAAATTAAGTCAGGTGATGCTGAGGGAATTAGGTTAGGAAATGAGACACTTAAAGTAGTAAAGGAGTTTTGCTATTTAGGGAGTAAAATAACCGATGATGGTCGAAGTAGAGAGGATATAAAATGTAGACTGGCAATGGCAAGGAAAGCGTTTCTCAAGAAGAGAAATTTGTTAACATCGAATATAGATTTAGGTGTCAGGAAGTCGTTTCTGAAAGTATTTGTATGGAGTGTAGCCATGTATGGAAGTGAGACATGGACGATAACTAGTTTGGACAAGAAGAGAATAGAAGCTTTCGAAATGTGGTGCTACAGAAGAATGCTGAAGATAAGGTGGGTAGATCACGTAACTAATGAGGAGGTATTGAATAGGATTGGGGAGAAGAGAAGTTTGTGGCACAACTTGACTAGAAGAAGGGATCGGTTGGTAGGACATGTTCTGAGGCATCGAGGGATCACAATTTTAGCATTGGAGGGCAGCGTGGAGGGTAAAAATCGTAGAGGGAGACCAAGAGATCAATACACTAAGCAGATTCAGAAGGATGTAGGTTGCAGTAGGTACTGGGAGATGAAGAAGCTTGCACAGGATAGAGTAGGATGGAGAGCTGCATCAAACCAGTCTCAGGACTGAAGACCACAACAACAACAACAATGTTTGAATACTCCATTGGTAGTATAGCCCTGGACAGAGTCACGTCGATTAAATATTTGGGAGTAACATTGCAGAACGATATGAAGTGGGACAGGCATGTAATGGCAGTTGTGGGGAAGGCGGATAGTCGTCTTTGGTTCATTGGTAGAATTTTGGGAAGATGTGGTTCGTCTGTAAAGGAGACCACTTATAAAACACTAATACGACCTATTCTTGAGTACTGCTCGAGCGTTTGGGATCCATATCAGGTCGGATTGAGGGAGGACGTAGAAGCAATTCAGAGGTGGGCTGCTAGATTTGTTACTAGTAGGTTTGATCATCACGCGAGTGTTACGGAAATGCTTGAGGAACTCGGGTGGGAGTCTCTAGAGGAAAGGAGGCGTTCTTTTCGTGAATCGCTATTGAGGAAATTTAGAGAACCAGCATTTGAGGCTGACTGCAGTAGAATTTTACTGCCGCCAACTTATATTTCGTGGAAAGACCACAAAGATAAGAGAAGAGAGATTAGGGCTCGTACAGAGGCATATAGGCAGTTATTTTTCGCTCGTTCTGTTTGGAACAGGGAGAGAAGATGCTAGTTGTGGTACGAGGTACCCTCCGCCACGCACCGTATGGTGGATTGCGGAGTATGTATGTAGATGTAGATGTAGATGTAGATGTAACGAGATCTGAAGCCGTAGCTGTATTGCCGAGCAATCGACCATGTGCAGATGTGTGACCGATGCGTGTGTCACAAACTGAAGAAGGGCTGAAGCGCGTCTGAGGATGCGTATTAAACACGTGCAGCGCTGCCTGTGCTGTGTACTCTGCGTAACACAGAGGTGGCCGAAGCGGAGATCACGCTGCACAGGTCGTATTGCCTGCCAGCTGTCACTTAGGGATCAGAATTTCGGACCCCGACAAAGAAAGATCTGAGCACAACGCGAGCAACGGAAATGCGTCTTCTATGAGGGATACTGGGTAAGACGAGAAGGGATACAATAAGGAAACGAGCAATACGAAACATCCTGGAGACCCGACTCCTAAAATCAACTTTGAAGAGTGATAGGCTTAAATGGTTTGGTCTCCTTAAAAGAGTGCGGCGAAAAGGACTTCTGAGGAGAATCCGGATGATGACCAGTTGGAAATTCACAAACGAGAGGGAGCGACCAGGTGAAGGGTAATGTGAACCGAAGAGGACTGCAATGCGAGGGGATGCTAAATGATAGACGCTGAGAGAGGAGGCAAGCTTTGATCTGCATAAGCAGACACGTTTCAGGAAGAAGCAGAAAAGACACGGGGATGAGATGACAGATTGACCTATATGTCAACAGGTATCGACTTCCGGACACGACATTATAGAAATTGTTATTCTAGTTCTAAGCAGTGTCTGCTGTACGAACATCTGACGCTTTTCTTCAACAGAAGCGGCTTGCAGTGAAATTGCCTGCTTATCGAATATCGTCTCAGTTTTGTGACTGGATATCCCCGACTTCCTATCAGAGACTTCACAGTTCGTAGTAACTGACGGAAAGTCATCGAGTAAAGCAGAAGTGATACCTGGCGTTCCCCAAGGAAGTGTTATAGGCCCTTTGCTGTTCCTTATCTATACAAACGATAGACAATCTGAGCAGCCATCTTGGGTTGTTTGCAGATCACGGTCTCGTTTATCAACAAGTAAAGTGAACAGACGATCAAAACAAATTGTGAAACGATTTAGAAAAGATATCTGTATGGTCCGAAAATTGGCAATTGACCCTAAATAACGTCTGTGAGGTCATTCGCATGAGTGTTAAAAGGAATCCGTTAAACTTCGGTTACACAATAAATCAGTCAAATCTAAAGGCCAAAAATTCAAGTAAATACCCAGGAATTACAATCACGAACAACTTAAATTGGAAGGAACACACAGAAAATATTGTGGGGAAGGCTAACCAAAGACTACGTTTTATTGACACGACATTTAGAAAAGGTAACAGATCTACTAAGGAGGCTGCCTACACTACGCTTGTCCGTCCTCTTTTAGAATACTGCTGCGCGGTGTGGTATCCTTACCAGGTGGGATTGAAGGAGTACATCGCGAAAGTTCAAAGAATGGCAGCACGTTTTGTATTATCGTGATATGGGAGAGAGTGTCAGTGAAATGATACAGGATTTGGGGTGCACATAATTAAAACAAAGGCATTTTTCGTTGGGGCGGAATCTTCTCACGAAATTCCAATCACCAGCTTTCACCTCCAGAAGAAACATAAAGTAGCTGCAGCATTCATAGACCTAACAGCAGCCTATGATACAGTTTGGAAACAGGGGCTCATGTACAAATTAATCTGTGCCGTCCCCTGCAAGAAGATAACCAACCTCATTGACGATATGTTGTCAAATAGAACCTTCCAAGTAATAATGGGGAATGAGAGAAGTAAACAGATGAAACTCAATAATGGACTCCCACAAGGCTCTGTCCTTGCGCCCCTTCTTTTCAGCCTTCACATCGCTGAGATGCCTGCACCAGATCGCGCAAATTTAGTTATGCTGACGACTGGGCTCTGGCAACAGCCCACGGAATCATAGAAACTGCCGAAGATATCCTTACGAGTGACCTAGGGATTCTCAGCGAGTACTTTAAAAAATGGAGGCTACAACCTAGTGCTACAAAGACGGAAGTATCTGCCTTCCATTTGAACAACAAAATGGACAACAGAGAACTACAAGTCTATCTAGACGGGAAATTACTAAATCACAACAAACACCCAAAGTACCTTGGGGTTACCCTAGATAGGACACTAACATTCAAAGAACACCTGACGAAAACTGCAGCGAAACTTAAAACACGCAACAACATATTGCAGAAGCTCTGTGGCACCACTTGGGGCTCCACAGCATCTACCTTAAGAACATCCGCACTTGGCTTGGTGTATCCAGTGGCAGAATACTGTGCCCCAGTGTGGCTCAACAGCAAACACACACACACATGGTAGATAGCCAACTTAATGCAACACTGCGTATTATATCAGGCACAATCAGGCCAACCCCTACAGTGTGGCTGCCCGTTCTCAGTAACATAGCCCCCTCCTAACCTGCGCCGTGAACACGCTCTGGTTAGAGAATTTCAAAAAATCATGACCAACCCTCAATTACAAATCCATGAAGATACTCACGACATCCAAGGAAACCGACTCCGGTCTAGGCATCCTCCACTAAAGACCGCACAGGCTCTGCACCAAACCAACTTTAAAATAAATGACCGATGGAAAGAGGAATGGGAGAGCAGAACAGCAGTAAACTGCCACAGTATGCCATGCATCTTTAGTAAACCAAAAGGATTTGATTGCCCTCGCAAAGTTTGGTCAACTCTTAATCGCATCAGAACCAACTGTGGGAGATGCGCCGACTCCTTACACAGATGGGGTAAACTTCCTTCGGCCGCTTGCGACTGTGGCGCTGAGAGACAGACGGTCAAACACATCGTGCAGGAATGCCCACTAAGGGCATACGAGGGTGACCCACAGGATTTCCTGATGGCGACCCAAGAGGCAATCGACTATTTACTACCTAAGCTGGACGTCTGCTTGTGATTGCTCTTCTGTGAGTGTAAATTTACAATTGGCGGTGTCCTTATATACAAACTGTTATTTATTGCTCTGTTTATACATATGTGATTTTTTTTTAAATCGTGTTGTTTCTGTAATTTTTACTGCGATGTTATGAGCCATACGCTAAATAAATAAATAAACCTCCGAATGCTAAAGCATTTTGTTGACGCCGACCTAGATAAGGAGAAACGATCACCAGGATGAAATAAAGAAAATCAGAGCTCGTACGGAAAGATGTAGGTATTCGTTCTTTCTGCCCGCTATACGAGACTGGAATAATAGAGAATTGTGAAGGAGGTTCGATGAACACTCTGCCAGGCACTTAAATGTGATTTGCAGAGTATCCATGTATATGCAGATGTAGGTGTAGGTGAAACAACCGTGCATATGAGTACATATTTGTGTATTTGCCATATTTGGCTGATTACCAGTTCACACCTCGAAACGAGTTGTAGAAATAAATTAACTGCTGTGAGATGAATATGAATTTCGCACGTTAGCCCCGCCTGCAAAACGAGTGTCGTGCACAGAGTTTTTGTGTGACGGTTCTTTCTGCAGTGCCGCCGCCCGCGCCGCCCCCACCACCCCCAGCTGCCCTCAGGAATGCGGCCGGCCGCTCTTCCGGGGCTTCGCGGCGCCTCCGCAGCTGCCCGGCGCGTAACGCAATTACGCTAATGCCTGCCGGACACAGCGCGCTCTCTCGCACGTATGTGTGTGTGTGTGTGTGTGTGTGTGTGTACGCAGCAGAACGCGAGTGCTCGCCGGCTCAGCAGTTGTGCGTCCCCACCGCGTCTAATTTTGTGTGTATGTTGATTTTATTATGATGACGATACAGCCAAATGACTGATTTAAATCCTCCCGCTTTACCACTCTTGCTGTCGCAGCGTTTCGATGAGTTTTCTACTCGTTATCTTCAGACGTCACCTTCGCCTGAAGATGAACACGAAATCCGCCGAAACGCTGCGACAGCGCGACACCACGACTCGGCTGACAACGCGAGAGGATTTCCTCAACGAAATTCTCCGAGAGCGCCTCCTTTCCTACCTGACACGCTACGGTGCTGCGGAATGCTTCAGCTTGTCGCTGTGAACAGCGGCACCCCCAGTTAAAGGCTCGCCGCGATGAAAACAAATATTGTCGGTACGTGAAATCTCTGAGTCGCTTCGCCTGTGAAGTAACGTTCCTCTCACCGTACACTGCGAAAAGTGTATTTATTCGAGTACGTGTTCTGTCGAATACGAAAAATTTGTATTAACGAGAAAGGAAAAATGCGTGATTTCTGCTCTGGCCCGCAACCAGCGTAACTCGTACAATCACAACCTAGAGTCTCCGTACTCAAGATTTTCAAACGTTGTTTTTGCAACTAATCAAATGCGTATTTATTTTACTGCATACGCTTCATTTTATTCGTTTAAAGCATCGTCATCGGTCCTAAGCGGACATATTGGCAGTGCAACACATTATTGTTTCTCAGCCAGTTGACAAAATCCGGAATATGTTTTGGCACACCGTGCAACGTTTCTGCTTCAGCCCCTACAGTTTCTCGTAATTGCTATAGGTGACCACGCAGCACTTCGCCTCCAATATGGCGCGTGTGATGTAGGTGAGTTCCAAGGAGAGAGCTGTCATTGAGTTTCTTCTCGCTGAAAACCAGAAAATCGCAAAGGTTCACAGACGGTTCCAGAACGTCTGCAGAGACCTGGCGGTGGACAGAAGCAGGGTGAGCCGTTGGGCGCAAACCCGTCCGACCTGCCCCTGTACCATTGAGACTCTTACACTGTTGCAACGCGCGGGTACCCTTATTCGAGGTGATCGACTGATCAAAAACGAACACTGGACGTTTATGGTGGCAGTACCCACACACTCGTCCTTCAGCTGGGGACCTCAAAGGTGTGTGCCCTCTGCGTTCCTCGACGCCTAGCAGAAGACCATAAAGGAAGGTTCCAAATGATTGGAAAAGAGCACAGGTAGTCCCAGTCTTCAAGAAGGGTCGTCGAGCAGATGCGCAAAACTATAGACCTATATCTCTGACGTCGATCTGTTGTAGAATTTTAGATCATGTTTTTTGCTCGAGTATCATGTCGTTTTTGGAAACTCAGAATCTACTATGTAGGAATCAACATGGATTCCGGAAACAGCGATCGTGTGAGACCCAACGGAGAGACGTCTACAGACGTTAAAGTAACCTCTGGCGTGCCACAGAGGAGTGTTATGGGACCATTGCTTTTCACAATATATATAAACGACCTAGTAGATAGTGTCGGAAGTTCCATGCGGCTTTTCGCGGATGGTGCTGTAGTATACAGAGAAGTTGTAGCATTAGAAAATTGTAGCGAAATGCAGGAAGATCTACAGCGGATAGGCACTTGGTGCAGGGAGTGGCAACTGACCCTTAACATAGACAAATGTAATGTATTGAGAATACATAGAAAGAAGGATCCTTTATTGTATGATTATATGATAGCGGAACAAACACTGGTAGCAGTTACTTCTGTAAAATATCTGGGAGTATGCGTGCGGAACGATTTGAAGTGGAATGATCATATAAAATTAATTGTTGGTAAGGCGGGTACCAGGTTGAGATTCATTGGGAGAGTCCTTAGAAAATGTAGTCCATCAACAAAGGAGGTGGCTTACAAAACAATCGTTCGACCTATACTTGAGTATTGCTCATCAGTGTGGGATCCGCACCAGATCGGGTTGACGGAGGAGGTAGAGAAGATCCAAAGAAGAGCGGCGCGTTTCGTCACAGGGCTATTTGGTAACCGTGATAGCGTTACGGAGATGTTTAACAAACTCAAGTGGCGGACTCTGCAAGAGAGGCGCTCTGCATCGCGGTGTAGCTTGCTCGCCAGGTTTCGAGAGGGTGCGTTTCTGGATGAGGTATCGAATATATTGCTTCCCCCTATTTATACCTCCCGAGGAGATCACGAATATAAAATTAGAGAGATTCGAGCGCGCACAGAGGCTTTCAGATAGTCGTTCTTCCCGCGAACCATACGCGACTGGAACAGGAAAGGGGGGTAATGACAGTGGCACGTAAAGTGCCCTCCGCCACACACCGTTGGGTGGCTTGCGGAGTATAAATGTAGATGTAGATGTAGATGAAAACACAATGAAGTACCATCTGTGCGGAATTGCATGCATGCCTTACGAGGCTGATAGTGACAATTTATTTCCGAACATCGTCAAACGCTCTGAAAGTTGCGTTCATCTCGTAGAACCAAAAACAAGACGGCAATCTCCTCCGAAGAAAAAGTTCAAAACTGCATGGCCAAAACGTAAAGACATGGCAACTGCCTTCTGGGACTCTGAAGGATTTATTCTGTGTAATGTCGTCCTTCATGAAGCAACGATCAAGTCTTAAGTGTATTATGCTACCCGCAGAAAACCGAAGGAGTGTTCGTCGTCACAAAAATGCAAACCAACTCACTCTTCTTCAAGAAAACACAATGCAAGGCGTCACAAAAAGTTTGCCCACACGAGAGTAGAGGAATGATAGGGTTCGCACCCCAAATCCAAGATATCGGCCGTGACGTCATATGATGAAGCAAGTATTTCTACACCTGTGACGTCACAGACACACCCCCAAGACGACGGCCGTGACGTCACGTGATGACGCAAGTACTGTTAGACCTGTGACGTCACAGACACACTGATAGGGTTCCCACCTCAAATGCAAGACAGCAGCCATGACGTCACATGATGACGCAAGTACAGTTAGACCTGTGACGTCACAGACACACTGATAGGGTTCCCACCCTAAATCCAAGATGGCGGCCGTGACGTCAGGTGATGACGCAAGTGCCACACCCTTTAGTTAAAATCTCCACCACGATCCTCAACCGACCGCCAAATACTGCTCCAACCCATGTTGGCGGTATATATTATTATGATCTTTGGAAATTCAAATTTTTATGGTATATTATCTTTGGTGGTTATTGTGATCTTTGGAAGGAATTTACAGCCAAGTGCTGATTCCCTCTTTCCTACTTTTAGTGCGGGAAGTTTAAATTTTGGTGGGAAACTGGCTTCCTCCCCACTTATAGGGTATAATAAGTGACCTACTGTAACACCTAGGAAGTTTGAATTCGTGAGTGCCACGCCAACCCTGGGACTTGGAGGGAAACGACACGATCCTCGACAAACCACCATACCTCTTACAAACCCTCGTTGTCTGGCTAACGTGCACTAATGTGCAATAACGAGCACTAACGTGCACTAACATGCACAGTGCATGACGTCATTCAAGATGGTGGGGGAAAATGGCAGGAAACGACTCTGCCTATGATGGACATTTTATTTTGTAAGCAATGTCTCCATCACGAGATCTAGACTCCAACTGACCTAGTACACAGTACTACCACCAGAGAGTCTTGTCATCCCTGCTGTGACGTAATCAGAGATGGTGGTCTGTAGGGGAAAAATGGTGCGAAAATGACTCAGCCTGTGTTGGCCTGCTGGGGAGAGTAAGGAAGGAGTGCACTCTATTTATCTTGGAACATTTTATTTAGGGATGGAGTATATTTATCACACTGACACAAAGCACACGCTGTGACACGCCTGTGGTCACACCACACAGGCCACAGACCTGTAAACTACTCCTAAATAACGCTCTCCAGACACGCAAACAACTCCTGATTTACCGAAATAATTTCAGTACAGACATACAGACTCCTCCTAAATAACGCAGCACACTGATGTGTAGACACGCTCAGTACTGGTAAACTATCCAAATAACGCACAGCACAGCTTACAGACCTGCTCGCAAAATAATACAACAAGGGCATGCACAAGCACCGCCGCCACCCCCTGTCCACTAGAGAGTGCACACGAGGTTAGCGGCAACCCCGCCAAGTGACGAGGTCGTCAGCTGTAAGACCACACACAGACGCCTATTAAGAACCCTCCCCTTCCGTACTTGAAGCCAGAGAAATTCCTATCCAAATACGTGTTCACCTAGACACAGATGCTGGCGCAACCTGCCAGGGACACGCGCGCTGTCACAGTCGCGAACCGCCGCTGGACGCAGGTGAAAGCTGCATCTACTGTCAGGTATACAGCAACTGTTATACTGGCGCCACAGAACTCCGAGGCGCAGCCCCCATATGCGAGACATCTCCAGACAGCACTTGTCTTTACCGTTGATGACAGAATAGCACAGGCTGTTACCCCTCCTAACGGAACATACGAGCTGCATTCAGCTGTGCGTATCTGCCCCAGCATGACAGACACCTCGCCACGAAACGTCCTCGTGACGAATCGCCATCTAAAAGGTTCTCAATCTTATACTCATGTCACATGACTGTGTTGAAAAACAAGAACTGAGTCGACCTCGTGGAAATTATGTAGTGTCCCAGAAATAGTTAACGCTCGCTTTCTTGATGTCTAAGCTTGTATGCACGAAAATTATTGCCCTAACAGAATCTGTTTACAAAAATAGAGCAGAATAACGTCGAATGCACTCTTCCCAGCGGTCCTAACGCGTTACCCTTTCTGCTCTCAACATACGCAAATGTTCTCACCGCTATGTAGAAGCTGCTATATCCCAGCACAAAGGATGTGAATGAATAGAGCATTATGATTGGTTCTTATCGAATTTACCCGCCGAGTTAATGATGCTGCCGGTATCGAAGCACCATCTACCTTTTCTTTCTTCCTGCAGACGAGACTTTCAGCGGTAAAATTATTTTGCACAGATCGCTAAAGTGCATTGATAGCTAAACCCGTAAAGTTGTCTATAGATCATCAAAGGGCCTATAACTTATAAGACTATCTTGGGAACGTCAGTAATCACTTCTGTTTTTCTCGATGACTTTCCGAAAATTACTATCACATGGAATGGGATTAAGGAATGAAAGAGGAAGTCGCCTGGTAGAATTTTGCACAGAGCATAACTTAATCTTAGCTAACAGGAATCATAAAAAAAGGTCGTATACATGGAAGAAGCCTGGAGATACTGGAAGGTTTCAGATAGGTTATATAATGGTAAGACAGAGATTCAGGAACCAGGTTTTAAATTGTAAGACATTTCCAGGGGCAGATGTGGACTCCGACCACAATCTATTGGCTATAAACTGTAGATTAAAACTGAAGAAACTGCGAAAAGGTGGGAATTTGAGGAAATTGGAGCTGGATAAAATGAAAGAACCAGAGAGCTTCTATTGACAAGAATGGGGGGAAAGAAATACTGTAGAAGAAGAATGGGTAGCTTTGAGAGATGAAATAGTGAAGGCAGCAGAGGATCAAGTAGTGTCGAGTCTGTCAGCTGATTTACAAGCTGGCATGAGCTGTTGGACTGTAACTTCGTTTGGTCAATAATTTCATTACAATGGAAGTTTAATATTATGGAAATAAGTGATGTGAATAAAATAAGTAAATCAAACAGCTGAAGAATAAACAGACTGAAGCATTATCCGAATGGTATTACGGAACTTAATCATACAGAGTAACGTTTTTGCGGGCCAGAGTGGCCAAGCGGTTCTAGGCGCTACAGTCTGGACCCGCGCGACCGCTACGGTCGCAGGTTCAAATCCTGCCTCGGGCATGGATGTGTGTGGTGTCCTTAGGTTAGTTAGGTTTAAGTAGTTCTAGGGGACTGATGACCTGAGAAGTTGAGTCCCATAGTGCTCAGAGCCATTTACTAACTTTTTTTTTTTCAGTGAACCGCAATAATTTACAAATACGATATTCATCGAGGGACAGCGACAAACAGGTACTGACCGCTTACCCTTTCCAGCTAATAGTTAGGTGCACGTATACACGTATATAACGACTTAAGAGGGGTAGGACGTCAAACGGGCCGACTTGGAGCAGGAGAGGCACCACAGGACATTTTAATTTCCACTGTCTACACTTTTACAAATAAATTGATAAAACTTTGTCAGCATGACCAAGAAGGATTCAGGATTCACACTCATAGCAGTGGAAGTTCGAAAACATAACGAAGTAATTTGTTTTTACATGTGAAATTTCATCATTTTTTTCACTTACTAGTGGCAGCATTTGTTGCTATAGGTACACTTTTCTTCGTAAGTAAGAGAGATTCTTCGATGAATTTTGCACAGCATACAAACCATACTTAAAGATGTATGAAACTCTAGAATTTTCCAAATATATTAAAAACTGTGGTAAAAATTGAGGTAATAAAATTTGTGTTTTTCCTGAACATGAAGTTTAAAATATAACAGGTCATTCGTTTTTTCATACATTAAATAAATTCTAGAGTTTCATACACCTGTAAGTATGGTATGTATGCTGTGTAAAATTCATCGAAGAATCTCTCTAACTTATGAAGAAAAGTGTACGTATATGAACAAATGAAGCCATTAGTAAGTGAAAAAATAGTGAAATTTAGCACGTAAAAAAAATTATTTTATTACGTTTTCGAACTTCCACTGCAATGAATGTGAATCCTGAATCCTTCCTGGTGATGCTGACAAAGTTTTACGAACTTATTTGTAAAAGTATAGACACTGGAAATTAAAATGTCGTGTGATGCCTCTCCCGCTCCAAGTCGGCCCGTTTGACGTCCTACCCCCCCCCCCCCCCCCCCCTTAAGCTGTCTACGTAGTGGGGAGGTGGCGAGTGCAGGAAAACAATTAATAGCGACAGTCGAAAACGAGTATAACTTTATTCTTCTCCGTATTCTTTTTCAGTTTTCAGTGCAGTCGTGTGTTCACACTCTTGATCAGTGTTTACTGTATTCTTTTATCTCGACGTGCAATGAAGGTTCACAATCAGGCACACTGCCGACGCCGCGAGCACACCAGTATACGGCGAGTGAGTCTGAACTGACGGAAAGCGAGAGCATCCCTGAGTACACACTGCCGTCGTTTATGTATGTGTCTGACATTGGCAACTGCATACTTGTATCTATACATGCATATGCTTACAGTGTGTTTTCTCGCTTTTAATGGATAGAGTAAGGGTCAAGCGCCTGGAAAAAGAGGAAAAAGCCAGAAAGCCAGTGCAGCGAGCGGCAGCGGGTGAGTGTGGCAGGTGGGGGGGGTGGGGGGTGGGAATTTACACCCCAGCTGCAAGTCAGTCGTCCCTCTCTCTGTCATTTCAGCGATAACGAAGTTGATGATCGCGCATGTGAAACAGTGTTACAGTTCAGTTGCGTAACTCACTTTGCCACTCCAAGTGGCATCTTGCAAACTGGATAGGTCATCTATCTTGTCCAGTATAATCTGCTCCACGTCTGGGAAGGCTGCAGCTTTCGGTGTGCGCAACGGGTCGTGGTGAGTCCTTCGTGCACGCAGGTACTGGAGGGAGAGCGCTGCGAGCGGGGGTGCCGGGCAGCGCGGATGGCCCGCAGCGAAGGGTACTGTAAGGTACTACGGGATAAAGTATTTTATATAGTAAACTATGTTTCGTCTAATCCTTGTGGAGTGGAAATAAGGGGAGGCCAGTGAGTCTCAAAACTTAAATGTATCAATGCAGAACAAGAGGCTTGCGAGTGAACTGCGCACAATTACCGTTCTCAAGCCAGCGAGGTGTGTTTAGAACTGAAATGTTACGTTCTCGCATCAAAAATTCGATTTAGTATAGGGATCCTATCCACTTCGTTATGAAGCATATAAAGGTGAAATAGAGAAATGCAAGTGCAAGTGCAAGTGATTAAATCTTCTGGTAAACCTTCCGGGATGTAACTCTTCAGCTCCTAACGTTTCGTCCACAGCTGCGCTGGACATCTTCAGAGGGGTGCTTCTTCTCCGGTGAGTCTTGCCGACTCGGAAAACAATCAAATAAAGTCGGCAAGACTCGCCGGAGGAGAAACACCCCTCTGAAGATGTCCAGCGCAGCTGTGGACGAAACGTTAGGAGCTGAAGAGTTTCATGGACCGCGACCTTACATCCCGGAAGGTTTACCAGAAGATATGTCATCCGGTCGTGAAAGCCTTCATACTATGACAAGTGATTACAGTTGTTGAGACACCACACGCGATTTCCGAGCACAGAGCAGTAGGTGTGCGAGCTACGAATGGCGCAAAAAAATGTGCTGTGCCGAATAACGGCGAGGAGTGACTAGTTACTAAAGAACACTGTTACGTGGGCCCTGCCCTGCCCTCGCAACTGCTTTATGTTTCTTTCCTGTTTAATAAATGATCGCCATCCAACAGTTATGTCAACTATGTAGCGGGCGTTACGATCAAATGACAAAATTGTCGACTGTAAGAAAATTGAAAATAATAGTGTCACCTGGGCACTTCCATATACGCTGCTACCAATTTTTTCGTATTTTCCAAAAAAAGCTGTTTTGATTAATGTAAACTTGTCATCCAGGAGCATCCATAATTATTTTGGTGCACATTATAGTAATATGGAGAGAGGTGCGATGCCGCTGTAGCAAACTCAGCGAAGGCAGAGCCTGCAGTACCAGGTGCCATGTTTATACGTCGTCACATACACTCCTGGAAATGGAAAAAAGAACACATTGACACCGGTGTGTCAGACCCACCATACTTGCTCCGGACACTGCGAGAGGGCTGTACAAGCAATGATCACACGCACGGCACAGCGGACACACCAGGAACCGCGGTGTTGGCCGTCGAATGGCGCTAGCTGCGCAGCATTTGTGCACCGCCGCCGTCAGTGTCAGCCAGTTTGCCGTGGCATACGGAGCTCCATCGCAGTCTTTAACACTAGTAGCATGCCGCGACAACGTGGACGTGAACCGTATGTGCAGTTGACGAACTTTGAGCGAGGGCGTATAGTGGGCATGCGGGAGGCCTGGTGGACGTACCGCCGAATTGCTCAACACGTGGGGCGTGAGGTCTCCACAGTACATCGATGTTGTCGCCAGTGGTCGGCGGAAGGTGCACGTGCCCGTCGACCTGGGACCGGACCGCAGCGACGCACGGATGCACGCCAAGACCGTAGGATCCTACGCAGTGCCGTAGGGGACCGCACCGCCACTTCCCAGCAAATTAGGGACACTGTTGCTCCTGGGGTATCGGCGAGGACCATTCGCAACCGTCTCCATGAAGCTGGGCTACGGTCCAGCACACCGTTAGGCCGTCTTCCGCTCACGCCCCAACATCGTGCAGCCCGCCTCCAGTGGTGCGACAGGCGTGAATGGAGGGACGAATGGAGACGTGTCGTCTTCAGCGATGAGAGTCGCTTCAGCCTTGGTGCCAATGATGGTCGTATGCGTGTTTGGCGCCGTGCAGGTGAGCGCCACAATCAGGACTGCATACGACCGAGGCACACAGGGCCAACACCCGGCATCATGGTGTGGGGAGCGATCTCCTACACTGGCCGTACACCACTGGTGATCGTCGAGGGGACACTGAATAGTGCACGGTACATCCAAACCGTCATCGAACCCATCGTTCTACCATTCCTAGACCGGCAAGGTAAGTCAACTACCCTGGCCAGCAAGATCTCCGGATCTGTCCCCCATTGAGCATGTTTGGGACTGGATGAAGCGTCGTCTCACGCGGTCTGCACGTCCAGCACGAACGCTGGTCCAACTGAGGCGCCAGGTGGAAATGGCATGGCAAGCCGTTCCACAGGACTACATCCAGCATCTCTACGATCGTCTCCATGGGAGAATAGCAGCCTGCATTGCTGCGAAAGGTGGATATACACTGTACTAGTGGCGACATTGTGCATGCTCTGTTGCCTGTGTCTATGTGCCTGTGGTTCTGTCAGTGTGATCATGTGATGTATCTGACCCCAGGAATGTGTCAATAAAGTTTCCCCTTCCTGGGACAATGAATTCACGGTGTTCTTATTTCAATTTCCAGGAGTGTATTATCAAGTTATTAAGGTTGGTTGGGGGGATGGGCGGGGGGGGGGGGGGAAGACAGTCGTGTTGTAGGCGCCACCACAACAGATGAGCGTACGTGTGGAGAGCCAGGCAGCAGGGACCACGGTGTGGGTATACAGCTGACTATCCCGGCGCCCCGCCACTGGCCAACGTGGCCTTGCTGCGCTGCTACTGCGAACAGCTCGTAGCGACGGGAAGATGCGACGACGTGCAACTCTGCTCAGTGGTGGAATTATTCCAGAGGTAGCGCAGTCTCCGGGAGAAGCCTATTTCGCCACCAGGAAAAACAAAACTAGTATTCTAAAGGTGGAAGCGTGAAATGTTAGCTCCCTTAATCGGGTAAATAGGTTAGAGAACTTCAAAACGGAAAGAGCAGTGTCTATGAGTACCGTACATCTGGATCGCTAGGAATGTGCGGTTCCAGGTGGAGAGCCGCATTTCATAGAAAACTGGGATTTGCATCCGTTATTCTACTACATTACTTTCCTGGTAAGAATAGGGCGCCAGGTCTCGAGATCTGGGAACATTTAGGGAGGAGTGTCTAAATATTTAAGTAGGCTTATAAGAATCATACAAGTAGCAACTGTAAATGAAAAGCATTATATTGTGAACCATCTGTACCAAGAAGCAACGGTGGAACTAGTAAACAAGCAGCATTTATTTTCCTTATGACATTGCAGTCGCTGTGTTGTTAAGAAGAACGATGCAATGATTCTTTGGACTCGCACCCGGATTTGCCGCCTTAGGCGAGCGACCGCCTTAACGGCTTCGGCTATCCGTGGGCGGCGCGCGGCCGGACCCGAACTTCCGTTCGTCGTCGTTCCTACGTCACAGCCTGTACTCGTACAGAACACACGTTAAATGATTCTCGTACAGGGGAGGACATTTTAACTGAAAGTCGCTGTGCGGTATTGGCAGATAAATACGATATTTCGTGTAATTATTTTCGCCTTAAATGCTCTTTCTTAAATAGTCATTACATTTTCAGCCTGTACGTTTCCTTACAATATTCATTTGTACAATATGAAGAAATTTTCTGGTTTATTCACATCGTCTTACTGCATTTCTCCTTACTTACGTATGGTAGTCATAGCAATGCTGCGATCACACCCAAAGAAAAAGCTGCCAACAACATCAACAACAAGGGTCTACCGGTGTGCGTCGTGGGCGGCTCGCGCTCTTGCCGTTCATAACCTGACGTCGCGTAACAGTGGTAGTGGTGTCTCGATTCCGTCTCGTGTTAATGCTGCCAATGAGTTGCTTGTATTGTTTGTCCGTGAGTGGCAGCAGCAGCGGTTACCGATAGCCAGTACTGTAGTAATATGTTTGGCGCAACGGCTAGTATTCCGGGTCGTCGTGTGTGTCAGGCAGTTCGGTTTGGGACGGAGCAGCGAGCAGGTCCGGAGCGCGAGGGCAGGTGTAGTGTCCCTTTTGGAATATTCACCCTTATCAAGGTGAAACATAAATAAAACCGACAGTATGTGACTCAAAATTAATTGCAAACATTGATTTATCATTGATTTAACTGTAAAAATATACAATATATATATCGATAAATTCAGAAAAGACATTATTTTCATTGTATGAGATTATAATGTGATTATCTTTGTAAGAGTATAAAATACAATGCAATGCTCATTCTTCTGTCTAGTCTGTTTTGTTCTGTTCGTTCTGGTGTGAGCTGGAATAAGGTACGCAAGCTATTGTGCTGCGCTAGCATTTGTTTCTGTCGTAACGTAATTGCAAATATTTAATGGTGTAAACTGTGTCCTAGTAAGAATATATTAGTATAAAGTGATCTCCGTGTGTTATTTCAAGAACCTACGCCACATTTATCTTATGAAAAGAATATTTAATGAAAATTATTTAGCATGTTTCCAGCTGCTGCGGAGCGAGTAACAGTAATCTCTGACAGTTAACAATTAGCCGCCATTACGCGGTACATTTAAAAATATTTTTTCACAGCACTATGTCTAGTAGCCGGAGCGGAAGAAATTAAGTAAAAATATTCTGTGAGATTAATTGAAGTAATCCAGTGAAATAATTTTATTAAAACTTGTCTATTTTCTGTGATAGTAATAATTTCAGAGCTGAGTACTACTACGCTATTGCATTTACAGTAATTTGTAGGGAGCCTGGCGCTCGATAAAACCAGATATAATACGTAATTGGCAACCTACGAAATTCATTATTTTGCTTATTATATCTCTTTTGTATTTTTTTTGAAAGCTAAAAGTAAAAACTAACTCCACTAAAAATCAGTAACAGATCACGATAAATCAAAGGACAAACGAATTTACTAGGAGAGTGTTTCCGCTAACTAAATAAATAGTTACATTACCTTCTTTTAAGAGATATAATACAGGCCGGGACTGCTGGCGGCGTGCGGGCAATGTCGGACAGAGGGGCTGTAGCCGACGACCGAACCCAGGACGTTTGAACTTGAGTGAACCGTGTCCAGTACTGAAACTTCCACTGTTTGAGATCTCGAAGTTGTTCGCGTGTTGCTGCTCCCGGGGTCGGTGAGACCGACCGCAACAAGTGGAGTCTGTCAGGTTGGCAGGAGCTATTAGCCGCCTTCTACTCCTTGATGTTTGTATGTATGGATTTAGTATTATTCTTATTAGTGAAGTGCAACCAGCGGTATTTTGTGCCTTGTGGCCGCTAGCGCCCCAGTTGCCTGCTCTGGAGGTTAGAGTACTTTTCTGGCAGTGTACCTCTCCTCGTCGTGCGGTTAAAGGCGCTGCAGTCTGGAACCGCAAGACCACTACGGTCGCAGGTTCGAATCCTGCCTCGGGCATGGATGTGTGTGATGTCGTTAGGTTAGTTAGGTTTAACTAGTTCTAAGTTCTAGGGGACTAATGACCTCAGCAGTTGAGTCCCATAGTGCTCAGAGCCAGCCTCTCCTCGTCGTGTTGATGCTGTCCGACACGTGCCCGCATCTCGTGGTCGTGCGGTAGCGTTCTCGCTTCCCACGCCCGGGTTCCCGGGTTCGATTCCCGGCGGGGTCAGGTATTTTCTCTGCCTCGTGATGGCTGGGTGTTGTGTGCTGTCCTTAGGTTAGTTAGGTTTAAGTAGTTCTAAGTTCTAGGGGACTGATGACCATAGATGTTAAGTCCCATAGTGCTCAGAGCCATTTTTTTGTCCGACGCGTCGTGTAGTTCGACAGCCCCTTGTATTGTACTGTGCATACGTTTTTGGGAGGTCTACGTCGGTTCTAGTGTTTCCTTCGGCTTTGGGTGTGTTTCTGAAGACGTGGTGCTGTCCGCGTGTTCGCCCTCGCCTAAAAATATTCCATCGCTGTACCGCTGATCGGACGGTTAGTCGGTCGGTCGGCGCTCAAGCTACCCCTAGTGTCAGTTGCCATCCTGTTGCGTGAGTACAATTCTTGGCTGCCTGTCTCACCGCTTTCACAGCTGCAGTCACCTTCCTCAGGTCGATCCAGGGACCACTGTCTTTGGATCAGTCCCTTATTTGGACAAGTTGTCATAATTGTTTAAAATTTACCCTGATGTTATTGCCTTCCCCACTTGTAATTCAGGCCTTCGGCCGTTAATTGTTGGTAACACTGCTTGTGGCCTTCAGCCAACAAATTAACTTGCAATTTTTCTTAATAAGTCCTTCAGCTGTTACTATAGATTGCTCTTGCTTGTTGTTGTGGTCTTCAGTCCTGAGACTGGTTTGATGCAGCTCTCCATGCTACTCTATCCTGTGCAAGCTTCTTCATCTCCCAGTACCTACTGCAACCTACATCCTTCTGAATCTGCTTAGTGTATTCATCTCTTGGTCTCCCTCTACGATTTTTACCCTCCACCTTGCCCTCCAATACTAAACTGGTGATTCCTTGATGCCTCAGAACATGTCCTACCAACCGGTCCCTTCTTCTAGTCAAGTTGTGCCACAAACTCCTCTTCTCCCCAAGTCTTTTCAATACCTCCCCATTAGTTATGTGATCTACCCATCTAATCTTCAGCATTCTTCTGTAGCACCACATTTCGAAAGCTTCTATTCTCTTCCTGTCCAAACTATATATCGTCCACGTTTCACTACCATACATGGCTACATTCCACAGATTGTTACCGTTTTGATTGTTCAGAAGAAAATATCTTAGTATTTGTTAATGTGTAACTGCCTTCCTCAGTTGTAATTCAGGCCTTCAGCCGTTGTGTATTTTTGGAAATTCCTTTTGGCCTTCAGCCGACGAATAATTTTGAACCTTCTTAATCATTCCTTCAGCCGTTGATTGTGTGTAACATTGCTTGTGGCCTTCAGCAGACAATAACTTGCATTTCTTCTAATAAGGCTTTCAGCCGCCAGTGTAATAACATCTTTAAAAATGATTGTTGAGAGTTTGCTTTTTTACAAATAAAGTGTATATGTTTTCTGTGCAAGCAACGGTAACTGATTAGGCCCCGTCCACACCTTCCCTGCTTTTTCCCCACGTCTCTAAGTGCTACGAGACAAAATAAAATTCTAAACCAAGCAAAATTAGAAAATAAAAGGAAACAGTTGTTCATTTTTCACTTACGGTATCAATTTCAGTGGACCCTCAGTTTGGGACTCACCTACGGAAGAAAAAAGCACAAGATAAGTCATAGTATAGAGCTTGACAAAGTTTTGGGACTGATTCATGGATGTGCTACTAAGTCCCGAGCTGAACGCTCAACATTTATGTTTATGGCCGCTGAAAACGGACAGCTTTAGGAACTAAATTGCACGGTAGGTACTGGTAAAGATAAGTTCACACACGGCTTACCGAGTTTGCACGAATGCCTTCGATGAGAGGCACAGGCTATTACGCTAGCGTATCTCTGTAGGCCAGTAGCTTTTGAAAAGTCTGAAGCAGCCGCAGTAATCGTAGAAATAGTGGAAGCCGACAGCTTCTAGAGAAGGCGTGGCCAGTCCTGGGTAAGGAGGGCAGGGGGGCAGAAGGGGTCGGGAGCAAGGGGTGGCGGGGGGGGGGGGGCTGAAGGAGTCTGTTAGCCGACGTGACAGATAGCTGTACATCCAACAGGTACAGAGCAACAACGGCAGCTGATGATGATGTGTTTTAGTTTGTGGGGCGCTCAACTGCGTGGTTATCAGCGCCCGTACAATTTCCCAACCTTTGCTCAGTCCAATTTCGCCACTTTCCTGGATGATGATGAAATGATGAGGACAACACAAACACCCAGTCATCTCGAGGCAGGTGAAAATCCCTGACCCCGCCGGGAATCGAACCCGGAACAACGGCAGCGGGCCGCGTACTGCCTGCCGCTCTCCCTTCAGATACGGTCCGGTGTCGTAAAAGACACTCCCACTAATATTTTTGTAATGTTGGCATTGTAAGAGCAGGAAAAAACTAATATACCCAACTGTACGTAACAGATCATGAAGCAGCACAATTCAATTGATATAATAAAGTAAATACACTACTGGCCATTAAAATTGCTACACCACGACACATGACGTGCTACAGACGCGAAATTTAACCGACAGGAAGAAGATGCTGTGATATGCTAATGAACAGCTTTTCAGAGCATTCACACAAGGTTGGCGCCGGTGGCGCCATCTACAACGTGCTGACATGAGGAAACTTTACAACCGCTTTCTCATACACAAACAGCGGTTGACTGGCGTTACCTGGTGAAACGTTGTGATGTCTCGTGTAAGGAGCAGAAATGCTTACCATCAAGTTTCCGACTTTCATAAAGGTCGGCTTCTAACCTATCGCGATTGCGGTTTATCGTATCGCGACATTGCTGCTCTCGTTTGTCGAGATCCAATGACTGATAGCAGAATATGGAATCTGTGGGTTCAGCAGGGTAATACGGAACGCCATGCTGGATCCCAACGGCGTCGTGTCGCTAGCAGTCAAGATGACAGGCATTTATCCGCATGGCTGCAACGGATCGTGCAGCCACGTCTCGATCCCTGAGTCAACAGATGGGGACGTTTGCAAGATAACAACCATCTGCACGAACAGTTCGACGACGTATGCAGCAGCTTGGACTATTAGCTCGGAGACCGTGGCTGCGGTTACCCTTGACGCTGCATCACAGACAGGAGCGCCTGCGGTGATGTACTCAACGACGAACCTGGGTGGACGAATGGGCTGTGCAGGATTAGCCGAGCGGTCTAGGGCGCTGCAGTCATGGACTGTGCGGCTGGTCCTCGGCGGAGGGTCGAATCTTCTCTCGAGCATGGGTGTGTGTCTTTGTCCTTACGATAATTTAGGTTAAGTAGTGTGTAAGCTTAGGGACTGATGACGTTTGCAGTTAAGTCCCAAAAGATTTCACACACTTTTTTTTTTTGCACCAATGACAAAACGTCTTTTTTTTGGTGGAATCCAGGTTTTGTTTACAACACCATGATGGTCGCATCCGTGATTGGGACACCGCGGTGAACGCAGATTGGAAGCGTGTATTCGTCATCGCCATACTGGCGTATCACCCGGCGCGATGGTATAGAGTGCCATTGGTTACACGTCTCGGTTACCTCTTGTTCGCATTGACGGCACTTTGAACAGTGGACGTTACATTTCAGATGTGTTACGACCCGTGGCACTATCCTTCATTCTATCCCTGCGAAACCCTACATTTCAGCAGGGTAATGGACGACCGCATGTTGCAGGTCCTGTACGGGCCTTTCTGGATACATAAAATGTTCGACTGCTGCCCTGGCTACCACATCCTCCAGATCTCTCATCAACTGAAAACATCTGGTCAATGGTGGTCGAGCTACTGGCTCGTCACAATACGCCAGTCACAACTCTCGATGAACTGTGGTATCGTGTTGAAGCTGGATGGGCAGCTGTTCCTGTACACGTCATCTAAGGTCTGTTTGACTAAATACCCAGGCGTAGCAAGGCCAGAGGTGGTTGTTCTGGGTACTGATTTCTGAGGATCTATGCACCCAAATTGCGTGAAAATGTAATCAAATGTCAGTTCTAGTATAATATATTTGTCCAATGAATACCGGTTTATCATATGCATTTCTTCTTGGTGTAGCAGTTTTAATGGCCAGTAGTGTAGTAATGACAAGAACCGCAAACATAACAAAACAAACGAAAGAAATTCTTTAAATCTACCATCGAGGACGTATGTTCCATCTTTAGATATTGCAGTAATTGACAAATTGTCAAAGTTAATCACCTGTCTGTAAAACACAGAAAGTAACATTAACGAAAGAGAAATCAGAAATATGAGAAACTATTCAAACGTGCGTAATTCGAGTACATTTTCGTACTGTCGTATTTTGACGCACCACTAATTCCGTCGATCGCTGGAATATTACAGTTGCAAAAAGAAAGGCGCGCAGTACCTGCGTACGAGAACCTGAATCACTCTAAAGCTCGATTCGTGATTTAGGCTGTATTACACTTCAGGATACGCAGACTTCCACCTTTTCCAGGCCAAAAATGACACGACTGTATACCTGAAATCTCGTGACGTTCATTTGTTACCCGGAATACCCTCGATCGTGTGACGTGATTGCTCAGTGGGGACACACATGATTAGGAGGCTTGTCGTAAAACGAGGGTTGCGTGTTCGCTTCCCGCCCCGACTGCAAAGTATAGTGCAGCTGGCCGCGGTGGCCGAGTGGTTCTAGGCGCTTCAGTCCGGAACGACGCGACTGCCACGGGCATGGATGTGTGTGATGTGATTAGGTTAGTTGGGTTTAAGTAGTTCTAAGTTCTAGGGGACTGATGACCTGAGATGTTTAAGTCCGATAGTGCTCAGAGTCATTTGAACAAACTATAGTGCTGTTTGTAGTGATGATATTGGTACATAAAAATAATTGAAGTTATAGTGATGTAACAAAGTCCTAGCCGTATTCTGGCCAGTTGCGCCACAGTGTAGGGATGTACTGGTCACGCAGTCGCAGAGAGGTGGCCCCCCGCTCAGCTTCGCGTCCTCGCCCACACTGTCGCCAGTCAGAGGGGTTGTGATTCCCGTCTGGCTGGCGAGGCGATCCGGCGGCAACTCCTCTGCAAGCCACTCCGAGGCCAGCGACCAGCTCTTCCCTGCTGCTGTCGTGTCTGTCTGGACTGGCACTTTAATTTGCACTCTTGCGGCGAACCAGACCAAACTCCTGCCGGCCTATCTACACTGAAGCACCAAAGAAAGTGGCATAGGCATGCGTATTCAAATACAGAGATACGCACACAGCCAGAATACGTCGCTGCGGTCGACAACGCTTACGTTAAGACGGCAAGTGTTTCGTGCAGTTGTCAGATCGGTTACTGCTGCTGCAATGGCAGCTTAGTAAGACTTAAGTGAGTTTGAACGTGGTGTTATAGTCGCCAAACGAGCGATGCGACACAGAATCTCCGAGGTGGCTATGAAGTGGGGATTTTTCCCTAACACCATTTCACAGTGTACCGTGAATATCAAGAATTCAGTAAAACATCGCTGCTGCCGGAAAAAGATCCTACAAGAACGGCACCAACAACGGCTGAAGAGAATCGCTTAATGTGACAGAAGTGCCGCCCTTGCCCATATTGCCGCACTTTTCAATGCTGGGCCACAGACAAGTGTCAGTATACGAACAATTCAACGAGTCATCATCGATATGGGCTTTCGGAGCCGAAGGCCCACTCGTGTACCCTTGATGACTGCACGATAAAAAGGTTTATGCCTCGCCTGGGCCCGTCAACACCGACATTGGACTGTTGATGACTGGAAATACACTCCTGGAAATTGAAATAAGAACACCGTGAATTCATTGTCCCAGGAAGGGGAAACTTCATTGACACATTCCTGGGGTCAGATACATCACATGATCACACTGACAGAACCACAGGCACATAGACACAGGCAACAGAGCATGCACAATGTCGGCACTAGTACAGTGTATATCCACCTTTCGCAGCAATGCAGGCTGCTATTCTCCCATGGAGACGATCGTAGAGATGCTGGATGTAGTCCTGTGGAACGGCTTGCCATGCCTTTTCCACCTGGCGCCTCAGTTGGACCAGCGTTCGTGCTGGACGTGCAGACCGCATGAGACGACGCTTCATCCAGTCCCAAACATGCTCAATGGCGGACAGATCCGGAGATCTTGCTGGCCAGGGTAGTTGACTTACACCTTCTAGAGCACGTTGGGTGGCACGGGATACATGCGGACGTGCATTGTTCTGTTGGAACAGCAAGTTCCCTTGCCGGTCTAGGAATGGTAGAACGATGGGTTCGATGACGGTTTGGATGTACCGTGCACTATTCAGTGTCCCCTCGACGATCACCAGTGGTGTACGGCCAGTGTAGGAGATCGCTCCCCACACCATGATGCCGGGTGTTGGCCCAGTGTCCCTCGGTCGTATGCAGTCCTGATTGTGGCGCTCACCTGCACGGCGCCAAACACGCATACGACCATCATTGGCACCAAGGCACAAGCGACTCTCATCGCTGAAGACGACACGTCTCCATTCGTCCCTCCATTCACGCCTGTCGCGACACCACTGGAGGCGGGCTGCACGATGTTGGGGCGTGAGCGGAAGACGGCCTAACGGTGTGCGGGACCGTAGCCCAGCTTCATGGAGACGGTTGCGAATGGTCCTCGCCGATACCCCAGGAGCAACAGTGTCCCTAATTTGCTGGGAAGTGGCGGTGCTGTCCCCTACGGCACTGCGTAAGATCCTACGGTCTTGGCGTGCATCCGTGCGTCGCTGCGGTCCGGTCCCAGGTCGACGGGCACGTGCACCTTCCGCCGGCCACTGGCGACAACATCGATGTACTGTGGAGACCTCACGCCCCACGTGTTGAGCAATTCGGCGGTACGTCCACCCGGCCTCCCGCATGCCCACTATACGCCCTCGCTCAAAGTCCGTCAACTGCACATACGGCTCACGTCCACGCTGTCGCGGCATGCTACCAGTGTTAAAGACTGCGATGGAGCTCCGTATGCCACGGCAAACTGGCTGACACTGACGGCGGCGGTGCACAAATGCTGCGCAGCTAGCGCCATTCGACGGCCAACACCGCGGTTCCTGGTGTGTCCGCTGTGCCGTGCGTGTGATCATTGCTTGTACAGCCCTGTCGCAGTGTCCTGAGCAAGTATGGTGGGTCTGACACACCGGTGTCAATGTGTTCTTTTTTCCATTTCCAGGAGTGTATGTTGCCTTGTCGGACGAGCCTCGTTTCAAATTGTATCGAGCAAATGGACGTCTATGGGTAACGAGACAACGATTAATTCACGGACCCTGCGTGTTCAAGCTTGTTGAGCCTCTGTAATGTTATGGGGTGTGTGCAGTTGGAGGGATATGGGACCCCTGATACGTCTAGATACGACTCTGACAGGTGACACGTGCGTAACTATCCTGTCTGATCCCCTGCATCCATTCATGTCCGTTGTGCATTCCGACTGACTTGAGCAACTCCAGCGGGAGAATGCGAGACGCGACACGCCCAGAATTGCTACAGAGTGGCTCCAGGAACATTCTTCTGAGTTTAAACACTTCCACTGGCCACCAGACTCGCCAGACATGAACATTACTGAACATATGTGGGATGCCTCGGAATGCGCTGTTCAGAAGAGATCTCCACCACCTGGTACTCCCGCATTTATGGACAGCCCTGCAGGATTCACGGTGTCAGTTCGCTCCAGCATTACTTCACACGTTAGTGGTACCTATGCGACTAACTGAGAATGCAGAAATGCACACACATGTTGCTTCACGTCAGGCACAGTCTAACATAACAGTCGCGACACTCACTGCTGTAAAAGTTGTTGCCGCTTGACAGATGGAGCGACACTAGCGCTCCAAGCGGCGGGTAAGGTGAACGTCAGACGCGTCATAAGCATAATGTTTGTTTGCATCCATTTCCTACGTAATTTCCGATTTATTCGAGTTATTTTCTAGCCTCCAAGAGTTCGTGTAGTATCAGAAGGCATATAAGTTTCTAAAAATGATTCTAAAATATGCGCAAGTATGGACAAAAACCATGAATAGAGTGGCAAGCTACAACACATTCGTGAAGAAACACTTGTGACATTGGACAGAATTGCAGCTTACCACGTTGATATCAAAAGAATATAAACACACAGATTCACATGTAACAAGCACAGACACGTACCTCTACATGCAAAAGCGATCGACAGCTCGTTTATCTTTCTGTAGGCTTACTGTGTTTGTCATTGCTGCCTGTTGCCACAAGTACAACCTTCATCTTTATATTATTCTAAGTGGGACAAGCAGCTGCCAAATACTGGGAGACATATGCTGAAAACATTGTAATGAGCTGATTACATTACATTTCACGAAAAACCAAATATTTTAATAATTTTCAAACAATCTGTCTGTAGGCACTTTCCTTGTCCCGTAATAGTTTCGCTTCTGCACATTCTGACACTTCACACGCTTTTGTAAGACACGAACAGCTGCACTTAATTTAACCACTACATCGTCAAAGCAGGTCTGTGTTGATGATTCACACGAATCTGGCAGTGATACATGGAGAGTCGAACTGGCTGCTTCTGTGTCACAGGACTGTTTTACAGCTTTAGATTGACTGTCGAATCTTTGTGGCAGTTTCTTCTTCATCGTCGGTTGAGGGCGTTTATTTGGAATGTCAAACAGTGTGGGTACTGCATTCCAAACGAGTTTGTTATTGTCTGCGCTCATGAACCGGTTTTGTTCGAAATGTAGCGAACAAAAGCTAATATTATTATACAGGTAAACTGGGTCTTTCTTCATAAGGTCTTCTCGTCTGCTATTAACTAGCCATTTTCTGCTCCTAAAACGAAACATTCATCATTTATACACATATAGTTTGCATGTGAATCCTGACAGTACAGTTCAGTAACATGATGGTATATACCTCCCAGGATCCTTAGGAAACCTAAAAAAAGACAGCTGTGGTGTCTTCTTCCTGTTGTTGCTGTAATTTATTGCGCTACAAACGCTCCCGATGGTAAAAACCATTGTATAAATCAAAATAAACAATCACTATTCGCTTTCACGATCGCGCCGAACTCACAGTTCAACCTACCGGCCGCTTGGGGCGCTGCTGGCGCTGTAGCAACAAAATAAAGGCGAAGTGTCGCGACTGTTATGTTAGACTGTGACGTCAGGCCGATACTGTGGGCGATGTTCTGTCGGCTGTGGGCATGTCGACAACACAGCGGTCGTCCTGCGCTGTTGTCACATTGTGTGGTCCGGCACCCTGCAGTCGCCGCCGTCGGAGACCCTCATCTGTCCACTGGTTCCGGATACGTAAGAGTGTCGAGCTGCAATGTTACCCATTTACCATAGACCAATCATTCTGTCCGTTCCAAGTCAGTGGCATGCTGATACTGCGCCTTTTGATGTCCAAGAGGCATACCGCCATTTGCTTGCACCCTTCGACTTCGATATGTTTGCACCGTCTGAGCATCGCGTAAAACTGTTCCGTCCAGTGTTACAAAAGATCGTGCTTCTGGGCCTGTCTGCACGGCAACTCTCTGCAAACTACATTATAGTGACACTGTTGCACAAAATCTCTGATTTTGGAGTGATTCAGACCATTTCTTTTTCGTGTTGCAATTTTCATAGACAGTAGCGTATTATCTGCATTTCCATTTTATTACTCACCAATTCATTATTTATTGAGATTATTACAGAAAAAAATGCCTGTTTGCGGAGTTCCGGTCTGCGCCATAGATTTTTCTTGAAAACGTCGGGATAAAATCATAACTAGTGTTTCATATTGAAAGGTCTCTGTTGGATTCCTTTCATGTTTGATTTCTTAAATCTGTTGTCATTTACGGCATAAATTCCTCTTCTAAATTTACTGTGGCGTTTCTGACTCTATCTGGGAGGAGACTGAGCAGTGGAACGTGTTACTTTTACACATAAACAAGAACGATCTGTCACACTACTACACTTTAAAACACAGTTTATATGTAATTCATGTCACACAGTCTCATACGGAACCTACATCCGCTTTCTTTGATATACTGTATATGATAAGATACTGTCATCCCCCTTCCCTTCTGTGTGAGAGGATGAATGAGCAAATGTATTTCTAGTTGCATGCCTGAGGGTAGCAGACAAGCCTGTCTGCTAGAGAGCAGTAGGACCAACGTCGGAACAGGTAGCTATGCTTTCTAAAAGCAGAGAGGTTTCTATGCTTACTATAATCCTGTCCGTCCCTTCTCTGGCCACATCCGTTTGTATTTGGGATCCACCCTCAGGAAGGGACCAGGTCAGTCTGTCCGTGGCGAGCGTCTGAAGTGGTAAGATCTCCAGCTAAGCGCGTGTCTGCTAAGTCCGTAGGACAATGGATTTCTAAGTTCAGCCTAACTGAAAATTTAATCACCTTTATTTCAGGTTTGGCTCTAACATATCTAATGTTATCTTAAATTGCAACGCAGTGTATTTCGAGTGTGAAGTTCAGAATATTTTCCAGTAGTTGCTTCGTCACTACTTTGTGAGTAAAGTGGAACCACGTGTTGATCAGTAACTCTAACTAAGATAATCAATCTTAAATGCGAGTGTGCGTGAGATTATAACATCTCGTCTTGACAATATTTTTCAATATAGCAACTTCTCTTTATGTTCAACCCACGTGGGGTGTACTTTGTGAGACCACTACCACGTGCTTATATAATTGTTTGACCCATCAGGTTAATAGTAAGACGTTAGTAACCAGTTCGAGGATTTTCTTTTGTAAATTGCTTTTCGATCTAATTTATTTTAATTATCAAAATTATTGTGGAGTTACACGCTTTGTGTAAACCAAGTTGACCACGTGAAGCATGTGGTGTAATCATCAAAGTAGCCTTCAGCTATTCTTTTTGGGAAGATTTCACAGAGAGTTAGTATGAATTTAGTATACCAGTGTGTGGTAATTACATGACGGACAGGATTGTGCTACGAACGTAACTTCTTTGGGTGAAAATTGAATCGGTTGGTTGTGGTTAATTTCCTCTTGCATATGTTTCAACGTTCTTCGTGTGTTATTTTATGAATGCAGTGTTGTATGCAGTCTCCCAATCTTGGCTCCATATTTGATGTGTTCGGTAAGATTACAAACTCGCATTTTCCACAATCCTAAATAAGGCACCAGTTTAGTTATGAATCAAATTTAATATGCTGAAATTTCAATGATCAATGTTAGAATAAATTTCCAAATTTAAACTGATTTATTTCCTTTTATTTAAATTCTCTTTTTTATATATATATCAACGGTTGTCGTATGACTATTAAAAGATTATAATTAATGTTAGTCTGGTTGGGAATTTGGTAAGCTAGACTGGATACCTGGTGAAACAGTTGCGCAGTAATGCAAGGTTAACTTCCCCACACAGCTCACAGCTTTTAACCCGCTTTATTGTCTATCAGTTCCGTTTACACCACAAAATAAGCAACAACGTTACAATATGAATATTGAATTTAATTATCAATCTCATTAACACAGTGGCTAGACAGAGGACGGGCGCACGTGATCCCGTGGACGTTTGGAGTGTCGTTCTCCCCTACATGCCCGATGTCCCGGCTTTGCAGTATTTTTTCATTTCCTTTTTTGGCGCTGCGTAGCTCTGGCATTCTCTCGGCAGTCGACTTCTTGCGCTTCTTGGATTCCTTTCGACTCGAGCTTTCCCCTGATGTGAGTCTTCTATAATTCCAACTATATGTGCAAGTCACATGAGACGACATATTTCATTACTTTGTAATTTTCAGTTTAATACAAATTTTAATTTCTATTCCGACGTTTGTTTTCTGTATTCTCACTTTGGCTCCTAGTACACCTCTGCGAGCTCTTCACAGTGACATCCGAATCGATACCCTAGCTAAACGCGTTTCCAGCTTGTGCCAACTTTTAACTGTACTCAAAGCTAGTTCGTAGCAATCGCACCACATATACCTGCACAGGTGCGATGACGTCATAGGCACAACAAATACTGTGCGACAACAGCGTACAGACGTGATCTGTCGGATTTGGCTCAAGCACTGATTATGCATTTTTAGCCTCGTAGTTGTTAGCGATTCAAATATGGCAATATTTTGTGACACAAAGTTCATTCGACGAGGGAATAGACATTTGGACCTCAAAAAATATATCTTGGCAAAATTTAAAATCTGCAAATCATCTTTCAAATTCAGTTCTTAGGCTTTCACCTTTCTCTGTGTATTTCTCGTTCGACACAGTTTTTCCTGAACTAGATATCTTGACGTTGCACGTTTGAAAGTTCGTCAAATCTTCATTGGTCAGCTCCTAGTTCGCAAAGTAGTAGTTAAGGTTTGATTCGCTTAACTTCCTCACATGTCTGTAACGAGGGTTTCCTATTAAATGTGCGGCGTAGTGCGCCGCCTCGTATGTCTCGGTGACTGCACACCGCATTACCAACAGTGGGAGGATTCTTGGGCGACACAGCTCAAGCTCGAAACACGGACCATTGTTTTAACTGCACAGTGTTGTGGCAGAGTGTTCTTGGCTGCGGTACTGGCGACCTTGTGTTCTGTTTCACTGGCGAAAACTGACTGGCACGCGGCACTGCACGCACCGTTGATCCCCCTTATCTTATCTTTACGATCCCCACGTGAACACAGAACGGCGCCTTCCTGAAAGATCTGTTCTCTAAGTTAACCCAACGGGCTCTCACTGTATCGACGTAGATTTTTCTCGAAAGAATTCCCATTTAAGCTCACTTCTATGAACCATACCGGTGTGTAACCTCATTTGATCCAATGTCTGCTATCATCCCTACTTGTTAAGGAGTCCAATCACAACACATAAGAACTGCTCATACTTGTTGTTGTTGTTGTTGTCTTCAGTCCTGAGACTGGTTTGATGCAGCTCTCCATGCTACTCTATCCTGTGCAAGCTTCTTCATCTCCCAGTACCTACTGCAACCTACATCCTTCTGAATCTGCTTAGTGTATTCATCTCTTGGTCTCCCCCTACGATTTTTACCCTCCACGCTGCCTTCCAATACTAAATTGGTGATCCCTTGATGCCTCAGAACATGTCCTACCAACCGATCCCTTCTTCTGGTCAAGTTGTGCCACAAACTTCTCTTCTCCCCAATCCTATTCAATACTTCCTCATTAGTTATGTGATCTACCCATCTAATCTTCAGCATTCTTCTGTAGCACCACATTTCGAAAGCTTCTATTCTCTTCTTGTCCAAACTATTTACCGTCCATGTTTCACTTCCATACATGGCTACACTCCATACAAATACTTTCAGAAATGACTTCCTGACACTTAAATCTGTACTCGATGTTAACAAATTTCTATTCTTCAGAAACGCTTTCCTTGCCATTGCCAGTCTACATTTTATATCCTCTCTACTTCGACCATCATCAGTTATTTTGCTCCCCAAATAGCAAAACTCCTTTACTACTTTAAGTGTCTCATTTCCTAATCTAATACTCTCAGCATCACCCGACTTAATTCGACTACATTCCATTATTCTCGTTTTGTTTTTGTTGATGTTCATCTTATATCCTCCCTTCAAGACACCATCCATTCCGTTCAACTGCTCTTCCAAGTCCTTTGCTGTCTCTGACAGAATTACAATGTCATCGGCGAACCTCAAAGTTTTTTTTCTTCTCCATGGATTTTAATACCTACCCCGAATTTTTCTTTTGTTTCCTTTACTGCTTGCTCAATATACAGATTGAATAACATCGGGGAGAGGCTACAACCCTGTCTCACTCCCTTCCCAACCACTGCTTCCCTTTCATGTCCCTCGACTCTTATAACTGCCATCTGGTTTCTGTACAAATTGTAAATAGCTCCCTGTATTTTACCCCTGCCACCTTTAGAATTTGAAAGAGAGTATTCCAATCAACATTGTCAAAAGCTTTCTGTAAGTCTACAAATGCTAGAAACGTAGGTTTGCCTTTCCTTAATCTTTCTTCTAAGATAAGTCGTAAGGTCAGTATTGCCTCACGTGTTCCAGTATTTCTACGGAATCCAAACTGATCTTCCCCGAGGCCGGCTTCTACTAGTTTTTCCATTCGTCTGTAAAGAATTCGTGTTAGTATTTTGCAGCTGTGGCTTATTAAACTGATTGTTCGGTAATTTTCACATCTGTCAACACCTGCTTTCTTTGGGATTGGAATTATTATATTCTTCTTGAAGTCTGAGGGTATTTCGCCTGTTTCATACATCTTGCTCACCAGATGGTAGAGTTTTGTCAGGACTGGCTCTCCCAAGGCCGCCAGTAGTTCTACTGGAATGTTGTCTACTCCGGGGGCCTTGTTTCGACTCAGTTCTTTCAGTGCTCTGTCAAACTCTTCACGCAGTATCGTATCTCCCATTTCATCTTCATCTACATCTTCTTCCATTTCCATAATATTGTCCTCAAGTACATCGCCCTTGTATAGACCCTCTATATACTCCTTCCACCTTTCTGCTTTCCCTTCTTTGCTTAGAACTGGGTTTCCATCTTAGCTCTTGATGTTCATACAAGTGGTTCTCTTATCTCCAAAGGACTCTTCAATTTTCCTGTAGGCAGTATCTATCTTACCCCTAGTGAGATAAGCCTCTACATCCTTACATTTGTCCTCTAGCCATCCCTGCTTAGCCATTCTGCACTTCCTGTCGATCTCATTTTTGAGACGTTTGTATTCCTTTTTGCGTGCTTCATTTACTGCATTTTTATATTTTCTCCTTTCATCAATTAAATTCAATATTTCTTCTGTTACCCAAGGATTTCTACTAGCCCTCGCCTTTTCACCTACTTGATCCTCTGCTGCCTTCACTACTTCATCCCTCAAAGCTACCCATTCTTCTTCTACTGTATTTCTTTCCCCCATTCCTGTCAATTGTTCCCTTATGCTCTCCCTGAAACTCTGTACAACCTCTGGTTTAGTCAGTTTATCCAGGTCCCATCTCCTTAAATTCCCACCTTTTTGCAGTTTCTTCAGTTTTAATCTACAGGTCATAACCAATAGATTGTGGTCAGAGTCCACATCTGCCCCTGGAAATGTCTTACAATTTAAAACCTGGTTCCTAAATCTCTGTCTTACCATTATATAGTCTATCTGATACCTTTTAGTATCTCCAGGGTTCTTCCATGTACACAACCTTCTATCATGATTCTTAACTGCTCATACTAGTCTCTTGTATTTCTATAACAGTGCACTTCCCCGCAACCCTACCAAGAAATCCAAGTCTTCCATTCACCACACTTACGTAGGTTTTATGTATTCATATTTCTTTTAATATCGGTTCTTAGTATTAGCCCCAAGTATTAAAACGATATGATGTGCTACGGATAATCAGATACTACCGTGTTCTCCCACTTTCTCGGCTATAACCATAAGAAAGTACATGGCGTCAAAATAAAACGGGCCCGGAAAACTGAAAAAAAAGAAACTAAAATAATGTCTCCAATCTGTAGTGTATTACGCTCATGGAAGAAAATCCCGATACCAGAAAATAATTAATGTAGAGTAACGAAATTTTGGGGAACACATTTCTCTGGGTACCATTTGTAACTGATTAACATAGCAGGATCACAGGTTAACGCGAGCGCGAGATAAGCCTTTGCAGATGTGAAATGTTGGTACATTAATACGCGGTGTAACAGCCAGAATGTTGAATGCGATCATGTCAACGTGCATACATCATGTTGTTCATGTGACGAATGTGCGCTTGTGGGATGGAGTTTGAAGCATCCCCAACTCTCTTGTGGTTCCCTTTTTAGTTACTCCACGTCGACGTCTGCTCGTAGATACGTATCAAATGGTTCAAATGGCTCTGAACACTATGGGACTTAACTTCTGAGGTCATCAGTCCCCTAGAACTTAGAACTACTTAAACCTAACTAACCTAAGGACATCACACACATCCATGCCCGAGGCAGGATTCGAACCTGCGACCGTAGCGGTCACGCGGTTCCAAACTGAAGCGCTTAGAACCGCACGGCCACACCGGCCGGCAGATACGTATCGCCGGTAGGTTTTCCGGCTTTACTTGCCGACGTGACAGCGACGACTCTCCGATGAGGTGCGGCCTTGTGTTTTGCTATTACTGCGAGTCTTGTAAATATCGCTTTTATTTAGTAATTTGACCCGCTAAAACTCTCCCCTTTTATGATTAAGACAGCCTGCGCCACCTTTCGGAGGGAGTGGGGACGTCAAAGAGTCACAAAAGTTCGTATTAAGCAGTCCGTAAAACACGTGAACGGTCACTTCAGTTAGGGTGTTAGTTAATGCCTACGCTTTCCGCTAGATGGTGCTGACTTACTGCTGGATAGCTTTGGTTCCGTAAAACCTTCACTAATTAGTACTAGCTACATGAAATAAGTACAATACTCTTGTATTTCACTTTCACTCTATATTCAAGGATTAAGATGGGGATGGATGATGGTCTATTTGAAAGGTTCCTAGCCTGGTGGAATATAAATAGCCCGCAAATGCCGATATGCACGCGCTCTACGTTTAGATTCGCAACTAACGGCACATGACACTTTCAAAAGTCCACACGTTAATATGTGAATACCGGTACCTCTGAATTCACTCGTATCAGCAGATAATTTGAGTTTCTGTCGTCTATACGTCCGTAAAGTTCCAATCTGGCACTAAAGTCCTAAAATCCCCTTAATTCTCCGTTGCTACCAACAGTCAGAGATCGTACACTACACCACTTTCAATCTCCGTAATATTCTAACAGTTTATCGTGAATCTTAACACGATAAAATCCAATCTAATTATTGTCTCGCTGACTGACACGGGTTCCTCGCTCTTTAACGAAACAATCAAGGAAAAAAGGCCGCAATAATGACGATAAAGGCCTTTTTATAGGTTTTTCATCACAAAAGTTTAACATCACTGTCTCCTCCATGACGGAGCTTCCGTGGCTTTGCTGTACTTAGACGTTAAACTACTTGCTGATATACTATAATTGTGATCCGAACTCTGATTGTACACTATTTTCCCCCCTAAAAATTCTATTCTTAATTTTAAATTACTCTTTCTATAGCTTTTATCACTGTAAACTGAACCGAGGTGTTACAAGTTCCATGCTTGTTGCTCTTGATCAGTCAGTATGGCGACGGTTACCCCTGTTTGTGCGTGATGCTGGAGTTGTCGTACGATGACGTCCCACGCGTGCTCGACTGAGACAGAGCTGGTGATCCAGCGGGCCAAGGCAACACGCCGACACCCTGTACAGCCACCACAGCGCTATGTGGGTGAGCGCTATCCTGTTGCAAAACATTCCCTGGAATGCTGTTCATTAATGGTGCTGTTCATTGATGGTGGTAGTGGTGTTGCGTGGGATAACCACGACAGCGCTCCTGCTGTCATACGAAATCGCGCCCAGACCTTAACTGCAGGTGTAGCTCCAGTGTGTCCCGCACACAGACAGGCTGGTTGTAGGCCCCACCTAACTGACACAGGGCTATCACGGGCTTTGATCGGAAAACATAATAGACCTCGACCGTGTCCTTCAATGAACTGTCACGTGACACCACTGAAGTCACCAATGGAGGTGGTTTGGGGTCAGTGGTATACACTCAACAGTGCGTCTGGCTCGGAGCTTACGTTGAAGTAACCTTTTTGTAACAGTTCACAGTGTGACCGTGGTGCCAACTGCTGCTCAGATTGCTGCTGCAGATGTATTACGATGCACAAGAGCCACACGACAAACACGACGGTCCCCCCCCCCCTCTCCCCCTCTCTCTCGGTGATGCCACGTGATCGTCCGGAGCCCGGTCATCCTGCGTGACCACTGCAACCAGTGTCTACATTCCAGCCAAGACTTTGAAATGAAACTGCTACGCAAAAAGCAAAAATTGTTAATTAATTAACGTGCTCTTTCACTTTTTGTCTTTGACAAAGATAAGACAAGTAATGCATTAAAAAAATCTCTTGAATTTTTTGCCTAGATGGCATTATAAAATTTTTATCAATCTAAGATAAAAATATCTGTGAAAAAAAAATTGGCTATAGATGAATATGTTTTCGTTGTGGCTGCTGTAAGGAGAGAACGGGTTAGGTACAGAACGAGTTGGCGGTCGGAGGTTTCCGCTTCAAGTTCCCAAAGAACGCCATGCAAGGTTGGAGCAAACTGCTTCAACTCGTAATGAAGACTACGTCTCTCTCTTGGCCTCAGAAGTACTCACAGTCGCCGTAAGATTGTCTGGAAAACACTTTCAAAATGAGAAGGTTGAACAAACAATAGTATTGTGGTACGTTCTAACAAAGTGGTCGCATAGGGAACGTCTTGAACACACAAGCCGACGGCAAAATATTGCGCGTCGTTCGGACCACGATAGTACCAGATTCGCCTAGTATTGTTACTTCGCGAAGAAATCACTATGCACTACATTGCAAAACACACTAACAGGTTTTTTGAAGGTCCGGGGACCCAACATCGAATTAAAGTTCGTAAGCGATATTTACCTTTTTCACAAATTCAATTTTTATTCTTGACAATCGCGATTACATGTTTACCTCTGCACTTCACATTACTTCTACACGCAAACCTATCTCCAACAAACAAAAAAAATGAAACTTCCTGGCAGATTAAAACTGTGTGCCCGACCGAGACTCGAACTTGGGACCTTTGCCTTTCGCGGGCAAGTGCTCTACCAACTGAGCTACCGAAGCACGACTCACGCCCGGTCTCACAGCTTTACTTCTGCCAGTATCTCGTCTCCTACCTTCCAAACTTTACAGAAGCTCTCCTGCGAACCTTGCAGAACTAGCACTCCTGAAAGAAAGGATATTGCGGAGACATGGCTTAGCCACAGCCTGGGGGATGTTTCCAGAATGAGATTTTCACTCTGCAGCGGAGTGTGCGCTGATATGAAACTTCCTGGCAGATTAAAACTGTGTAGCTCAGTTGGTAGAGCACTTGCCCGCGAAAGGCAAAGGTCCCGAGTTCGAGTCTCGGTCGGGCACACAGTTTTAATCTGCCAGGAAGTTTCATATCAGCGCACACTCCGCTGCAGAGTGAAAATCTCATTCTGGAAAAAGAAAATGTCTGATCAGCGGCACTACTTATTTCCAATAATTACAATAAAACATAGATGCTCCTCTCTTTTTTTTTCAGCAAAGACCGTTGTCGTCAGGGCAGAGAGCGTTGTCGTATCAAATTCCGGAGCGCATCATCGTCGATACTCGCAGCCGGAATACTACAATCACATTACATTAAGAAGGGACATTACGAACGCTATTTCGCGGGGACTATAAGTCCCACCGCCACACCTTCACCTGCACATGTTAGGCAATAAATTCTGCCTGACTCATGTAGCACTATCACCGTCAGAGGGTGGTACGGGACCACGAGCCCCACCGCCACACCTCCAAAGTGAATTGCAGTGACGCAGTCACTGCACAGTGGAAATTTACTGGCTCACCAACACAGTTAGACCGCAATAGACCGGTGATGCTGTATTGTAACCTATCACCCCGGACTACAAGTCCAAATAAAAAAAAAAAAAAAAAAAAAAAAAAAAAAGAACGCTATTTCGCACAGTTTGTGTTTTGTGATAGTTTAAGTCTTCACATTACATCATCTTGAGTGTATACTGTATAAATATTGTTATAAAAAACAAATGAAGTGCGAGGCCGCCAATCATATCGCAGAAAGTATGAAGGTTTCACTTAGGCGTCTTTGCAGTTCCATATTTCCTGTAGCAAACGCGCTGCGTTCGTCTCATGTGACTTTCATACTTTCCAATTGGCCGAGGTCAGACTAAATGTGTTTGACATAACAGATTTTGCCAAACTCGTTTCCCTGTATTCTAGTGCATAATTTTGATAGGTTTTATGAGTGATAATCTGTATGTGCTCTTTAAAAGGCGTATCATGAGATATAATTTATTGAGATAACATTCTGGCAAGCGAGGCACTGAATTAACATCAATGAGTGTGCCACTCACACTTTTACTACTCACAGTTAAATTTTCCATTATTTGTCACACAGAGCAGGATGCAAAGTGACTGATGCCACACAGATCAAAAAATTACCGTAACAGACTGGAGGATATAGCACAATGGTCAAGTATGGCAGTTTCTCATCAAACATTCACAAGTTAGCTGGATACATCTCATAGTAAGTATACTTGATAGAATTGGAAAACATTTCAAGATAACTGAAATGCAGAGATAGGTATGTTTCTTTGAAATATAAAATCCAGACTAAAATTTAAACCAATTCATTCAGTGTAATGCCTTTGTGATACCTATATCTACATCTACATCTACATCTATACTCCGCGAGCCACCTTACGGTGTGTGGCGGAGGGTACTTATTGTACCACTATCTGATCCCCCCTTCCCTGTTCCATTCACGAATCGTGCGTGGGAAGAACGACTGCTTGTAAGTCTCCGTATTTGCTCTAATTTCTCGGATCTTTTCGTTGTGATCATTACGCGAGATATATGTGGGCGGTAGTAATATGCTGCCCATCTCTTCCCGGAATGTGCTCTCTCGTAATTTCGATAATAAACCTCTCCGTATTGCGTAACGCCTTTCTTGAAGTGTCCGCCACTGGAGCTTGTTCAGCATCTCCGTAACGCTCTCGCGCTGACTAAATGTCCCCATGACGAATCGCGCTGCTTTTCGCTGGATCATGTCTATCTCTTCTATTAATCCAACCTGGTAAGGGTCCCATACTGATGAGCAATACTCAAGAATCGGACGAACAAGCGTTTTGTAAGCTACTTCTTTCGTCGATGAGTCACATTTTCTTAGAATTCTTCCTATGAATCTCAACCTGGCGCCTGCTTTTCCCACTATTTGTTTTATGTGATCATTCCACTTCAGATCGCTCCGGATAGTAACTCCTAAGTATTTTACGGTCGTTACCGCTTCCAATGATTTACCACCTATGGCATAATCGTACTGGAATGGATTTCTGCCCCTATGTATGCGCATTATATTACATTTATCTTCGTTTAGGGAAAGCTGCCAGCTGTCGCACCATGCATTAATCCTCTGCAGGTCTTCCTGGAGTACGTACGAGTCTTCTGATGTTGCTACTTTCTTGTAGACAACCGTGTCATCTGCAAATAGCCTCACGGAGCTACCGATGTTGTCAACTAAGTCATTTATGTATATTGTAAACAATAAAGTTCCTATCACGCTTCCTTGCGGTACTCCCGAAATTACCTCTACATCTGCAGATTTTGAACCGTTAAGAATGACATGTTGTGTTCTTTCTTCTAGGAAATCCTGAATCCAATCACAAACCTGGTCCGATATTCCGTAAGCTCGTATTTTTTTCACTAAACGTAAGTGCGGAACCGTATCAAATGCCTTCCTGAAGTCCAGGAATACGGCATCAATCTGCTCGCCAGTGTCTACGGCACTGTGAATTTCTTGGGCAAATAGGGCGAGCTGAGTTTCACATGATCTCTGTTTGCGGAATCCATGTTGGTTATGATGAAGGAGATTTGTATTATCTAAGAACGTCATAATACGAGAACACAAAACATGTTCCATTATTCTACAACAGATTGACGTAAGCGAAATAGGCCTATAATTATTCGCATCTGATTTATGACCCTTCTTGAAAATGGGAACGACCTGCGCTTTCTTCCAGTCGCTAGGTACTTTACGTTCTTCCAGCGATCTACGATAAATTGCTGATAGAAAGGGGGCAAGTTCTTTAGCATAATCACTGTAGAATCTTAAGGGTATCTCGTCTGGTCCGGATGCTTTTCCGCTACTAAGTGATAGCAGTTGTTTTTCAATTCCGATATCGTTTATTTCAATATTTTCCATTTTGGCGTCCGTGCGACGGCTGAAGTCAGGGACCGTGTTACGATTTTCCGCAGTGAAACAGTTTCGGAACACTGAATTCAGTACTTCTGCCTTTCTTCGGTCGTCCTCTGTTTCGGTGCCATCGTGGTCAACGAGTGACTGAATAGGGGATTTAGATCCGCTTACCGATTTTACATATGACCAAAACTTTTTAGGGTTCTTGTTTAGATTGTTTGCCAATGTTTTATGTTCGAATTCGTTGAATGCTTCTCTCATTGCTCTCTTTACGCTCTTTTTCGCTTCGTTCAGCTTTTCCTTATCAGCTATGATTCGACTACTCTTAAACCTATGATGAAGCTTTCTTTGTTTCCGTAGTACCTTTCGTACATGATTGTTATACCACGGTGGATCTTTCCCCTCGCTTTGGACCTTAGTCGGTACGAACTTATCTAAGGCGTACTGGACGATGTTTCTGAATTTTTTCCATTTTTGTTCCACATCCTCTTCCTCAGAAATGAACGTTTGATGGTGGTCACTCAGATATTCTGCGATTTGTGCCCTATCACTCTTGTTAAGCAAATATATTTTCCTTCCTTTCTTGGCATTTCTTATTACACTTGTAGTCATTGATGCAACCACTGACTTATGATCACTGATACCGTCTTCTACATTCACGGAGTCGAAAAGTTCCGGTCTATTTGTTGCTATGAGGTCTAAAACGTTAGCTTCACGAGTTGGTTCTCTAACTATCTGCTCGAAGTAATTCTCGGACAAGGCAGTCAGGATAATGTCACAAGAGTCTCTGTCCCTGGCTCCAGTTCTGATTGTGTGACTATCCCATTCTATACCTGGTAGATTGAAGTCTCCCCCTATTACAATAGTATGATCACGAAACTTCTTCACGACGTTCTGCAGGTTCTCTCTGAGGCGCTCAACTACTATGGTTGCTGATGCAGGTGGTCTATAGAAGCATCCGACTATCATATCTGACCCACCTTTGATACTTAGCTTAACCCAGATTATTTCACATTCGCATTCGCTAATAACTTCACAGGATATTATTGAATTCTTTACTGCTATAAATACTCCTCCACCATTGGCGTTTATCCTATCCTTGCGGTATATATTCCATTCTGTGTCTAGGATTTCGTTACTGTTCACTTCCGGTTTTAACCAACTTTCCGTTCCTAATACTATATGCGCACTATTTCCTTCAATAAGAGATACTAATTCAGGAACCTTGCCCTGGATACTCCTGCAGTTTACCAATATTACGTTAACTTTTCCTGTTTTTGGTCTCTGAGGACGGACGTTCTTTATCAACGATGATAATGTCCTCTCTGGTAAGCCGTCAGGTATTTTATCGTTTCGCCCAAGGGGGGGTCCCTCTAACCTAAAAAACCCCCGTGTGCACGCCACACGTACTCTGCTACCCTAGTAGCTGCTTCCGGTGTGTAGTGCACGCCTGACCTGTCTAGGGGGGCCCTACAGTTCTCCACCCAATAACGGAGGTCGATGAATTTGCAACCATTATAGTCGCAGAGTCGTCTGAGCCTCTGGTTTAGACCCTCCACACGGCTCCAAACCAGAGGACCGCGATCGACTCTGCGCACTATGCTGCAGATATTAAGCTCAGCTTGCACTCCGCGTGCGATGCTGGTTGTCTTCACCAAATCAGCCAGCCGCCGGAAGGAACCAAGGATGGCCTCAGAACCCAAGCGGCAGGCGTCATTCGTTCCGACATGTGCTACTATCTGCAGCCGGTCACACCCAGTGCGTTCAATAGCTGCCGGAAGGGCCTCCTCCACATTACGGACGAGATCCCCCGGCAAGCACACCGAGTGCACACTGGCATTCTTCCCCGACCTACCCGCTATTTTCCTGAGGGGCTCCATAACCCGCCTAACGTTGGAGCTCCCTATAACTAATAGGCCCGCCCTCTGTGACTGTCGGGACCTTGCCGGAGAATCGGCCACTGGCCCAACAGGCGAGGCATCCTGTGGTGGCTCGGAAACGATGTCATCACCACTAGGAAGCACCCCGTACCTGTTGGAAAGGGGTAAGGCAGCTGCCACGCGGCCAGATCCCACCTTCGCCTTTCGGCCAGGCACGCGCGAGCCCACCACTGTCCGCCATTCACCCTGGAGTGATGGCTGACCGGTAAGATGCTCACTGCCGGAAGACGCAGCGACATCAGGGGTTCCATGTGATTCCAAGGCCACCGAAGTAGGCATAGGTCTCACCACAGTTGCCCCAACGCCACTACGAGCCGACGCCTGCGCCTCGAGCTCGATGAGCCTAACAGACAAAGCCTCCACCTGCCCCCAAAGAGTGGCCAATTCTCCTTGCGTCCGCTCACAACAACCACAGTCCCTACACATGACTATGTTTACCCTACCCTATACGGTGACAAATTCCCAAGATAATCTTCTGATGAGCTACTCTGATAATCAAGAAACACTCACTGAAATACGAGACGCGAAAACTACGCTAGGTTTTCCCAGAAAAACTGTTTAAAAGCTAAGCGCAGCAAATAAGTACAAAAACGCTTTATACAAACAGTACTTGCTGCTGCTGGTGCTCTCGCTCTGGCTGTCACAAGACAACTGCTGATTCAAGTGACTAGTGGCTAACGGCCGCGAAACAAACAAAGACGGTTTTAGGGCGATTTCTGTTCTAAACGATCAAGAAAACACTAAGAAATCTAACACGAAAACTACGTAAAGTTTTATCAAGAACTGTCAGTTACTATGCAGAGCAGATAAACACAAATAGAATCCCTTCCATAGTGGAAGGTCGTAAACAAAATGCAAAATAAACGCTTTATACAAACAGTACTCGCTGCTGCTGGTGCTCTCGCTCTGGCTGTCACAAGACAACTGCAGGCAGATCTGCCTCCACGCATTTATAGTTCTTGCTAAAGAAGTTTCTTTGAGGTACAGGTACATGGAGTTACCTCAAGTACTCACAGTATTATAAACTTCCCCAGGAAATCAGAGATGAAGTTACGTTGCTGCTGAAATGCAATTTTTATCACAGTATCTGAACGCCAAAAACAAAAGTATCGTACAATTGTTGATTTGCCTGAGAATTATTTATCATACACAAGTATCAAGATGCCTATAGTGTCATAACCAAACACAGCACATTTACAGAAATAAACAGTGTGCTTTATTTTATTGTTTGTTAGTGTTTATAAAACATTTATTACGCCATTTCGGAATAGAACAGTCAATTAGAAACGAAACTTTATTTTCGGAAATCTTAAGCTTCATGTTGTTGTGTGTCAAAAAGATTTCGACACTCTTGAAAGAGTTTGATGAAGTAGTATATTAAACATATTTCTGTATCTGTGCCGTGCCCGAATCTCGTCCGAGACAAAGCCAAATGAAACATTACTGTTTCGATACAATTAGCCCGTTCCAAGCACAAGTGGACTGAAACAGCGTTATTTTGAAACAACGATACAGTTTCTGTGGCTGGCTCGAGATCGTTTCTTGCCCCGTTATCCGACACAGAGCGGAATGAAACACCACTGTTTCGAAACAGTGAAACATAGCAGTTTCGAAACAGTGAAACAGTTCCACGTATCGATACACTGTATCGAAACATAGAAACAGTGGCCAAGTCTATTGCCCAGCCTTATTCTGCCACCCTGTAATGAGAAGGAAGCAAACAACAGTGGAACGCTTCTTCTTCTGAACTGTCCTTGACAGGGACCCCGACATCAGAGTGCCTTTAGTGAATGCCACACATTACCTTTAAGTAAACGAAAATATAATCACACTAATTTTGAAATGAATGGTTCACATCAAGTGTGTCGTACATCAAACATTTCCGCTGCTATGCCTAAAACAAGAATACAATCAACAGATGGTCAAATGTGCCAGAAGATGTAGAACTGGAAATAAGGACAGCATACAGTTTCAAGCTGACATGGAGCACAAGCTGTTGGTGTAATGGTATATTTTTAAATAAGACCATTCTATCGTTCATTCGGGAAACTTTAGGTAAATAAACTAATTATTTGTGGTAAATATGAAGGTGTGTGTGTGTGTGTGTGTGTGTGTGTGCGCGCGCGCGCACTTCAAATTTAATGACGATACTATTGTAAATGTTGTCATTTTTGACGCGGATTCAGGTTGTTTTCTTTGATGTTTGTATATTTGAGATGTTTCAAGGATGTCTAGTTTTTTGTCTTTAGGATGATACTTGTGTTATTGATTCAAATGGTTCTGAGCACTATGGGACTCAACTGCTGTGGTCATAAGTCCTCTAGAACTTAGAACTACTTAAACCTAACTAACCTAAGGACAGCACACAACACCCAGCCATCACGAGGCAGAGAAAATCCCTGACCCGCCGGGAATCGAACCCGGGAACCCGGGCGTGGGAGGCGAGAACGCTACCGCACGACCACGAGATGCGGGCTTGTGTTATTGACATAGTGTTTTGTTTTATGCAGGCAGGCGGCTATTGCAGATGTGAGGTATTTTTTATTTTTAGTGCTGCCTTGTGTTGTCTGCATCTAATCTCAAATGATCTACCCATCTGGTGTATGCAGAATCAGTCGCAGTCCAAACATTCAATTTTGTACACACCTGTATGATGAAGTGGATTTCGTGTGTTGCTGTTAGGAGGTAACTTCTGCGCAGTCTTGTTTTCAGTGGTGAAGAAAATGTTTATGCCTTTGCATTTGAAGACATGAAATATCACCTACACATGGGACTGTATGAAAGATGTCACTTCTTTGTGTTTTGTGGTGTACTGCTTTGACACTATTGCCTGTTCTAGTGTGTCTGTTATGCAGGTGTTATAGCCATTTGCAATACCTGTTTGTTTTATTATTTCAATTTCTTGTTTGCATTTATGTTCAAAGAGTGGTGGATGGATAGCTCTGCTGATTATATATCGGTATGGTGGCGTTTTGTGGGCTGTGAGGTACAGGAGAAACTGTGGGCGGTGGAGTGGGTTGCGATTTTCGTTGTTGTGTTGTGGAGGTAGTAGCAAGTAGTTGCCGAATCCAAAGACGTCATCTAACATTAAGAGATTCTTAAGAGTATAGTTTTCCTGCTCAGTAACAAACAATAATAGTTGTGGTATGGTTCCGCTAAATTACAAAATTGGCTCTATTATTCTTTATTGTAACGGCAGGGTGTAAAAAATTTATAATGTCTCCAACTTTGTGTGAACTGTGAATTTTCTTGGGAAAGACTGAATACATGGTTCATGACATAATCTTTGGTGCCATTGATTAAAATGATGGTAAATTTTACATATCTATAGTAGTAGGTGATCTTTTTGAAGAGGTGGCGATCGGAATTCAGGATTATATCTTCTAAATTGTTTATAGATGTTTCAGCTAACAATCCAGAAAGGTCTGAGCGCACTGGTAAGCCATCTGTTTGTTTGTAGAGTCTGTTGTTGAATTTGAAATAGTTGTGGGAGTGTGTGAATTCCAGCAAGCCGATTGCTTCAGTAATGTCAGTGTAAGTGATATTTGCGTGTTGTTTTGTAGGTTGGCATAAATTATCTGTAGTGTGGTATCTATTGACATAGAGGAATAAAGGTTTTGTATGTCAAATGAGGCAAATGTGGTTCCATCAGGAACTTTTATGTTTTTGACATACTGCGTAAATTCCGCGGTATTTTTAAGTGCTACGTTATTATTGAATATGCATGTTTTTTTGAGAAATTTGAAGAGTATTTTGTTGAGATAGAATGTTGAGGTGTTCCTACAGTTCATTATAGGCCTGGTGGGGGTCCCATCTTTGTTGTCTTTGGTAGTGCTTCTAGGCTCATTGCAACAATGTTTTTTGCTTCTTGGATGACAAGTAGGAAGTTTATATTCCCTTGTCAGCTCTTAAAATTATTGCATTATGCGTATTTAATTTAGTCGTAATAGTATGTGTGAGACCATCTTCCCTTTTATTGTTTGCTGGGAAAGGATGGTAGGCTGGTGTTCTCTCATTTTGCTTCTTAAAGGCGATGGTTGACGTCTGAGCGACACTACCGACGAGCTTCTCTCGGTTCCTTTGTTCCAGTGGAGCTTGAACGTTGTGTTTTAATTCTTTACTGATTAGAGCCTCTTTTTTGCATTGGATATTATGTCGGTGTTGTTGAGGAAAGGTGTGTGGAATGTGTGTTTCTTACGGCTGCTTTGGTTCAATTTGGAAGGTAACTGCTGTTTCATAAGATTAGCTAGTTTCTTCTTCTGTGTAGCTTTCGTTTTCTGTACAATGAATTCGGCGTACTTTCTGACTTTTTCAGTTATCGAATCATATTCTAGTCTATGAAGCAACTTTCCCAATTCCAGCTCTCCACTATAAAGCTGAATGTTGAAAATTTGTTTTTTACCATAAAGTTCCTTCAGGTCGTTTTCCACCCATAGTTTTTGCTCGTTTTCCAATGTTTACTTTGCAATATTTGTGTTTGACTTGTAGTCAGTCTTGACATAATTTGGAATGACGTTATTTTTGAGACAGTTTCTATTGATTAGAATGTGTTGTGTCGTCATTCCAAGTTTTTCTGAGGTGCTTTAGTACTTGAAAATGGCTTTGATTGCCTATGTGGACAGATTAACTTTAAACGCGAACATTTAATGCTAGGCTTTACCGTGATTGTGATTGATATCGAATGAAACAACCAGTTTACTGTTAACAATCACTGCTTATTTATATCCACAACGCGTTTCGATGGTTTAAATCTCCATCGTCAGGTGGACTTACATGTGTTAGTATGACACATGTGTGTGCTGTGTTGCGATTTGGGGCTAATTTGTGGTACTGTTTAGTGGAAAAACAAAACTACTGTTTCAGACCTTAATATTAGAATGAAGAATAATAGCCACCAGACTGAAAGTTAACAGAAGCCTGCCACAACACATACTACCATCCACAGCTCCTTCTGTCACACAACAGGCCACAACATGGCAGCATACCGGTGTATGTTCAACAGAGCTATCCAGCTACTACTCTCTCAAGATTAATGTAAACAAGAAATTGAAATAAAAAAACATGTAGCTGTTTGCAAATGGCTATAACAGCTCCATGATGGACACCCTAAAACACACACAGTAGCAAAGCAATCACATCACAAAAAACGAAAAGAAAATAAAATCTGCCGTACAATTCCATTTGTCATAAACGTATCCTGTACCACCGACGAGGATAATGGAATGTAGTCGAATTAAGTCGGGTGATGCTGAGGGAATCAGATTAGGAAATGAGACACTTAAAGTAGTAAAGGAGTTTTGCTATTTGGGGAGCAAAATAACTGATGATGGTCGAAGTAGAGAGGATATAAAATGTAGACTGGCAATGGCAAGGAAAGCGTTTCTGAAGAAGAGAAATTTGTTAACATCGAGTATAGATTTAAGTGTCAGGAAGTCATTTCTGAAAGTATTTGTACGGAGTGTAGCCATGTATGGAAGTGAAACATGGACGGTACATAGTTTGGACAAGAAGAGAATAGAAGCTTTCGAAATGTGGTGCTACAGAAGAATGCTGAAGATTAGATGGGTAGACCACATAACTAATGAGGAAGTATTGAATAGGATTGGGGAGAAGAGAAGTTTGTGGCACAACTTGACCAGAAGAAGGGATCGGTTGGTAGGACATGTTCTGGGGCATCAAGGGATAACCAATTTAGTATTGGAGGGCAGCGTGGAGGGTAAAAATCGTAGGGGGAGACCAAGAGATGAATACACTAAGCAGATTCAGAAGGATGTAGGTTGCAGTAGGTACTGGGAGATGAAGAAGCTTGCACAGGATAGAATAGCATGGAGAGCTGCATCAAAAGAGTCTCAGGACTGAAGACCACAACAACAACAACAACCACCGACAACAAGACTGGGCAGAAGTTACCTCACAACAGCAAGACATGAAAGCCACTTCGTCATGTGCATGTGAATAAAATTGAATGTTTGGACTGGCATTGTTTCTACGTAGGACAGACGGGTAGATCATTTGAGACTAGATGCAGACAACACATGGCAGCACCAAAAAGAAAAGAGTAACACACATTAGCAATAGCCACCTATCTTTTCCGTTTTGCTGTATTCTTTGCACCTAGTAGTTTCCAGACACCATCTTTGTTTACAAAATAGGACAGCGCAAGTGTGATGTGTTACGTCCGAAAAAGGAGCTCTTTAAAAAAAGGTTCAAATGGCTCTGAGCACTATGGGACTTAACTTCTGTGGTCATCAGTCCCCTAGAACTTGGAACTGCTTAAACCTAACTAACCTATGGACATCACACACATCCATGCCCGAGGCATGATTCGAACCTGCGACCGTGGCGGTAGCGCGGTTCCAGACTGTGGCGCCTAGAACCGCTTGGCCACCCCGGCCGGCAGCCCTTTACCACTGGAGGTATTATATTTTACTTGTTTATTTTCACCTTTAGTTATATGTTCAGTTTTTAGTCAAAAACCTCTCCAAAACCATGTTCTGAAATAGTGGATTTGTTTCTCCACTAGACAGTCAGACACATATTTCGTACTAAAACATGTAAATCCACCTGATGATGGGGGTTTAAACCTTCGAAACCCATTGTGTATATAAGTGAACAGTGACGGTAGCAGTAGACTTTTTGTTTCGTTCGACATCAATAACACTCCCGGTAAAGCCTAACCTGAAATGTTCGCATTCAAACTTAAATTAGTTCTAAAAGCGACTTCAGAATTGCACAGGTGCTTAAGTCTCGCAGAAAAGAAGTAAGTTATTAAGTCCGTGAAGTGCGGACCAGAAAAAAAAGCAGCTAAGACTTCTTGGGTCTCACCACCCACGCTGTGGACAGGTGTATGCAGAGATATCGGACTGCTGAAAACTCTGAAGTGTCCCGGGGCGAGGAAGCAGGCTCACCAACGAGAGTTCCTGCGCTGTGAAGAATGCTCGTTGACATAGATAGTGGGAGAAGACACACCTGCTGAAGGCTATACGCTTTTCTTAAAACTTTCTGCCGCAAAAAAGTTGTGAAAATTATACCTGAATTGGTACTGAAAATGGTGAAATGTCAACAGCAACGAACTGTTTTTTTTAAAAAAAAACGGATTAATGAAAGAGTCAGAGAATCAGCTGTGACAACAGAAGTGCGGATATATGCAGTCGGGTTCCCCCGATACTTTCCCAGCTTAGGAGAAAATGTGACATTTGATGACTTCGTACATTTTGACGACCGTGTGGAAGGCGGCGGCGCCATGATCGACGTTGAAATTTTTGCTGTTCAGTGTGATACGGACGAAGACGATGACGAAGCATGAGAAGAAGAAGAAGAAGAAGAAGAAGAAGAAGAGCCAGTTTCATCTGTTACACGAAAACAGTCGTGACTTGGTAAGCGCTTAGAACGGAAGTAAACGATGAAAAGGAACTTCCTTCTTAGATCTCCTGCTTCCCTCTTCAAAGAAATTCGAAATACTAGGGTATATTTTAAAACTATTTTTATAGGGTACGCCTTGTTTCGACTTTCTCTTGATTCCGCCTTCCTCGCTGAAACTTTTGTTATCTCTGATTCTGAATTATTGGAACATTTTCTGCGGTCTCCTCAACTTGGAGTTACTGTGAGTCAACTGTCGCTGAACTACTCTCCCTGATGAGAAGTATCGTGAGGTGTCAGAGTCAGCTTACACCGCGCTCCTCACCGTCATCAGATATAAAGTTGCGTATAAATCCGCAGTTCTCTGCATTAGTATTACGCTTGTTTTGTTTTGGGGAGCAAAAACAACAGGGGTCATACGCGCCCATGTCAAAACTATAGAACACGAAGACAGAGATGAGTTAAAAAACGACTACACGTCAATCCCAATCGACATAAGAGAAGACAGCTAAAAACAGGGACGTGGAGAAAAGTCTATAAAATACACAATAGGGAAACGGCGGTCCAGAACTAAAATTCAAATGACCTTCGCTATATTGCTACGACGGATAAAAAGTAAAACGCAATCGACAGCCGGCGCGTCGTTCGCTAAAACGGCCGATAACTCAGACGGCAAACCCAAGCGGAAAAGTAAACGGTTAAAAAATGGGCATTCCGTCAGGAAATGGCGGACAATTAAAACTTGAGCGCAATGTGTACAGTATGGTGGTGGAAAGTGTAATATTATTGGGATTTCCGTCGTATGAAAGGTGTGAGTACCCTTGGAAAGGCATTTACCTATATGTATATTAAATGAGCAACTTATGAGATGAGACCTATTCTTTGCAAGACATTTGTTTTATATAATTTACGTAACTGTAAAGATGCGCATCTAGCGCGGACGCTAGTACATCGACTGCGCAGTCAAAGAAACATTTTAACAGAAGCTGAACTGAACGTTCCGCTTCGATCTAAATAAAAGATGACAGTAAACACTTTTGTAGATCTTCAGATTTTATCGTACGTCTGCTTGTAATGTGAAAGTGTAAAGAAGGTCGTCTTTAAGCCATAAAAGTGGGCGGTCTTGCAACACAATATTATTAATTAATAAAATTCGAGTAATTTTTGTTCGATACTGTAAACCGGCAAGTTGTTGTTATGAAGGTGTTGAACGGTGCAAGAATTGTCTTGAAGGAAGGAGAAAAGTAATGACTGCAATCTATGACAAAAACGTGAACCAAGGAGCTAGCACAGGACAGGCTGAAATCTGATCGCACCATACACTTAGAAAAGTACTTATGTAAGTTATACTGTTTATAAATAAGCCCTAATTGCTTGTGAGAATTGTTTGAATATATTTAGTGTTTATTCTATTCTTTTCCTTTATATATTTTTTTACCTCCATGTCATACTATTTTTTGTTAATATCAAACAGCCTTTACTACAGCAGAGAATACTGCGGCATCCTGGTCGTAGACAGAAGGCCGCTCCTTGTCTTCTATACAGCTCATAGCTTCCCCATTTATTAATGATTTAATTTGCAAATGCAATTTTTTATTGTTCATTGTTAAAGGTCCCTTAGGTGATTCCGGGTTGTTCTTTTCCAAATAATATAAGGCTTTGCGTAATCAAAAACTAGCCTCCTTCTGACAACGATCAGGAGCCGACCAGAAGACGGACGTTTGTGACCGCTTTCGTGTTTCCTGTGGCAAACCTGTGCTAAACTGGGAACACGACATTCTAGTACGAAACAATATATATATATATATATATATATATATATATATATATATATATATATATATATATATATCAGATTAAAATTGGAAAAAAATTGAAATATATTCAAAATACAGCAACCAGCCACTTTTTAATGCGTTTTATTTATGCCAATATGCATTTCGGGTTTGCACCCATCTTCAGCTGGCAAATTTCATGGATCTTCAGTTAGATTGTACTACTATAGTACTACTATAGTAACTGAAGATCCATGTAATTTGCCAGCTGAAGATGGGTGCAAACCCGAAATGCATATTGGCATAAATAAAACGCATTAAAAAGTGGCTGGTTGCTGTATTTTGACAGTGAAATATCATTAGAAATATATTTAACCTATTTGTTTTTTTTTTCTTTTATCATACTAGAAACGCCACTCGCTGCGGGAGGGCTGAGAGGTCGTCCAAGGCTCCGGGAGAGGCTTAATAACCCGGAGGTTGTTCCCACGAAGGGAGGATCAGTGGTGCTACCAAAGTGACACCACCGCCTGACTGAGGGCAACGCAGAGATCGTCGGAGGCAATGTAAGAGCTAGCGGGCTGAGGTACGGGGACTGCAGCCTCGGCAGCAGCGTCAGCAGCCTGGTTTCCTGGCAGACCGACATGACCAGTCAGGGACCCACAGAAACAGTACAGTGGCTCCATGGACAGCGAGCAAGTGACAGTTTTCCTGGACCCGCTGCACTAAGGGATGGGCGGCGTGTAGCGCACATAGACTGTGAAGGGCGCTGAGTGAGTCTGAGCAGAGGACACAATAGAAGAGGCTGTGTCGCCAAATGTACTGAGTGGCCTGATAAAGGGTGAAGAGCAGTGTGGCAGAAGCCAATACCGGAAAACGTCGCTGCCAATGACGAAGGCACACCCGACCCCACGGTCAGTCCGAGAGCAATCACTGTACACAATGGTACAGTAGCGAGGTTCCATGCGAAGGTCGTGAAAATGAAGGCTATAGAACGAGGCTCCGTCATAGGAAGCGAATGAAGGCCAATGTGAACACGGGCCGCCGCACGAATCCAAGGTGGCGAAGGGTTCACACCCACCGGCAAGGTAGCAGGAAGCGTGAAATTAAGATGACTGAGCAATAGCCGAATGCGAACTCCAGGGGGTAATAGAGAAGGCGGACTCCCCCGAACTGGCGATCAAGGGCGTCATCGAAGAAGGAGACATAGGATGGGTGGCCATGCATGCAGACAAACGACATGCTTACCTGCTGAGGAGAAAGTCACGGCAGTATTTCAGCAGCTTCTGCATACAGACTCTCAACTAGGCTAGTGTAAAAGGCGACAGTGGCTAAACGGATGCCATTGATACGACGTAAGAGGGACGTACGTGCAGAGGCATAAACAAAGCACCCATACTCGAGTTTCGAACGGACAAGGGGCCGGTAAAAACAGAGGAGGGTGGTTCAAAATGGCTCTGAGCACTATGGGACTTAACATCTCACGTCATCAGTGCCCTAGAACTTAGAACTAGGAGGTGCATTCAAGTTCTAAGGCCTCCGATTTTTTTTCTCCGGACTGGAAAGAGATACAAACATGCGCATTGTTTTAAAATGAGGCCGCGTTCATTGTCAATACGTCCCAGAGATGGCAGCACCGTAAGGCAATGGAATTTTACCGCCAGCGGCGAGAATGAGAACTGTTAATGGCGACGTTTTCCTTACTTGAACAGCGTGAAATCATTCGTTTTCTGAATTTGCGTCGTGTGAAACCAATTGAAATTCATCGACAGTTGAAGGAGACGTGGTGATGGAGTTATGGATGTGTCGAAAGTGCGTTCGTGGGTGCGACAGTTTAATGAAGGCAGAACATCGTGTGACGACAAACCGAAACAACCTCGGGCTCGCACAAGCCGGTCTGACGACATGATCGAGAAGTGGAGAGAATTGTTTTGGGGATCGCCGAATGACTGTTGAACAGATCGCCTCCAGAGTTGGCATTTCTGCGGGTTCTGTGCACACAATCCTGCATGACGACCTGAAAATGCGAAAAGTGTCATCCAGGTGGGTGCCACGAATGCTGACGGACGACCACACGGCTGCCTGTGTCGCATGTTGTCAAGCAATGTTGACGCGCAACGACAGCATGAATGGGACTTTCTTTTCGTCGGTTGTGACAATGGATGAGACGTGGATGCAATTTTTCAATCCACAAACAAAGCACCAGTCAGCTCAATGGAAGCACACAGATTCACCGCCACCAAAAAAATTTCGGGTAACCGCCAGTGCTGAAAAAATGATGGTGTCCATGTTCTGGGACAGCGAGGGCGTAATCCTTACCCATTGCGTTCCAAAGGGCACTACGGTAACAGGTGCATCCTACGAAAATGTTTTGAAGAACAAATTCCTTCCTGCACTGCAACAAAAACGTCCGGGAAGGGCTGCGCGTGTGCTGTTTCACCAAGACGACGCACCCGCACATCGAGCTAACGTTACGCAACAGTTTCTTCGTGATAACAACTTTGAAGTGATTCCTCATGCTCCCTACTCACCTGACCTGGCTCCTAGTGACTTTTGGCTTTTTCCAACAATGAAAGACGCTCTCCGTGGCTGCACATTAACCAGCCGTGCTGCTATTGCCTCAGCGATTTTCCAGTGGTCAAAACAGACTCCTAAAGAAGCCTTCACCGCTGCCATGGAATCATGGCGTCAGCGCTGTGAAAAATGTGTACGTCTGCAGGGCGACTACGTCGAGAAGTAACGCCAGTTTCATCGATTTCGGGTGAGTAGTTAATTAGAAAAAAAATCGGAGGCCTTAGAACTTGAATGCACCTCGTACTGAAACCTAACTAACCTAAGGACATCACACACATCCGTGCCCGAGGCAGGTTTCGAACTTGCGACCGTAGCGTTCGCGCGGTTCCAGACTGAAGTGCGTAGAACCGCTCGGACACCAGCGGCCGGAGAGGGTGGTTCGATCTGCACCCCAGGAAGTACCACTGAGGACCCATTGGACACTGAGGGAACACAAACAGCGGGCTGCCAGGTAAGGCACGTGGGAGCACCGAGACAGTTTCCTATCGAGCATGAGCCCCAGGAATTTCGTAGTTTCAACGAACGGAAGAGCAACAGGTCCAAGATGTAAAGACGGTGGGAGAAACCAATTGAGCCGCCAGAAATTCATGCAAACGGTTTTGTCAGAGGAAATACGAAAGCCATTGTCGATGCTCCGTGAGTAAAGACGATTAAGACATAGCTGAAGACACCGCTCGGTGAGACAGGTCCTTGGAGAACTGCAACAGGTGGCAAAATCGTCAACAAAAAGGGAGCCAGAGATGCCCGGCGGGAGGCAGGCCATTATAGGGTGAATGGCGACGGCAAAGAGGACGCGACTTAGGACGGAACTCTGAGGCACACCATTTTCCTGGATAAGGGTGTCCGACAAGGCAGAACCCATATGTACTTTGAAAACTCGGTCTATCAAAAATTCCTTAAGGAAATGGGGTAGGCGGCCACATCAGCTCCACGTGTAGAGAGTATGGAGGATACCAGCCCTCCAGTAGGTGTTTTAGGCTTTCTCCAAATCGAAAATCACGGTAACTATCCGGGATTTCCGCAGAAAACCATTCATGACATGAGGACAATCTGACGAGATGGTCAACTGTAGAACGGCGCGCTCGAAATTCACACTGTGCTGTGCTAGACTCGAGCCACCACACAAGCCAGGCATGAATCGTATGTCCCATCACCCCAACACAGCTGTTGAGAGAAATGGCGCGGCAGCTAGAAGGAAACTGTTTGTCCTCACCAGGATTAGGTAAGGGTATGACAGCAGCATGACGCCAGCATCTGGGAAACGTCCCCTTTGGCCAGATGCGGTTGTACGTATTAAGCAGAACGTGCTTTCCCGCAAGAGAAAGATGCTGCGACAACTGAATGTCAACAGCGTCTGGCCCTGTGGCGGAAGATCGGAATGCAGTGAGAGCATGATATAACTCCGTCTTAGTAAAGGCGGCATTGTAACATTCATGATTGTGAGAAGAGGAAGGTATCGCCCTAGCCTCCTCCGCTCGCTTCCGATGCATGAAAGTGTGATACTGGGAAGAGCTCGAAATTTCCGCAAACTGGCGGCCCAAGGTGTTGGAGATAGCAATACGGTCCACGATGACATCGTCTGCTACTGTCAGGCTGGAAATTAGGGAATGGATCTCGGTCCCACGGAGCCGTCGGAGGCTGGCCCAGACGACAGAGGAGTCAGTGGAACTGTTAAAACGACTAGTGAATGAAATCCAGGTACCTTTTTTGCTATCCCGAATAATGCGACGACACCGTGCACGCACCCATTTATAATGAATGCAGTTTGCCATCGTCCATCAAACGACCGGGACACGGCGTGGTAAAGAGGAAGCGCGGGGAATGGAACGTTCTGCAGAGGTAAGCATAAGGTTCGAAAGATATTCCACCTGGAGAGGGAAACCTTGTTCTTCGAAGGTCGTCAAGCAGGAGTAAAGCCGCTGGTCAGCCTTAGCAAGCTGCCATTCGGGTGTGCACGCACATGGGGTAGGAATCAGCAACCGGATAGCACATGGGAACTGGTCGCTCGAGTAGGTGTCAGAAAGAACAGAGCACTCGAGGCGATGGGCAAGCTCGGCAGCGCAGAAGGATGGGTCCCAATGGGAATAGGTATGCAAGGAGTCAGAAAGGAATGAGGGTGCTCCTGTGTTAAGGCAGGAGAGGTTAAGTTGATTAAGACACCTCTCTGACAGTTTCTGAGAGAACCCCAAAGGGTGCGCACCAAAGTCGCTGAGCAGCAGAACTGGGTGAGGTAGCTGCCCAATATTCTAGAGGAAGTAAGGCCCGGTGATATCGTAAGACGGAGGGATATACACTCCTGGAAATTGAAATAAGAACACCGTGAATTCATTGTCCCAGGAAGGGGAAACTTTATTGACACATTCCTGGGGTCAGATACATCACATGATCACACTGACAGAACCACAGGCACATAGACACAGGCAACAGAGCATGCACAATGTCGGCACTAGTACAGTGTATATCCACCTTTCGCAGCAATGCAGGCTGCTATTCTCCCATGGAGACGATCGTAGAGATGCTGGATGTAGTCCTGTGGAACGGCTTGCCATGCCATTTCCACCTGGCGCCTCAGTTGGACCAGCGTTCGTGCTGGACGTGCAGACCGCGTGAGACGACGCTTCATCCAGTCCCAAACATGCTCAATGGGGGACAGATCCGGAGATCTTGCTGGCCAGGGTAGTTGACTTACACCTTCTAGAGCACTTTGGGTGGCACGGGATACATGCGCACGTGCATCGTCCTGTTGGAACAGCAAGTTCCCTTGCCGGTCTAGGAATGGTAGAACGATGGGTTCGATGACGGTTTGGATGTACCGTGCACTATTCAGTGTCCCCTCGACGATCACCAGTGGTGTACGGCCAGTGTAGGAGATCGCTCCCCACACCATGATGCCGGTAGTTGGCCCTGTCTGCCTCGGTCGTATGCAGTCCTGATTGTGGCGCTCACCTGCACGGCGCCAAACACGCATACGACCATCATTGGCACCGAGGCAGAAGCGACTCTCATCGCTGAAGACGACACGTCTCCATTCGTCCCTCCATTCACGCCTGTCGCGACACCACTGGAGGCGGGCTGCACGATGTTGGGCCGTGAGCGGAAGACGGCCTAACGGTGTGCGGGACCGTAGCCCAGCTTCATGGAGACGGTTGCGAATGGTCCTCGCCGATACCTCAGGAGCAACAGTGTCCCTAATTTGCTGGGAAGTGGCGGTGCGGTCCCCTACGGCACTGCGTAGGATCCTACGGTCTTGGCGTGCATCCGTGCGTCGCTGCGGTCCGGTCCCACGTCGACGGGCACGTGCACCTTTCGCCGACCACTGGCGACAACATCGATGTACTGTGGAGACCTCACGCCCCACGTGTTGAGCAATTCGGCGGTACGTCCACCCGGCCTCCCGCATGCCCGCTATACGCCCTCGCTCAAAGTCCGTCAACTGCACATACGGTTCACGTCCACGCTGTCGCGGCATGCTACCAGTGTTAAAGACTGCGATGGAGCTCCGTATGCCACGGCAAACAGGCTGACACTGACGGCGGCGGTGCACAAATGCTGCGCAGCTAGCGCCATTCGACGGCCAACACCGCGGTTCCTGCTGTGTCCGCTGTGCCGTGCGTGTGATCATTGCTTGTACAGCCCTCTCGCAGTGTCCGGAGCAAGTATGGTGGGTCTGACACACCGGTGTCAATGTGTTCTTTTTTCCATTTCCAGGAGTGTAAGTGGTACAAAAGGAAAAGGTCAGGTGAGGCAGGAAAAGGAGATGACAGTGGTCATCCCGTATGAGCAGCACGACTTCCCAATGAGATGGAATACCGACCTCAGGGGGAAGGTCAAAACGGACTGGGAGGAAATGTGAAAGCTGAGAACGGTCTTGAGGATGCAATTTTATTTCCTGAAGGCAGAGTACAAGGGGACGCTGTGATTCTAAAAGCAGCTGTAAATCCTCTTTGTTGGGTCGAATTCCGCTAACGTTCCATTGGAGGAAAGTCGTGATGAGGAAAAAATGAAGGGGTGTCACGCTGGCGGCTGCCGAGTGCCAGCCTGTCAGGACTCACTCGCTGCTACAGGGCACAGAGGCTCCAGGACGCTGCTCCATGTGGTTCACAGAAGCATCGGCTGTCTCCTGCTGTCGGTCCACAGAGTTCAGTGCGGAAAAACGGTTGGTGGAGCGCACCGGCGATACGGGGGCCAGCCGGGTGAAGGTATCAGGTGGCGACACCATCGAATAGGATCCTCGACTTGGCGAAGCAGAAGGCCGTTTGCCTTAGTTGGACTTCGAGCCTTTCTGGTTTGCAGTGACTCCGGTGTTGGTTGGCTGGAGGGACACAGGAAGTCTTACAGGAGTACTCCTTCTGTCCCTTCCAGACTGCCAGCTGTGGCGACGGTGATATCGCTCCTTGAGGCGAGAGTCTGATGGCTTGTTGCACAGGTGGACGAGGGGATGGCGACGCTATCTTGACACTGGGCGACTGCACAATCTCAGACCTGAATTTGAGGTCGCATGTCTGCGAGGTCAAGTCCTCCACGGAGCGAGATTTAACAAGAACAGTCCTGTAAGTGCCGGACGGTAGAATGCAGGTTCTGAAACTAGTCAATAACTTTTGAGGGACCGGATAAGGAACTTTTGAGGGACCGGATAAGGAACTTTTTCTTTCTGCCGGATCTCCTGGATCTCATTGAGATATGCGGACAATCTCGAGAGAAGGCGGCTTGGTCGCCATTGCAGTTGATATAGCGGGCAGAAGGAGGTGGACAACTGCCCTCATATGCATCCGTACTGTGGTGTCACCGCCAGACACCACACTTGCTAGGTGGTAGCTTAAATCGGCCGCGGTCCATTAGTACGTGTCGGACCCGCGTGTCGCCAATGTCAGTACTTGCAGACCTAGCGCCACCACATGGCAGGTCTAGAAAGACGGACTAGCACTCGCCCCAGTTGTACGACGACTTTGCTAGCGACTACACTGACGAAGCCTTTCTCTCATTTGCCGAGAGACAGTTAGAATAGCCTTCAGCTAAGTCCATGGCTACGACGTAGCAAGGCGCCATTAACCTTACAGTGATTGTAATTAACCGCATCTGGAGATAGTCTCACTTGTATCGTCAAGAGCGATGTACCACAAGGATGAATTAAAGTTAAGTATTCAAGGAGCTGCATACTTTTCTTATAGCATTAATTAAGTATCCTGTTCCAGAATTCACGCCAGCCGGCGTGTGTGTACGCGTGCCTTTCGGCTACCTCCGAGTGGCGTGGCTGTCTTGCTACGCCACAACACGTACCACAGGTTACAAATTTGGCCAGGTGTCGACCAGACATTTGAGTGTGGTTAAACGATGAAACTGGTGGCAGCGCATCACGGTTAGAATGTATGGTCGGACTTCGTAGACTGCTTTGATCTTGGACTGAAGCACCACTCTATTGAAGGTGAGAAAAAGAGTGCATGTGGGCAATAAGGAGGAATGTATCTTTTTCACCACCCGATGGATGGGAATGACACCCTGATCAGAGGAGTAAGATTGGTTTTCTGCCTCCGTCAGACCGTCGAGCAGCTTAGTGTAAATAACACCACGGGGAGAATTCAAAGTGGTGTGGGGCCTTGACATGAACAGGACAGCTGTGGAGAAGCGAAGTGGCAAGTAGTTCTAGTGCTCGAGAATCAGAAGTAGCCTCCAAAAGCAAAGTGTCATTCTGTAAATGAGAGCAGTATTCCACAGTTGTGGAAACTGCATCAACAACTAACCGAATACTAAGCGGATTTACCATTGCGAAGGACTGACCGTCTTCAGTACGTGAAACAACGAGGGACTGTGGTGCGGCTGTAAGGTCCGTTAGTCTCAGTCCGATTACGTTTCGTAGACGTTGATTGTGAAGATGATTGGCTGATTGTCAGAAAATCCCCCATGTTTACCAGTGTGTCTGATGGCGCGCTCCTTCCGACTGGGGGTCCCTTCACAAGGGGTTGGACACGCCTTAGGTGGCGCTCACACCTCAGTTCACACATCCTGAACACCTTACAGAGGGACCTGTCGGCAATTTCTTGGGAAGGTAGCAGCTCAGGCAATCACCCCCTCCCCCCTCTCCCCCCGAGGCCTGGCCTGTACCAGGGGGTACGTGCGAGTCTACCAGTCGACCTGGGCCTGGCAATTACGCCTTACCCAGTCTCCTGTTATGCGAGGCATGCTTGGAGCGGCCTTCAGAAGCACACAGGCAAGAAGAGGAAAAAGAGAAACCGCAAACGCCGATACGGAAGAAGGATAGGAGAAGGTGAACAAAGGAAAAGGGAACGAGAAACAGTGGCGGGACTATTCTTGTGTCAGCGATGGGCAATGCGGAACATTCCCCAAAACACAAGATACATGTTTCTCAAGGGAGGGAAAAAAGAATTGCAAGAGGATAGACATGCAGCACGGAAGAGATGCTGCAAAGGCTGGAGCCCCGCGGTAGCCAAGCACGAACCCGCCAAACAGTGGCGAGCAGCCAGGGGGGGATACAGTTGTGTACGTTCAGTGTCGTTACTAGGCATTGTTCGGCATATAAGTAGCTTGAACAGCCTCAGATGTTGAGTGACCGTGGTGAATGACACGCAGGGACTGCATACTCGTATGGAACGAGGTAATCGGCACCTGGAAGTGGTCTCATTGTGGGTATACATTTAGCCAGCTCGTACAATACCCAGATTCGTGAGGCATTCAGATGTGACGAAGGCCCGATGCTGGATGGCATGTAAACAGGTGGGCAGGCATATACGTCTGACCACCACGAGGAAGGATCGACGTATTATACACTGAAAATTACAGACCAATATCCCTAACATCGGTTTGTTGCCCGATTCTCGAACACATTCTCAGTTCGAATATAATGAATTTTCTTGAGACAGAGAAGTTTCTGTCCACGCATCAGCACGGCTTTAGAAAGCATCGTTCCTGCGAAACGCAACTCGCCCTTTTTTCACATGATATCTTGCGAACCATGCATGAAGGGTATCAGACGGATGCCGTATTCCTTGACTTCCGGAAAGCGTTTGACTCGGTGCCCCACTGCAGACTCCTAACTGAGGTAAGATCATATGGGATTGGTTACCAAATATGTGAGTGGCTCGAAGACTTCTTAAGTAATAGAACCCAGTACGTTGTCGTAGATGGTGAGTGTTCATCGGAGGTGAGGGTAGCATCTGGAGTGCCCCAGGGAAGTGTGGTAGGTCCATTGTTGTTTTCTATCTATATAAAAGATCTTTTGGATAGGGTGCATAGCAATGTGCGGCTGTTTGCTGATGATGCTGTGGTGTACGGGAAGGTGTCGTCGTTGAGTGACTGTAGGAGGATACAAGATGACTTGGACAGGGTTTGTGATTCGTGTAAAGAATGGCAGCTAACTCTAAATGTAGATAAATTAATGCAGATGAATAGGAAAAAGAATCCCGTAATGTTTGAATACTCCATTAGTAGTGTACCGCTTGACACAGTGACGTCGATTAAATATTTGGGCGTAACATTGCAGAGCGATATGAAGCGGGACAAGCATGTAATGGCAGTTGTGGGGATGGCGGATAGTCGTCTTCGGTTCATTGGTAGAATTTTGGGAAGATGTGGTTCATCTGTAAAGGAGACCGCTTATAAAACACTAATACGACCTATTCTTGAGTACTGCTCGAGCGTTTGGGATCCCTATCAGGTCGGATTGAGGGAGGACATAGAAGCAATTCAGAGACGAGCTGCTAGATTTGTTACTGGTAGGTTTGATTATCACACGATTCTTACGGAAATGCGTCAGGAACTCGGGTAGGAGTCTCTAGAGGAAAGGAGGCGTTCTTTTCGTGAATCGCTACTGAGGAAATTTAGAGAAGCAGCATTTGAGGCTGACTGCAGTACAATTTTACTGCCGGCAACTTACATTTCGCGGAAAGACCACAAAGATAAGATAAGAGAAGAGAGATTAGGGCTGGTACAGAGGCATATAGGCAGTTATTATTCCCTCGTTCTGTTTGGGAGTGGAACAGGGAGAGAAGATGCTAGTTGTGGTACGAGGTACCCTCCGCAACGCACCGTATGGTGAATTGCGGAGTGTGTATGTAGTTTTAGAACACTGTGGCCGCTTCACATGCGTGCCTGCCATCAGAGAAGAATCGGCGGACTCCCTACGACATTCTGTGACGTTTCGCGCCGTCGGTCGGAGCCCAGGAGCAGTCGGATCAGCGGACGGGCTGCCCGCACCACCTCCATCGCCCGGTTTGGCGGCGGCTGTTCTACGGGGGCACAGCAGAGTCAGAGCTGGAGTGCCGGTGTGGGGAGCCGCCGGGTACGGGTGGAGGTCAGGGTCGGCGGAGAAGTGTGCCAGCCACTGACTCAGCTGGCGCGCTCTCGCCTCTCCTGCCTGTGTGGTAGTGAGCGACGCCGGTGGCCGGCGCGATCCCAACACCTGTCCTGACAGGACGTGCGTGGGGCCAGGTGTCACGGCAGACTGTGTCTCAGCGCCAGCACCCGGGACGAGGACCAGTTGCAACAGCTGTGGGGACCAGCTTGCCTCGGGAGAAGATACGACGCCCCCCCCCCCCTCCCAACTGCTGCAGGCACCGAGGCCAGAGTGTGTTCAACATCGTACTGACAAGCGCGTTCATATTGCCAAGTCTTTATAAATTTCTCATATTTAATCACTCAAGTAACATCACAGATCGTTCCAATCCACATCCTCCTCCCGTGTAGATGCTTCACTCCTTCTGTGAGACCTCGTATGTATCTAAGCTCGTCGTCCGGCGTTCCAATATTTTTAGACTTGCTACTACAGCGGACACGGCTAGAGAGAGAAAGGACGAGCGAGGTGGCGCAGTGGCTGGCACATTGGACTCGGTCTACTGTAGATGCCGCGAAGCTCGTACCTCGCGGTGCAAAACGCACGTTTGCAGTTTAATCGCGGACGGATGTGCTTTGAGCATTCTACCGCGAACGTCTCCGCTAAACCTAAACGTGACAGTGTACAGATGTTTCGTAGGTGATAGAAACCGACACACGAATAGCGAATACGGCGGATTCTACCGCACTACTACCGGTCGGGAAGTAACGCCTGCCGAGAATGGCAGGCGCCCCCCGCCCCACCCCCCTTCGCCCTCGGCTGTTCCGCCGCGTCCGGCCCCGCACAGTGGGCGCTCCCTGCAGGAGCGACTGGGCGCGAGGGCGGCGGTCACCCAGTCCTCGTGCCGAGCCTCACTTCCACCCCCTCCCACGCACAGCTTAGCATTCCCGGCGGGGCGCCAACTCGCTGTCGATGGGACAGGTCCATGTCCCTCGGCTCGAATGTCGACTAACGGCCACTGCAATTTCTGTAGATTTACGCCATTTTGTGTATTTTTGTCCTACTAATGTATACCTATGAAATCGTCGCACGAACCATATACTAGGGTCTCAGTGACCATCAATTATTTCTCGAGAAACTTACTGAATGTACAATATTTTACAGTGAAGTTCTACTATCGTACACTAACGCAACAGTATTACTATGCGTGCGACGAAAATTCTGAACTTTGTGAAAACCTTTTCAATAATGAAATTTGAAACTAAAGACATCATTTACAGTTTACTTAGATGGAGATGGAGATGGTTCATGTAATGAAATCCACATATTACACAAATATTTTGAAGCGAGCTACCTTATTCACAAATCCATTCGTTCATTATTTCCACACACTTGGAATATGGACTACAATGTTATCGGCAACTGGGAGGCCACTTCCATTAGGGTCACATGTTTCCAGAGAGTAACCATTCCTACCGTGGACGACTGTATTTTCTTCATCGCTGCCTCAAGATTCGGCATACTCACCAGTTTCACCACTGTCCATAACTGCTGCAGGAGCATCGGCTTCAGAATACTTTCCTCACCATGTCACTTACGTCACTTTTGCACGACTGAGTCGTTCTAAGAATGTTGCCCGTGTAGCATCTCCCGTTCGTAAAATGTCGCCCCTAAATGCCCCCTTTCACACAATTCTACTTCACACTCAGGGGCAGAAGAGCTAGACAATGTGTACTCTAGCATAACAGTGTCCCTTCAAAAATATTTCTACCACATTAAACAATAATGTCTCTCAGCTTCGAACGTCCGTCGCCTACTAGGTCTCAACCACTGGCTGAATTTACACTGGCGGCTGCGTGGCAGCAGGATCTGTACGTCAGGTGGTCCTTGCACAGTAACAAACAAAAAAACTCCACGGGAAGAGTCACCCTGGTGTACACTTCTAGGGTTAAGAATTAAACGATCAGTGACCACGAAAATTCTTCCGCCCCCGCCCCCCTTCCAAATGTGTGTGAAATCTTATGGGACTTAACTGCTGAGGTCATCGGTCCCTAAGCTTACACACTACTTAACCTAAATTATCCTAAGGACAAACACACACACACCCATGCCCGAGGGAGGATTCGAACCTCCGTCGGGACCAGTCGCACAGTCTATGACTGCAGCGCCTTACACCGCTCGGCTAATCCCACCCCCCTCCCCTTCCTCCACCATTCGATATTTGTCTACTTAGGCAAGCTATCGATCGCTTCAGATGGCTTCGGAAAATTAGTGTCAATGTATAAATGAGGAAATTAAATTCATCGTCTTTTTCATTAAAGAATGTCCTGCCCCGTGCTCCTAGAACTCAGTCTGTAATTGCATAAGCAGTCTGAATCTATGTTTGGAGACGTGTTGGTAATTTTATTTTATTCTCGAGAATGACATTTTCACTCAGCACCGGAGTGTGTGCTGATATGAAAATTCTTGCCAGAGTAAAACTGTGTGCCTGACCAGGACTCGAACTCGGGACCTTTCCCTTTTGCGGGGAAGTGCAGGAGAGCTTCTGTGAAGTTTGGTGGGTAGGAGACGAGGTACTGGCGGAACTGAAGCTGTGAGGACGGGTCGCGACTCGTGTTCGGGTAGCTCAGTTGGTAGAGCACTTGCCCTCGAAAGGCAACGATCTCGAGTTCGAGTCTCGGCCTGGCACACAGTTTTAATCTGCCAGGAAGTTTCTTATTTTACTCTGTTTCTCTTCGTAATGAGGCTGGGCTGGACCGCTATAGAGACTAAATGTCTCCGTACGCCTTTGAGTTACAAAACGAGGATAAATAACATCCCGAATTGTACAGGCAATATTATTAGACTGAAAGATGTCATAATTACGCCTGCTCTTATTTACTTCGTTTAAAATCGAATTGTGGTGTGCGTACTGTAAGACCTTTGGTACAGACACCATCAGATTATTTGACTTGTCGCTCTAACGAAGTACACGAGTGTCAGCAATATGTCTCGTGGTCTTATCGTGGCGTGTTTATCTTCTGCCGTTTGGTCAGACGATAGAAATGCCACTTGCACGCTTAGGGTAGCAGATTGACGGTGACCAACTTTAAACAGAACTTGATTAATTTTCACACACATTTATTCTAATAATAAAAAGTATAGACATTACGTAACTTGATTCTGGATGCTGTTTACAATTGACAATCTGAAGTTCCTTTGGTCTTGGTACATTAATCTTATTCTCACATATCTCTGCTACTTGACAAAGTGTCTATTCATTTATCTTCTTGGCTATGTACAGGAATATCGTAATCTTATTAGGCGCAGACTGAAACTTGACTATAGACTGGTACAGACTAATGCAGACTGGTACAGACTGGTGCAGACAAATGCAGACTGAGTAATTGGAGGTCTGTTAACTCGTTATAATACCTCGCGCGTTCAGGTATCATTGCGCGAGTGTGATCCACGAGGAGAAAAGGTTCTACGTCAGCAGCAATCTCATTGGCTGCGTTACATATTAATACGCGGATCGGCGGAAGCAGAATTTGGTCCTTCTCTGAGGCAGCGCCATCTCTTAGTGTGGAGACGGACGAGCGCTGCGCCTGCGCTGTTGTGCTTAGCGGGGCGCGCTCTAGTGGGAAAGCTGTGTACGCGCTGACTACGCAGAACCATGTAGACAACACGAATACTGAGCAGAAAGGCATCAATGGCAGCTGAAGTTACAGCATTAGCCGCAAGCGTCTGCCGAGGCCCACGTGAGAAACAGGTCGCGGCGCGTACGTCACGAAGGTAGTCCGGAACTCTTTTTTTTTTTTTTTTTTATTATTCATATGACCGGTTTCGGTTCATTCAGAACCATCTTCAGATTTGATATTTCAGTTACAGGAGTAACCCGTCCAAATCCAGCAACTTTCACATGCTACGTCACATCTGAAAGCTGCTGGATTTGGACGGGTTACTCGTGTAACTGAAATATCAGATCTGAAGATGGTTCTGAATGAACCGAAACCGGTCATATGAATAATAAAAAATAAATTTTTTTTGCCATCAAGACGGATTTTAAGTAACATTATAAAATCACTGATTGCTGTTATCCCATAAGACATTATGTCTGTTTTTGCAAAGTCCGGAACTCGCTGGCTCGCTCAGCTCAGCAGACGACATGCGTTTCTAAAACTGTTCACTCGCAGCTGGGCGCGTAAGTACTAACGAGAATTGCATCTTCCACTGGAATCTGCTATTATGAAGTCTTACTGATTAACAGTACTACAGCAAAATTTAATTTAAGATGAATACTCGATATAAATGGTATAACGGCGTGATTATAGCATTTAGTCTCTTCTGCTTAACAGTACTCATTACACGCTGGAAGTGGTGCCTTATGCAACTGACAACCATTTTAGCATGATTTTGTTTTATTGTACGTCAGTACAGCCGTAACAAATTATAAATAGGCCCATGGACTTCCCATCATTATAGGACTAAGAACAGTACGATTTTATAATAGCGGATTCCAAAAGAAGACTCAGTTTTCGTTTTACGGACACGCCTAACTACGAGTTAACAGGTGTAGAAACGTAGTGTGTCCGCTGATTCGAGCGAGCGAGCGAGCGCAGGACTACCTTCGCGACGTACGCGCCGCGGCCTGTCTTTCTCGTGGGCCTCGAGCTTGTGCCGAGGCCTACGAGGAAGACAGGCCGCGGCGCGTACGTCACGAAGGCAGTCCTGCGCTCGCTCGCTCAAATCAGCTGACGAACTACGTTTCTACACCTTGTAACGTACCCTCTCTCTGTTATTGTTTTTTGTTATTGTAGTTGTAGAGATATGAAATTATTGTAGCGGTTTGCTGAGTCAGCCGTACTTCGGAATTCATTGACATTAAATGGAGCCTGAAACTTGAGTAATAAATACTTCGCGTGAAGTGCGATTTGCGGCATAAACAAAAATTAATTGCTGAGATGCAATCCACAGAATATTAACAGAAAAACTTTAGAACAATGCACACGACTGACTAGACACGTTCAGAGGGTACGTACATTTGCGTACGAGTGGTTGCGAAATGATGAGAAAGATCTATCTTAATTTTTTTTGTGTAAAATAATTACGTCGTAACACACTCGGAGATTACGAACGTACAATCATGGCAGAGGCACGTACTTTCTATCATTCCCCATGGCCTGGGTAAAAGAATTGCAATTATTTAAATTTAAGAATACTTCTTTTTCAATCGGACTCCTATTTTTATACGAAAAAGAAGATTGCAGGTTCTGAATGTCTCGGCAAAAACACATCGAAATTAATCTTAGCGGCCACCAAAGGCAAGTAGTGAGCACAATCACGTACCTCTATTGTTGAGCAGCGCCGTTGTAAAGATCGTCGCCTCCATCTAAAATTCGCCTTCTCGAATTAACAGAATAATTTGTACTCCATTGGTATGGGATTTAGGCTTGATCTTGACAGAAATTATAAAACACATTTTTCATCATTTAACACCTTCATTTAACACACACACACAGACATGAAACTATACAGTACGTCTTTACGCCAGCACATCAAAACAAAAAAGGGTAGTTGATCGTAGAAGTAATAAAAGAATCTCGAAATTAGTCCTTTGTCTCTCAATGATAAAAAAGTTTTTTTAGAGTATTCCTCTGGTATGACAGTCGAACAAATTTTCTTCTTGTATCTTTGAGATTAAATCACAACCTTTTTTAGTTCCTTTTCAACCTGTTGACTCGTAACTAGGCGTGTACGTACAAACGAAAACTGAATCTTCTACTCGAAACCGCTATTATGGAATCTTACTGTTATTAGTCCTATAATGATGGGAAGTCCATGGACCTACTTATAATTTGTTACGGATGTACTCGCGTGCAATAAAATAAAATCATGCTAAAATGATTATCAGTTGCAGAAGGCACCACTTCCAGCCATGTAATGAGTAATGTTAAGCAGGAGAGACCGCATGTTATAAACAAGCCATTATACCATTTATATCGTCTATTGATCTTAAATTAAGTTTGCTGTAGTACTGTTAATCAGTAAGACTTTATAATAGCAGATTCTAGTGGAAGATAGAATTCTCGTTAGTACTTACACGTCCAGCTGCGAGTTAACAGGTTTAGAAACGCATTTTGTCTGCTGAGCTGAGCTTGCGAGCGAGCGCAGGACTACCTTCGCGACGTACGCGCCGCGGCCTGTCTTTCTCGTGGGCCCCGAGCGACTGCCACGTGACGTCACAGCAGGTAGCCAGCCGTCGCGCTGCGGCGTGTGACGGCGAACAGGTATTGCGTTAACATTTCACGACGGCCGAAATTAAACATTAGGGAGCGGGGCCAACTCGGCGAACAGTCTCTCCGGCCGTTGTTAATATTCAGGAGGCACTCTCCACCGGCGCGCAGCCCGCCGCGCTAGTCCGCTGGGCTCCCGGCGAAGGCCCCTGCGGCGCGCCGTTCGCTGGGTGGGCTGCAAATGTATTCCGAGACAGCGCGGGAGCTGGCTGGTAGCCGCGAGAAGCGACTGCGAGGGCGCCCCTCCAGCGTCAGCCGCTGCTGCCGGCGCGGCGCCTCCCCCCTCGCCAGTCGCGGTAGCTGATGACGTCACGGTGATGTGTCCTCGATCGACACCCCCGGGATAACAAGGCCGCCCAGCAGTGTTAGTGACGTCACACTAAGCGGCCCATAGCCGACGCAGCAGTCCACGGGCACCTCCGTATAGACGCGCCTAATGCTAACGATCTTCTGTGCGTCATAAGAAAGGAGCGAACTATAATTCCAACCAAAGACCAAATTATACATATTCTTGTAAACAGCATAAAGGTTCATAACGAAATACCGATTACATATACGGGGAGGAATAAGTTTAATCGATTGAGGAACTTTGCCACTATTTTATAATTGTCAGAACACTATTTAGCTTTAGAACTTGCATACAGGTGGTGACAAATGCCAACTGACAGCAGGACTTAACATTTTCAAGCTATTACACTGAAAGTAAATTATCTTAAACACTGTTATTCATAGCAAAACCCTCACAACTTTCGTTTACAATAAGGTAACAAGAGATCGCTTTATCTCATAAAACACATGACTATTGTGAATTTACTCATATGTCATGGTGACAGCTCTTTTCAAGAATTTTTACAAGTGTATCCCCAGTAATAAAGAATGGAAACAAAAGATAGATATCAAATATTCTCCTTTTAACATAGACATCACTGACCACAAGATTCTGTCTTGCACTGTGATACTAAGGGACTGCTCTTTCCTTTAAGAAAAGCCTGACAATTTGAAGTTCACTCTGCTATTGAAGATACACTTCTTGAAACAATATTAAAAATGTTATGAAAGGTAAGGAAATGAAAAACAACCAAGTGCATTACATGTAAGAATGTGAGCAAAAGGCTGAGGCTCTCTTTACTTACCATTTTCAATCTCTCTACAGCTTATTTCCTTTTCCACATAGAAATCACCAACTGCAAGTCTCATTATTGCTGTCTGTTACTAACAAAGTGCTTTTCTATTTAGAAAACCTGACAATTTGATGTTCATTCTGGTACTGAAGATAAACACTTTTCAGAGGAGTTCTAGAACCTATTCCTGCCCGTATATGTAATCGGTATTTCGTTATGAACCTTTATGCTGTTTACAAGAATATATATAATTTGGTCTTTGGTTCGAATTATAGTTCGCTCCTTTCTGTACGACGGACAGAAGATCGTTAGCATCAGGCGCGTCTGTACAGAGGTGTCCGTGGACACGGCTATGGGCCGCTTAGTGTGACGTCACTAACACTGCTGGGCGGCCTTGTTATCCCGGGGGTGTCGCCTCGATGGTGAGTGTTCATCGGAGGTGAGGGTATCATCTGGAGTGCCCCAGGGAAGTGTGGTAGGTCCGCTGTTGTTTTCTATCTACATAAATGATCTTTTCGATGGGGTGGATAGCAATGTGTGGCTGTCTGCTGATGATGCTGTGGTGTACGGGAAGGTGTCGTCGTTGAGTGACTGTAGGAGGATACAAGATGACTTGGACAGGATTTCTTATTTGTGTAAAGAATGGCAGCTAACTCTAAATATAGATAAATGTAAATTAATGCAGATTAATAGGAAAAAGAATCCCGTAATGTTTGAATACTCCATTAGTAGTGTAGGGCTTGACACAGTCACGTCGATTAAATATTTGGGCGTAACATTGCAGAGCGATATGAAGTGGGACAAGCGTGTAATGGCAGTTGTGGGGAAGGCTGATAGTCGTCTTCGGTTCATTGGTAGAATTTTGGGAAGATGTGGTTCATCTGTAAAGGATACCGCTTATAAAACACTAATAGAAGCTATTCTTGAGTACTGCTCGAGCGTTTGGGATCCCTATCAGGTCGGATTGAGGGCGGACATAGAAGGAATTCAGAGTTGGGCTGCTAGATTTGTTACTGGTAGGTTTGATCATCACGCGAATGTTACGGAAATGCTTGAGGAACTGGGGTGGGAGTCTCTAGAGGAAAGGAGGCGTTCTTTTCGTGAATCGCTACTGAGGAAATTTAGAGAACCAGCATTTGAGGCTGAGTGCAGTACAATTTTACTGCCGCCAACTTACATTTCGCGGAAAGACCACAAGGATAAGATAAGAGAGATTAGGGCTGGTATAGAGGCGTATAGGCAGTCATTTTTCCCTCGTTCTGTTTGGGAGTGGAACAGGATAGAGAAGATGCTAGTTGTGGTACGAGGTACCCTCCGCCACGCACCGTATGGTGGATTGCGGAGTGTGTGCAGCTGTCGCCAGCACAGGGGGCCGCGCCTACTCGCCACCGATACCGTTCCTGTTTATCGGATGTGGGTCAACTCGGCCAGAAACGAAAACGACAGACGTGGCAGTTCCAGATGGCCAAGAGTTTAGAAAGACAGCATTTCTTCCGCGGTCCGGGCGAGGCACGAGCCATTTATGGTTTCGCGCTTCCGAGGCAGCGGTTGGCGCAGCACATACTACGCAATGGTAATCCGAGGAACGTGAGGTTCAGTTCCTACGGGGAATCTGTTTCTGGTTTCCAATTTTTACGCTGTTACCACAGCAAACAAACCGAAATAATGGTCACTGTATTGTATCTATTGCGAAAGCATGAAAAGGAAAGGCAAAGCAACATTTGGAATTGCAAATAAATTTCCGAGAAAGACTGTACTTACAGTGTCTTTGTGAAATTCAGGGTCAGGGTAATTCTGATGATAGAATGAAGGCTTTCACGGCAGCTGTTGTCATGACTCAACATTTCCGGGCTGAGATGCCGTAGACTCTTCCCTGACGTTTCGCCTTCGACTGCGGAAGGCAGTTCGTCCATTGTCCTTGGAGGATGCCTTCCGCAGTCGAAGGCGAAACGTCAGGGAAGAGTCTTACGTATGGACCACGGCATCTCAGCCGGGAAACGTTAAGTGATGAGGGTAGTTGTATGGACCGCGGCATCTCAGCCGGGAAATGTTAAGTGATGAGGGTAGTTGTGTTCATTTTTGTAGGCGCGACGAGCGGGAAGTCTAGGGCTGCGAGCAGGCCAACCACTCACAAGAGCAGGAGGGGGCGGCGACCGGCCACTGCCGACTGTGGGCCCAGTCCCGGCGGCTTGCTCTTTTGATGCTGGACGCTGACACTACTTTTACAGTGGCCGGAGGCAGTTTTCTCGCCAGAGCCTCACGTTTCGAGCAGAAACGTACCAGCCCGGCGTCACGACTGTGTTATTGCCTGGCACGTTCCGTGAACATGGTTACCGTGCTACGCGGGATGGCCCACAGAAGGGCGAGCACCACACATGGCAGCCCAGTTATCGCATTCACTTGGCGCCCCGCACTAGAATGCCTCCTGCGCCAAGTCCTGGCGGAGGCTGCGACAGGTCGGTGGACTGTTGCGTCAGCACACTTTTGTGGTCACTGTCGGGACTCGGCGAGAAGGAACGGCGTTGGCGCCTGGCTTGACGGAGTACGGTGGTAGGGGGTCTGGACGAGTGCCGCCCTCGTTGCAGAGTAAGTTTCACTCGTTCGGCCGCCCGGGCAAACACTCGGTTCCCTTCCTTTTCTTCGCGCTCACGCTTCTATCGGCCTGCTAGGCGGGGCCCACCTCCGCCGCCACCGGCACGCCGCTCCGGCCTGTAGGGTTTCAGCTGATATTTCAGCAGCCTAAAATCGAGGTGAGGTTTCACAGCGGTAACATCTGTAAAACCACTTTGCCTCCTTAGGCGATATCGCGGTAATGCATCCCATTATCCACTTGTTTATCGTTTTGTACATTTCACCTGTTCTCTTCGCGCCCCCTTCTCGTAGTGTACGAGCATCTTCATCTACCGGGTGATCAAAAAGTCAGTATAAATTTGAAAACTGAATAAATCACGAAATAATGTAGATAGAGAGGTACAAATTCACACAAATGCTTGGAATGACATGGGGTTTTATTAGAACCAAAAAAATACAAAAGTTCAAAACATGTCCGACAGATGGCGCTTCATCTGATCAGAATAGCAAGAATTAGCATAACAAAGTAAGACAAAGCAACGATGATGTTCTTCACAGGAAATGCTCAATATGTCCACCATCATTCCTCAACAATAGCTGTAGTCGAGGAAGAATGTTGTGAACAACACTGCGAAGCATTTCCGGAGTTATGGTGAGGCACTGGCGTCGGATGTTGTCTTTCAGCATCCCTAGAGATGTCGGTCGATCACGATACACTTGCGACTTCAGGTAACCCCAAAGGCAATAATCGCACGGACTGAGGCCTGGGGACCTGGGAGGCCAAGCATGACGAAAGTGGTGGCTGAGCACACGATCATCACCAAACGACGCGCGAAAGAGATCTTTCACGTGTCTAGCAGTATGGGGTGGTTCTACTAAAACCCCATGTCATTCCAAGCATCTGTGTCAATTTTTACCTCTCTATCTACATTATTCCGTGGTTTATTAAGTTTTCAAATTTATACTGACTTTTTGATCACCCGGTACATCTAAATATACATGGATACTCTGTATATCACATCTAAGTGCCTGACAGAAGCTTCATAGAACCACCTTCATTATTCTCTACTATTCCAATCTCGTTTAGCGCGCGAAAAGAGCGTACGAGGTCTCATTTCCCTTATTTTATCATGATGATCGTTTCTCCCTATGTACATTGGTGTCAAGAAAACATTTTCGCATTCGGTGGAGAAAGTTGGCGATTCGAGTTTCGTGAGAAGATTCCGCTGTAACGAAAAACGTCTTTGTTTTAATGATGTCCACCCAAAATCCTGTATTTATTTCAGTGACACTCTCTCCCCTATTTCGCGATAGTACAAAACGTACTGCTCTTTTGTGAACTTTTTCCCCACACCACGCAGCAGTATTCTAAAAGAGGACGGATAAGCGTAGTGTAGGCAGTCTCCTTAGTAGATCTGTTACATTTTCTAAGTGTCCTGCCAATAAAACGCAGTCTTTGGTTAGCCTTCCCCACAACAATTTCTGTGTCCCTTCCAATTTAAGTTGCTTGTAACTGTAATTCGTAGGTATTTAGTTGAATTTGCGGCCTTTAGATTTGACTGATTTATCGTATAACCGAAGTTTAAAGGACTCCTTTTAGCACTCATGTGGATGACCTCACACTCTTCGTTAATTAGGCTCAACTACCAATTTTCGCACCATATAGATATCTTTTATAAATCGTTTTGCAATTTGTTTTGATCTTCTGATGACGTTATTAGTCGATAAACTACAGCGTCATTTGCAAGAGATCTAAGAGGGCTGCTCATATTCTCTCGCAAATCGTTTATATAGATAAGGAACAGCAAAGGGCCTATAACACTATGTTGGGGAACGTCAGAAGTCACTTTTGTTTTACTTGGTGATAGTTACTACTATCTGTGACCTCTCTGACAAGAAATCATGAATCCAGTCACATAGCGGAGACGATATTCCATAAGCATGCAATTCCACTACAAGCCGCTTGTGTGGTACAGTGTCAAAGCGCTTCCGGAAATCCAGAAATACGGAATCAATCTGAAATCCCTTGTCAATAGCACTCAGTTTTTTGTTTGACAAAAATGATGTTTTCTAAGTCCATGTTGACTGTGTCTTAATAGACACTATTCTTACAGGTAATTAATAATGTTCGAACACAATATACGTCCCAAAATACTGCTGCATATAGACGTTAACGATATGGGCCTGTAATGTAGTGGCTTACTCCTTCTACCTTTCTTGAGTAGTCATGTGACCGGTGCAACTCTCCAGTCTTTAGGTACGGATCTTTCGTCGAGCTAACGGTTGTATATGATTCTTCCAGCTATTGCATCAGCATACTCTGAAAGGAACCTAATTGGTATACAGTCTGAACCAGAAGACTTGCTTTTATTAAGTGATTTAAGCTGCTTCACTACTCCGAGGATATCTACTTCAACGTTACTCATGTTGGTAGCTGTCCTTGATTCTAATTCGAGAATATTGCAGTCGTTTGTACTAGGCTCTTTCCAACACCTGTGTCCATTTATATATTCGGCTTACGTTAATATACTTGACTGTTCCTTGCACAAATTCATGATCAATTTTGGGTTCCATTAAATTTAATTGAAAATTTTTAGTATGGCATATACCCACTAAAGAGTCACAATCACCAGATTCTTTCACATTATCATTTCTGGAGGGGAACTTTAATGAACCAATTTAACGAATAAATTACGTGAGAGATTAGGCACCACACGTTTATCATGGCCTTTATGAATTGCGTTACAGCCCTCGTACATTTTCAACGTACACCCACTTGCTGTGATTTGCATAACATTGTTCATTCTGCCCTCTATCTTGCTTGTTAGTTAACGGTCCTATAGCAGTAAACTCACGGCTAATTTCCCTATACCCCCTGTTAGTCTTATTTGGTACGGGATCCCCACGAGTCTTTGTGTAAGAAATCTCCTTTCTAGACTGGTCGTACATCCTCAGTATTCTACCGAGAAACCGAAGACAACCAGCTGCTTTATCCACGGCTAAGCCTATGTGATGGGTACATTCCATGTACCACACCCAGGAATTTGTATGAGCTGACCGATTCTAGCTGTCGCTCGTTGATACTGCAGTAATAAGATACTACATTTTTTTGCTTTGTGGCATGCACAGTTTTACATTTCTGAAGGTTTAAAGCAAGTTAACAATGTCTGCAGCCCTTTAAAATCTTATCATGGTCTGTACTGGATTATACACTGATGGGAAAAAAAATCGCAACACTAGAAAATAATGAATGTAAAGTAATGAAGTTTCGGAAATATATTTGTCTAGGTAACAAACGTAAGGGATGAACGTTGCAAGTTCGAGATAAGCCATTGCGAATGTGAAATACTAGAATATTTATAACTGATGTAACGTTGAACGCAAACTTGCAAACGCACATGCATTGTGTTGTACAGGTGCCGGATGCCAGTTTGTGGGATGGAGTTGGATGCCTGTTGAACTTGGTAGGCCAATACCGGGAAGGTTGAGACTGGTTGTTCCATCTGCGCAATTTGGGACAGGTCTGATGATTGAGCAGGCCAAGGCAACATGTCAACATTCTGTACAGCGTGTTGGTTTACAACAGCGGCATGTGGGCGAGCGTTATCGTGTTGGTTAACGCCTATGGAACGCTGCTCATGAGTGGCAGAACAACAGGTCGAATCACCAGATTGACGAGCAAATTCTCGTTCACAGTGAGGTGTTGATAATGGCGTCTTTGTCGCCCTAAAGGCGTTCTTGACTGACGTCAACTCACCACGTCCAGTCTGACTAAATCTCACGACCGTCGTATTTAACGCAAACCTTATTTGCAATCTCATAATGGCGTTGCTAGCACCAGTCCTGTGCGACTACAACGAAATTTGAATTGACGTCATCTTTAAAATATGTAAACACGCCTGCCAACTTTCGTTTATGTCGCCCAGCTCCTTCCTGGTGTCGGTACTTTTCTTCTGTCAGTGTAGACAACTGCATCATCTGTGAAGAGGTTATTTATATATACAACATGAACAGCAAGAACCTCAGCACACTCCCCTGCGGCACAGCAGAAGTTACTTCTACATCTGTCGATGAATCTCCATCGAAGATAACGTGCTTGGTCGCCCTATCACCAAATCCTCAACCCTGTACAAATTTTGTTTAATAACCAATACGATCGTTGGGGGATGGGGAGAGGTGAGTCAAATTCTTTCGGGAATCGAGATCTAATTCATCTCTAGTGGTGGCTGGAGGCACGGGTTTCATGATTCCATGTGAGAAAAGGGGGGGGGGGGGTTTGGTTTCACACGATCGATGTTTTCGGAATCCATGCTGACTGGCATGGAGGAGGTAATTCCTTTCGACATGGCTCATTACGTTTGAGCTCAGAATATGTATTACAATTCTACAACAAGTTGATTTCGAGATTGTTGGACGATGATTTGGTGAATCGCTTTTGGTACTCTTCTTGCAGAGAGGCGTAACCTGTGCTTTTTTGCCGCTGTTAGGCGCTGTTTCTCGTTCCAGCGGTCTGTGGTAGATTATATGGTTCAAGAAGGGGCTAACTTAACTGCAAAGTCGATATAAAATCTAATAGACATTCCAATACGCTACAAGAGTGCGAAAAAACAGCGATTCTTCGAGCAAAGGACAGACGACGACTTTGCGTAGATGAGCTAATCACGAATGTGTATGCTCCTCAAATCATTACAGTCCCAATGATTTTGTAAAAAGTGACAAAACTCTTACATTTATTTTAGATATCTTGTGCCGTAAGCACCTCACACCTAACTATGAATGTTAAAACTCTTCAGACATAATGTTCTGAACGAAAGGAGGCCAAATGCTGGGGAACTACAGAAGTGAGTTATTTCAGAGATCCACGTCAGCGTGAAAGGCCGCCACCTACCGAGAGATGAGTAACGAGCTGCTGCAACTTTTGTGGCTTCTCATTCGTGCACGAGAGTGGGCTCACGTGTAGCTGAGGCTGTTTTGACTTCGCCGCAGGAATTTTCGCTGCCAAGTCCTTACACATCCTCTATACAGTGCCGATCTCTCCCCACGCGATTTACGTACTTTAGGAGCCCCGAAGAACAACACTCGCGGCCGTCGATTTGCACAGGACGAACACGCACACGACTGGCTACAATCGTGGTTTCGCAGGCAACCGAAAACATTTTTCCATGAGGGAACTGAACATCAGTGGGATAAATGTATGAACAATTATGGCGATTACTTTCAAATAATAAATGGTTTACTTACTTTTTTCCAGTTGTCTCGTTTCCATTTCGCTGCCCCGCATACAATGGAGTACAGTGTAAACGAGGTTGCACAAACATTCCGTCAGACATTGATAAGGTCTTGTCAGTCTTGCATAGATTGGCAGCTTGCTTTAAACGTTCAGAATTGTAAAATTGTGCACTTCACAAAACGGAAACAGGTAGACCTATGAATATAATATCAGTAAGGCAATGGCGGACTCGGTAAACTCAAATAGATACCTGTGTGCAACACGCAGTGTGGACTACCTGCAGTGTCCGTGAGGCACGGTGTACATGCATGCATGTCTGAAGGAGCACACACTGCTGCCAATAACAGACGTATGAAATGAATTAAGTGTACTCGTAGTTGCGTATACTATGAGACGGGGAGGTAGCCACAAACATTTGCGCTACGTAATGGGGAATATGCCACTGGAGAGAGCACGGCAAGAAAATGCTTTTCTCGTTTTAAGAAGGATCGCTTTGACATCAGTGACCCTCCACGTTCAAGAAGACCTTCAGGGACTGATGAAGATCGTTTAAAAGCGTTAATTTACAATAATTCACGTCAGTGTACTCGGAAGCGGGCAGTTGTGATGAAATCTGATCATTCTACCATCGATCCACATTTGAATGCAACGGGGAAGCTTCAAAAATCGGGTGTGTGGGTACCGCAAGCTCTAAGCCAAGGGGGTGACCACATGCGCGTCTTTGTCTGCTCGTCATTAACTGGCTAGTGAATGTCACCGACCATTCCTATGCTGTATCGTTAATGGTGTTCTAACATGAGGATATGAAAGAAATGATTGAGCCCAACCAAAGCAGCGAAACCCCGTACAAAGACTTGTGTGCCCTCTACAGAAGATACTGCTATGCATCTGGTGGAACAGCGGCGGTGTGCTGTACTACGAACTGTTTCCCCATAGCGTAACCATCATTGCTGAAATATATTCTCAACAACTGAAACGTCTTGCAGACTCAGTCCAAGAACAACAACAAGGAACAGTGCGTGAACCGATGGTACTCCACAATCACGCCCGTACGCATTCTGCTACACTGACAAAAAAACGCAACACTAGAGTTGAGTTGGGAAGACATTCCGCATGTATCTTATTCAATTAATCTTGCACCCTCTGATTTTCACCGTTTCCGCTCTCTATCGATGCAACTTCGAGGACACTTCTTTCCGGATGTAAATGCCCTCCGAACAAGGCTTGACGATTTCTTCGCCACAAAACCACGTGAAATAGTCATCCCAACGTTGGAAGATTGTTGTATATACTGAAGAAGAATATATTATTTGTTGTGGCGTAGCAAGACAGCCACGCCACTCGGAAGTAGCCGAAAGGCACGCGTTAAGCTCAAGCAGGCTTGCTGAGGTCTGAAACAGGATACGTAATGAATGCTATAAAGAAAAGTACATAGCTTCTTTAATACTCAACTTTAATCCATCATTGTGGTACATCGCTCTTGACGATACAAATGAGACTCTTTAAATACAAGCACTGTAAGGCTAATGGCGCCTTGCTAGGTCGTAGCCATGGACTTAGCTGAAGGCTATTCTAACTGTCTCTCGGCAAATGAGGGAAAGGCTTCGTCAGTGTAGTCGCTAGCAAAGTCGTCTGTACAAGTGGGGCGAGTGCTAGTACGTCTCATCTAGACCTGCCGTGTGGTGGCGCTCGGTCTGCAATTACTGACAGTGGCGACACGCGGGTCCGACATGTACTAATGGACCGCGGCCGATTTAAAGCTACCACCTAGCAAGTGTGGTGTCTGGCGGTGACACCACATTATTTATGACCGAAGTCTCTGTTATCAGTATCTGTTGTGTTTACTAAACTTAAGGCAAAACGCTACAGGCCTATGCATGAACCCACTGATCAAGTTTCGAACAACATCAAACAAGAAATCACCTTCTCATACCCCGCACATTTCAGCTGTGGGGAGGACCCATGGAAACACTACCCACAAAAATTGTCATACTATTGACGGTGTCTCGAATGGCGCATTAACGCGGTATGACAACCTCAGAGAAACGCCCAAAATTCGAGGACGCTGTTGCTGCCATCTTGAAACAAATAATGAACTGAGAGTCTTTTGAATGAGTTCATTCCGTTTGTGTTTTTGCGTTGGAAAAAGGTCTCATCCGGGAACAGAAGTGACTGTGGCGCAATAGCATGTTGAAGAAGAAGCGACGCAAGTATTTTCCGTTTCAACAGGCTCACCTCTGCAGAAGGTCCACACACCAGTTGGTGTTCATCCATGTTAAGTACGAGGTGCATTCAAGTTCTAAGGCCTCCGATTTTTTTTCTAATTAACTACTCACCCGAAATCGATGAAACTGGCGTTACTTCTCGACGTAATCGCCCTGCAGACGTACAGATTTTTCACAACGCTGACGCCATGATTCCATGGCAGCGGCGAAGGCTTCTTTAGGAGTCTGTTTTGACCACTGGAAAATCGCTGAGGCAATAGCAGCACAGCTGGTGAATGTGCGGCCACGCAGAGTGTCTTTCATTGTTGGAAGAAGCCAAAAGTCACTAGGAACCAGGTCAGGTGAGTAGGGAGCATGAGGAATCACTTCAAAGTTGTTATCACGAAGAAACTGTTGCGTAACGTTAGCTCGATGTGCGGGTGCGTTGTCTTGGTGAAACAGCACACGCGCAGCCCTTCCCGGACGTTTTTGTTGCAGTGCAGGAAGGAATTTGTTCTTCAAAACATTTTCGTAGGATGCACCTGTTACCGTAGTGCCCTTTGGAACGCAATGGGTAAGGATTACGCCCTCGCTGTCCCAGAACATGGACACCATCATTTTTTCAGCACTGGCGGTTACCCGAAATTTTTTTGGTGGCGGTGAATCTGTTTGCTTAAGTTGAGCAGACTGAAGCTTTGTTTCTGGATTGAAAAAGGGCATCCACGTCTCATCCATTGTCGCAACCGACGAAAAGAAAGTCCCATTCGTGCTGTCGTTGCGCGTCGACATTGCTCGGCAACATGCCACACGGGCAGCCGTGTGGTCGTCCGTCAACATTCGTGGCGCCCACCTGGATGACACTTTTCGCATTTTCAGGTCGTCATGCAGGATTGTGTGCACAGGACCCACAGAAATGCCAACTCTGGAGGCGATCTGTTCAACAGTCATTCGGCGATCCCCCAAAACAATTCTCTCCACTTTCTGGATCATGTCGTCAGACCAGCTTATGCGAGCCCGAGGTTGTTTCGGTTTGTTGTCACACGATGTTCTGCCTTCATTAAACTGTCCTCCCACGAACGCACTTTCGACACATCCATAACTCCATCAGCATATGTCTCCTTCAACTGTCGATGAATTTCAATTGGTTTCACACCACGCAAATTCAGAAAACGAATGATTGCACGCTGTTCAAGTAAGGAGAACGTCGCCATTTTAAGTATTTAAAACAGTTCTCATTCTCGCCGCTGGCGGTAAAATTCCATCTGCCATACGGTGCTGCCATCTCTGGGACGTATTGACAATGAACGCGGCCTCATTTTAAAACAATGCGCATGTTTCTCATTCCAGCCTGGAGAAAAAAAATCGGATGCCTTAGAACTTGTATGCACCTCGTATATGACACTGAGGGCAAAGTGCAGAATCTGCCATGTTAATGTCATGTAGCCGGAGTTGCTTCCTTCGTGTGTTTGTCATTGACAACCAGAGTCCGTGTCGCAAGATCCTTGGTGACGAGGAGGACACGGTGCACGGGACGCCAAATAATGTCAGGCTCTCCACAGTGTTCCAGGTGTGACGCCCTCATCATTAGGCGATGAACACATGCATTAGTAGTCCAGGTACGAGATAAGGCTGCGTGGACATAACTGTATTCGATGTAAGAGTGGGAGGGAAGTACAAATATGAGCTGTTGCAGTGGGAGTCACTCCGGAAGGAGGACATCTCCCAACACAACAGCCTGATGATAGTTCCACAACTCAACCATCACGCAGATATAGAGTGAAACCTCTCTAACATGGACGTTGACTAGACCAAGCCTTACTTTACGAGGGGAAGAGTAATTGTACCATAACGAATTTTAAACATAAGACCCGCACTCACTAAATAAGCCAATGTTGCCAACAACCTTTTCACCATCGACTTCGGTATCTGTTAGATGTGTGGCAAATTCGTACCCTAGATGCCAGATGAGTGTTAATAAAGTCAATCTGTTGTACCATGTCCAAAGCTTGGAGCAGATTACTACGGTCGCTCATGCAGACCACTCGAAGGAAGTATTTTATAGTTAGCTGTGGCCGTTCTCCGTATGTCACGTGGAAGGTAATTCCAAAGCATTTAAGAATGTCGATTGACCGCATCGGAGCCACACTTCCTTTCAGAAGACTACTGTCAATGTCCAAAGAACCAGACTTCTTCAAATTCATACGACGGCCCATATGCAGTGATTCCAGCACCATATGCTCCCAATCTCTAGACCGAGCCAAAAAAGATGGGCCTTTTACGCCTAATAATGTATGTCCCCTCATCGCAAAACCAGTTAACCAGCTTCACAATCTGTATAATAGTCACTCAAGAGCAATGGAAAAAAGGATCGTGGACAATGAACAAAGCTACTGGACCAATTGCGAAATAAGAACATGACGAACAGGACATCCATTGGTCAGGACCTGTGACGAGCCACCTAAATAAAGCACATGATATGTTGATGCCACTTCCACATGATAGCCGTGGCTCAGCCTCTCAAAAGTTTGGTCAAAGTCTGACAACACCAAGGCGCATCGAAAGCGGCACATCGCTGCTAGAGCGATAACATCGTGATAGTCACAGTCGGTATGTCACTGTCCCCACCAAGACACATTTGATCCAGAGATATAACTTCAGGCACGACGTCCTTGAGACGTGCTGTGAGGAGCTGGATGAAACTTTTAATCACAATTCAACATGATCAATGACTGCACAGCTTCTGGAGCGGTATAGTCAGTACTTCCACGAAGGCAGGAAGCAGTGTGTTGTCAGGGCAGGTTAGTTCTCGGTACTAGCAATCCAACGAGGGGTCATAATGCCGTGGAATGTGCGATAAAACTCCAGGGTCTTGTTGAAGGCTCCATTACAGAGAGCGTCACAGAACATCAGACGTAACTGGTCTGGATAGCAGCCTCATGAAGAACACCAGGCGAAGACTGCAAGACTTCATCCACAGCTCCCTCAAGGCAGTGACGTGCAAGCGAGATAATCTGCGCCTTTACCCTCTGAATGTCAGCCTGTCGGCCAAGTAACAGCACTTGGCCAGAGAGGTCCTAGAGCAGCGTGAAATAATATTCCAACGTACTTCTGTGTCAACGCACCCTATCACAACGATATTGTATCACTGTGCGATTCAAAGTAGGCTTAGCACATTCAAGCCACCATCAAAGGGTACATTGGAAGGCATCTTTCACAAGTGGTCCAGTCTCCACCAAGCAGAACGTGGTTGTAGCGGCTCGTGAACGATCTCTTCCAAATGAAACTGTTGTCATTCCCATCGCTTTTCCGAGCCACAGGGAGGATAAACATTGATGAGCCAGACATCATGGAAACTGTCCATGAGAGCCCTGGGTGGTGACACATGAACCACACCTTCAAAAACGATCCCGTCCCAGATGACCTTCAGTGGATGGCATAGCATAGCCATTGTATCCACAGAAAGCTTGAGACCTGTCAAGGCGAACTTCGTGCAGGAGGCCTATGTCGATGACTGACGCCCGCCACATTTCGTGGAGACAGTGAGGTTTAACCTGTGTCCCAATCGTGTAGACATTTATGGAGCCAATCCTAAAAGCCTCTGGTGATATTGCAGTTGTAGTGACACTACAGCACGACTCCAGCTAAATCCCCAGTCGATTAAGCCCTGGTTATTCAATGTTTGTTGCTCCGTCTTCAACATGATTCGCCCATGCAGCAGTGCGTGGGTCCAGATCATCCAGCACAGCCTCTGCACCACCTAAGGGCGCAGTGTGGAATCAGAGGAAGACAGGCCAAGTCTCACTTGGGAGACACTTCGCTAGGTTCTGACCCTGAAACAGGAGATGACCTGATGATCCACCACAGGAACATCCAATAGCAGAATGTCTTGGTAGAGAGGATTAGTATCTTCTAATAATTTACGGGTACGCAGCCGGATCCCGTCGACATTTTGCCACGATATTTCGGCCCCGAGACGTCCGGCCATCATCAGGTGAGAACACAACTACTGAAGAGCCCAGGTGCAGTCGCGGTATTTATGTCGAATCTCGCGCATGCGAAATGTTCTTGCATCCTACAGCGCATGCGTCAGGTGTTGACATGCGCGGCATAGCGCATAGTTGTACGTGCTGCGCTCGGAGGTGAAAGTAAAAGATCATCTAGTCACTGAGTATCGAATGACGCCGTCGATTCCGCTGTGATTGTATAATTTTAATAACGTGATTCCAATTTTTATCCAGCTGAAAGCCTTTGTCACGCTTTATAATATTATCGGCAAGACGTATTTCCACTGATTCTTTGATTACAGAATCCCAAAATCCGGAAACCGGAGCTAGAATTTTTGTTCTATTGTATTCCATTGAACATCCCAAAGAAATACAGTGTTCTGCTACTGCCGATTTTGACGGTTGCCGCAGACGTGCGTATCTTTCATGTTCTGTACATCGTTCATGGACAGTTCTTGTCGTCTGGCCAGTATATGCAGAGCCACATTCACAGGGAATTTTGTAGACGCCTGCTTTCTTCAGATGTAAATCGTCTTTAATGGATCCAACCAGGGCCCGGTTCCTTTCTAGTAGACGAGAGATAACCGTAGTTTTATTTTTATTTAGTAATCTTCCTATTTTCGACGACACATTCCGGGCGTATGGAAGGAACGCAGTTGATTTATAGTAGCCATCAGCGTTGCTTCTTGTTATGACAGTTTCGCATGGCCTTCCTTATTTGGCGTGAAGTGTAGCCATTCTCTTTAAAAAAGCCTTCTCCAAGTGTTCTAATTCTGCTTGGAGGTTTTCATCATCCGATATTACATGCGCTCTATGTATTAAGGTACTGAGACCACCTTTTTTTTGTGCTGGGAGATGGCAGCTTGACGCCTAGAGATACAGATCTCTGCGAGTCGGTTTCCTGTACACAGAATGTCCTGATGACCCATCATTTTTACGGCGTACTAGCACGTCTAGAAGTGGTAAAGTGCCATCTTTCTCAATCTCCATCGTGAATTTGATGTTCTCATGTAATGAGTTTAAGTGAATGTCGACGGAATCCGGTTGCATACCCGGAAATTATTGGAAGAAGAAATACGCCGCGAAAATTTCAGAAGTCACACGATTAGTATCGTCCATTGGTTGTGGCTGGCAGGTGTCTCTTTAGTTACTGTCGTTTGTGCACCTGTACTTCAGTATTCGAGGATGTTTGCAAGTTCTGATGGACAGAGACGAAGGTAGTGGGTAGGTACAACCGTGGAGTCAACGTCCATCTCTCCCGACAGAACATCCCCACTACCCATCAGCACAAGTGGAGTAAGAGACATAGATGACATTCCCTCCTCATCTCCCAGATGTGCAGACAGTGGATTGGAGTCATTCCAGAGGATTTCGACATATGTCAGTGGAAGCATTGTCAGTGTAGTCGAAACCAGTGCATTCCCAGGTGGCAACTGCATGATGCTCCTTTGTATATATTCTGAGTGAACATCTCCCTCTCAGCCACAGCCATAGCACATATTTGGCTGTCAATTACAGATTAAAATGTCACTGCAAGCTTGAATATATAAATAGGATGGCATGTGTTTGGTCAATTCAGTACGGACTTGCCTCACTCCATCGAGTGCTGGGTACATAGTAAAGCAAGCCCACTTCTCCATAAGGGTGGAGCGCAGGAATCACTATCGTCCGCAGTCCAAGTCCTGCATGGTCTACATCCATGTCTCCAATATCGCCACCTGAATGATGGAACTTGAAACACCTCGTATTGTCATTTAGAATCTTGATACCCACTGTGCAATTAATTAACTTGAGGTATGGATAGGTGTATGCCAACACGATCGTAATAATCAATAACATCTTTGAGAAATTGTTCGATTTCATGTGCTTTTCGAATTGCATGTTCTCTCGAAAAACTGATCTTCAGTGTCGATGTACGATACAAGTAGGCCCTTCCCCTTCCGAAGGAAATACAGTGATACGCGGGGAGGCGCTGGCGCCAGTCGCTTTCTCCGTTCGATTCACCCGGATCGATTGTTTCCCTCTGGCGTTGCTTATCTTTGCCTCGTTGGCCGGTGCTGGTGCTGATGGGCTGGCGGGCAGACTGGGCTTTGGCTTCGGAACGGCCGGTACGTGTCGCTGCTCAGAGGGTGAAACTTGTGTTTGCGTGGAGTTAGCTGGATTTGACAGGTGTATGTGGCGCGGAGTGCGGAAGCGGGCCTGTTATTGCAAGTTTTTGAGGCGTGCCTGGGCCATGGTCTTCTCCACAGGACGCTGAGCAATGCGTTATTCATTTTGGCTAGTGGAATAGATGTACCACGCAGCTGTCTATTGAAGAAGTAGACATTCGAGCTTTCAGGTTTTGCACTCGGGCCTACCCGTGTTATAACTAGCTTCTACCTTTTCTTATGAGTGCCAATACTGTACTGGAACTGCGACGTACTGGTGTAAGAATATTGTGGTTTGTCTTATCGTTGCCCTTTTAAGACTAGTCTGTTTGTGCTGGGCCAATTTTATATATTTTGAGGTCTACAGTTAATTCTTGTAACCATTTTTAATTTGCCTTTGGCTTGATGTGATCTATCTTGCACAATTATATCTTCCTATATTCTGGGGCTGTTAACATTGTTTCTTTTGGCTGTGGCTGTGTGTTTGTGCTTTTCTGTTGCAGCACTGCAGCGGGCACCTGGTCCGCGTCTAAATCGATGTCCGGAGTACGTCGCCCTGGCCGACCAGTACCAGAGGGAACGGAGGTTCTTTTGGCCGCGGGGAAAATGGCGACCGATACGGCGGCCACTGAGTTCTTCGGGTTGCAGTGAGTGGGGATCTTGCATTAAGTTTCCTCTGCATTGGGACGCCAAGGCGTCTGTTCCGTTTGCTATGCTGCTTATATATTTACCTTCAAAACCATAAAGGAAGGAGACTAGTGTTCTGAATTAAAACTTCGTGCAGCGGGAGTGTACACGTTAAAGAGAAATACTTGATGGGTAGCGGAAATTGGAAATTATGCGAATTGTTCTATTGCGTTTGCACAGGTGATCTACTTAAAAGAAACTTATTTCACCTTTATTATTCGAGTGCCCTTTGTCAAATGAAAATGATTTTACTTTTATTATTGAAGTGCTTACAGTTAGTATAGAAGTTATAAGAAGTTCTTGTTCGCACCTAATTCAATTAGAAAGGTATTGTGTAATAAATTTTGCTGACTTGTGAATAAGAGACACTTGTAGAAAATATTTGGTAAATACTGTGCCCTTGTGGGTTAAACTGTTGATCAGTAATAAATTAGTTGTATCTTGCAAGTCCTCTGTACTTGTTATTATTTCACTTGTCACTTGTTTGAACGTAAACTCCACGATGCATACAGGGTGTTACAAAAAGGTACGGCCAAACTTTCAGGAAACATTCCTCACACACAAATAAAGAAAAGATGTTATGTGGACATGTGTCCGGAAACGCTTAATTTCCATGTTAGAGCTCATTTTAGTTTCGTCCACCTACGCTCAATGGAGCACGTTATCATGATTTCATACGGATACTCTACCTGTGCTGCTAGAACATGTGCCTTTACAACATGTGGTTCATGCACGATGGAGCTCCTGCACATTTCAGTCGAAGTGTTGGTACGCTTCTCAACAACAGATTCGGTGACCGATGGATTGGTAGAGGCGGACCAATTCCATGGCCTCCACGCTCTTCTGACCTCAACCCTCTCGACTTTCATTTATGGGAGCATTTGAAAGCTCTTGTCTACGCAACCGCGGTACCAAATGTACAGACTCTTCGTGCTCGTATTGTGGACGTCTGTGATACAATACGCCATTCTCCAGGGCTGCATTAGGGATTCCATGCGACGGAGGGTGGATGCATGTATCCTCGCTAACGGAGGACATTTTGAACATTTCCTGTAACAAAGTGTTTGAAGTAACGCTGGTACGTTCTGTTGCTGTGTGTTTCCATTCCATGATTAATGTGATTTGGAGAGAAGTAATAAAATGAGCTCTAACATGGAAAGTATGCGTTTCCGGACACATGTCCACATAACATTTTCTTTCTTTGTGTGTGAGGAATGTTTCCAGAAAGTTTGGCCGTACCTTTTTGTAACACCCTGTATAGTGCGTAAAGATGGCAGAAGCACACAAATAACGGCGAGTGCCAGCTCCACTGCAAGGACGTACGCAGAAGGATTCGCATTTAAACAACGATTTTCCCTGCGCTACATACGTGAACGGAAGGGGAAAAAGACGTAATAACTGGTACTGTGGGCCGCAGCCCCTGAGAAGCATTTCGCAGTGGTTCACAGTGCGTAGATGTAGATGACTGCCATGTCCCGCTGTGATATGGATCAGGTTGCTTTTCAATAGTAAAACACACAGGCGCGCGCGCGCGCGCACACACACACACACACACACACACACACACACACACACACACACACACACACAACATTACTATAAATTTAAGAAATATTCAGTGGTATAGAAGTAGAGTTATCAAACAGATATGATTTCAGATTGTGCTTGATGTTAATTTTATAATCGATTGAATTGTTCACGTCACTGAGTAAGTCGCCAAAGATTTTAGTGGCTCAATATCTCACTCCTTTCTGTGCCACGCTAATACTGAATGATGGACAGCGTAAATCATTTGTCGTTCAAGTATTATGTGTATGAATGTTACTATTGTTTACCAGCTGTGATTCATTATTGATAATGAACTTCATGAGACAGTAAGTGTGCTATATTGTTCAAAGGTAGCCAGAACATCTGAATTGCGCTCGCCTGACTTCTATGCAACCCACTTAACAGAATTGCCTTGCTGGTCCTCTACCCCTTTTCCGCCGCACTCGTTCGGCTATACAAACTGGTTAATTCAAAATGGAGAACACTGCTCTGTATTACAATCAATCCACATGTAAATTAACACACCGTTATTGGAAATAATTATGAGAGATGAAACAGTTGTTAACGGTTGTCAATTCGAATTTATTACAATAAGTGACATTTCAAAAATGTGACCCGTCGCATTAGTGTATTAGACAACTAATATCTGTAGCTCTATCAAAACATCATTGAGTGAACTAAATCCTTTGTGAACGATGTGGGCTCCCAGAGTCTATGATAATTCGAAGTATTTTTGCTCTCTAAAAGGTTTCCGAACGAACTATAGTAACTCGTATTAACCGTAGTCCGTTTAACGAATGGTTTTGCATAAGTGGTTAATGAACCACTACGTTAGAAAAATCACGCTATGTGGAAACATCGGCATCGGTAGCGTGCAGAATTTTGTCAGACCCGCCGTTGCAACAGGAAGGTGAAGTGTTGCACAATGGTGTGCAAGGCGTGCAGCAACTTCCCTGGCCAGCGCGATCTCTGGACTTGTCTGCAATCGAGCAGGTGTGGGATACGATGGGACGAGAAGTGAATCGTGCGACTCGCCAACCTACAGCTCGTACAGAACTACGCAAATAACCCGAGCGAGCACGGCATGACGTATCCCAGAACAGTACTCGCCATCCGTACGACCGACTGGGCGCCAGAGCCAGTGCCCGCACTGCTGCCCACGGAGGCTGCACCGCGCACTAACATGGCTGTTTCGCCGTGGGTCAACACCTGCTACCTCAGAACTGCTTGCGCTGCTGCTCTGTAAATCTGATCACTTCATTTGCTCCATACGGACTGTTGCAACAATACATTTTGTTTGAATTGGAAACCTGCAAAACAGTGTATTAACATTTTCCCTAACAGTGTATAACGGTCTGTGTCCATTTAACCTTCGTGTGACACTTGCGTTCAATGGGGAATGTTGTGGACAAGAGGAAGGAAGGAAGAGTGTGGTTTAATGCCGGCCGGGGTGACCGAGCGGTTCTAGGCGCTCCAGTCTGGAAAAGCGCGACCGCTACGGTCGCAGGTTCGAATGCTGCCTCGGGCATGGATATGTGTGATGTCCTTAGGTTAGTTAGGTTTAAGTAGTTCTAAGTTCTAGGGGACTGATGACCTCAGAAGTTAAGTCCCATAGTGCTCAGAGCCATTTGAACCATTTTTTTTGTGGTTAAATGGCTAGTCGACCACGCTGAGGGTTTCATTTGTTATTTGTAGATGTTTTCTTCAGTAACAAAGTCGTCACATTCCTTAAATGATATCCTGCATTCTGTTCCAACTATTACCCATATACTTGTAATTTTACTATCTGAATTATTAATTTCAGATATTGTACAGAGTTCTTTTCAACCGCTGTGCAGCGTGTCACGGCTGGCGCAGCCGCCTCGCTCGATGGCACTGCACACGCGGTCGTTTCACCCCAGCCGGTCACGCTCAACCGAGGGTCATTTTTCTTCGATTAATGCTGTTACTTTTCTTTCGGCTCAATCAAAAGATCGTTTCAAGCTATATGATGTAAATTGCATTAATTTAGTTCGAAACAGATTTTTCTACAAACATGGGAAATGAATTACTATCTGTATGGAGTATCTGTGTCGTCATTTTTATACGAAATCTATTTGCTAAAAAAGGGTCTTGAGATTAATCACGCCAGCAGAAACTCAATTGAAATTGCTATTCTTTCATTGAGCGTTTAGGGAGAGTAGGTATTTTTAAAACATTTCAAAATGTACTTACCGTGAGGTGGAATAACGTTTTCATATACAGGGTGTTTCAAAAATGACCGGTATATTTGAAACGGCAATAAAAACTAAACGACCAGCGATAGAAATACACCGTTTGTTGCAATATGCTTGGGACAACAGTACATTTTCAGGCAGACAAACTTTCGATATTACAGTAGTTACAATTTTCAACAACAGATGGCGCTGCGGTCTGGGAAACTCTCTAGTACGATATTTTCCACATATCCACCATGCGTAGCAATAATATGGCGTAGTCTCTGAATGAAATTACCCGAAACCTTTGACAACGTGTCTGGCGGAATGGCTTCACATGCAGATGAGATGTACTGCTTCAGCTGTTCAATTGTTTCTGGATCCTGGCGGTACACCTGGTCTCTCAAGTGTCCCCACAGAAAGAAGTCACAGGGGTTCATGTCTGGCGAATAGGGAGGCCAATCCACGCCGCCTCCTGTATGTTTCGGATAGCCCAAAGCAATCACACGATCATCGAAATATTCATTCAGGAAATTAAAGACGTCGGCCGTGCGATGTGGCCGGGCACCATCTTGCATAAACCACGAGGTGTTCGCAGTGTTGTCTAAGGCAGTTTGTACCGCCACAAATTCACGAAGAATGTCCAGATAGCGAGATGCAGTAATCGTTTCGGATCTGAAAAATGGGCCAATGATTCCTTTGGAAGAAATGGCGGCCCAGACCAGTACTTTTTGAGGATGCAGGGACGATGGGACTGCAATATGGGGCTTTTCGGTTCCCCATATGCGCCAGTTCTGTTTATTGACGAAGCCGTCCAGGTAAAAGTAAGCTTCGTCAGTAAACCAAATGCTGCCCACATGCATATCGCCGTCATCAATCCTGTGCACTATATCGTTAGCGAATGTCTCTCGTGCAGCAATGGTAGCGGCGCTGAGGGGTTGCCGCGTTTGAATTTTGTACGGATAGAGGTGTAAACTCTGGCGCATGAGACGATACGTGGACGTTGGCGTCATTTGGACCGCAGCTGCAACACGGCGAACGGAAACCTGAGGCCGCTGTCGGATCAGCTGCTGCACTAGCTGCGCGTTGCCCTCTGTGGTTGCCGTACGCGGTCGCCCTACCTTTCCGGCACGTTCATCCGTCACGTTCCCAGTCCGTTGAAATTTTTCAAACAGATCCTTTATTGTATCGCTTTTCGGTCCTTTGGTTACATTAAACCTCCGTTGAAAACTTCGTCTTGTTGCAACAACACTGTGTTTTAGGCGGTGGAATTCCAACACCAGAAAAATCCTCTGATCTAAGGAATAAACCACGTTGTCTACAGCACACTTGCACGTTGTGAACAGCACACGCTTACAGCAGAAAGACGACGTACAGAATGGCGCACCCACAGACTGCGTTGTCTTCTATATCTTTCACATCACTTGCAGCGCCATCTGTTGTTGAAAATTGTAACTACTGTAATTTCGAAAGTTTGTCCGCCTGAAAATGTACTGTTGTCCCAAGCATATTGCAACAAACGGTGTATTTCTATCGCTGCTCGTTTAGTTTTTATTGCCGTTTCAAATATACCGGTCATTTTTGAAACAACCTGTAATTACGCTGTTTATCTGGAAATTAAAACTGGTTTTAAACAGTAAAGGGAGGGAAATGCGAGAGATGTGGCGCCAGCCAATGTCTGTACCAACGACGACAGACGAGAAGACGCCGCGTCGCAACTTTAGTGCGCCGCTTACTGGTATTCGACCGCGGTGCTGTTACACCTGCTTCAGTCGGTTGCGGTGGGAAGGACGAGGAGGGGAGGGGGGGGGGGCGGGGGAGGGAGGAAGGAAGAAAGTTGCATCTACAGTTACGCAATGAAAATTGCACAAACCTTGGTTATTATAAGTTGCGGAGTGGATGGTCCGTTACACAAGGGGCAGGCGCTAGGTTCGTCGTCTGCGGTGCCCGTTTCACGGGAATCCGTTCAAATTTCATCCTTCGATCAGTTTCTACAACGCCGTCGCCGTCATGTGCTGGCTATTTACCTGCACTCTGGAACCAACGTCGATTATGACGTCCTCTGTTGCTTCCTCCATTCACCGATCCGCGCCAGTATTCATTCTCTCTTCCTTTTACGTGTTAGCAAGCAATTAACCAGGATTTTTGGTAACCTTAGATAAAGACTCTTTGGTTATTCGTTTCAGAATAGTTAAATGAGTCTATGGAACATTTTGTCTGCAGCTTCTTGTTCCCTTGTTGTTTAGCTCTACAGGGTTCAGGTCACTGTGGTATGCTAGGAGCCTCAGAACACTGTATCCCTGATGCATTAAAACGGCATCTGCTTTAAAAACAGACTTTGGTTTTTATTATGATGCACAATTTGCAAAAGCTCATTTCTTGTTAAGCTGAATTCAAAAGTGATTTTGTTATGAATGACCCATTTAGTTCCGTGCGTTTTGCAAGTTTCAGTAGTGGGTGTTTTCTTTGTCTGAACAGTACTGTACAGTGCGGTATCGAGAACAATACTGCCGGCTGGGTTATTACGACTCAGCTCCTGTTATAACCACTTGTGATTAATGTTCCCATTCGTATCATCGTGATGATGTTGGAATTTAGATTTCAACTCATAACTCTGCTCGCTGTATGAATGACTTCGCCCCTGCAGCGAGGACAAAGACGGCTCTGTAGCCTGCGCTGCCATTAGTCAGTACGCCCGGAACTTCTTCACACTGCCAGAACGTTTTCATTTTATGATGTGTATCCACCCACATTTAGTCTGTTAATACAGCGGGCTTCATTGGCGCCTTTTCATTAATTATGATTGCTCTCCACGTTTCGGCCCTTACCACAGGTTTATCTGGTCCCTTTTTATTATTAATAATTCTCCCAAGTACTCTATACAGTTTGCAACAGTGTCAGAAAGTTCTGTTTTGAAAATACTTCCACAACATTAGGATTTCCTTCTTCTGCTCGTAATACTCCGAAAATAGCCCCGTACACCAACAGTCACTTCAGAAAGGAAATCAATATGTATCACCAAGCGAAAAGCAGAGTACGACATCAAAACAGGAAACGTCTCACATTTTGACTGCTTACAGAGCCATATTTTCACTCGGTGGTGGAAAGAGGAACTATTATTTTTTTCATCTTATTCCATGGCATCACCGATTAATTAACAACATAGCTACGATGTTTCAGCATCCTGCAATGTACACAGTCCCCATTACAGCGCTCGGAACACAGTCAGTTTCATTATAACCACGCGGTACATCACATATCCTTCAACATACCATGAAAATGCCTTCTCGTAGTTGTTTATAGTTCTCCAGTGAACCAGAAATTGCTTTGTTATTCACTTTGCAACAGATAAACAAATTAATTGACAGCACAACACGAAAGTAACTATGTAATAGTAGTTACCTCACGTTGCATTGTTGCCAAACTTATTCAAGATTGCGAATCCAAGATGGCGGCCATAGACGTGGCAACGTCGCAGCGCGTCATTAGGGGTAGTTCAAATTTTGCAAGGTAAAGTAGGTCAGTTGCGTTACATGCACTGGCCTAACCACTGCAGTCAGACAGTCTTCTGAAGCGCAAGAGGCAACACGTTCACCCACTCCAGTGTACGGCAGCCTCTTCCAGTGGGCCCAGAGACTCGGGCAGGCAACGCGCCGGGCTACCTGCCCCGAGTCTCCGCAACGGCTTATGGCGAGGTCACGTGGCAGCCACGAAGCCTGGAAGTCCCTGCAGGCTCCCCCCCTCCCATCCCTGGCTCACACATACCTCCCCTCACTGAACGCCAACTGCTTCATCATTTAGTACATATGGCGTTGTGCAATATTGTCACATCCATAACTTGAAAGTATCACAGGAACTAAATGTACCACTGCACAAAGAGAGAGAGAGAGAGAGAGAGAGAGAGAGAGAGAGAGAGAGGTTTCCAGGTGATGCGAGAATATTTAAACAATTACATATTTTATTCTTGATTAGATGTGAACAGTGGGTGCCACACACCTATGCAAAGGTATATTGTGCTTGTATCACAAAGAATCGATGTTTTAAGGAAGGAGCTTTCTCATTTTATGGTTTGTCACCATAGTTTATCGTAGAGAAACCTGCAAGTAGAGTATACAGGGTGGTCCATTGATCGTGACCGCCCCAGATATCTCACAAAATAAGCATAAACGAAAAAACTACAAAGAACGAAACTCGTCTAGCTTGAAGGGGGAAACCAGATGCCGCTATGGTTGGCCCGCTAGATGGCGCTGCCATAGGTCAAAAGGATATCAACTGCGTTCTTTTCTTTTTTTTTTAAATAGGAACCCCCATTTGTATTACATATTCGTGTAGTACGCAAATAAATATGAATGTTTCAGTTGAACCACTTTTTTCGCTTTGTGACAGATGGCGCTGTAATAGTCACAAACACATGGCTGACAATTTTAGACGAACAGTTGGTAACAGGTAGCTTTTTTAAATTAAAATACAGAACGTAGGTACGTTTGAAGATTTTATTTCGGTTGTTCCAATGAGATACATCTACATTTGTGAACTTATCGTTTCTGAGAACGCATGCTGTTACAGCGTGATTACCTGTAAATACCACATTAATGCAATAAATGCTCAAAACGATGTCCGTCAACCTCAATGCATTTGCCAATACGTGTAACGACATTCCTCTCAACAGCGAGTAGTTCGCCTTCCGTAATGTTCGCACATGCATTGACAATGCGCTGACGCATGTTGTCAGGCGTTGTCGGTAGATCACGATAGCAAACGTCCTTCAACTTTCCCCACAGAAAGAAATCCGGGGACGTCAGATCCGGTGAACGGTCGGGCCATGGTATGGTGCTTCCACGACCAATCCACTTCTCATGAGATATGCTATTCAGTACCGCTTCAACCGCACGCGAGCTATGTGCCGGCCATCCCTCATGTCGCAAGTACATCGCCATTCTGTCATGCAGACATGGAACATCTTGTAGTAACATCGGTAGAACATTACGTAGGAAATCAGCATACATTGCACCATTTAGATTGCCATCGATAAAATGGGGGCCAATTATCCTCCCTCCCATAATGCCGCACCATACATTAACCCGCCAAGGTCGCTGGTGTTCCACTTGTCGCAGCCATCGTGGATTTTCCGTTGCCCAATAGTGCATATTATGCCGGTTTACGTGACCGCTGTTGCTGAATGACGCTTCGTCGCTAAATAGAACGCGTGCAAAAAATCTGTTATCGTACCCTAATTTCTCTTGTGCCCAGTGGCAGAACTGTATACGACGTCGCCATGCAATTCCTGGTGCATAGAAATATGGTACGGGTGCAATCGATGTTGATGTAGCATTCTCAACACCGACGTTTTTGAGATTCCCGATTCTCTCGTAATTTGTCTACTACTGATGTGCGGATTAGCCGCGACAGCAACTAAAACACCTACTTGGGCATCATCATTTGTTGCAGCTCGTGGTTCACGTTTCACATGTGTCTGAACACTTCCTGTTTCCTTAAATAACTTAACTAGCCTGCGAACGATCCAGACACTTGGATGATGTCATCCAGGATACCGAGCAGCGTACATAGCACACCTCCGTTGCGCATTTTGGTCACAATAGCCATACATCAACACGATATCGATCTTTTCCACAATTGGTAAATGGTCCATTTTAACACGGGTTATGTATGACGAAGCAAATACCGTCCGCACTGGCGGAATGTTACGTGATACCACGTACTTACACGTTTGTGACGATTACATCGCCATCTATCACAAAGCGAAAAAAGTGATCCAACTAAAACATCCTTATTTCATTACGTACTACACGAATATGTAATAAAAATGGGGGTTCCTGTTTAACAAAACGCAGTTGATATCCGTTTGACCTATGGCAGCGCCATCTAGCGGGCCAACCATAGCGCCATCTGGTTTCGCCCTTCAAGCTAGACGAGTTTCGTTCTTTCTAGATTTTTCGTTTGGTGCTTATGCCGTGAGATATTTGGCCCGGTCACTATCAATGGACCACCCTGTATGTCATGTGCTGCAATATTAACGGCGTTTGATTCCAAAAGCCTATTAGGTCAGAAACTGCACTGCTCTAACTTTATAGCCTGTTTTAAGTGAAAAACCGTATAGCCTTAGAAGGATATATGTTTATGTCCTCCCTCTTACCTTCTTCGTACTGATCCCAGACACTAGAACAATAGAATTGATAGCGCAGTTGATTTACGTAAAATGCTTCAAAATCCGTCCATCTGGAGCTCCACCCTTCATAAAATCCACCCGTTTCTTCTTCTTCTTAATCGTCTACTATTGCATCAAACACTTCCATTTCTACTACTATACACCGATGTGGGGTGTTCAACTTCTCGACATGCGCCCATCTGGAGAAATCTTGTGCACTTGAATGGGTACCATGAGCAACATTGGTGCAGAAGAGTAGTTATGGACTCGGCTCGTATTCATGAGACGTGGAGTGCAGCGGTCTACTTCTGGTCACCCGCAGATTAAATCGGTGACACTGCTGCAGGAAGGCTTCGTGAAAGACAATGCAAGGAGATCTTCCAATCTCTAACTTTATCCTAAGAATGCGAGAATGCTTTGTGACCTCCATCTGCATAGGGAAAGATCATAAATTACGCACTATGATCAAAGTGCTAGAAATATATAGAGCGCTGTCTGATATACTTTGATGTACATGTTGGAGAATTAACAATGAATGAATACTGCACAGTCCTCTATCTGCATTGCATTCCATCCCATCTGTCCACTGGTACGCTGTTGATTACAACATAATGATTGACTGATATCAATTGTTTGAGATGGAGAAAGAGTGTTGGTAGGGGGGCAACAACTTCTGGGGATGGCTAGCACCGAATGTGATCACATACATGACTTCAATATGAGGAATAAATCTAAATGGAACACTGAGCCATCAGCTATCCCGTGAAAGATAAGTTTAAATGTAAAGTCCATCAATCACCTTCGGACAGCTGTTTGGAAATGCTCCATAATGCCGTAGACCGCTTCGAGATTGCGTATGTTGTCACTGTCTCTTATTTAAAATCATTCAGTGTATGTGTTGTGGGAGCAGCAGCAACAACATAATTTACACCGTGCGATGTCTAGTTTTCTGTGAGAGCCAGTGGCTCGAAACATGTTAACGTCAGTTTAGTACCTGACACAGACCTCGAAGTCATGGTGGAAAAAGCAAAATGTGTAGCAGTGTACAAAGCTGTGTCATATGCTGCCTGGACGTCTTACAGCAGAAAAAAATATGTTTCAAAAAATGACACAGGGACCCTCTCTTGTGACTGTCTGTGGGATATGATCCTCCCCTACAGTACAGGCGATGACAATTTACACTGGTCTCTGAAGACGACTGAGTGGATTAATACCTGTATATTTAATGGGAGTTGGCACATATGCTTGATGCCAACACATTGATGGAATTTGTTATATATATATTCAGTTCTCTGTTGAAGTTAGCGGAGTTGTGTTGCGTGGTACATGATGAAGAGAATGTTTGGGTGACAGACGTGGATGCTCCCTGAGAGATACAGACCTCCTTTGGACTGCAGTACCTGTATGTAGCTTGGAGACACACTGCAGTGCAGTAGCAAAACACTCATCCTTCTCCCAGTTCCCTTAACTGCTTGTACTGTCTTTTATACTACCTCTTGTTGCAAGACAAGTTTTTGCTTAGCGCTGATCTTTCACATCGTATATGGTTGACAGAGGTATGACAACATGATCCCATTTCCACCGAGTGGTCAAAACATCAGCCTGTCGCATTAATTCAGCTCAATCTGTTACTACACAGGTTGCAGAATACGGTAGACGTAGCGCTCTCCGAGTTCTGCTCAGTTCCAACTTAAATTGGAACGGTCACACGAACAAAGCTGCAGGGAGGGCGGGATAGAGACTGAGGAACAGTTACATGATGCATGGGGTTGCTGTTGTTGTTGTTGTTGTTGTTGTGGTCTTCAGTCCTGAGACTGGTTTGATGCAGCTCTCCATGCTACTCTATCCTGTGCAAGCTTCTTCATCTCCCAGTACCTACTGCAACCTACATCCTTCTGAATCTGCTTGGTGTATTCATCTCTTGGTCTCCCTCTACGATTTTTACCCTCCGCGCTGCCCTCCAATGCTAAATTTGTGATCCCTTGATGCCTCAGAACATGTCCTACCAACCGATCCCTTCTTCTAGTCAAGTTGTGCCACAAACTTCTTTTCTCCCCAATCCTGTTCGATACCTCCTCATTAGTTATGTGATCTATCCACCTAATCTTCAACATTATTCTGTAGCACCACATTTCGAAAGCTTCTATTCTCTTCTTGTCCAAACTATTTATTGTCCATGTTTCACATTCATATATGGCGACACTCCATACAAATACTTTCAGAAACGACTTCCTGACACTTAAATCTCTACTCGATGTTAACAAATTTCTCTTCTTCAGAAACGCTTTCCTTGCCATTGCCAGTCTACATTTTATATCCTCTCTACTTCGACCATCATCAGTTATTTTGCTCCCCAAATAGCAAAACTCCTTTACTACTTTAAGTATCTCATTTCCTAATCTAATTCCCTCAGCATCACCCGACTTAATTCGACTACATTCCATGATCCTCGTTTTGCTTTTGTTTATGTTCATCTTATATCCTCCTTTCAACACACTGTCCATTTCGTTCAACTGCTCTTCCAAGTCATTTGCTATCTCTGACAGAATTACAATGTCATCGGCGAACCTCAAAGTTTATATTTCGTCTCCCTGGATTTTAATACCTACTCCGAATTTTTCTTTTGTTTCCTTTACTGCTTGCTCAATATACAGATTGAATAACATCGGGGAGAGGCTACAACCCTGTCTCACTCCCTTCCCAACCACTACTTCCCTTTCATGCCCCTCGACTCTTATAACTGCCATCTGGTTTCTGTACAAAATGTAAATAGCCTCTCGCTTCCTGTATTTTACCCCTGTCACCTTCAGAATTTGAAAGAGAGTATTCCAGTCAACATTGTCAAAAGCTTTCTCTAAGTCTACAAATGCTAGAAACGTAGGTTTGCCTTTCGTTAATCTAGCTAAGATAAGTCTTAGGGTCAGTATTGCCTCACGTGTTCCCACATTTCTACGGAATCCAAACTGATCTTCCCCGAGGTCGGCTTCCACCAGTTTTTCCATTCGTCTTTAAATAATTCGCGTTAGTATTTTGCAGCTGTGCCTTATTAAACTGATAGTTCGGTAATTTTCACATGTGTCAACACCTGCTTTCTTTGGGATTGGAATTATTATATTTTTCTTGAAGTCTGAGGGTATTTCACCTGTCTCGTACATCTTGCTCACCAGTTGGTAGAGTTTTGTAAGGACTGGCTCTCCCAAGGCCGTCAGTAGTTCTACTGGAATGTTGTCAACTCCCGGGGCCTTGTTTCGACTCAGCTCTTTCCGTGCTCTGTCAAACTCTTCGCGCAGTATCGTATCTCCCACTTCATCTTCATCTACATCCTCTTCCATTTCCATAATATTGTCAAGTCCATCGCCCTTGTATAGACCCTCTATATACTCCTTCCACCTTTCTGCTTTCCCTTCTTTGCTTAGAACTGGGTTTGCATCTGAGCTCTTGATATTCATACAAGTGGCTCTCTTTTCTCCAAAGGTCTCTTTAATTATCCTGTAGGCTGTATCTATCTTACCTTACATTTGTCCTCTAGCCATGCCTGCTTAGCCATTTTGCACTTCCTGTCGATATCATTTTTGAGACGTTTGTATTCCTTTTTACCTGCTTCATTTACCGCATTATTATATTTTCTCCTTTCATCAATTAAATTCAATATTTCTTCTGTTACCCAAGGATTTCTACTAGCCCTCGTCTTTTTACCTACTTGTTCCTCTGCTGCCTTCACTACTTCATCCCTCAGAGTTACCCATTCTTCTTCTGCTGTATTTCTTTCCCCCATTCCTGTCAATTGTTTCCTTATGCTGTCCCTGAAACTCTGTACAACCTCTGGTTTAGTCAGTTTATCCAGGTCCCATCTCCTTAAATTCCCACCTTTTTGCAATTTCTTAAGTTTTAATCTACAGTTAATAACCAATAGATTGTGGTCAGAGTCCACATCTGCCCCTGGAAATGTCTTACAATTTAAAACCTGGTTCCTAAATCTCTGTCTTGCCATTAGATAATCTATCTGATACCTTTTAGTATCTCCAGGCTTCTTCCATGTATATAACCTTCTTTTATGATTCTTGAACCAAGTTTTAGCTATGATTAAGTTGTGCTCTGTGCAAAATTCTACCAGACGGCTTCCTCTTTCATTTCTTAGCCCCAATCCATATTCACCTACTATGTTTCCTTCTCTCCCTTTTCCTACTCTCGAATTCCAGTCACCCATCACTACTAAATTTTCTTCTCCCTTCACTACCTGAATAATTTCTTTTATCTCATCATACATTTCTTCAATTTCTTCGTCATCTGCAAAGCTAGTTGGCATATAAACTTGTACTACTGTAGTAGGCATGGGCTTCGTGTCTATCTTGGCCACAATAATGCGTTCACTATGTTGTTTGTAGTAGCTTACACGCACTCCTATTTTTTTATTCATTATTAAACCTACTCCTGCATTACACCTATTTGATTTTGTATTTATAACCCTGTATTCATCCGACCAAAAGTCATGTTCCTCCTGCCACCGAACTTCACTAATTACCACTATATCTAACTTTAATCTCGCCATTTCGCTTTTTAAATTTTCTAACCTACCTGCCAGATTAAGGGATCTGACATTCCACGCTCCGATCCGTAGAACGCCAGTTTTGTTTCTCCTGATAACGACGTCCTCTTGAGTAGTCCCCGCCCGGAGATCCGAATGGGGGACTATTTTGCCTGCGGAATATTTTACCCAAGAGGACGCCATCATCATTTAACCATACAGTAAAGCTGCATGCCCTCGGGAAAAATTACGGCTGTAGTTTGCCCTTGCTTTCAGCCGTTCGTAGTACCAGCACAGCAAGGCCGTTTTGGTTAATGTTACAAGGCCAGGTCAGTTAATCATCCAGACTGTTGCCACTGCAACTACTGAAAAGGCTGCTGCCCCTCTTCAGGAACCACACGTTTGTCTGGCCTCTCGACAGATACCCCTCCGTTGTGGTTGTACCTACGGTACGGCTATCTGTATCGCTGAGACACGCAAGCCTCCCCACCAAAGGCAAGGTCCATGGTTCATGGGGACTGTCTAAAAAAACCACAGTGGAGTTTTGCTGTGGCAGACAGATTTGGAAGAAGGTGACTCGTTTCGAGATCTGAGAGTGCCACAATATGATTCACTACTGGCTGTAATCATTAAGAGACCACATAACCCAATGCAGGTATGTGGTTGAATAGAAAGACTTGATTCCAAATCGCAGGCAGCATTTCTACGAGATAGCGTAACACTATAGATCTGAGAAGCCAGTGTACATTTCTTATGATATCAACCTAGTGTTGAATTTTTTAAAAGTGATTTGTTTCATAGCACATGTACTAATGTAGATGATTATTCTCGATCAATCATTACCTATAAACCAGTGGATATATCTACATCTACATCTACATCTATACTCCGCGAGCCACCTTACGGTGTGTGGCGGAGGGTACTTATTGTACCACTATCTGATCCCCCCTTCCCTGTTCCATTCACGAATTGTGCGTGGGAAGAACGACTGCTTGTAAGTCTCCGTATTTGCTCTAATTTCTCGGATCTTTTCGTTGTGATCATTACGCGAGATATATGTGGGCGGTAGTAATATGTTGCCCATCTCTTCCCGGAATGTGCTCTCTCGTAATTTCGATAATAAACCTCTCCGTATTGCGTAACGCCTTTCTTGAAGTGTCCGCCACTGGAGCTTGTTCAGCATCTCCGTAACGCTCTCGCGCTGACTAAATGTCCCCATGACGAATCGCGCTGCTTTTCGCTGGATCATGTCTATCTCTTCTATTAATCCAACCTGGTAAGGGTCCCATACTGATGAGCAATACTCAAGAATCGGACGAACAAGCGTTTTGTAAGCTACTTCTTTCGTCGATGAGTCACATTTTCTTAGAATTCTTCCTATGAATCCCAACCTGGCGCCTGCTTTTCCCACTATTTGTTTTATGTGATCATTCCACTTCAGATCGCTCCGGATAGTAACTCCTAAGTATTTTACGGTCGTTACCGCTTCCAATGATTTACCACCTATGGCATAATCGTACTGGAATGGATTTCTGCCCCTATGTATGCGCATTATATTACATTTATCTACGTTTAGGGAAAGCTGCCAGCTGTCGCACCATGCATTAATCCTCTGCAGGTCTTCCTGGAGTACGTACGAGTCTTCTGATGTTGCTACTTTCTTGTAGATTATCGCAGAACCTCTCACACATTGATATGGAATGCATTACACATACTAGAGGATTATCTAGCGGTGGCATGAGGGAGTTGCAAATACTGGCTTCATACCACATTCCTGAGCCGAATCACTTTCTAAATTCGGTGATTTTATTACGAGCTAACACTGGCGACAATGTGCACCCACGCTTTCGGCTGTTGAAACACACCCTGCGATCGCCATCTATATTTCAATGTCGCGGTATTTGTGTGGAATACCACTTCATCCAGAAGCAATACCATTTGTTGATTTATAAAGCCAGTATGTTTTTTAACATGGGTATTGTTAGGGACACTTGTGTGTGCCTGTGAAACCATGACCCTCTTGTGACAGTGACATAGGCATTGCGATCGTGTTTTTAACATATAGCGACTTGTAAGACGATTACACCTCTGTTTCTTCTAAGACACACTTGTACCACTCGCAAGGAAAACTTGTGAGACATGTCCATCCATAGCGGATTTTCGCTCAGTATTGTTCGACGCCACCAGGATTCGGTTATTAGTGAAGTATTATACTTAGTTGTAGGGGATGCATGATAGATTCGCCATGAGTAGCAGGCTTATTAAGTATGTGTGCGTTCCCTGTCGTAAGGAAGGTATGCATCTGACTTGGAAAACTGCGACAGCCGTAAAGGGAATGAAAGATTTTTTTTTTACTTGAAAAATTATGTCCAGCCATAAGAATGGTACAGATACTTATGTTTCCAGAGCTACAGTCGTCAGGAAGGGTATTTCCGATACTTCACTCATTGTCAAATGTCGCCAGATTGGGACTGCAATCGTGATATTTAACTGTAAGTACAGTGATAAAATATATGTGGCTGGTTTCTTTGGCCTGACTGACGTTTCCAGCTTACAGTGGAGCGACCCTGACTGGAGGACCCGGCAGGGGTACAGGAATGTAGCTAACCTAACCCTGTCGCCCTTTAGGTAAGTGAGTAACGAACTAATATTTGATTGAGAGAACACCGATTGCGGTGTGTTTCGTGTGCAACTGGATGGTGGAAATACGGGTGGAAGACACGTTTGCTGGTTTCCTGGACATTAGAAACACCTTAATTGACTTTGTAAAGTAGAAGGACAATTTGAAGTCTTGTTACATCATTGACCGGTATTCGCGAGTGGAAATATCAGTTTTCTCTATTTTTTAGAGTTTTTACGTAAAGATCATTGCAGACGAGATAAGTTTCTAGTTATTTAGTGGTTTGCAGCACGTTCTACCTCGCTGCATCTCGCTAACGTTTCGGGTTTCAAGAGAAATAATTTCCTATCTTTATCTTCAGAATTATACTGTGCAAGCGACTGGTAGCATACTGCTATGTGCTTGATGTTCAAATATGTGTGAAGTCTTATGGGACTTAACTGCTAACGTCATTAGTCCCTAAGCTTACACACAACTTAACCTAAATTATCCTCATTCCTGAGGGAGGACTCGAACCTCCGCCGGGACCAGCCGCACAGTCCATGACTGCAGCGCCCTAAGACCGCTCGGCTAATCCCGCGCGGCTATGTGCTTGATATCGGGAACTATCGCGAAAGTGGAGTGATATTCTGACAACCCATGTGAAAATACATATGTTTTGTAATCCCAGAGTCTGGAGAAAGCAAGCAAGCAGGTCGGGGACAGAAGCGGTAACGACTTTGTGCCGAGGGGGGCCAGCCCAGCCTTTGTAGAACAGTTTGGTTTCGCGCTGAAATCTTCCAGCTTTCCTCGACAGCAGCAGAGCAGTGCAATTGAGGAAGAGTCTTTGGCAGTAGTCTCCGTGTTTCATGATCTGTAGATCACTTTTGCAGAGAGTAACTCTCAGTGCAATATGACCACTGTATGTTTTTCCGATCTGTACAAAATAGTTTTGCCACTGAGTCTCGTGTGCAGAAAATGGCGGACGTTGCTCCCACACCGGCAGCACCAGTGTGTTGGTTAAACTCAGTAAGAGCCAATCAGAATGCTCCATTCACAAGGCATCCTTTGTGAGCGGTATAGGAGCTTCTACAGACTGGTTTGGACTAATAAGTGCAAGACATCTACGGAAAGTGCTGAGAGTCACGTGATGCCTTCTTTGTTCGAGTGTTCAGAGACGCGTCCGAGCAGGTGGCTGTGGCTCATCCGCCAATGTGTCTTGTAAGGGGTCCTTAGGCCCTTACTATAAGTTTGCACTCGGCACAGGTTGATAGGGCAAACTATCGATAGTGTCGTATTGCGAGAGCGAGTGAATCAGTAGGTTCCCGTGTGGCGGGCCGAGCTGTGCGGAAGCCAGCAGTTGTTGTAATGCGAGGTTTACCGACAAAGGGAGTGGCCATCGCCGCGGTTTAATCCCTCTGTGTTAGAATAATACGGGAAAGTGATAAAGTATAATTACAAGAGTGATCAGTGATATTTGTGTGCCGTTATTTTGATTTCGCGTCTACCGCACCGGAATTATTTTGGATTTGCAGTGTTGGATTGCAGTGATTGTATCAGCGTGTGACGAATGTGAATAACGAAGAAACCTGTGCTGAGATTAAAAGTGTATGACGAAGGCAGTGGCTGTCTCCTTTTTCTTGTGTTTTTGAGGTCTTGATTAGTGAAGCTGTGTTGGCGTTATTCTTGTCGCCAGACATTTCATTATTACAGTATTTGAAAAGGACAAAATGGAATGTAACAACTCTGTAGCAGTCCATTCCGATTGCCAGCCCCATTAGGTACACGGTCACATTAATTAATTATTATTTAGGCTGCTATTCAAATCCCGATGGAGCGGGATACATAAAATACGGACGTGTTACAGTCTTTAGAGCTTCTCCAGACCAGCAATGTAAGACATCGAAAAATCACTGAAAATTGCAGCCACTTCTCTTGTCTGTAGGAAAGTGCTTTGAATTCTGTTTGTGTAATTGTTCTGATTTTCCCATCTGTGCTTAGACAGAGTTTCGAGAAGTGAGGAAAAAATAATGTCCCTGACTCCAACAGCAGCAAATATAAACTAAGCCCACTCACCATTTAAGAAAAGTCATGAGCATCACAGTAGCTGTGGGACTTGGAAATTTCTCTCTCTCTCTCTCTCTCTCTCTGGCAGCGCCTTCAAACAAGCAACTAAAACTCGAAAAGTATTGAGAGTCCAGCTTAGAGTTACAGAGGTATATATTTCGAATTCCAAATATCATTGTTTTGATGTATAAAATCAGATACAGCAGCTGCTATCGATTTTGGGTTCTGTTTGCAACAAAAGCGAGTGAAGTGTCTGATGCAGGTCGGACAGGTGTGGGGCGACCTGCTTTTAAAGCCTGTGTCCAGGTGTGGCGGTGCACACTTGAGCGGTTCCGTGCCATCTTTTGCATGTCTCCTCTCATTTTCATCAATTTTATTTATGTTCTATATCATTGCACGGTAGTAACAGACCGAATAAGGTTATGGTAATGACAGTATTTGTACTGAGAGCTCAAAAAATACTTTTCACTCGATTCCTAAACATGTTGTTTTACTTTCTTGGGTGGCCTGTACGAGGCGAGCATCGGAGGACTCGGCACACTGCATTTCCTGGTTGGGGGCTGCACTTCCCTGAATTCTGTGGGGTTCGTACAACAGGCTTAAGGGGCTCCGGAACGCCCTATACTTGCAATGTTAAAATAACGCTTATAAATTACATCTTTCCTCAGAAAGTATTTGAGGTAGGAAGTTGAACTTTTTACAGATTATTTATTGGAATATGGGCTACAACCTAACACAGGGATTTTACAAAATTTTAGTTCAGTTAATAAAGATTTTTTTTCAATTGTAATGAAAATTCACAACATTTTTTTGCAATTTTTTATTTATATATTGAAAAATATACAGTTTTTTGGAAAAAGGCTGTGTTAAATTATGCAGAACGTACTGTGTAACATTTACTGAAAGTTTGAAACAAATATGTTTGGAAGATCCTTAGAAAACATGTAATTAGTATGAGAAAAAAATTTTTGGGAATCGAGCGACAAAGATTGGATTAACTTTTTAGTGCATTCCAGGTCCATAGGATGGATTATCTTCATCCTCTGCAAACTCCTCCTCCAGCTTCCTCTTGTTCCTCCTCATGTTTACTCTTGCTTGTATTTCTAGACTCTTTACAGCCCTGTCTGCAGCCCGAAGGCGTTCCTTGTCTAAAGCAAGCATCGCTCGTACCATGTTAGAATGTTATTATTTACAGTAATAACACATACCTTTGGCTTTCCAACATTTCTCCTTTTCTTAAAAGCCTTCAGAGGATTTCTAATAACTTTACTTTTACTCATTATTATACTTCAGCAAAACAGAGACTCAAGAAACAGAATTAATTACGAATATTTTCGAGATAACGACAGAGTAAATAAACATGAAACAATCGACAATCACACCAGCGATATATATTGAACCATCACATGTTAGCCACAACACATACTTTATCTCACATCACTAAAATGTACCTGATGAACACGGACGTTAATAATAACACCATTTGACAGCAGTTTAACAGCGCCACAGTGGGTCACGCCCATGTAGAACACATTTCAAAAAAAAAATTAAAAATAGTTGTAGTCTTCGGAATTGAATAAATTATATATCTATTAAAAGGTAATAGTCTGCAGATTCAGAAAACGCAAAAAAGTAAAAATTGAACTTTTCATGATTTTGAGCCTTTCCGGAGCCCCTTAAGCACCTGGCGGAACGACTGACGTCGGTCGGGTTTCGCCTGTTGTATGCAGGGCGAAACGACCTGCGAGACGTCTGTCGCCGCAGTTTGTGTGTTTACCGCTCCGGCGCGTCCGGAACGAAGACTCCTGGCACCCACTGACTGCGTTGTCCTCTAGATCCTGAGAATACTTGTGCACTGTGCCCTGCTAGGTGCGACTGTCTGGTGCCGGATGGCCAGCGGTCTAGGCAAGTTGTTTTCGTAGCCGGTCAAACGGCAAGTTCTGTGCCCTCAGCTGAATAGTAGAGGCACGATTGGTCAACTTAAACAGAGGCTAGTTGACGTCATAAAGCCCTGCTCGAAATTGGAGGGAACTGTCGCTATTGGCGCCAAGGATGCTCCGAGACAGTGTGGGGGAATTTTGGAATCTGAACTGAATGCCGATTCGTAGTTTTCGGGGAGAGTAGGGAGTAGAGCAATGTCGGCTTCGCTCTTGCATTGTGCGGGCAGGGGATTCGGGATCCGATCTTCCTCGGAGTCGGAAGGTCTCGCGACTTCGTCGCTCGTTTTCGGCAGAACTTAGAATTCTCGGACAGCGTTCGCAGCCAGGGGTTGACACAGAGTTGCTGTACGGCAGAAGTCGGCGCCTACGTCATCAGGACGCTGCCTACCGACGACGTGCTGCAGACTTCAGTACTGGTACAGTATTCTGCGGCTCCGGCATTGTAGGACCTTATCAATTTTATACTGAATCGCTCAGCAGCACACGAGCTCGCTTTGCTACAACTCCACCTTGCTTGTTTCTCCATGTCATCCAATTTGAGCTCTCACTACTAATTACGATACAGCTACGTAGCCGGGAGAGTAATATTTGATTCATTAGGACCTCCAGTCATTATCGTCAGTCTATTGCATCACACAGAGAGTAGGAGCCCCTTGTTCTCGAGTCAACTCTTATTCTCATAATATTTCCGTACATCCTATCCTTTAACCTACGGTGTGTGTCGACAATCACGTGCATTTATGTTCTGATATATAATAAATCTCATTGTGATATTTAATCCGTATATCATTTCGTAGATATAGGCAGAATCCCATTTCCTGTTGTTTATTATGATAAAGCCCTCTTTCTTTGAGTAGATTATAATTTTTATTAAATTATTGTGAGTGTGCACTCCTTATTTTACCAACTAGCAGGGTCCACCATCATTTCCTTCCGTTACCGTGGTGCTCATAATTAATTAGCTGGTAGATAAGGAGGGGGTCGAGTGCATGTCCCGTTCTCATGCAGAATTCGTCCGAATTAAAGAGGTACAAACTCTTCTCCACCCCGGCACCTCGCATAATATGGCGACCCTTTCCTCGGTTCTTTCCTGTGACTGCTGAGACGCTGTCAGGACTAGATAACATTTCATGATTAGAGAGAAACACCATAATTAATTTTCTTTGCTGTAATTAGATTTCGCGATAGAAATATTCTGCGGCGCGCATATAATAGGCATTGATTTTGTTCATTTATTTAGGAATTTCTTGTTGTTTTATTTTGTGTGTGTTGGTTGATGTGTGTGGGTTCTGTACCACATCACATTCCGTTGAAACTGACAGCCTTGCTTCAGCGTTGAAATTATTTTGGAGGGGGTTATTTAATCGACTTTTGTACTTGTGGGTTAAATTCTTTTTTTTAGGAGTAAGATTCGATTACCGCCATTTCTGCGTCAAGTGTTATATGAGGTTTTCGCTGTTATATTTTTGTGGTTGTTGATGTTCCGTGAACGAATGTTCACTCGTAGCAGGGCGCAACGGTAGTCGAACGCATCTCGAATAAATAGACTGCACACGATGGAGCAAGATCAGGGTAGTAACAGGGTTGAGCCAGATGAAGAATTGTTGAGTTTTCCTACGGGACGGGAGATGTGGAACACAGATGATGGACGTAAATCGGAGGCAAATCGAGAGCAGGAGGATATGAACGGTGAAATCAGTGAGAAAGAAATCAGTGAAGAGGCATGTGGAGGCTCTTGTTTATATAAATAAGAACACAAATGAGAACATACCGAGGAAAATTCGGCCTCGAGAGTATAACAGTGCTCAAGTGTCTAGAGGAACATCACCGGTTGGTGAAGACGGACCTAGTCAGCCAAAGCATTCATTATTAGAGATTTTGGGGGTGGTAAAGGACATAAAGCAGAGCCTAGAAAAGAGAATGGATGAAGTAGAGTATAAGGTACTTGCGGTTGTGAACGAAGTGAAGAGTGAAATAACGGAGGTCGGTAAGACGAGTGTCGAGGCGAAGAAAAGGGCCGTTGAAGTCATGAAGGAAGTAGAGTCTCATGACTGAGTCATGAGACAGAGTACCCAACATCTCAGGTCGGGTCTGACACAGCTCAGATGACGACCACAACCGCTGAGGACGGCCAAAACGGGCGCGGACGGCAGTCGGAACATCCGCGACTGGAGGGGTCCATTATTGAAGCCGAGTCTGGCGGGCGCGGACCACAGACGGGACACTCGGCGGGGACCGATGACGGAACGCCCAGCTCCTTCCAGGCATAAATGCTGGACTCGATCGACCCAAGGACCAGTCTCGGGTAGCACCTGAAGAAGACAGCGAGGCACGCTGTTGAAATATAGTGCGAGGACGACGCGAACATCCGGTTGGATTTCCGAATATCCAAGATGTCAACAGATCACAGGGAAAGCATGAAGAATTACGACTTAAAAATTGTCAACCTGTACAAGCCTCCAAGTGTGAATTGGACCTGCACAGTTATGCCGGATTTCGATCACCCTTGTATATACACTGGAGACTTTAACAGCCATCACACGGATTGGTAGTACGACATTATGGATGTCAATGGGGAGTCACAAGCTCAGTGGGCATAAATACCAGCATGAACTTGGTCTTTGATGTGACTCTTCCACTCTGCACACTGAAATAAGGATTACAACCCAGATTTGGTATTTGTGTCCAAAGATCAGCTAGATCAATCACTTAACGCCACTCGTACTTATTGCTTTGTGTTTGTATGTATGCTGTAGTGTCTGTGGTGTTTTGTGGGGTTCTTTGGTGTTTGTGTTCTCTGCTTGTTTGGATTTTTCTTTAACTGTGTTATAATTTTTTGGTTGAGTTTTTTTTTACTATATGGATGTTATAATCATTGTTTGTGACAATGAGTTGTATGGTTTGTAATTCTTTTTCACAGTTTTCTTTGCTGAGTGCGACGTTACTTAGTCTGTGTCTTAGCGCCGCTAATTTTTGTTTACGCGGGTGGTTGGATGAAGCATCTATAATTGTGTCTGGGGCTGTTGGCGTTCGAAGATGTCAAAGGTGTGTTTATTATTGTCTCACTTTATTGTTATATCCAAGAGATGTATTTGCTTTTGAGTTTTTTTCCATCAATGGAAAAGAAGGCACTCATTAACCAAATCCGTATAAGCAATACGTCTCTGATGATGGTAGCCACAAAAACAATAAACAGAGATCTGAAGATGTAACCAGACTAAATAATTATTGAATCTCCCTCTCCGACCCCCTTCTCTCTCTCTCTCTCTCTCTCTCTCTCTCTCTCTCTCTCTCTCTCTCTCTGTGTGTGTGTGTGTCCGTCTCTCACTCACACACATACATCCGTAAAAAATTCAATTCACGCTGTGAAGAAAGTATGACACGTTTACACACAGAAAAATAGACACACACACACACACACACACACACACACACACACACACACACACACACACACAAAATAAATGAAAAATATCAAACCATACACACAACACATACAAAAGACGAAACATAAAAACACAGTGACAGTTGGCAACACCGAAAACATACACATGTTGAACACAAAATGCAAAGTGCAACTGCTGTACGCGATGTGTTGAATCAAATGTTGGTGAAAGAACGCCGGAATTCGGACAACTGGAGCATGGGGACTAATGAAAGCATGGGCTAACAGCCCTGAAATCGTAACACCGAACGCTAATTTCACATGATGAAATTTGTGCTACAAAAGTTGATTCTAGCCTAAATAGCAAGAGAAAAACACGAGAAAATGTGACATAGTAAGATTAACTACCACATAATACGTTTATTATATGTATAAAAGGGAACATGTATTACAGGCCTTTGAAGATGCTTCACAAATAAAAGAAGCGAAACGCACGTGGCAATAAACAAATTGCCTTCAATTAGTTCGATGGACGGAACATACCTCCACGAAGTAAATATATTGATCACATTTAAACGTGGTTGGTTTTGAATGGGGGTGCAGCAGAATGTAGATGATGAATCTGTCGCTAGAGAGAGGAATGATGGAGAGGAAGAATGATTTGTGATAAACTTCTGCCGTCTATGCAGATGTTTAGCTCTGTTTTCTCAGGACATAAGACTGCAGTCGCGATGCACCGAGAATCGCTTCATTCTACGGAAGGTCCTTAAAAATGAGTGGTACCAACTGTCTCATTAGTTTGTGGTTTATAAAACACCTACCAAGTCTAAATATATCCTCTGTTTCATAATTTTAGAAATAAAAGTATTACAAAAATTCTTTTTCATTTTAAAGTTTAGTTGGGTTCTAATGTTATAATAAGGGGGCGGGGGGGGGGGGCGGGGAGTAGAGGGGAGGGGATAAGCGCTGCTGTCTGTTAGCAGTAAGGACTATTAGTCTCAGAAAGGTTGGCAACCGCTGTTCCAGACTTATTACAAATTAACGTCCCCTACCAAGTTTATTTTGTCTAAATTTGTGGAACTGCTTTAGGGTTTTTGATACGGTTTTCATTTAGAGACAAATTGCGACGGGAACGTTTGTGCGTCAATTTATTGCCGCCACATCAGAGTGGTCGTTCGGCCGCGTGTCTGCCTGTGAGAAACCAGGTGGGGGGGGGGGGGGGCAGGTCTCTAGCTTCATACGACTAGCGACCTAATTTAAAATGCCGCCATAATGTACCCATTAAGAGGTGCGATCTTACGTTACAGGTTGAACAAAGCGTTTAAGTTTTCAGGCATTGTAGCTCATGGCGTCCCACACTCTGTTCATGCAGTATTTGAGAATGACGGCACTTATCGACTTCCAAAAAGTTTTACGCACAATTTCAGCCATTTCGAAACTTTTATCTGCTGACATTCCCCACAAAATAATAAAAATGTCTATTTGTTACTGCATTTTCGCTTTCGATGCAATACATCTTCAGCACCAGACATGTCTATGGCTCAATAATGAGAGCCTAATGAAAATGACGTAGTTACAGTTTTGCATCTTCAACTACGAAGCTTTTACGAGCTTAACATCAAATATTTAACACGTTAACTTATTTTCAAATTAATCAGGTTGTCGAAGTTTTTGTACATGTGAGGTCGATGTTTTAATGACAAGGGGGAGATGGGATTTAGTGTTAAGCAGTGTGTTTAAAAAAAAGTGTCACACATTGCTGCCAGCCGGTAGTATAGGAAAAGTTCCTATAATGATGTGTCTGGAAACCGATACGTGCTGAGATGTGGTCCCATGAAGATCCGCAGTTCACCGGCTGCGTTTTAGCCACACATGAGGCAAGATTCAAAGGAGAGGATATAGTAAATTATCAGAATACGCACATGTTGGCAGATGGAAATCCACACAGATCACAGAGGTGAGCCATCAGGGTCGCTTCAGTGTCAATGTACAAACAGGACTTGTTGACAGACTCTGTGGGGCAAGCACTGTACCAAATAGGTTAACATGTGCTGTGTATCTCAGATTTCTGCAAGGTGAATTACCGGCGCTGTTGGACAGTGTTACCCTTACACAAAGATGGCGACTGTTGTTTATCCACGACGGAGCGCCAGTTGATGTTTTACAGTGCGAGAGTACAGTACACAGCCGATGGACTGATGGAGGAAGTGTGGTACTATGGTCCCCCCACTTACCGGATCTGGATCAATCGGATTTCTGGCTACGGGGACATTTAAAGGCGACAGGGTTCAAACAATGTGCCAGGAGGGTGTGACCGATAGCTGTGACGCTGTCCGAATGGAGCCAGATGTGTCTGAAAGAGTGCACGATTCACTGTGAAGAAGGGCTCGAGAATGTGCCAGGATGCTTGGTAAACACATGCGGCAGAGGCCGCAGTGTCTGCTTCTGCGTAAGAGGCAGGCCTCTATGGGTACAAGTGAACAGGGACAGGTATCGGTTTCTGGACACACAGTGCTGCGGATTTTTCTTCTAGTTTCGACTAATACTGCTTGCTGCGACACGCTTTCAGACAGAGTGTGTATTACACCGCAGTTGACGTCGATACGAAGCGGCCACCGTGGCGCAGAGCAGAGAGACCCGCCGCCAAGTGTGGGGCGCCTACCTCTCTGTGCCTGTGCAGGCGGTGGTGGTGGCGGTGCGCCTTGGACACCCCCGAGTGCGAGTGGGGGCGGCGGCGACGCAGCCGCTGCGCGTAGGCGGCCGGGGGCGGCGGGGGCGGCGGCGGCGGCAGCGGCAGCGTCGGCGAGTACCAGGGGGACACCTTCATGGCGGCGGCGGGTCGCGCACTGGCTGCGAGCGCCGGCGCTCCGGCCCGGGGAAACCCTACACGAGGCGCCGCCCCCCACTGCCGCCCACCGCCGATACGGCCGCCGGGCCCTGCCTGACACTCCACAGCTGTCCGCCGGCGACGGAATTCCGCGAGTGGCTCCTGTGAGCACTCGCCGAGTGACGTGTTTGCATTACAACACAACTTGAAAAAAAAAAAAAAAATAGTGTAATGCAATACGTTTCCACTCGGGTCTCAAGATGATCACTGCCGATCGAAATTAATCACCCGATTATAAAATTAATCACCCGATTATAAATAATAAAGCAAACTTGCTTCAGCGGGCAAGTCGACGGCTGCGATCAGTTGCAGAATACACTCCTGGAAATTGAAATAAGAACACCGTGAATTCATTGTCCCAGGAAGGGGAAACTTTATTGACACATTCCTGGGGTCAGATACATCACATGATAACACTGACAGAACCACAGGCACATAGACACAGGCAACAGAGCATGCACAATGTCGGCACTTGTACAGTGTATATCCACCTTTCGCAGCAATGCAGGCTGCTATTCTCCCATGGAGACGATCGTAGAGATGCTGGATGTAGTCCTGTGGAACGGCTTGCCATTCCATTTCCACCTGGCGCCTCAGTTGGACCAGCGTTCGTGCTGGACGTGCAGACCGCGTGAGACGACGCTTCATCCAGTCCCAAACATGCTCAATGGGGGACAGATCCGGAGATCTTGCTGGCCAGGGTAGTTGACTTACACCTTCTAGAGCACGTTGGGTGGCACGGGATACATGCGGACGTGCATTGTCCTGTTGGAACAGCAAGTTCCCTTGCCGGTCTAGGAATGGTAGAACGATGGGTTCGATGACGGTTTGGATGTACCGTGCACTATTCAGTGTCCCCTCGACGATCACCAGTGGTGTACGGCCAGTGTAGGAGATCGCTCCCCGCACCATGATGCCGGGTGTTGGCCCTGTGTGCCTCGGTCGTATACAGTCCTGACTCTGGCGCTCACCTGCAAGGCGCCAAACACGCATACGACCATCATTGGCACCAAGGCAGAAGCGACTCTCATCGCTGAAGACGACACGTCTCCATTCGTTCCTCCATTCACGCCTGTCGCGACACCACTGGAGGCGGGCTGCACGATGTTGGGGCGTGAGCGGAAGACGGCCTAACGGTGTGCGGGACCGTAGCCCAGCTTCATGGAGACGGTTGCGAATGGTCCTCGCCGATACCCCAGGAGCAACAGTGTCCCTAATTTGCTGGGAAGTGGCGGTGCGGTCCGCTACGGCACTGCGTAGGATCCTACGGTCTTGGCGTGCATTCGTGCGTCGCTGCGGTCCGGTCCCAGGTCGACGGGCACGTGCACCTTCCGCCGACCACTGGCGACAACATCTAAGTACTGTGGAGACCTCACGCCCCACGTGTTGAGCAATTCGGCGGTACGTCCACCCGGCCTCCCGCATGCCCACTATACGCCCTCGCTCAAAGTCCGTCAACTGCACATACGGTTCACGTCCACGCTGTCGCGGCATGCTACCAGTGTTAAAGACTGCGATGGAGCTCCGTATGCCACGGCAAACTGGCTGACACTGACGGCGGCGGTGCACAAATGCTGCGCAGCTAGCGCCATTCGACGGCCAACACCGCGGTTCCTGGTGTGTCCACGGTGCCGTGCGTGTGATCATTGCTTGTACAGCCCTCTCGCAGTGTCCGGAGCAAGTATGGTGGATCTGACACACCGGTGTCAATGTGTTCTTTTTTCCATTTCCAGGAGTGTAGTTTCCACTGGAGTTGCGTCGTCGTGAGGCAGACCGGAGCAGCTGCCGCCGCGGTTGCAATAGTATTACTGAAGAAACACTGGGGACGAGTAGCAAAAAGTTGAAATATAAACAGTAGACGTATTTCGCTGAAGAAGTTGATACGCAGTTATCAAGGAACATCGCTGAATAAACTATAAGCAGTGGACGTCGCTCAGATTACAAAGTTGCTGGGAATTTCGTATGCAAGTTCTATTGTTCAGTCAAATATTCGAAGACAGGATACAAAAATGCGGCAAGATGTATCGCAGAGAGATCACCTTTCAGTTACTATTCGATGTCTGCGTGATCCTCGTCATCTTGTTTACTTGATGGGCTAGGCTCTACGCTGTGTTCTGGAAACCGTCTTGTCCTCGGACGTTCGACGCTTCCAACGAGTTTGTAGCGACTGTAGGCAGACAATCTTGCTGCATTCTTTCTAAACCGTTACGTCAACTGACTTTATATTCCGTAAGGGTACAAACGGGCCGACTTGGAGCAGGAGAGGCACCACAGGACATCTAATTTTCTACTGTCTATGCTTTTACAAATAAATTCACAAAACTTTGTCAGCATGACCAGGAAGGATTCAGGATTCACACTCATAGCAGTGGAAGTGCAAAAACATAACAAAATAAATTTTTTTTAGATATGAAATTTGATCATTTTTTCACTTACTGTTGGCTGCATTTGTTGCTATAGGTACATTTTTCTTCACAAGTAAGAGAGATTCTTTGATGAATTTTGCACAGCATACAAAGTATACTTACAGGTGTACGAAATTCTAGAATTTTCCAAATCTATTAAAAACTGTGGTAAAAATAGAGATAATTAACTACAAAATTTGATTTTTTTCTAAACATAAAGTTTAAAACGTAACAGTTCCTTCATTTTTCATAAATTAAATAGATTCTAGAGTTCCAGACAGCTGTAAATATGGTTTGTATTCTGTGCAAAATTCATCGAACAGTCTCTCTCACTTATTAAGAAAAGTGTACCTATAGCAACAAATGCAGCCAATAGTAAGTGAAAAAATGATGAAATTTCACATGTAAAAAAAAATATATATATATTGCTATGTTTTTGAACTTCCGCTGCTACGAGTGTGAATCCTGAATCGTTCCTGGTCATGCTGACAAAGTTTTATGAATTTACTTGTAGAAGTATAGACAGTGAAAATTAAAATGTCCTCTGGTGCGTCTCCTGCTATAAGTCAGCCCGTTTGACGTCCTACCCCTCTTAAATTTTCATTTCCAAGTCGTAAATGCGTAGCCTTGGTCTTATTTCTGTGCTTCGTGTTTTGTTCGTGAGTGTGCAGCCTTTGACTGACCTGACAAGTTTCATCCCCGCCGACGTAGTTTTCCACCTCACTTCCAGCTAGTACTACCGGACCCACCACTGCTTTGTACAGCTTCAGTGCAGAGTTCCATGAGTTGTTCCACACATATGTTGAAATTTTTCAAAGGCCTCATCTATTGTTGAGGATATTTCATATCTAACATGGCTAAGGGTGGATACCTGCTCCAATATTTACCCATCTCAGCATTGGATCTAATCGTCTTTTTCCCACAACAGTCACTACTTTTAATATATGTGGATATGTTAAAGCAGTCCGGCCAAACCCTATCCGTTCTTTTCTGGTTGACCCTCAAGCCAGCTACTGACTCTTCTGGAGTATATACCATAGGCACTGTCCGACAGTCTGATGGCTCTACAGTTTTCATATTCTTTTCTGTCACCTTACATGAAAATACTAATGATCTTCGCTTCTAGCCAATTCTGAGGTATTCTTCCTTGTCTCCAGCATATATTCAGCAGATGCGTGAGTCTGACATGTAAGACGCCTCCACCATATTTGCAGCGCTCCACATTAATCCCGTCCATTCCTGCTTTAAGGCTCTGAACGCGTCGATAACCTCCTCAAGAGAAACGATATCCAATCCGTGAAGTCCGCCTGTGTGCCCCTCTTCCTCGCAGTTCCTGTCTCCTTAGTAAAGGTTTCCGTAGTAGGAGCGCTAGGATTCCTCGTCAGTTACATTTAGTTTCAAAGCGTCTTTCTGCTCTTTATATAACATTTTCAGTGCCTAGTTTAGTCCTCTCCTATAGTAACAGATATATTTCATAAACTTGATGATGATGTAAGTAGGCTGTTTATGTTTTCTTACTGGCAACGTTACGTACCGCTCTGTATGAAAATCACTGGCTGTGCTGTGTGCAGTCTGTGGCTAGTTTGCATTGTTGTCTGCCATTGTAGTGTTGGGCAGCTGGATGTGAACAGCGCGTAGCGATGCGCAGTTGGAGGTGAGCCGCCAGCAGTGGTGGATGTGGGGAGAGAAATGGCGGAGTTTTGTAATTTGTCATGAACTGCTATATATATATTATGACTATTAAGGTAAATACATTGTTTGTTCTCTATTAATATCTTTCATTTGCTAACTATCCCTATCAGTAGTTAGTGCCTTCTGTAGTTTGAATCTTTTATTTAGCTGGCAATAGTGGCGCTCGCTGTATTGCAGTAGTTCGAGTAATGAAGATTTTTGTGAGGTAAGTTATTTGTGAAAGGTATAGTTTAATGTTAGTCAGAGCCATTCTTTTGTAGGGATTTTTGAAAGTCAGATTGCGTAGCGCTAAATAATATTGTGTGTCAGGTTAAGCACAGTCGTGTATAAATTGTTCTAAGGGGACGTTTCAATGATGATGATGATATTTGGTTTGTGGGGCGCTCAACTGCAGGGTTATCAGCGCCCGTAAAAATTCCCAACCTTTGCTCAGTCCAATCTCGCCAAATCCCTGACTTTGCTGGGAATCGAACCCAGGAACCCGTTGCCATAAACTTCTCCTTGTCGATCTTGATTTCTAATTTGTCTCGTCCATCTAGCATTTAAATTTTACACGGCACAAGATAGTGGTTGGAACCTGTATCGTAAACCCTGTATAACCTGACACCAGTAACTTGCCCGGCTATTTTGTTGTTTCCAGTGGTATATGGGTTACTGACCTAAAACCTCTTGCAGACCATGTGTATTTACGTATATTCTTTATCTTACAAAAAGTATTCCGTGATTTCTGTCCCTTAAAACTTGCAAAATGTGTTACAATCTGTTACTGTTAGTTCACTTTCTCCAAAGGGATGCATGTAATTAGGAATGCATCTGTTGCCTATTCACATAATAAAGTCTTCCAGTATGATAATCTGATCGGTATCTGTAAATCTGTTAACCACATTTTGTACCATTTTTTAAAATTGCTCCAGTTGTTGTATCGTACTCTCCCGTGGGGCACAGGCGCAGGTTAGCGGAAGCACTCCTCTTAGACGTTTCAGACGTAGCAGCATTGTTCCCTCCGAGATATATTCGTAGCTCTTAATTATTTGTTCTGAACTTCTTTTTTGTAATTTTTATTGTAGTTACTTATATTACATTACATAGTAATATTATAATTTTTATAGTAATTACTAGCGCTCTATCAACTATAAAATATTGTATAATGCTCTACAAATTTGATATCCTTAAATCTGTGTTTTGTTCATCCTACATACAGCTTTCGAGTTTTCAACAGTTTTACTACATCATTTTCTTGATTAGTTCTTGATCTAACATTCCAAGTCCCAAAAACTAATTTTTCAGCAATCCACTCCTTGTTGTTTCTCTTTTCCAGTCCGTTGATATTTGATCCGTTTCCAGTTCCACAGCTCTGCCAACGATACATTTTGCCCCTGGCTGCATTACGAGCACCAGACAGAGATAGCTCAGTGGAGGGGCTATAGTACCACATTAGCGCTTCAGAGCTCGCACGATTTTCATTTAGGATTTATTCCTCTAGGCTCTTTCACTCTCCCCGCCGTTGGGATTTTTGCAGACAGAATTTATTGCTTTTATAACACATGCAAATTAAAAAGAGCATCAATGTACAGGATAAAATTAAAAATCAGTTAAAATCGAAAGACGTCTGCACATGCTTATTGGTAGTCAATGTAATCTTCCTCACATGTCTCCAGAGAGGCGAATTCTTCAGGCACGGATTCAGCTCGTCTGCAGGTGCCGATCTTGAAATCATGAGCAAAGTCTGACAGAAATCATTGGGGAGAAACATCACCCATTTGACATTGATCGCTTTGAAAATTTCGTAGAGCGTGACGAAGTTTCAGCAGCTCTTGAAGCAGAGGTTCTGATCTGCTCAGCTTCCCTTGCTCTTCAGATGTTCCAGCAGTGCTTGAAGTGTGGACTCTGATTCGCTCAGGTCAGTTACCTGTCATGCGTCTTACGCCTTAGATTACTGAGCAGCTCTAATGGCCGACAGTTACTGAGCATGTCCAGTTGATCTTCCAATGATTGTTTTTTTCTTGGGTAAAATTTCAGATTACTTCCAGTACTTAATGTTTGGTGGCAGATGAGGCGTCCAAAAATTGTTTAGTTGAGTGTGGCACAAATTTCTTTAGCCTACTAACAAAGAAGAATTGAATGTCATTTACCTATAAACAAAAGAAGAATAGTTATCCATATTGACGTTGAGCAATCAACAAAATGTAAATGCTATTCAAGTTGCTAATCATAAGAACAGTCACTGTTTGTTATAGCTGAGGAGTCGATATGGTTTTCGCAATCGTTTCAACGGTATAGGAGTGGATGTGCTGCAGCGTCATCTAGTGGCCAGTTACAGCAGAGTGGTTAGCGGAAAAACTTTGTCCATCAAAAAATGCATGTGTGTGCCAACTTTCAGGGTGATCGGTCAAACTGTATCGAGGTCTATTAATCTCAAACAAATATACTAACATACATATTTATACATAAAGGTGTTAACAAATTCCTATTTTTCAGAAATGCTTTTATTGCTCTTGCCAGTTTATATGTTTGTCTGCCCTACTTTGGCCATCATCAGCTACTTGCCGCTCAAGTAGCTAAAGCAACATACTACTTTTCTCATCCCATTTCCTCTTGGCCCTCCAATTCAAAAAATGGTTCAAATGGCTCTGAACACTATGGGACTCAACTGCTGTGGTCATAAGTCCCCTAGAACTTAGAACTACTTAAACCTAACTAACCTAAGGACATCACACACATCCATGCCCGAGGCAGGATTCGAACCTGCGACCGTAGCGGTCGTGCGGTTCCAGACTGTAGCGCCTTTAACCGTTCGGCCACTTCGGCCGGCCTCCAATTCAACATTCCCACATCGTCTGTATTACTTACTAAGATACACACAGCTCGCTTACTGGCACTAATTGAACAACCAACGGCATAACCCATAACCAATTTGCTTATTGTCACTACTTAAATTATAAACCCCATAACGAATAACACTAGGCCCGTAACCCATAACCAATAACCTGTTACCTGTAACCCATAATCTGTAATTTGTATCTATTACACATTAGGCATTACATGTTATAAATTATGTGCTGGTGTTTAACCTGTAACTTTTATGCAGTAAGCTCTTGAGGAGTAGCCATAAGGTGTCATGTGTGAATTTAGGTGTTAGGTGTTAGGTTTTAAGCATTCGGTGTAATGTGTTATCTGCTAGGTATTTGGGTTAGGTGATAGACATTAGGCATTTTGAGTTAGGCATTATGCATTATACATTTGATCTGTAACTGTTATGCATGTCGTATTAGGCACTAGGCATTAAACATTAGGCATCTGGCATTAGGTGTTATGCGTTGTGTTAAATGTTAGACATTAGCCAACAGGTGTTATGCATTATGTGATGGGTTAAATTTTATGGTTTATGGGTTACAAGTTCTGTATTACAGGCTAGGGGTGAGAGGTTATTGGTTATGGGAACAGGATAGCAGTACCAGTCCTACCGCAGATAACGATCTTATCTCAGGGTCACATCCATACATTTGGAAAATGCCCCCCCCCCCCCCTCCCCCATGACTTACATACTTCCATCACTCACACCTGTAAAGCACTCGTGTATGGTAAATTCAAGGTCACGACGTGACTGACACTACACCGTTGCATCTCAGGCAATTGTTTGATATAAAACTGGTGGGGAAAATGAAGGTCACCCTTCCAGTACACAGGTTCCTGCTCAGATATTGATCTAAGACGAGGTCATCCACCTTCCACTGATCTAGAGGCAATAGGATGGTTTTTAAAACGAATGGGAACCCCCCTCCCCCCCCCCCCCAGTTTTCTCTCAAGGTAAACAGGGTGCCTTAAAAAAAGGCGGGAAACCACCTCTCCAGGCCTTCTTTTGTTATTATTTGAATTACAGCAGTTTTGTCATCCAATGTCTGCACCCTGCACTGAGAGGACAATAAAGCACCAGCACCAGCAGAGATCAGCCATCACCTCCAACCAGAATATAAATACGAAGAAGACTGTCACATTCTGAAGTAAGTACTGTTATTATTAACCAATTGCCTGTAATTATTAGTAGTATGAAATTTCGCGAACATTTACGATTTTTTATTTTTGTTTTCCAACAGCACAATGAGCCCCTGATATAGCACAAGCATAAATGTCAGACCAGGATACACGGACGTTGGAGATCGTATTGCCTGTGGCACAAGCAGCAGAAGCAGACCGGAGCCGCCCTTTCAGATTCACTGGCTCTGCTGTTAGAGTGTTCTGCAGCACCACAGACACAGCAGCAGCTGCTTCTACTCACCGAGTGCTTTTAGGTGGTTCCAGATTGGGCTGCTCTTTGCCAGTATTTACAAATTGCCTGCTACTGGACTGAAATATGTGAATGTAGGCTACACGTTGGATACTGACTTTGATTAATAATTGAAATTGAGGATGTTCAACATGCTGTTAAATGGCAGTTTTCTCCGATGGAGTGGGACTATCTGTGTAGTTTGATGGAGTACACTGAGATGAACATAATGACAATGTACGACCTCCCTCATATTCCTATAGACATCTACAACTTTACTGTTAATACCTCCACTATCAAGAAGTGTGCGAACGCAGCATCGTAGATTTCTGTTTATTTATATCTTTCTACTATTATAAACTTCCTTGGCCTAGGACGAGTATTAGGGATCCTGTAAGACACAGCTGAGCCGTCAGCATACACATACCAAAGCTGCACTCTATGGCTTTGTAAGCTATCTATGTGAACATGCTGTATGTATGGAGAACTTAGAACTGTGTATAAATTCATGTGTTCACGCATTATTGGAGGATGCTGTTGTCGTTTTTGGGTCTTCACTGCTAAGACTGGTTTGACGTAGCTCCCCAAGCTACTCTATGCTATCATCACCCCCAGAAGTATAAAATATATAGAAGCAGAATTTACAGAGGGATCTCGTACCTGAAATATTGCAAAACAGATGATCATTGAAAATGTATGTAAGTAAGGAAATGTACGCTATGTGCTTACAGAGCTTACCATCAGAGTACCTCAAAGGACATTTCTGTAAAGAATGTGAGTGTTGCGCTTATGTATGCAACATCTATGGAGCACCGTCACTATCATAGATAAAAAATTACGTGCATGTCTGAAACTCTTCCACGGAGTTGTAGATTATGCAGTGGAGACAAGAAGACCGTGGAACAGAAAAGAAATGTTTGTGCCCTCCAGGCAGAATTAAGATGGCATACTTTGTATGGGAGCTGGATTAAGATGACCAGCAACGGACAGAAGGAGAAAACCCCAGGAACCACATTTCAGATTCCGGTTAGCAGTCGGTTTGTTACCTGAAGTAGGATAAGAGCCTCAACCAGTTTGTGAGCTTAACAGGGTGCAGTAGACTCGTAGGAACGACTTTATGGCTAGGTAGATAAAAAAGTTACGTAGAAAGAGAAGAATCGTGCTACTAGGGGATAGTCACGAGAGAGCTGTAGGCCAAGTGCCACAGGAAAAGCTAGGCGCAGAATACCAGCGCCCAAGCATCGTGGAAACTAGCGCAAATCTTAGTTAGATGACAGAGAACACACGCCCTTTGTACAGGGATTTTGATGGCGGGGGTAAGGGTGCTTATAGTAAGAGGAGCAGGAAAGAGTTTGGCTAGCAACTTAGAATAGAGCATTAACCGTGACCTGGAGGAAACTTGAGCAGCACACACTCTTGTGCGGTTTGCGGGGGGTTCTGCAGCGGCGTGACCAGGTCTGCGTGCGAGTTGATTTTGACTGAAACAAATGCTCACATCTGTGCCATGCCTGTTGCTACGATTGGGGGATACGGATACACTACCCAGGTCTGCACTTGACTAGGACTGGAGAGAAAAGATTAGCTGAGTACCTTGCAGAAAGCGTAACGGGGCCACAAGCACAAGAGGTACAATCATTGTGATTATTGGAATGAAAGGGGTACATTTTTTGGATTAGTGTCAAATAATAGACACAGAGTATTGAAAGAAATTAGAGCAGTAAAACACTATAATACATGTAACAGTATCCAGAAAAATAAAAGTAACCTTCTTGTTATTAAATATCAGGGATCATAAACTTGCATCATTTTCTTGTACAGCTAACATAGAAAATGGAGGAGTTACAACAAATGTAAAAGTTGGTCACAAAATCAAAAACATTGAAACAAATCGTTTTTGTATTAATTAGAACCTGAAGCATGTGCTTGTGAGATGTTATTTCAGAATACTTCTCTGATAATTGTAACAGCCTACAGATCCCCTCTGTGAAACATTCAGCTGTTGTTGTTCTTGTTGTTGTGGTGGTGGTGGTCTCCAGCCCAGAGGCTGGTTTGATGCAGCTTTCCATGCTACTCTATCCTGTGCAAGCTCCTTCATCTCCAAGTACCTACTGCAACCTACATCCTTCTGAATCTGCTTACTGTATTCATCTATTGGTCTCCCTCTGCGATTTTTACCCTCCACTCTGCCCTCCAATACTAAAGTCGTGATCCCTTGATGCTTCAGAACAAGTCCTACCAACCAATCCCTTCTTCTAATGAAGTTGTGCCACAAATTTCTCTTCTCCCCTATTCTCTTCAGTACCTCCTCATTAATTATGTGATCATTCCGCTATTTATGAGAAATCTAGATGCGTTATTGAGCTACATGTCAGACAAGAAGAACAGTTAATAGTTTGTGTATATTCCTTAAAAATACGGACAGAAAATATGAACTAGAATTATTCTTACGGTGTTTCACTCTAATTTCAGTGGCCAATAGTCAATATTCCAAATCGTGTGCAGTAAAATACTAGGAAACATATTAATAACACTTTTACAGACAGTGCTCAGGCTGAAACAACTAACTGTATCCGACTGCTAACTGACTGCCTGATTATGTTGCACAATTAACGGAAATAAACAGTATGCCACCTGGCAACCCTGAGGCAGAATCCTACAAAACGGCGAGACTTACTAACGAGAACAGGACACAATCTTTTAATAGTAGGTTAAAAGGGGTGGTATGGAATGAGGTATATGTGGAAAGAGGCGCTAATATCGGATTAAATTTATTTCATAGAAAATTTGTGTCACTATTCGAAAGTAGATTTCCTAAAAAAATTATACTGAAGATCCATTAAAAAAACAAAGAGTAAGTCAATATACTACAAAAAATACTGTAGTGTTTTAAGGGAAGTCATTAAAATGTCCATGTTCTGACAAAAATAAATAATGCACATAAGAGACAGAACAGTCAGTGAGTGTACAAGATTCCATAACAGTTAAAGTAAATGATAGCGTTGTAACTGATAATCTGTAAGTTTCAGGTACTTACAACGATCACTTTCTAATGTAGCAGCAAAAATAGGATTAAATAGTAGAGTGGAAGAAGCTAGAGACTGTATCAAACACGTCGTCACACAAAACTTTAAGCAACTAGGAGTAGCGCCAACATTATTCACTTTAATTGATACAGTTACAAAAGTTCGAAAAAATAAAAGCTCTTGTGCGGTTGATGGAATTTCAAACAGAATTCACAAAAGCTGTTCCAGATTAATAAGTAATGTCCTTAGCTACGTATGCAATACTTCACATGCACAGGGAATTTTTCCTGACAGGTTAAAATATGCAATTATGAAACAACTGCATAAGAAAGGTGACAAGACAGACTTAATCAAGTATCACCCAGTTTCCTTAACGACATCTTTTTCTAAAATATTCGAAAAAGTAATATTCTAAAAAATTTGTCTCACACTGCAGCGGAAACGATATAATTAGCGTATCACAGTTCGAATGCGAGAAAGATTCGTCGACTGAGAATGCTATTTGTTCATTCACTCATCGAATAGTACAAACCTTAAATAATAATATATCGCCATTTGGTATTTTTTGTGACTCTTCCCAGGCGTTTTATTGTATAGATCATGTTACTCTCTAAGAAAAACTCAAGTTTTATGGAATTTATGGCTTTATGCACGGCTGGTTTGAACTATACATGTTGTTGTTGTTGTTGTTGTTGTTGTTGTTGTGGTCTTCAGTCCTGAGACTGGTTTGATGCAGCTCTCCATGCTACCCTATCCTGTGCAAGCTTCTTCATCTCCCAGTACCTACTGCAGCCTACATCCTTCTGAATCTACTTGGTGTATTCATCTCTTGGTCTCCCTCTACGATTTTTACCCTCCACGCTGCCCTCCAATACTAAATTGGTGATCCCTTGATGCCTCAGAACATGTCCTACCAACCGATCCCTTCTTCTGGTCAAGTTGTGCCACAAACGTCTCCCCAATCCTATTCAACACCTCCTCATTAGTTATGTGGTCTACCCATCTAATCTTCAGCATTCTTCTGTAGCACCACATTTCGAAAGCTTCTATTCTCTTCTTGTCAAAACTATTTATTGTCCATGTTCCACTTCCACACATGGCTACACCCCACACAAATACTTTCAGAAACGACTTCCTGAGACTTAAATCTATACTCGATGTTAACAAATTTCTCTTCTTCAGAAACGCTTTCCTTGTCATTGCCAGTCTACATTTTATATCCTCTCTACTTCGACCATCATCAATTATTTTGCTCCCCAAATAGCAAAACTCCTTTACTACTTTAAGTATCTCATTTCATAACCTAATTCCTTCAGCATCACCCGACTTAATTCGACCGTATTCCATTATCCTCGTATTGCTTTTGTTGATGTTCATCTTAAACCATCCTTTCAAGACACTGTCCATTCCGTTCAACTGCTCTTCCAAGTCCTTTGGTATCTCTGACAGAATTACAATGTCATCGGCGAACCTCAAAGTTTATATTTCTTCTCCCTGGATTTTAATACCTACTCCGAATTTTTCTTTTGTTTCCTCTACTGCTTGCACATTATGCTGATTGAATAACATAGGGGAGAGGCTACAACCCTATCTCACCCCCTTCCCAACCACTGCTTTCCTTTCATGCCCCTCAACTCTTATAACTGCCATTTGGTTTCTATACAAATTGTAAATAGCCTTTCGCTCCCTATGTTTTACCCCTGCCACCTTCAGAATTTAAAAGAGAATATTCCAGTCAACATTGTCAAAAACTTTCTCTAAGTCTACAAATGCTAGAAACGTAGGTTTGCCTTTCCTTAATCTAGCTTCAAAGTTAAGTCGTAGGGTCAGTATTGCCTCACGTGTTCCAATATTTCTACGGAATCCAAACTGATCTTCCCCGAGGTCGGCTTCTACTAGTTTTTCCATTCGTCTTTAAATAATTCGCGTTAGTATTTTGCAGCCGTGACTTATTAAACTGATAATTCGGTAATTTTCACATCTTTCAACACCTGCTTTCTTTGGGATTGGTTATTATTATATTCTTCTTGAAGTCTGAGGGTATTTTGCCTGTCTCATACATCTTGCTCACCAGATGGTAAAGTTTTGTCAGGACTGGCTCTCCCAAGGCCGTCAATAGTTCTAATGGAATGTTGTCTACTCCTGGGGCCTTGTTTCGACTCAGGTCTTTCAGTGCTCTGTCAAACTCTACACGCAGTATCATATCTCCCATTTCATCTTCATCTACATCCTCTTCCATTTCCATAATACTGTCCTCAAGTACATCGCCCTTGTATAGACCCTCTATATACTCCTTCCACCTTTCTGCATTCCCTACTTTGCTTAGAATTGGGTTTCCATCTGAGCTCTTAATATTCATACAAGTGGTTCTCTTTTCGACAAAGGTCTTTTTAATTTTCCTGTAGGCTGTATCTATCTTACCCCTCATGAGACAAGCCTCTACATCCTTACATTTGTCCTCTAGCCATCCCTGCTTAGCCATTTTGCACTTCCTGTCGATCTCATTTTTGAGACGTTTGTATTCCTTTTTACCTGCTTCATTTACAGCATTTTTATATTTTCTGCCTTCATCAATTAAATTCAATATTTCTTCTGTTACCCAAGGATTTCTACTAGCCCTCGTCTTTTTACCTACTTGATCCTCTGCTGCCTTCACTACTTCATCCCTCAAAGCTACCCATTCTTCTTCTACTGTATTTCTTTCCCCCATTCCTGCCATTTGTACCCTTACGCTCTCCCTGAAACTCTGTACAACCTCTGGTTTAGTCAGTTTATCCAGATCCCATCTCCTCAACTTCCCACCTTTTTGCAGTTTCTTCAGTTTTAATCTTCTGTTCATAACCAATAGATTGTGGTCAGAGTCCACATTGCCCCTGGAAATGTCTTACAATCTAAAACCTGGTTCCTAAATCTCTGTTTTACCATCATATAATGCATCTGAAATCTGTCATTATCTCCAGGCTTCTTCCATGTAGACAACCTTGTTTTATGATTCTTGAACCAAGTGTTAGCTACGATTAAGTTATGCTCTGTGCAAAATTCTACCAGGCGGCTTCCTCTTTCATTTCTTTCCCCCCATCCATATTCACCTACTACGTTTCCTTCTCTCCCTTTTCCTACTACCGAATTCCAGTCATCCATGACTATTAAATTTTCTTCTCCCTTCACTATCTAAATAATTTCTTTTATTTCGTCATACATTTATTCAATTCCTTCGTCATCTGCTGAGCTAGTTGGCATATAAATTTGTACTACTGTAGAAGGCGTGGGCTTCGTGTCTATGTTGACCACAATAATGCGTTCACTATGCTGTTTGTAGTAGCTGACCCGCATTCCTATTTTCCTATTCATTATTAAACCTACTCCTGCATTACCTCTATTTGACTTTGTGTTTATAACCCTGTAGTCACCTGACCAGAAGTCTTGTTCCTCCTGCCACCGAACGTCACTAATTCCCACTATATCTAACTATAACGTATCCATCTCCCTTTTTAAATTTTCTACCCTACCTGCCCGATTAAGGGACCTGACATTCTAACTATGGGGAACTATTTTACCTCCGGAATATTTTACCCAAGAGGACGCCATCATCATTTAAATTACGGCTGTAGTTTCCCCTTGCTTTCAACCGTTCGCAGTAATAAACAGAATACGAGAGATTGTGGTGAATAATTCGGACAACGTGGAAAATGTAGAAAATTTAAGTGACTGGGGAAAAAAAAATCACAAAGGGAGTCTCACAGGGTTCAATTTTGGGTCCACTGCTATTCCTTACACACGTAGATGAGCTTTCACTTAACATTCAGTAAGCAAATTTACTGCTTTTGCAAATACCAGTGTTACAATAGAGCCCATTAAAGGGACAGCAACAGAGGAGTTGGTAACTGAAATTTTGAAAACAATTATTGAGCGGTACTCTGAAAAATGACTCCCCAATGTTTTGAAAAACACACACACACACACACACACTCACTCACACACACACACACACACACACACACACAAACACTACATTCAATTCTGCACCGCAAATAGACTCTTAACAACAAATGCTATGGTAAATGAGCATGAGTCAGTAAACTGGGCAGATTGCTCCTAATTTTTGGGCGTACATGTTCATGAAAACTTGAACTTGAAGAAGCATATTAGGGAAATTCTCAAACAGTTAAGGTCAGCTACTTTTCCTCTTCGTGTAATTGCTAAACTTGGAAACAAACGTATCAACATCCGAACATATTTTGCATATTTCCACTCAGTAGCGTCTTGCGGAATAATTTTCTGGGGTAACTCATCACTTAGAAAGGAAGTATTGATTGCGCAAAAGCGAGAAGTAAGAGTAATATGTGGTATTCACGCAGGGACGTCATGTAGGTACCTCTTCAAGGAGCTGGGCAACTTAACTACGCCGTAATAATGCGTATATTCGCTGATGTAATTCGTCATAAATAATTCACCACGATTTGAGAAGAACAGTGATGTCCATACTTACATCACTAGAGGGAAAAATTACCATTATTACCCATTGTTAAAGCTGTCAGTGGCTCCGAAGGAGCTCAATACGCAGCAACAAAAATTTTTGAGTGTTTGGCCAATAACATAAAATGTCTGACAGGTAGCGAAGCAAGTTTTAAATCTAGTTTAAAATCATTTCTCCTGGACAACTCCTTCCATTGGCGAATTTCTTCTGAAAAACTGGTACCCGGTAAAACAAAATAATAAGTGTAGTTGCACGAGTAGGACTAAAATAATAATGTCTTCATTAATGTTAGCACTAATCGTGTATAAATATTCGGTGAACTGTCTCGTTCCACTTCATGTCGATAAAAGAATCGTTCAGATCATCTACGGAACATGTAACTAACTTTAAAACAGATTAAAAATGTGCGATGTCGAGACGTACACGGCACCATTTACCGTAGGCTCAGAAAGCACCACCTCAGGTCAGGGCAGCCGCAGTCGCAGTTTGTCGGGGAGGGGGAGAGCTGCGGTAGCCCAAGAAGAAACCAGCAGGTGCCAACTCGCGCCTTAGCCGATGGCAGTCAGTCCGAATTAGTGCTTACTCAAGCGGCAGGTGAGTTAGTGGGGGACACGGAGTCGCTCACTTTATAGCACCTGAGACAGACAACGGCCAAGCATTCTACGCACTGGAGATAAGGCCGGCGCGGCTCGCAGAAGTAATGCTCATTTCTTCCGTACTTTAGTCGCGAAGTACGCCGGTGCAGTTCTTTTCTAAAAAATGCCCGCCTGTGAGCAGTGCCTACGCACCAAAACAATCCAACTGCTGACAGCCAATACAACTGATATTAAATCAGCATGCTGTCAGAAGCAGGCAGAGGAGAACGCAACCAGTTTCAAAAAACAGTCAAAATTTGTTATTACCTGTCTCCAAGTCTAGAGAATATTTCCAGTAATCAGTCGCTATTAAAATCATACGTCACTAGTGGATAATTGCCTGTCAGTTTACTACTCCTTCGTTATTTTTTTAAAACTCATTCCACATGTATGAAATTGGTAGTTTCCTATGTCTGCAAATGGCGTCCGGCTCAGAGCTGTCCTCTAAGTAAGCGTTCGTAACAGTTGGTTATTTCAATGTAGTCCGCACTGCTGCTGAAATTCCTGCTGGAGATGTAGTATGATGTACTACAGCCATACACCGAACACACCCTCTTGGGTGTGCCACATGGCCGTCTGCAGCCCGGTCTTCTTTCGATCGTACGTTCACGTGACCACAGCTGGCAGCAGTCGTGTACAGTGTGTAAGATGGCAACAACTATGCTTCTTACATGAAGTCATTAAATATCACTGAACTCACGTTGAGCGGACAGTAGGGCTGAACAAAAATTACTGACAAGGTACAATGCATCTTGTAGAGGGTATAGTATCGACGTATTGGAATAATTAATGTCGGGTGATTGTTTTAAAGTAATTCACGCGACACGAAAACTTTGCGGAAATGCGTCGATTTACTGGAGGCTACTTTATCCCACGGAAGTATTCAGAGTTGACCGTGGCCAGGTGAGAGAGTGCGGCTGGGGAGCGGCGAAGGGAAGCGACAACAGGCAGCTTAGGGCGGCTCGAGCTCTGAGAAAGCGGTAAAGGGGCGCGGCCTCCACCTGCCTTAAGATGAGCGACAGTGATGGGGTGGTTGACCCCATGCTGGTGTACCGGGAAGCAGACGGAGAACTTGTATGCCTGTCGATAAATGTCAGTCGTCCTGTTTTCAGTGAGACACGCGAGAAAGTCGTGCAAAGCTACGGTGGAGCGGTCAACACAGGCCGAAATATGCGTGTTCGTAACTATAGCAACTTCACGCTAAATTGAAGGTCCTTAGAGTCTGAAGCAAATCAGGTGAAGATCGACAGAATGAAATACGCCGGCCTCCGATGGGAACGTAGGATCAAAGAATTTGAAGAATTTCGGAAAAAATTGGTGTTTTATGCAGATGCTAACCTTGATTGGTGGCCTGGGAGGAGCTAAATAGCAGAAGTTGAGAGGAAGGGATATTTTGTGGGAATTTGTTCACTTCCCAGAGCAGGCATTGGTCAACGCTGGGAAGTGATATATAATTAACGCGACTTGCGCTGCAATTGGCGTAAGTGATTTTGCGGGAAGGGAAACTGAGGACTGTGAGAAGTCTCTGTAGAAGTTTCTTCCGTTCCCAGCTCGCCTAGAGTGCGGAAGTGGCACTCTTTACTCAGCTTGCCTGAGAGAGAGAGAGAGCATCTCTGCTGGTTAGGACTTAGCAAACGGAACGATTGAGGTTGGAGATTTGAAAGTTTTGGTTCAGCTATGTACTGAGCAAGATAGCTAGGAGTGAATAGACGAGGGCAGCCTTGCAGCACCACGAGGTCGGCCGACGTCCTCACAACGACGCCGCTCCGCCACGCTGTATTCGGTGATATTGCGCCCGCTCCGGCCACTGATTCATTTGTTGGATCACGTCGGCAAAGTTTCCACGACGGTTTCATGGGCTGTGTATTGTACAATTCTTCTCACACTTTGCTTTACGCCTGGGTCAGTCGATAGGAATTAATTTTGGCTTATCGCGCTTTACTCCACGTAAACGCAATTTATTCCCACTGCCTGTTAGGAGAGTCACGTAATGTGATGATTGAAGGTCGTGAGTTAAAATAAATTTGTGCTAATCGACTGCATCTGTTTTCAATCAAGTAGTTGAAATCCCAAGTCACTTTCTTAATTAATTTTATGTTCAACATTTGCACCTGGTGTTCAATAGCTGAATATAACATCAATGTGCACCCCTTTTTAATTAAAAGGGGTCAATTCTGAATCAATTAATGTCAACACTGCCACAGCAGTTCAATCAGGAGTCACAGGGCCTTATTACTTTCTTTGTGTTACCCGATATTGCGGCAGTTTTGTACTCTCTGTTGATCTGTTAGTCAGTTAGCTGCGGTGAACACACGCCAAAACCACACAAGTGACGGGTGGGGTGTTACAAGTGGCTAGATACCTGCCAAGTCTTTCTGCAGTATGGCACAAGGAACATCCAGCTTCTCGGTGCCGTATTATACGACTTGGTTCAAAGTCACTGAAGTGTTGATAGTGGCGTCTTTGTCGCCCTAAAGGCATTCTTGACTAACATCACGTCACCATTGCGACGCGTATCGAAAGCAAACCTCATCTGCATCCTCACAGCGGCGCTACCAGCGTCAGTGTTACGCGACTGGCGCGCAATCTGGAGAGACGCCGTCTTTCAGACGCAGAAACGCCCCTACCAGCTTTCATTTATATCGTACAACTCCTTTTTCGTGTCGCAAGTTTTTCCGGCAGTGTATGTGTAACACTACTGTATTTCTGCAAGTTGTCTAATGCAGTTATGAGAACACACGAAAGTTGGGTGGTCAATTCCATTGCTCTGCTGAAGTACTGACTATTCATTGTAAGCAAATTGCGTTTCAGTATCGATTATGGGATGTATACACCACAGAAGACGAGCTTTTTAATAAAAAAAATGCTAATGGTGGGAGAGAGTACCAAACACCAATACTCTACTAAAAAGGACTGTCTTTGTTAACACAAGCTACATGCAGGGTGGTGCGAAGTGCTTGTTAGAGCGTACACTGCAGACTTCAAAGTCTGTTCTGTTCTGCGTGAACCAGTAAAATTTCCTTCAGGGAATTTTCAAGAAACCGCATCATCGTCTTGGACACCTTAGCATTCACTGGACACGGCGTGGAATGGCCTCCTTAAAGACACGACAATATCGCGTGATTATTTCTCGTGGTGTAACGCAAAGGACAGAATCTCCAAACTTGCACCTTTAACACTCCTGGATCTTTGTACTACAATTTTCTTAGAGATTCAGTCAGACAGAACTCATGTCTTCCACAAAGTAGTTACGAAATTCAGTACAAAGCTCTACTCACTCATTGCTGCAGAAGGAAAGCACTTTGAAAACTTTGTGTATTGAAGTTCAGGTTGTCTGCTATAGCTTAAACATGATATCATGAATGTTTCACCCCATGCTAACTCGTATAAAACAAAATATTTTTAACTCTTCTTTTAAGCATAAGTGCTATATTAAAGCTGTGGAAACATATTTTTCACTATGCAAAACCTTGTTGAAATACCATCTATCGAAATTCTATACTGAGAAAAACTCACTGTGCCACGTATACTTAAACCAAGTTAGAATGCAGGCTTGTTCGCCGAATTTTGTCGATTGAAGTCTTCGGGTGGGTTGCCAGCTGAGTCAAGGTGTCATTCTGCGGCAACATTTTCACAAGTCTCCTACTTGTTTGTTTGTGTGGCCATCCTCCGCAACAAGCATATAAATACTCGTTTTGCAAATCAAACTGCCTTTTCCTGCTGCTAGTTATTTTATGTATCCCACACGCGTTTCGCCTTCTCCTTTTCTAAGGTATCATCAGTAGGATATATAATGGTGCAGTTTTGTTAGTTATAGATTATCAAACAGTTCACTTCGCGATTTTTTGTAAAAATGTAATTACTTACGATTTGCTGATCTTCGTTTCCTCACATCTGGTCTGGCGGTCGCACTACCACTTTCATCACTGTTCTACATTCACATCTTTGTGTTTTCGCCATCCACACACTGTTCACCATGTTTCTCACTCTTTTTTCTGGTGGACTATCGTTCTTCTGTCAGTTGACACAACTATCTCGTCGTACACTTCTTCTCACAGCGTAAATATTGCGACTCCATTACGTGTTTCATCGTCCTTGGTATGTTTACCTATGTGTTGCCACCCTAACGAAGTATATGTTCGTTACCAACTTCTGTTTATGATGTGTAAGCGCGTATGAGTGAGTGAGTGGGAGAGAGAGAGAGAGAGGCGGGCGGGGATACAGTAGATTTTTTTTTTGGAGGGGGGGTGGCGGGTCGTTAGCTGTTAGCGAGTGGCTGAAAACTTTGGTGACAGCTGTTTTGACGTTTCGTTTCAATATTCTGGGGAGGCGTCATGGATGAGTGAGTGTAAACATGTTGGGTTCTATTATAATAATACTATTCAATGTAATAATATTTATCCTTTTCGCGAACATTATTCTATTATTTTATCTATTAGTGGAAAATAATGAATTGCTTGTCATGTGTACTTGGGGTCATTCAACAGGATTTTCCACTCTGGTTTGGTTTTATGTATGTGGTAATTTTCTTGCATCGTCAGGAAACAATAAGCATATGTTTGAAATTTACTGTAAACCCACAGCAACGGACATTATCATTCCCCAATCCCTGAACCACCCACACGCACAAAAGCAAGCAGCAATTCGACACATGCTCCATAGACTCAACACACTACCACTCATCAAAGAAAGCTACCAAAAAGAACTGGACATAATAATGCAGATAGCACAAAATAATGGTTACAATAATAACACAGTCAAAAGCTAAACAACAAAATTAAAAGTAAAATAAAAGGAGAAAGCTCCAAACCACAACAGAACCAAACACGCAGTCCCATAACAACTACTCAGCATAATCGGAAAAAGTGAAAGAAAACACGAGATGGCACACAATGACATACAAACACAAACTCACCCATAAAATCAACAACATTTTCAAAAGACAGGGAATAAACATAGCATACACAACAGGCAATTCTATACAAAAATACACCCCAAAACTGACAAAAAACAGAGACATATACCAGAAAGCAGGTATATATCGGTTACAGTGTAACACTTGCGAAGGCACATACATAGGGCAAACAGGGAGAACATTTCATGTCAGATACAAGGAACACATGAGAGCATGGAAATAAGGGACAAACCACTCCACATTTGCAAAACACCTACGAGAAAATGACCACAAACCAGCCACTAGAGAAGATGACATGAGAATAATTAGATTCAACAATAAAAAGCACCTTCTGACCATGCAAGAAAATTATGACATACATAAAACCAAAGCAGAGGGGAAAATCCAGTTGAATGACCAAGTACACATGACAAGCAATTCATTATTTACACTAATAGATAAAATAATAGAATAATGTTCGCGAAAAGGATAAATATTATTACATTGAATAGTATTATTATAATAGAACCCAACATCTTTACACTCACTCATCCATGACGCCTCCCCAGAATATTGAAACGAAACGTCAAAACAGCTGTCACCAAAGTTTTCAGCCACTCGCTAACAGCTAAAGACCCGCCCCCCCCTCCAAAAAAAATCTACTCTCCCCCCCACTCTCTCTCTCTCTCTCTCTCTCTCTTACTCACTCACTCACTCATACGCGCTTACACATCATAAACAGAAGTTGGTAACGAACATATACTTCGTTAGGGTGGCAACACATAGGTAAACATACCAAGAACGATGAAACACGTAATGGAGTCGCAATATTTACGCTGTGAGAAGAAGTGTACGACGAAATAGTTGTGTCAAGTGACAGAAGAACAATAGTCCACCAGAAAAAAGAGTGAGAAACATGGTCAACAGTGTGTGGATGGCGAAAACACAAAGATGTGAATGTAGAACAGTGATGAAAGTGGTAGTGCGACCGCCAGACCAGATGTGAGGAAACGAAGATCAGCAAATCGTAAGTAATTACATTTTTACAAAAAATCGCGAAGTGAACTGTTTGATAATCTATAACTAACAAAACTGCACCATTATATATCCCACTGATGCCTTAGGACAGGAGAAGGCGAAACGCGTATGGGATACATAAAATAACTAGCAGCAGGAAAAGGCAGTTTGATTTGCAAAACCAGTATTCGTATTTGACTTCCTGAGGCGAAAAGCCGGGTTCATGTCCAGTTGGTACCTACACAGCCGCTGAGTCGCAGGCTCCTCAGCCTGCCTTGGTCGCCTCCAGAAGTGCTGTGGCGCGGGTCGGAGAGGGGTGGAGGGGGGAGAGGCGTGTCGAAGGGTCCCCTGGCGCTGCCTGTCTTGTCCGTCCACTGCCCTCTCCGCTTTCACATCAGAGCAGTCTTGACAAGTTCTAGCTACTTCTTCAACCAGGAGCTGAGTTGGAAACCGCTATCCAGGTTCATAAGACCATAATAGACCATCATCTCCACTGCCTCTTTGACGCTCGAATCCCAGAAAACATGTCACCTTCTTTGAGGCTGTACCCTGTCATCGCGTATTTGTCCGTCTGGCACTAGCACAGTGTATATCCACCTTTCGCAGCAATGCAGGCTGCTATTCTCCCATGGAGACGATCGTAGAGATGCTGGATGTAGTCCTGTGGAACGGCTTGCCATGCCATTTCCACCTGGCGCCTCAGTTGGACCAGCGTTCGTGCTGGACGTGCAGACCGCGTGAGACGACGCTTCATCCAGTCCCAAACATGCTCAATGGGGGACAGATCCGGAGATCTTGCTAGCCAGGGTAGTTGACTTACACCTTCTAGAGCACGTTGGGTGGCACGGGATACATGCGGACGTGCATTGTCCTGTTGGAACAGCAAGTTCCCTTGCCGGTCTAGGAATGGTAGAACGATGGGTTCGATGACGGTTTGGATGTACCGTGCACTATTCAGTGTCCCCTCGACGATCACCAGTGGTGTACGGCCAGTGTAGGAGATCGCTCCCCATACCATGATGCCGGGTGTTGGCCCTGTGTGCCTCGGTCGTATGCAGTCCTGATTGTGGCGCTCACCTGCACGGCGCCAAACACGCATACGACCATCATTGGCACCAAGGCAGAAGCGACTCTCATCGCTGAAGACGACACGTCTCCATTCGTCCCTCCATTCACGCCTGTCGCGACACCACTGGAGGCGGGCTGCACGATGTTGGGGCGTGAGCGGAAGACGGACTAACGGTGTGCGGGACCGTAGCCCAGCTTCATGGAGACGGTTGCGAATGGTCCTCGCCGATACCCCAGGAGCAACAGTGTCCCTAATTTGCTGGGAAGTGGCGGTGCGGTCCCCTACGGCACTGCGTAGGATCCTACGGTCTTGGCGTGCATCCGTGCGTCGCTGCGGTCCGGTCCCAGGTCGACGGGCACGTGCACCTTCCGCCGACCACTGGCGACAACATCGATGTACTGTGGAGACCTCATGCCCCACGTGTTGAGCAATTCGGCGGTACGTCCACCCGGCCTCCCGCATGCCCACTATACGCCCTCGCTCAAAGTCCGTCAACTGCACATACGGTTCACGTCCACGCTGTCGCGGCATGCTACCAGTGTTAAAGACTGCGATGGAGCTCCGTATGCCACGGCAAACTGGCTGACACTGACGGCGGCGGTGCACAAATGCTGCGCAGCTAGCGCCATTCGACGGCCAACACCGCGGTTCCTGGTGTGTCCGTTGTGCCGTGCGTGTGATCATTGCTTGTACAGCCCTCTCGCAGTGTCCGGAGCAAGTATGGTGGGTCTGACACACCGGTGTCAATGTGTTCTTTTTTCCATTTCCAGGAGTGTAATATGCTTGGTGTAAAATCCGGTGTTTATTGTTTGATCCTGTATTGCAATCATGAATCCTTCCGTCTCACTATATATATTGCCTTTTCTTAGCCATGTGTTGGATGTGTCTTGATAGATATGTGGCTGTGTTAGATGATACAGGTGCTTGCTATGTAGTGTTTTCTGTTTCCAATTTACTTTCTTCGTATCTGTTGACGTTTTGTGATCTAAAGGGTTGTAGAAGTGGTTACGAAATTGCAATGGTGTAGCCGATGTATTTATATGAGTGATTGCTTTGTGTATTTTTCTAGTTTCTGCTCATTTTATAAAGAATTTTCTTAAATTGTCTACCTGTTCATAATGTAGGTTTTTTATGTTGATAAATCCCCTTCCTCCTTCCTTTCTGCTTAATGTGAATCTTTCTGTTGCTGAATGTTTGTGATGTATTCTGTATTTGTGGTGATCGTGGAAGTGTATTGAGTGGTTCTAGATCTTTGTTACTCCATTTCACTACTCCAAATAAGTAAATCAATATTGGTATAGCAAAAGTATTTATAGCTTTTGTCTTGTTTCTTGCTGTCAATTCTGTTTTCAATATTTTTGTGAATCTTTGTCTATATTTTTCTTTTAGTTCTTCTTTAATATTTGTATTATCTATTCCTATTTTTGGTCCTTACACCTGTTCCTGTATTCATCGTTGAGTTTTATTTGAATCAATATTTTTCTTAAGATTTTCTTCTCTAGTTCTTCTTTAATATTTGTATTATCTATTCCTATTTTTTGTCTCTATCCTAGATATTTATAGGCATGTTTTTTCCATCGCTTCTGTGCAGTCACTGTGGTTATCCAATATGTAATCTTCTTGTTTAGTGTGTTTTCCCTTGACTATGCTATTTTTCTTACATTTGTCTGTTCCAAAAACCATATTTATATCATTGCTGAATACTTCTGTTATCTTTAGTAATTGGTTGAGTTATTGATTCGTTGCTGCCAGTAGTTTTAGATCATCCATGTATAGCAAATGCGTGATTTTGTGTTGGTATGTTCTAGTAATATTATATCCATAATTTGTATTATTATTAGGTTCAGAGCAAGGCAGAACCAGAAAGGACTTAATGAGTCTCCTTGGTATATTCCACGCTTAATCTGTATAGGCTGTGATGTGATATTATTTGAATTTGTTTGGATACTAAGTGTGGTTTTCCAATTTTTCATTAATATGTTTAGGAACTGTATCAATTTAGGATTTACTTTGTATATTTCAAATGTCTGTAGTAACCATGAGTGGGGTAAACTATCAAAAGCTTTTTGGTAATCAATGTATGCGTAGTGTAGCGACCTTTGTTTAGTTTTAGCATGATATGTCACCTCTGCATCTATTATCAGTTGCTCTTTACATCCTTGTGCTCCTTTGCAGCAGCCTTTTTGTTCTTCATTTCTAATTTTGTTCTGTGTTGTATGTGTCATTAATTTCTGTGTAATGACTGAAGTTAATATTTTGTATATTGTTGGTAGGCATGTTATGGGGCGATATTTAGCTGGGTTTGCTGTGTCTGCTTGATCTTTAGGTTTCAGATAAGTTATTCCTTGTGTAAGTGCATCAGGGACTGTGTATGGGTCTGCAATGTAACTGTTAAATAATTTAGTTAGATGTGAATGTGTTGAGGTGAACTTCTTTAGCCAGAAATTTGCTATTTTATCTTTCCCAGGGGCTTTCCAATTGTGTGTAGAATTAATTGCTCGGGTGACTTCATGTTGCAAAATTATCACTTCAGGCATTTGTGGTATCATCTTGTATGTGTGTGTTTCCGCTTGTATCCACCGTGCACGCCTGTTATGTTGTATTGAGTTTGACCATATGTTGCTCCAGAAGTGTTCCATGTCTGTTATGTTTGGTGGATTGTTTATTTTAATGTGTGTGTTATCTATTGTCTGGTAAAATTTCTTTTGGTTTGTGTTGAATGTTTGGTTTTGTTTCCTTCTATTTTCCCTTTTTTTGTATCTTCTAAGTCGTTTGGCCAATGCTTGTAATTTCTGCTTCTTTTCATATAATTGCTCTATCGCTTCTTGTTGTGAGATTTTACATAACCTTTTTCGTTTTTTGTCTGATATTTCATTTCTTATAAATTGTGTTAGCTGTCCTATGTCTTTTCTCAGTTTTTCTATTCTGATCTGTAGCCTGTGTTGCCGTGCGGGTTTTGTGGGTTTCTTCTGTGTGTTGGTTGGTTCTGATCTCTGCCCAGTATGTATATTTAGTGTAGTGAGTGCTCCTATATAAACCAGTAGTTGTAACTCTTCCATGGTTGTGTTTTCATTTATTTTGTTGTGTATGATTGTGTTGATAGTTTTTATTGTTGTTTCGACTAGTGGGTTATTTGGCGGTCTATGCAAGAATGGTCTAATGTCTGTATTTGTGTCTTTGTATTCTATATATGTCAGCTGAAATTTCTGTTCTATATCTAACATGTGTGTCACTTCGTGTTCTATTTGTGCTTGTTCTGGTGGCTGTGTTAAGATTTCGTTTTCCTCTGATGTTGATGCATGTTGGTCTTTGTTTGTTCTGGGATGTTTGAGTCCATTACTGTATTTTCTTCTTCTTCTGATTGCACATTATTTTGTTCCAGTATTTGTTGTACTTGTTGTTTGATGTTTTCTAATTCTGCCTGGGGTATCCTGTTATTTTTGATTATTACACGGATCTGATCAGCTAGTCGTTGTTCTGGAAAATTTTTAAATTTTGGTTATTTGATAATAAATGTTGTGTATACTTGTGATCTGTATGCAGTTGTGTTAGTTCCTAGGTTTGTTGCTTGGTAATAACAGAACATGAGGTGTCAGTTAACTTCATCTGACCATCTCATCCACTGTCTTTGTTTTCCTTCTAGAGTGGTTGCAGGAAGCATATCCTGCAAAACACCTCTATTTGGATTTAAATCATTTTCCGCGTGGCTAGCAGTGTCGTTACCATTGTGGACGGGCATAGGGTTCAAGCTTCGTCCCCGACCATGACAGCGCTTGTCCGAGGCTTAATTAGTTCTGTCCTGAACCAACTAATCGCACTAAAAGGGAGGTTAGCCCTATTAGTGGTTTGTTCTTTTCGTCGCCTTTTACGACTGGCAGAAGATACCGGAGGGCTATTCTTTTCCCGGGCCTCCACGGGGATGGTTATTATTATTATTATTATTATTATTATTATTATTATTATTATTATGCGATCGAGAACGCCGTGCTACGCTTTTGGCGCCAAAGTTTTCTCAACAGTTAAATCCGCCATGACTGTACAAGAGCACGTTTGCGCCATGATACCCCTCGCCAAGTTAGTTGATACTCTCTCGTGCGCGCGTTATAACCGGACACTTGCCCCGCGGACGTCTGACCGCTTATGTCACACACCCTCGATTGCCTCCTCCATACACGTTACAGACATGGTATTCTGTAAGTATGCTAACACCCACATCGCCCATCTAACCTATCTATTACCTAAGTACTTAATTCCACTTCAATTTTAATCATATTAAATAATTCAATTTACAGTTTCATATACGTATGCAAAGGTGTTCAACTACCTACTTTCAGATACTCCTAGAGGACCAGACCACAACCTCTTCCTAGGAGCCCTCGCCGTGTTTGAATTCTGTCAGTGAAGGAACGCCACCTGCGCTTTCGCTGCCAGCTTAAGAGAATTGCGTGTAAAGAAAAGGCACTTGTACTAACCTCATCCACCCGACCACCACTTCCTCCTAGGACAAGGCGCCAAGTGTGAAATCTGCCAGTAAACAAAGCTCACTTGCGTCTTCGCTACCAACGTAAGAAAATTGCACAAAACTAAGCGTACCACCCCCATCACTTCCTAGGGGGCAGCTGGTAAAAGGACTCAGCCTGCACAAGGCTGATGGAAAAAGGAAGGAGTGTACTTTATTTCTTTGGGGGGCAATTTATTTAGGAATGGCGTGTATGTATCACAGAACACACGCTCTGACATGCCCCACACCATACAGACCTGCAAACCACTCCCACATCTAATTTATAAGGCTCTAGACACACGCTTGCTAATTGTAAAAAGTGAAAAATAACGCATAGCACAGCCCACAGACATGCGAACCGCTCGTAAATAATGCAAAACTTTTACGTCCAAATACCCAAACAACTCTTAATTTTCGCAAATAATTTCAGCGCAGACCTGAACACTGCTACTAAATACACTCCTGGAAATTGAAATAAGAACACCGTGAATTCATTGTCCCAGGAAGGGGAAACTTTATTGACACATTCCTGGGGTCAGATACATCACATGATCACACTGACAGAACCACAGGCACATAGACACAGCCAACAGAGCATGCACAATGTCGGCACTAGTACAGTGTATATCCACCTTTCGCAGCAATGCAGGCTGCTATTCTCCCATGGAGACGATCGTAGAGATGCTGGATGTAGTCCTGTGGAACGGCTTGCCATGCCATTTCCACCTTGCGCCTCAGTTGGACCAGCGTTCGTGCTGGACGTGCAGACCGCGTGAGACGACGCTTCATCCAGTCCCAAACATGCTCAATGGGGGACAGATCCGGAGATCTTGCTGGCCAGGGTAGTTGACTTACACCTTCTAGAGCACGTTGGGTGGCACGGGATACATGCGGACGTGCATTCTCCTGTTGGAACAGCAAGTTCCCTTGCCGGTCTGGGAATGGTAGAACGATGGGTTCGATGACGGTTTGGATGTACCGTGCACTATTCAGTGTCCCCTCGACGATCACCAGTGGTGTACGGCCAGTGTAGGAGATCGCTCCCCACATCATGATGCCGGGTGTTGGCCCTGTGTGCCTCGGTCGTATGCAGTCCTGATTGTGGCGCTCACCTGCACGGCGCCAAACACGCATACGACCATCATTGGCACCAAGGCAGAAGCGACTCTCATCGCTGAAGACGACACGTCTCCATTCGTCCCTCCATTCACGCCTGTCGCGACACCACTGGAGGCGGGCTGCACGATGTTGGGGCGTGAGCGGAAGACGGCCTAACGGTGTGCGGGACCGTAGCTCGCCGATACCCCAGGAGCAACAGTGTCCCTAATTTGCTGGGAAGTGGCGGTGCGGTCCCCTACGGCACTGCGTAGGATCCTACGGTCTTGGCGTGCATCCGTGCGCCGCTGCGGTCCGGTCCCAGGTCGACGGGCACGTGCACCTTCCGCCGACCACTGGCGACAACTTCGATGTACTGTGGAGACCTCACGCCCCACGTGTTGAGCAATTCGGCGGTACGTCCACCCGGCCTCCCGCATGCCCACTATACGCCCTCGCTCAAAGTCCGTCAACTGCACATACGGTTCACGTCCACGCTGTCGCGGCAAGCTACCAGTGTTAAAGACTGCGATGGAGCTCCGTATGCCACGGCAAACTGGCTGACACTGACGGCGGCGGTGCACAAATGCTGCGCAGCTAGCGCCATTCGACGGCCAACACCGCGGTTCCTGGTGTGTCCGCTGTGCCGTGCGTGTGATCATTGCTTGTACAGCCCCCTCGCAGTGTCCGGAGCAAGTATGGTGGGTCTGACACACCGGTGTCAATGTGTTCTTTTTTCCATTTCCAGGAGTGTAATACAGCACAATGATGTGTAGACACGCTAAGTACTCGTAAACTATTCAAATAGTGCATACGGAGGTCTACCGACCCGATACCGAAATAATGCAATCAACGCGCGCAAGCACAGTCCATCGGGTACACAGGAGGCAGCGATAAGTGACCTATACCTGAGATGTCGAAACGCGGACAGCCCCTGCTCGGCTTCCGCAAACATGAAGTGGCGGCACCTCCCTCATACGTAACACCTGTGAAATTTCAGCCCAAATACGTGCTCATGTACACACACCGTGCTGATGTGATCGGGCGGGAGTGCAACCCCGAGCTTCAGCCGAACGCAGGCCAAAGCTGTATGTAGGCGCCCTTAATGACCGAGCATTTATTTACACACAAAAAGCGCATTCCGAGCAGAGCCGCGCGCGTTCGCCCTTCCTCACTCTAACTGCGGTCCGGCGAAGACGCTTCAGAATTCCATAGGTCCTGCTGTCCCTCCTTAGCGATTCTAGCGGACCATAAGCGACGATTGACTGACGCTTCACCGCGCACGCCACAAACCCCGCCAAGTGAGGCAGCCACAGCTCGCAGCCGCCAGCCGCCGCCGCCGAACACCGGCGAAAGTTGCATTCCAAGCAGCGCTCACACCACTCTCATATTGGAGGCATCTCCAAGTGCCGCTCGTCTCTGCTGCTGAATACACACACACACACACACACACACACACACACACACACAGAGTCATCCTCTCTACTCATCGCATAACATAAGCAATAGTAACTTTACAATCCAATATACAGGGCGATTCAAAAAGAATACCACAACTTTAGGAATTTAAAACTCTGCAACGACAAAAGGCAGAGCTAAGCACTATCTGTCGGCGAATTAAGGGAGCTATAAAGTTTCATTTAGTTGTACATTTGTTCGCTTGAGGCGCTGTTGACTAGGCGTCAGCGTCAGTTGATGCTAAGATGGCGACCGCTCAACAGAAAGCTTTGTGTGTTATTGAGAACGGCAGAAGTGAATCGACGACAGTTGTTCTGAGTGCATTTCGAACGAAGTATGGTGTTAAACCTCCTGATAGGTGGTGTATTAAACGTTGGTATAAACAGTTTACAGAGAATGGGTGTTTGTGCAAAGGGAAAAGTTCTGGACGGCCGAGAACGAGTGATGAAAATGTAGCACGCATCCAGCAAGCATTTGTTCGCAGCCCAGGAACATCGACTCGCAGAGCTAGCAGAGAGCTGCAAATTCCACAATCAACTGTATGGAGAGTCCTACGAAAAAGGTTAGTTATGAAACCTGAACGTCAACTACCCGAGGCGATGGATCGGCCGCCAGGCAGCCCGTGACAGAGCACTTCATCACTGGCCTCCAAGAAGCCCTGATCTTACCCCCTGCGATTTTTTCTTATGGGGGTATGTTAAGGATATGGTGTTTCGGCCACCTCTCCCAGCCACCATTGATGATTTGAAACGAGAAATAACAGCAGCTATCCAAACTGTTACGCCTGATATGCTACAGAGAGTGTGGAACGAGTTGGAGTATCGGGTTGATATTGCTCGAGTGTCTGGAGGGGGCCATATTGAACATCTCTGAACTTGTTTTTGAGTGAAAAAGAACCTTTTTAAATACTCTTTGTAATGATGTATAACAGAAGGTTATATTATGTTTCTTTCATTAAATACACATTTTTAAACTTGTGGTATTCTTTTTGAATCACCCTGTATATAAAGCCACACTAACTTTGAGAATACCAACTACGTGCCCCAATGCTCTCCATCCCTAAGGAAGCACTGTGAACCTTTTCTTTCTACACGCGCGACACTCAGCGGTAATCAGCCCTTCCACATCAACGGACGGAAGCCCCTCTCAGAACTGTTCCACAAATTCGGCGATCGCTTCCCCTCAACACAAATGCGTTACTGTCTTTTCTTCCTTGCCTGCTCGCTTTTTTTCTACAAACATCTCCAGACTCAGACTACAAGAACACACCAAAATTTTTCGAAGTACAGTATCCTGTAAACCACTGAGTAACTAGAAACGAACAGACCAAAAAAATAATATTCACACTCTCGAATACCGAAGTCGTTGGTGTCATTCTACTTACAGTTAAATGTTACGATCGTGGTCTCAATTGATTGGCATTCAATAATGAGCTAAGTATCGAAAATACACTCTCTTTACCCCCGTTACTCTAGAAATATCTCAACCGTCCTTACGACTTCCTCTCTACTCATCACACAACATAAACAATAGTAACTTTACACTGCAATATATACAAACGCTACACAATGTAAACCACAGTAACTTTACAATACAGTGTATACACATTTGACACAAAACAGTGCACTTATCCAGTATATCTCTACACCATGCGAAAAACAAAAAAATCTATCCCTACAGTGTCTATATACTGCAATGCTCTCCAATCCTAGGAAAGCACCGTCAACCTGCTCTTTCTCTCTACGGACCCAAGACTCAGAGCTAATCTACCCTCTTACATTAGCGAACCTAAGTCACCCTCAGAACTCTTTTTACAAATTCGGTATCGTTGCTCCTCAGCACAAACCCCTTACTGTCACTCCTTCCTTGTCTGTTCGCTTTTCTACAAACATCCTCAGACTCCAAGAACACATGTACTCTATCGATAACATTACGCCATTTTAGTTGTACTTCTCAACATCATGCACTAGGCTACACCCTACCGATCGTTAGTTCATCATAATTCCCAAGATATAGACTTCAAATTAATTGTCTACAAAAGCCGAACTTTATCTATGTGCAGCATGCTGTAAACCACTGACTAACTAGAAACAAACATACCCAAAATGATATTTCCACTCTCGAATACCGGTCTCAATCATGTAACATATTCGAGATCTTGGCTATAATTTACACGTCAACTAAGGTCTGCCCCAGGTCTAGAGAACAGACAAGCGTGTATCCAACACACCACAATCGATCTTCACTCAACTAAATAAAGGAAGCAAATGTGCAGAAGTAGTCAACTGAACAATCTACATCCCATCTAATAACACTCCAACCCAAATCAATCATCTTCTCAAATTCTCACTTGATCACCAAAGCCGCCCAAACACATACTATTACTTCACTATTTGGTCGTCTAGAGGACATCAAAGTTAACTCTTACAGACCGATACACTCCAACAGGTCTCTGCATTCGGACAGCTGCTCCAGTTATTTATTATTATTTATTATCATTTATGATCATTTATTATTATTTGTTATAATTTATTACTTATTATAATTATTTATATCATGCGCGTGTTTTCGCCACAAGGTCCAGAGTCCAACTGGGTTAGTACACATCGCCACCAGTAGAGGGCCTCATTCAAGATGTCCGATTATGGTAGGGAGTTTGAATTTTTGTGGAAGATTATCCAATTCGTCTACCTAACAAAAATGGCTCCAAGTTCAACTGTGTTTAGCTCCTATCACAACCACCAGAGCGGTCTGTCATAACGTAAGTTGATGACGCAATTACCATTATTCAAGATGGCTGCAACCAGTGCGAAACGTGTCACCTTTCCTGAACCTGCATGCTACAGTAAAATTCCAACATGGCTTTAGTCACACCCTACACATCGTTCAGCTGATCCCATTTCCAGATCTATGCGCATCTGATATCTGCAGTTGATATCTGAAGTTGGAGAAAGACATATCGATTACCTTCTGCAGCCTGTCTACAAACAGAATGACCTCAGTTACTGCAACAGGACCTTGTCTTGACCATTCGGGAGGACGACGGTTCAATCCCGTCTCCGGCCCTCCTGATTTAGATTTTCCGTGATTTCCCTAAATCGTTTCAGGCAAATGCCGGGATGGATCCTTTGAAAGGGCACGGCCGATTTCCTTCCTAATCCTTCCCTAACCCGAGCTTGCGCTCCGCCTCTAATGACCTCGTTGTCGACGGGACGTTAAACACTAACCACCACCACCACCACCCACCACCACCTTGTCTTGACCATTCGCCGGAAATGCGAGCTCCGGCGGCAGCATGTCAAAGCCACATAACTGTCCATCTGAACAGCTGTCCACTCAGCCGCAGGACCAGGATTCCGAGATGGGCTCTCTCTGTACCTGCTCTGCAGCTATTGTCTAACGACAAACACTGCACAAATGGATTCCTGAATAGCACAGATCTCTATCCCCCCCTCCCCCCTGTGTCTCCAACTCGACATGTAAACAGTGTCTCTCCTCCAGCCAGCGAACCCGACGTCATTCACGCTGCGCTGACAATTTCCACTCACAAATCTTAAACACTTCCATATATAAACTCCTATTCACTGGTGCCAAAACTCACTTAATAATAAAAAAGCAGTTTCTAAGCATAGATTAGTATGCATTTAGAACAAATAGACAAATATAATTCCAAACAGAAGTCATATATATGATTAAAAAGAAAAAAAAATGATCTCAATTTAAGTTATCCGACATTTATTTACATGTCCTAATGATACAGTCTTAGATGAGTCGTGTCATCCACTCGTTCATTCCTTCAACACACACTTTCACAGAACTTACAGGGTGTTTCAAAAATGACCGGTATATTTGAAACGGCAATAAAAACTAAACGAGCAGCGATAGAAATACACCGTTTGTTGCAATATGCTTGGGACAACAGTACACTTTCAGGCAGACAAACTTTCGAAATTACAGTAGTTACAATTTTCAACAACAGATGGCGCTGCGGTCTGGGAAACTCTATAGTACGATATTTTCCACATATCCACCATCCGTAGCAATAATATGGCGTAGTCTCTGAATGAAATTACCCGAAACCTTTGACAACGTGTCTGGCGGAATGGCTTCACATGCAGATGAGACGTACTGCTTCAGCTGTTCAATTGTTTCTGGATTCTGGCGGTACACCTGGTCTTTCAAGTGTCCCCACAGAAAGAAGTCACAGGGGTTCATGTCTGGCGAATAGGGAGGCCAATCCACGCCGCCTCCTGTATGTTTCGGATAGCCCAAAGCAATCACACGATCATCGAAATATTCATTCAGGAAATTAAAGACGTCGGCCGTGCGATGTGGCCGGGCACCATCTTGCATAAACCACGAGGTGTTTGCAGTGTCGTCTAAGGCAGTTTGTACCGCCAAAAATTCACGAAGAATGTCCAGATAGCGTGATGCAGTAATCGTTTCGGATCTGAAAAATGGGTCAATGATTCCTTTGGAAGAAATGGCGGCCCAGACCAGTACTTTTTGAGGATGGAGGGACGATGGGACTGCAACATGGGGCTTTTCGGTTCCCCATATGCGCCAGTTCTGTTTATTGACGAAGCCGTCCAGGTAAAAATAAGCTTCGTCAGTAAACCAAATGCTGCCCACATGCATATCGCCGTCATCAATCCTGTGCACTATATCTTTAGCGAATGTCTCTCGTGCAGCAATGGTAGCGGCGCTGAGGGGTTGCCGCGTTTGAATTTTGTATGGATAGAGGTGTAAACTCTGGCGCATGAGACGATACGTGGACGTTGGCGTCATTTGGACCGCAGCTGCAACACGGCGAACGGAAACCCGCGGCCGCTGTCGGATCACCTGCTGCACTAGCTGCGCGTTGCCCTCTGTGGTTGCCGTACGCGGTCGCCCTACCTTTCCAGCATGTTCATCCGTCACGTTCCCAGTCCGTTGAAATTTTTCAAACAGATCGTTTATTGTATCGCTTTTCGGTCCTTTGGTTACATTAAACCTCCGTTGAAAACTTCGTCTTGTTGCAACAACACTGTGTTCTAGGCGGTGGAATTCCAACACCAGAAAAATCCTCTGTTCTAAGGAATAAACCATGTTGTCTACAGCACACTTGCACGTTGTGAACAGCACATGCTTACCGCAGAAAGACGACGTACAGAATGGCACACCCACAGACTGTGTTGTCTTCTATGTCTTTCACATCACTTGCAGCGCCGTCTGTTGTTGAAAATTGTAACTACTGTAATTTCGAAAGTTTGTCCGCCTGAAAATGTACTGTTGTCCCAAGCATATTGCAACAAACGGTGTATTTCTATCGCTGCTCGTTTAGTTTTTATTGCCGTTTCAAATATACCAGTCATTTTTGAAACACCCGGTATATACCACCCACCCTCCCATAATAATTTTGTACAAGCATTTAGCTCCCACGTACAACCCAGGTCAATAGAACGTAATAATTCCTTTTTCCACAGATAGTCACATTCGGTGAACAATTAAATGTACTAAATTATGCATACGTGTAGTCAAATAGGCAAATACTTTTACTGGCATACACACCGCTCTCACTGAGGATAAGGCATTTAATATTATATACTTAAACACTGACCAATGATGACAATATTCCGACTCGCACTTTGTCCTTGTAATAAAGATAAAATTCATTTTCCTATACGGTACAAAATAGCCATTTTACATCAATGCACCCTCAGTCGACCCAAGTCGGTCTCAGAACAGTTCAGCTAATTCGAGAGCCTTTTCCCGTTGGCAGAAACGCGTCAGTCTTTCTGATCAGACCCTGCTCCCTTTTCTACAGACATCTCCAGATTCGTGTATTAGAAGACCAAAAAATATTTTTAATATAATGAGAGGCACCCACATGCCTTGCTCATACTGTGGCATCAAGCAGTCAGGCCTGCAAGATGAGTGGTCTGCCAAGCGAGTGGATTCATTCTTAGTTATCGAGTAATATGAGCTCTAGTACTCACACTTAAGTTACAAGTTATCCTCCTCTATGATTACTACGCAACGGAAACGCATATCTGACTATCAGTGATTTACAGAACTCTGACTGTACACTACGCACTGGCAGTACCACATTTTCTTTTTGTCTTTTATTTGACGGCTTTTATTAACACGTGGCCATCCCACTGAATATGAATGGCGCACACATTATAAATTCGGGACATTATGACAACATACAGTTTGAAGGAATAGTCTACCAATCTCTTTCTTTTCACTATCTGATTTATTCCGATAAATTCCCTAACCTAAACACACAAATTCTATAACCTACAACAATAACATATGAGAAATTCCGCCCAGTGGGCATGGCTTTACATTAGTGAATCTCTATATTATGGTCTCGTAATTTATTTAACGCTACAGTGCACTTTCTGGATAGGATGGTGGATCTTTTATTATCTATCACACTTCGACTCTCACAATCATCATCACGAAACTTTCCTCCAGACCGAGCGGTACAGAAGGAACAAGCATAACCCACTAATCTTTTGAAACTACTTCGCTACACACCCATGGAAACCACACATACCCAAATTACATGACATACACCACACAACAATATGAAATACTACACAGAGAATGGTTACAACATTATCACTTCCAGCTTTCCCACTTCAATTAATATTGATCGCAGTTTCACACGACACTGCCCCACTTTGTAATTCTACTTTCCTACTGTGAACTCTGGAGGTAAATGCACGTCTTCCTGTGCAATGCAAGCCATGTGGCGTTGCTGGATAGACGGCCGACTCACCTTGCTCCTCTCTCAGAGTTTGAATCTAGCGTCACACGCAAAGTAATATTAATGTATTCATCACACACGCGAGTCCTCAACTGATACCATGGACGAGTACTTCTCTTTATCCTTTGTCTCATACACAGATTGAGACTCACACAGTACTCACCACGTGGAAGTACTCGTCTCTAATTTCAAGTCCTGCACACGCCATTTCTTAAATATTTCAACTTATGGTACACACGCTATTTCTTAAATATTTCAACTTATTGTACACACGCTAGTAATTCAGCTTAGCTTAAGCACACGGAAGTATTTCAACTTATTGCTACACGTGGTTTCTTTGTGACCGTTGGTCACTTCCGAAGATTACTACAATCCCATTAATATTACCTGCCTGACACTTAATTCTCCCCACAAAAGTTCCTGAAATAGAGACATTATTATTTCAAACTACTCTTAAATATTCCACATGCATACCATGCCTCCACTCTTTCGTCATTACGGAGCACATCTAAAACAGGTGTTAACAGCACAGGATCCAGCGGCAGAGTGCTGAAACATGGCCGTTCTCGAGGTCCTCTCACACCTCTGTCGAAGTGGGGGAGCACCTTACTACCCTATTGGTCAGCCACATTTCAGGCGCTCAAAGCTCTGGTAAATTTCATCTCTTTGGTTCCACCAAAGGTGGCCAAAGGATCGACTCAAAGATGATCATATATTCACATTCACTATCTGTGGTTAGCAGACGACCATACATTCATTCATTTCAAAAGATCTCACCAAACTGGATGTAGGGATTTATTTTGTGGGAGTGCACATATGCTAAATTAAATAAATAAATTGTCATTCATTCCTACACTGGTATCCGGCTTCGCTGTATTAATTGAAATTGAGTTATTTTACAAAAAAAATGTGTTGTTCTGACAAAAATAATGAAGTATGTTGTACCTATTTTCAATGTCGGGCGGTACTGTACCCTTTCAATAATATTATAATTTCAACTCGTACTCGTCGATATTAAGCACAGCCCTAGTACTTTAGCGTGCCATAGACCTCTGACTACCTAGAATTCCTGCCCTGCACAGACATTAACACAGACTGATGCACGGTCTCTCACAGGAAACTATACCTGCCACCTTGTAAATCATATTCTTACAGTCTATAGCATAACATTGAATGATTTTAAATAAAGGACAACCACAACACAAGGAAACTAGAAGAGCCTGGTGGCGTTGTGGCGACTTTCTAAACCACCACCCGAAAGTGATTGATGGCCTCTACATTTAAACTCATATGTCGCAATGACCCAATAGTTGATAACTCTGCATTCCGTTTCTAGTGATTGTTCATTTTGCACACAAGTACGGGATCACCGTTTTCGGTGCTAGCAACCCCAGAAGTTGCGGTCCATCGACCAAAATTTGTTCCCCAACTCAAACAAGCATTGTCACGCAATCATTATGTGGTACCCAATGCACGGATGTGCTGGATAAGACACCACCAATCTACTGTAATATTATCCATCACAACTGATATCACGAAAAATTTTACAGTAAGTCCAATACTGGCCAATCGTGTGACAGCATGTTCTCCTAATTTCAGTATCATAGCTAAACGATACCTCCTCTACTTTGCAAGTATCATTGTGAGCATTGATAGATGACTGCTCAGTACGTCCATTCACACTTTATTCTCGAACACATAAAAACGATCAAAGTATACCAGACAACGATATACATATTTCTAAGACCACGCGCATAGTACTCGATCAATCTCTCTGCGTATGGCGGTCACAGAGCAATCTCGCCCTTTTACGTTAAAAGACCATCCTCACCTTGGCATCGACCAGCCTACCCCGCTGTAACGCTACCCAAGTATTCCTCAACCGAGCAGACGAATACAGCTACACTTCACCTCTCTTGACTGAATAGAGCTTTCCTAGTCCTAACCCCTCCAAGTGCACCACATTTCTCGAGATGTAACCAAGTCTTGGAGCTTCGCACTCCATATCGATGTATAGTAACAGATCTCAAAGTGCCTTTATTTAATAGCATACAGTTAAGAAGAACAAGAACAGAGTGACATTTATACGCTACGTAGTTCGACACATTTTTACGTAAATCATCCAATTTATCATGTGTAAAGTATTGTAGCTGCATATGACTAGAACGCAGGCTATATCACGTGACTAAAACATTCACATAGAACACTGAAAAAAAAATTTGAACTTCAACAAATTGTCCTTCTCTAGAATAAATAAGTCAACCTTTAAATCGTACCTAGTTACAGCTCTGTCTCAATCGATCATCCTGTACACCCTCTGTTATCCTTTAACACAGTTGTGAGTAAGTTTAGACGCGAATGATTGTCTGTCCTCCTGAAAAGCATCAAATACAGTATTCAACTCGTGTTTATCACTGCTACCTGAGTAGACACACAGTATAATACGAACTCAACGAGAAAAAATTGACTACCTTCCTGATTCCGCTCGCTTCGATGTCATCGTTTTCCCTACATTCCTCGTGTTGCCGCATACTTGAATCCGTGTACAAATTGCTTCCTGCAAACCATCACCGCATTTCGGTGCACATTAGATTAGTTTATACGTATGCGCTAATCAGTTTTCGCATTTCTGTCGATTTTGATGACAGATCCATCCATGCGACCGCGACATAACCTATCGTTCTGTGTTCTAAAATTGCCTGTAAATCTAACCCAGTCACCTTCACATTGGGAGAGCGCTCGCTCTGTTTTCTGTATGTCTTGTGGACATGCACGCCTCGCGGAAGGCTCCCACGACCGGCGGTAGACTCGAGTTAACGTTCGGATGTGGATCCGCCCGGAACGGTGTTCAGATGCAGATCCACAACATGCCGCGCACGGGGTAGTCTTTGAAGGTGGATCCGCCTTGCGCAGTGTAGGAGGCTGTATTCGCGTGCACATCTACAGTACACCATACCCGAGGTAGCGTTCGAGTGTGGATCTGTTGCGTACTATATATCCGGAGCTGTGTCCAGAGGCGGATCCATCACACGCAGCATTCGTGACTGGGTTCGCGGGTGGACCAAGCACGCGTCACGTCCGGAGAAGTATTCTACGCTCGAAGTTTGGTCCACCACCGATGGGACCGGGTCCTGGGAGCCGTGGGCGAGGCGTGCATGTCCACAGACATACACAAAACAGAGCAAGCGCTATCCGAATGTGGAGGTGACTGGGTTAGATTTACAGGCAATTTTAGAACAGAAGCTGTGTCGGTCCGTTTAATAACAGAAGTGTCACAGAATTCAGTTCAGTGTCCGTTTTCCAGTATACGCGCCGCTATGGATGATCTTTCGCGATGGCGTAGGTGAAAACACCTAACATGTTCTGAACGAAAGCAAACGAATAGGCATAAACGCTCTGGCAGTGATGAGCGAAAAGCAGTTAAGAAAGTCAATTGTAAACAGTGCAGCGCAGGAAATAAAGCAGAATGCCAAAAACTGCCAAGAGCAGATGTGAAATGAAGTCTGTCGACACCGACCACTGCTAGCAATAGGGTAAGGAGCAGTCTATGTAGAGAAACACCGTAAGTAGCTTCCAGGCCAACTTCATAAAGGAAACGCTGTTTTTAACGTAAAACAATAAAACATGTAGAAACGTGTTAGCCATTTTACAGAATAACCACAGAGGATCCTTTGTCAATAAAAGCGAAACACGTCTGGTGTAATTATAACAGATTAATCTCAGTGTATCCTCTGCAGCATTGTCCCCATAAGGAGCCAATCTGGTTCAAATGGCTCTGACCAGTATGGGACTTAACATATGTGGTCATCAGTCCCCTAGAAGTTAGAACTACTTAAACCTAACTAACCTAAGGACATCACACACATCCATGACCGAGGCAGGATTCGAACCTGCGACCGGAGCGGTCACGCGGTTCCAGACTGAAGCGCCACACCGGCCGGCAGGGAGCGAATCTAATGATGCACACGACTGTCTCAAAAATAAATGTCCCGGAAAACATTAAGAATGCCTTCGAGTGCTTCAAGTTGACAGCGGTGAAGTGGTGCAACGAGAGGTGAAGTTGTGGCTCCGGCAACAAAGCCGGACGTTCTACAGTAGAGTATTCAAACAAACTGATCTCTCGTTGGGAGAAATTTGTTTGTCGCCAGCGTGAATATGTCGAGAAATAAAAATCTCGGTATAGGCAATAAAGACGTAGAATGATGATGAAGTTTGTTTTATTTAAAAAGCTTTGAGAATTTTCAGATAAAAAATTCGGAGGGATTACTTTTCAGCACGCCCTCGTAATTTTGTTTGTTTCCAATTTCTGTTCGTGATGTGTTTTTATGTTTTTTCTTTGATAATAAGCCTAGGTTTTAGTTTATTTGGCAACGGCCTTGCCGCAGTGGATACACCGTTTGCCGTGAGATCGCCGAAGTTAAGAGCTGTGGGGCGTGGCCGGCCCTTGGATGGCCGACCATCCGGGCCGCCACGCGCTGTTGCCATTTTTCGGGGTGCACTCAGCCTCGTGATGCCAATTGAGGAGCTCCTCGACCGAATAGTAGCGACTCCGGGCAAAGACAAGCTCTTGTTGACCACATGCCCCTCCTATTCGTATCCTCACCTGAGGATGACACGGAGGTCGGATGGTCCCGATGGGCCACTTGTGGCCTGAAGACGGAGTGCTTTTTAGTTTATTTCCGAACTAAATATTTTGAGTGAATGTGTTACTAACGCATCATATACTATACTTACTATACTAGTGTATAAAAATGCATTTGACAAGGCGCGGTGGTTGGTAGATGAGTATCACGCGCGCATACTTTGCTAATAAGCTTATGTTCGGAAGCGCGTCGTTTGTGTGCTGGTGTCTCCAAAATGTACAGCAGGATGTACGCAGACTGGATCACGCACGCTACGCAAGGTGCGAAAGGGAGAGTGCATATTACTGTCAGTAAAAGCCACTTAAGCTCAATGACGCCTCGGGGAAGTGGTGGATTGGACGTGGGAGCCCCGATAGCCTGGCCCCCTCGCTCACTGGACCTAACGCCACTGATTTGTGGAGATGTACGAAAAGCCTTTTGCAGGCGAGAGTCGTCGAGTCACGACAAGACCTTCTGGCGGGTGGAGTTATTCGTGACATGCCGAGAATATGTCCAACTGTTAGGCAAGATATCGTTAATCTACACACATAACGCACCGAAGATGATGGCGGTCGCATTGAGCGCATTCTGTAAGCGAATCGAGCTGGTGTTCACCGACAGCGGCGTACAGTGAGGTGATCCAGAGTCCCCCTAACCTCGGCCGGGCCCCCTTTTGCCCGGCGCAGCGCACCGCCTCGCCCTGCCACGGAACCCACAAGTCGGTGCGAGTCGCCTGCGGCCTTTATAGCCGGCCATAATTGCGAAGGTGTCGCCAGCGAGGAATCTTATGCACGAACTGACATCTCGGTTATGTCCCATAAATGTCCGACTGGATTCACGTCGGGCGATCTGGGTGACCAAAGCATTCGCTGGAATTGTCCAGAACGTTTGTCCAGAGTGGTCACGAGCGCGGGAGAGGCGCTGCAGGCGATGCCAGTGCTGTTGGCAGAGGCCATCGCCTCCGTCGTCTGCTGCCATAGCCCATTACATTCCTCCGCACTGTCCTAACGGATACGTTCGTTATATACGAGTATCCCACACTGATTTCTGCGAGTATTTCAAGGAGTGTTCCTGGTCTGGTAGCACTGACAACCCTACACACACACGGTGCTTCTCTCGGTCCTTAAGTGAAGGCCGTCGGTCACTGCGTTGTTCTTGGTGAGAGGTAATGCCTGAAATTCGGTATTCCCAGCACACCCTTCCTTCTGTACCTTCTGTACACGGCGGACATGCCGCCGCCGTCAGCCGCCGTCCACCTTCTCCAGTTTGCCGATGACACCGCCTTCCTTGCCCTTGCCCCCACCCTGCAGCTTTCCCAACACCTTCTCCAATCCCATCCTGACCGGTTCACCGCTTGGTGCAACCAGTGGCTGCTCAAGGTCAATCCCTCTAAAACCCAGGCGATCATTGTAGGCAAAACCACCCCTTCCTTCCGCCTCCTTGATTTCTATCTCACCATCTATGGCCGTCCTATCGCCCTCACCCCCACCCTTAAGTACCTTGGCGTCACCCTCGACCGTCGCCCCTCCTGGACTCCCCATCTCCGGACAATCCGAGCCGAGGCACGCTCCCGACTCAGTCTCCTCGAACTCCTCTCCGGCCGTACGTGGGGTCTGGACCCCTCCACCGTCCTCCACACCTATAAATCCCTCATCCGCCCTATCCTTTGTTATGCCCATCCGGCTTGGATCTCCGCCTCCCCCCCTCCTTTTTACAAATCCCTCCCAATCCTTGAACGCCATGTTCTCCGCCTCGCCTATCGCATCCGTCTCCCCTCCCCTACGCGGCTCCTGTACGATCTCATCCCCTTCCCCCACCTCCTCCTTTCCCTTGAAAGGATACGGATCCTGTACACCTCCCGTAAACTCGATCCTCCTCACCCGCTCGTCTCCCCGATCCTCTCCCACCCCCGCCCGCTGCCGCGCCTGTATTCCCACGTCCCACCCGGTCTCCATCTCTCCACCCTCCTTACCCTCTACCAAGGTCGCTACCGCCAGCTCCCCCTCGCTGATGATGTCCTCCTCCCCTCCATCTACCCCTCCTATCAACTTTAATCCTCCCCCCCTTCCTATGTCCTTTCCTTTAGGCACCCTCCCTCCCGCCCTCCCACCCTTCCCTTCCCTTCTCGGTCCTTTCCCCCCTTCCTCCTCCCCTCTTCCCCCGGGCTTCCCCTCCCCCTTCCTCCCTCCCCTGCTCTCCTCTGCCCATGGCATCTCTGCTCTCCCCTCTCCCATTCCCCTCCTCCTCCTCCTCCTCCTCCTCCTCCTCCTCCCCACTTGGCAGGTCCCCGGACTTGTACACGCTCAGTGACCATTCGCGCGCCGGAGATCGTCGCCGTCAGTGTTTCGTGTGTGTGCCTTCGTTTGTGTGTCGTGTTGTTCGCCGTCACGCCACCACCGTTCACATGCCGTCCCCATCATCCATGTTCTGTGCACCGTGTCGCCTAGTGTTAGTGCTGTTTCTCGTCCAGCGTGAACGGCTCCATGTTTTTTCGATTTTTCGTGTCTACATTTTTTGCCCACCGTTTTGCTGTCTTCTCTGTGCCACCTTTATGTACTACTTGTTGTCAAACTCGAGGCTGAAGAGCGGCGTATTGAGCTGCTGCCAGCCCGCCTTTCTATAAGGCGTTTAAAATCACAATAAAGAAAAAAAAAGCACACCCTTCACACTGTGGATCTCGGCGTACTGAATTGTGCCGTGCATGTAGCTCCAACTACCATTCCCCGTTAAAAGTCCATTAATTCCCGTCATGTGACCTTAATAAAGTCCGAAACGATTTCATACGAATCACCCGAGTACAAATGACAGTTCTGTCAATGCACAGGCCTTTCGCGCCATGCGTACGCCAAACTACCGCCATCCGTTTTATGTGCCTATCGGTATCCCGTGATTTGTGACGCCAGTGTACATTGTCTCCTTTACTTCTTCCCCAACTGCCTACGTCCTACTTCACATTTCAGAGACGCTAGGACGCAAACGAAGCATTTTCCAGCATACGTTCATCAGCAAAGTATGCTCAGACGTTACCAATATACCAACTAGCTCACCTTGTAATATAACTTTTGATACGCGTTTACTTTGCAGTATATGTACACAGGGTGGTCCATTGATCGAGCCCGGGCCAAATATCTCACGAAATAAGCGTCAAACGAAACTTGTCTAGCTCGAAGGGGGAAACCAGATGGCGCTATGGTTGCCCCGCTAGATGGCGCTGCCATAGGTCAAACGAATATCAACTGCGTTTTTTAAAATAGTAACCCCCATTTTTTATTACATATTCATCTAGTGCGTAAAGAAATATGAATGTTTCAGTTGGACCACTTTTTTCGCTTTGTGACAGATGGCGCTGTAATAGTCACAAACATATGGCTCACACTTTTAGGCGAACAGTTGGTAACAGGTAGGTTTTTTAAATTAAAATACAGAACGTAGGTAAGTTTGAACATTTTATTTCAGTTGTTCCAATCTGAGACATGTATCTTTGTAAACTTATCATTTCTCAGAACGCATGCTGTTACAGCGTAATTACCTGTAAATACTACATTAATGCAATAAATGCTCAAAATTATGTCAGTCAACCTCAATGCATTTGGCAATACGTGTAACGACATTCCTCTCAACAGCGAGTAGTTCGCCTTCCGTAATGTTCGCACATGCATTGACAATGCGTTGACGCATGTTATCAGGCGTTGTGGGTGAATGGTTCAAATGGCTCTGAGCACTATGGGACTTAACTTCTGAGGTCATCAGTCCCCTAGAACTCAGAACTACTTAAACCTAACTAACCTAATGACATCACATACATCCATGCCCGAGGCAGCATTCGCACCTGGAACCTTAGCGGTCGCGCGGTTCCAGACTGTAGCGCCTAGAACCGCTCGGCCACCCTGGCCGGCCGTTGTGGGTGTATCACGATAGCAAATATCCTTCAATTTTCCCAACAGAAAGAAATCCGGGGACGTCAGACCCGCTCAACGTGCGGGCCATGGTGCTTCGACGACCAATCCACCTGTCATGAAATATGCTATTCAATACCGCTTCAACCGCACGCGAGCTATGTGCCGGACATCAGTCATGTTGGAAGTACATCGTCATTCTGTCACGCAGTGAAACATCTTGTAGTTACATCGGTACAACATTACGTAGGAAATCAGCATACATTGCACCATTTAGATTGCCATCGATAAAATGGGGGCCAATTATCCTTCCTCTCATAATGCCGCACCTTACATTAACCCGCCAAGGTCGCTGATGTTCCACTTGTCGCAGCCATCGTGGATTTTCCGTTTCCCAATAGTGCATATTATGCCGGTTACCGCTGTTGGTGAATGACGCTTCGTCGCTAAATAGAACGCGTGCAAAAAATCTGTCATCGTCCCGTAATTTCTCTTGTGCCCAGTGGCAGGACTGTACACGACGTTCCAAGTCGTCGCCATGCAATTCCTGGTGCATAGAAATATGGTACAGGTGCAATCGATGTTGATGTAGCATTCTCAACACCGACGTTTTAGAGTTTCCCGATTCTCGCGCAATTTGTCTGCTACTGATGTGCGGATTAGCCGCGACAGCAACTAAAACACCTAGTTGGGCATCATCATTTGTTGCATGTCGTGGTTGTCGTTTCACATCTGGCTGAACACTTCCTGTTTCCTTAAATAACGTAACTATCCGGCGAACGGTCCGGACACTTGGATGATGTCCAAGATACCGAGAAGCGTACATAGCACACGCCCGTTGGGCATTTTGATCACATCAACACGAAATCGACCTTTTCCGCAATTTGTAAACGGTCCATTTTAACACAGGTAATGTATGACGAAGCAAATACCGTCCGCACTGGAGGAATGTTACATGATACCACGTACTTATACGTTACAGCGCTATCTACCACAGAGCGATAAAAGTAGTTCAACTAAAACATTCATATTTCTTTACGTACTACCCGAATATGTAATAAAAAATGAGGGTTCCTATTAAAAAAAAATGCAGTTGATCTCCGTTTGACCTATGGCAGCGCCATCTAACGGGCCAACCATAGCGCCATCTGATTTCTCCCTAGAAGCTAGACAAGTTCCGTTCTTTGTAGTTTTTTCATTTGACGCTTATTTCGTGAGATATTTGGCCCGGTCACGATCTATGGATCACCCTGTATATACGGTCTTTCTAGTGCAAGTCGTCAGGCACATTTTTTCTGCAGCAGATATCTGCACTTTCGGTTTTGAAACTATCGTGCACCTTCTAGTGTCAACGGAAAAGTCGATATGTTTTTCTCTACAAATATAACGATTTTGAATGTGGAATTTGACGAGGCCATTGGATAGAGCGGTCCCAGATCAGTGTAGCGTGATATTCGTATTATCGATATGTGTTAACAGGGAAAGTAAAACAGTACTGCAGCAGCAGCTGAGTGGCGGTACGAGACACTGGGCAGTTCAGACACGGAGAACGTGGCTGGAAAACGGTTGCTGGTCCTGCGGTTTCTGACGTAGGCGTCAGTTGCTCCAGAGGCTGGTAGACGGCAACCCACGCAGCCGCGGTACCAATACAGTCAACTCAGTACCACCTCGAAGGCGATTCACAGAACGGTCAGATGTTTCAGTTCTCTTATCTCCAAGACGACAATGCCGAATTTTACGGAGGCCTGAGATGAATGTAACATAGCACAAAGTGGAGAAACACCTTTAAGTCAGCTTAGCTACTGCGCTTTATGAGAGGCATTACTACACATTCACAAAGCGATTCCTGACCAACTACACAGCTGATTGCAACCAAAGCGATTTTCTGTAGGTTGCATTACGTGGTCAACAATGAGTTTATCTAGCTACTTTAATACTGGTTCTCGTTGTGGCCACATGATGCATTAACAGTCCACATATAAGCTAAACTACATCCTGACAGGCACTTATGAATGAATGAATGAATGAATGAATGAATGAATGAATAAATAAAGAAATGAAAATAGACTGTGTTGTCCCACTGAGGGCAAAGGCCTCGTACAAGTATGGGTAGCTCCTTTTAAAGACTCACGCGGTGAACTAACCCGCTTAAGGGGCTCCGGAACGCCCTATACTTGCGATGTTAAAATAACGCTTATAAATTACATCTTTCCTCACAAAGTATTTGAGGTAGGAAGTTGAACTTTTTACAGATTATTTATTGGAATAAGGGCTACAACTTAACACAGGGATTTTACAAAATTGTAGTTAAGTTATTAAAGATGATTTTTTCAATTGTAATGAAAATTCACAACACTTTTTTGCAATTTTTTATTTATATATTCAAAAATATACAGTTTTTTGGAAAAAGGCTGTGTTAAATTATGCAGAAGGTACTGTGTAACATTTACTGAAAGTTTGAAACAAATATGTTTGGAAGATCCTTAGAAAACATGTAATTAGTATGAGAAAATAAAAGTTATGGGAATCGAGCGACAAAGATTGGATTAACTTTTTAGTGCATTCCAGGTCCATAGGATGGATTATCTTCATCCTCTGCAAACTCATCCTCCAGCTTCCTCTTGTTCCTCCTCCTGTTTACTCTTGCTTGTATTTCTAGACTCTTTACAGCCCTGTCTGCAGCCCGAAGGCGTTCCTTGTCTAAAGCAAGCATTGCTCGTACCATGTTAGAACCTATCTTCATTCCCATATTACTAAATACCTTGCACCTTACAATGTTGCCATCATTGAAAGTCGCAACAGCATCATACACACCAAAGTGAAGTGTTTCTATTACAACAAATACAGTCTTGGGGATTCTCGACCATATAACACTATTTACACTTTCATTGGGGTTTTGAGTTTTTCCGTGAATACACTTTTTCAATAGTTCAGGTGCTGCTAAGTCTCTTAAAATAGGTTAGCCACAACACATACTTTATCTCACATCACTAAAATGTACCTGATGAACACGGACGTTAATAATAACACCATTTGACAGCAGTTTAACAGCGCCACAGTGGGTCACGCCCATGTAGAACACATTTCAAAAAAAAATTGTTGTAGTCTTCGGAATTGAATAAATTATATAGCTATTAAAAGGTAATAGTCTGCAGATTCAGAAAACGCAAAAAAGTAAAAATTGAACTTTTCATGATTTTTGAGCCTTTCCGGAGCCCCTTAAGAGGGTACAACACTTAACGCACACTACACGTTGCATTACACTTGCTCACCTAGTTGCAGTTTAATTCTTTCTGTTTCTGGCTATGCTGGTCCACTGTCTTCCTGCTTGTGTTCTGAATACGTCCGACCACTGGCGCCTTGGCCTTCCTCGGAGTCTCTCCCATTTGGTAGCTCGTGTCGCCCGCCTCTCGCCTTGCAGCTTCGCCACGTGGCCGCCCCATTTCCATTTGGTCTTCGTAGCCTGTTGTCCTGTGTCTATTGTTGCAGACATCTTGTGTATCGAGGTGTTTGATATCCTGTCTTTCAGACAAATGCCAAAGATCTTCCTCTGGATTTTCCTTTGGCATACCTCTACAATGTTTCTGTCTTTGGCTTTGAGAGCCCATGTCTGACATCCATGTAATAACATTGGAAAAACGCAGCTTTCGAGTGTCTCCATTTTGAGCCTCCTATCCAGTGTTCTGTCTAGCAATATGAACTTTAACGCACAGAAGCCTTACCAGGCTAAGGAAACTATTTGTTTTGTTTCTTCTTCCATTTTGTTGTTAAAGGAAATTACTTGGCCTAGGTATATGTATTGTGACGCATACATTAGTTCCGTTGCTTCAAGATATATTGAGGTTTTTAATCCATTTGTCATTACTTGCGCTTTAGATTTTTTCACTGTGTGACCTGCCATCTTGCTTTGTGTGTTAAGCTCCTGGAGCATTGATTGCAGTTCCATCGCAGTTTTGGCAAAGAGACCTATGTCGTCAGCGAACCTCAAATTCGTTAGTCTCTTGCCGTTGAGGCGTATTCCGTCATTCTTATTCCGTTTTAGTTTCCTAAATATATCCTCCAGTATGCAGGTAAATAGTTTTGGGGAAATTGGATCCCATTGTCTAACTCGTCTTTCCACGCGGAAAGGTTGGCCTGTCTTTTTCGGTTTTAACGCTAGCGAAGCTGTTGTTTTGAATGTTTCTTAGTAATTGGATGTATTTTGCTTCTACTCCTTGATTTCTTAGTACTTTATGTATGTTTGGATGTTCGATGGTATCGAATGCTTTGCTGTAATCAACAAAAGCAAGGTATATTTTGAGGTGGCGATCTTCCAATTTTTCTGTTATTTGATGAATGGTTTGAATATGGTCCACTGTGCTAAATCCTTTACGGAATCGTGTTAGTTCTGATGGCTGGTTCTCGTCTAGTGTTTTTGTTAATCGCCTTATTACTATTTTCGTGAACAGTTTATATAGGTTAGACACCAGGCTGATGCATCTATAATTGTTCGTGTCACCTTTGGTATCTTTTTTGTGCAAAAGTACAATCGTACTTGTTTTCGACTGGTCGGGAATGTCTTCGGTTTGTATGATTTTGTTGACCACTTCTGTGATGATTGGTGTTAGGAGATGTTGGGCTTCTTTTAAGAGCTCATTGTATACGTTGTCTTCTCTAGGTGACTTTCCATTTTTCAGTTCAGTGATGGTTGTGCTAACCTCGCTGTTTATTATAGCGGGTATGGTTTCAGTGGTGTTTGGGTCTGGATCGACAGGATTGCGGTCTGTGGCTTTGTTTGGTAGAGACCTTATTTATATTCCGTTGCTCATTTGTTTACATCCTCTCCTGTGTTCAGATGTTCTCCCGCCCGATTCTTCGTTCCTAGTATCCATTCTTTCCCGCCCTGGGCGCTTATCCTCGCTTTCCTAATAGATGTGTTTGTTTCTAGTATTTGTCTCGTTGTTGCTGATCGATGTTTGCGGATATTTTTCTGTATTTCACTTTTCGTTATTTTGTCTAGTTTTGCGTATTCTTCTTTATTCCTATCTGAAATATCCCTAGTTTTTATCACTATCGATCTGTGGTCGATTAGCTGTTTGGGACTCTGACTTAATTTGCTTCGACGTATCTTCATTTGCTCGTCTTTTCTTGTGTCCTTGTGAGCTTCATGTATGGATTTTTCTAGTGCGTTATACATTTCTTGAGTGCTTTGTTTTGTATTGATATTTGCTTGTTGTAGTTGCTTCTGTAGTTCTTGTTTAAATTTGTTCAGTTCTTCTATTTCTGGTTTGCTTGCTTTTCCTACGTTTCTTCGTTTGTTTGGAATTTCTATTTCTTACCTCACCATTCGATGGTCTGTGCTAAATTTTAACTGTAAGATTACTTGGATGTTATTTACTATGTTTTGTTTGTCCGTTAGAATGTAATCTATTTCGTTTTTCGTCTTGGTATCTGGATAGCGCCAAGTCGATCTTTGGTTTAGATTTTTCCTGAAGAAAGTGTTGTTTACTTTCAGTTTGTGTTCTTGAGCAAATTGAACCTTCCTTTCTCCTACCCTGTTCCTTACTCCAAAGCCGTGTGGTCCGACTGGTTCTTCGTCATCGTTACTGCGGGAGCCGACTCTACTGCCGAAATCTCCAGTTATTGGGTTTATTGGTGACTGATGTCTCTCTAAGGTGTCATATAGTTTCTCACAGAAATCTTCTAATTCTTTGTCAGTACTCGTTTCTGTTGGGGCATATATTTGAATGATTGTTATTTGATGACTTTGTGTGGTAAGTTTCAAAGCTGCTATTCTTTCTAATGCTCTCACAAATTCTTGTATGGATGGTTTTAAGTCGCTTTTGGTGATGAAGCCTAACCCTCTTTGTCCTGGGGTTGATCCCTTATAATAAAGCAGATCGTCGTTTGATTTCTCTATGATGGCTCGCCCTGTTTTCCTTATTTCGCATAGTCCATCGAATTCTATTTCTTTCAGAGCATTTTCGAGCTCTTCCTCTCTCTCTATGGTTCTCAGTGTTTGTACGTTCAATGTTCCTACTGTGAATTTGTTGTTATTGCTCCTTGTAACTCAGGTGCTCTGACCGTCGATTCTTCTACCTTGTGTGTTGTGAATATATTATATTCTCGCCCGGTGGTGTGTGTGTGTATGTGTGTGTGTGTGTGTGTGTGTGTGTGTGTGTTCTTACAGTCTTCTGGGCTCCGTGTCAGGGTGTTCCTTACTTGTTTTCTGCTTTGCTTAGTGTAATTCCACAGCCTCTCTTGTTGCTCTTCTTGTGGATCGAAAGAAGCGAAATCGGCGTATTTATGTGTCCTCAGGCCAGAAATCTGAATTTTGTGTGATTTCTAGGTCACCAAAGGGAATTCCACCTCGAAGGCTGTTTTGTTTCCTAATGTGTGTAGTTCCTCGCATTCTAAAGGCCCTGTTATTCCGTTCTTTAACAGATATTTCATCACTATTTCGTTTGTGGTGCTTTTCTTATGGCCGAAAAAAATCCTAAACTCTTTTCACAGTAAAGTAGCTAACAAATGCTTAGAGTAAAACAAAGTATGAAAAGGAAAACAGTATGACGATTCCATCGGGTCAGTTCCTTAATGTAGGTGTTTAAACTGGCCGCTGTTGGTTCGCGACACCGTTCCAGTCCAGGAAGGTGGCTGTAGCGTGCCGCACGAGTGCATCACATGACTCCTCAACTCCAGGGAAGGCCTGCCGGGTGAGATTTTTCGTCTCGCCACTGTTGTCACATTGTCCAGCGTACACCGTGTCCTGTATTATAGCCCAGAAATAGAAGTCCAGGACAGACAGACAGACAGACAGACCTAGCTGGCCTAGGCAGAAGTCTGCCTACTGCTTTATTGGGGATAAACTGTTTGGGCGCAGACGCACTGAAATGGCGGGGAGTGCCACCCTCTCTCATCAAAATCAGCTACCTCGTTCTCAAGTCGATATCTTGGAGCAGGGGAGACAGTTGGTTGGTGTACGCTCTCCCGTTCAGCTTGCCTTCACAAATGTAGACGGACGACACGCTCACCACACCACCACGCCACCAACTCGTGGTCCACCGGCGGTGGCGACCTGCCGTGGCGGTTCACAGGGGCCCGACGCCGTTTGCCGGTACGATTTGCCACACATGTGCTGCAAAACGTTGAGTCGTCTGGCAATACAGTTTCTTCAAAAACTCAATATGTTGTCTTGATGCCCACTCACAAAAGGCTAGCCGATTGCTCGGGCACCCACTGATAACCTGTGGTACTCGCGCAGGCGGTACGGCTCCGTGTTTCAGTGTTTCAGAACGCAGCGTTAGATTTATAACTCCCTAGGGAGCATGCTTAAACTGCTGTGTCGATGTGTGTATCCAACGCAATGGCATTGTTTCGGTCCCGCTCTAACGAATAGCCACGTGAAATTCCGCTTTCAAAATCGTTTTGCTACTCAAACCGCCACCTCCCGCAGCGTCGCATGGGAGGCGCGACGGCCGACGTTGGTCTCAAAAGTCTGCCGAAACAGCAGAGGAGAGAAAATGCTTCTGACGACTCTTCCGAATGAGGTGGACACAGAAGTGCGCATTTTTTGTTTTACTGAACACTTTTTAAATCTCGTAGCAATATTATATCAGTTACGCATGAAACATCTAGTTTGACACCTCGGTAACATTGTGTAAAAGTTTCATTGCCATGCATCCATTGTTAGGGGAGTAACGAAAGTTTTCCTAAGAAAACAATTTTCCGTTCTGTTATCCATTGTCGAGTGATAAGAGTACGTGGGCCTACGTACTGCTCGTCTCCACCGAAGAAAATAAAAAGGACTGCAAATAAATAGTTTGCATGGAAAAACAAATTAGGCACTCTTCATTAAAAAAAATATCACTTGAATATACTCATAGTCAGTAACAGCCTTCTATGTACTGCCGCTTTACAAACTACAACTAGTTGACTAGGGAGCGTTAACTTCTGATATTGGAGCAGCTAGCAACGACGATGAAACACTGCACTTGAACAGAAAAAGTACCATTTTGAAATTAAGAAACTTTAACACGATTAAATAGATATAGGGAAAGTGAAAAGAATGCATGTTACTTACCCAAATGTACATTTTAACGATGCTTTTATAGTGAATTGGTATGCCAGACAGATGTTCTTAAAAGCCAATAGTATTCCAGAGAATCATATATACATTTAGATGTTTATTTTTTACGAATGTCTTTATCTACGATGTAACTTTGTTTTTTCCTGAAATTTTGATTTTTCCGTGAGAGGCTTGTAAAAAATCTCCGTCGTAGACATGATTGAAAGAATGAACCACTTTAGACAGGTAAAACCGAAACGAAGTTCTACAACTGGTTCATACTCTGAAAATTTATATCCAGCTCAGAGCTACTGTTACGCACAGACATCTTTGTCTACAATTCCGACGGAGAAGACTAATGAGTTGGTTCCTTTGAAGTTATTTTCACAGTAGAATACTTCCACTTCTGTTTACTACGTCCGGCAAGCGTTTTATTTTCCTTCTTGGGATCTAACGCTTTCTTCTCAGCAGACTCCGCCTAGAGGTTTGCTTTATGAGGGCTCGAACTTCGCAGTTTCTTGTTGGGATAAAAGTACGCACCGCCACGTTCTTGCTCAACAGACCTGAGAACTTTTACCTATCTACAGATAAAACGCACAACTTAAGTGATGGAGGTCAAGGAGAATATTGGAAACTTTTAGCTGGCAGTTCAGGCATATAGTTTATCTAATTTTGAAATAGACGTAAGTCCGCCAAACACTAAATAAAAACTACAGATATCTTACACCGGAAACATACGAAAGGGACGTAGTGTACTTTCTCTAGCTGTAAGCGTCCGACTGCAGTGAGGTTCCAGACCAGAACTGAAGAAATGATGACGTGTGTGCTGCCTCGTGGGAGAACGTTTAATTTCTACTTTAGGTAACCTGAAAACTTGAGTTTCACTCATGCCCCACAGGACTTCTGAAAGCTTGATGCGTACACGTGTCCCACATTGAAAGCTTGATGCATGCTTGTGCCACACGTGTACTCTGATAGCTTGATGCTTACTCATCCCTGTGTGATCTCTGAAAGCGTAACACAAACTTGTGTCACACTTGATATCTGAAAGCTTGATGCGTACTCATACCCCACGCAAACTCTGAAAGCTTAATGCACAACGTGCCATATACGAACTCTGAAAGCTTGATGCATACTCTTTCCCCATACCAACTCTGACAGCTTGATGTATACTCAAGCCCCACGAAAGCTCTGAAAGCTTGATGCACACTCTTGCTCCCATTAATTCTGAAAGCTTCATGCATACTCTTGCCCTACACATTCTTTAATCCCCCCACTCTCTCTCTCTCTCTCTCTCTCTCTCTCTCTCTATATATATATATATATATATATATATATATATATATATACTCCAGAAATGGAAAAAAGAACACATTGACACCGGTGTGTCAGACCCACCATACTTGCTCCGGACACTGCGAGAGGGCTGTACAAGCAATGATCACACGCACGGCACAGCGGACACACCAGGAACCGCGGTGTTAGCCGTCGAATGGCGCTAGCTGCGCAGCATTTGTGCACCGCCGCCGTCAGTGTCAGCCAGTTTGCCGTGGCATACGGAGCTCCATCGCAGTCTTTAACACTGGTAGCCTGCCGCGACAGCGTGGACGTGAACCGTATGTGCAGTTGACGGACTTTGAGCGAGGGCGTATAGTGGGCATGCGGGAGGCCGGGTGGACGTACCGCCGAATTGCTCAACACGTGGGGCGTGAGGTCTCCACAGTACATCGATGTTGTCGCCAGTGGTCGGCGGAAGGTGCACGTGCCCGTCGACCTGGGACCGGACCGCAGCGACGCACGGGTGCACGCCAAGACCGTAGGATCCTACGCAGTGCCGTAGGGGACCGCACCGCCACTTCCCAGCAAATTAGGGACACTGTTGCTCCTGGGGTATCGGCGAGGACCATTCGCAACCGTCTCCATGAAGCTGGGCTACGGTCCCGCACACCGTTAGGCCGTCTTCCGCTCACGCCCCAACATCGTGCAGCCCGCCTCCAGTGGCGTCGCGACAGGCGTGAATGGAGGGACGAATGGAGACGTGTCGTCTTCAGCGATGAGAGTCGCTTCTGCCTTGGTGCCAATGATGGTCGTATGCGTGTTTGGCGCCGTGCAGGTGAGCGCCACAATCAGGACTGCATACGACCGAGGCACACAGGGCCAACACCCGGCATCATGGTGTGGGGAGCGATCTCCTACACTGGCCGTACACCACTGGTGATCGTCGAGGGGACACTGAATAGTGCACGGTACATCCAAACCGTCATCGAACCCATCGTTCTACCATTCCTAGACCGGCAAGGGAACTTGCTGTTCCAACAGGACAATGCACGTCCGCATGTATCACGTACCACCCAACGTGCTCTAGAAGGTGTAAGTCAACTACCCTGGCCAGCAAGATCTCCGGATCTGTCCCCCATTGAGCATGTTTGGGACTGGATGAAGCGTCGTCTCACGCGGTCTGCACGTCCAGCACGAACGCTGGTCCAACTGAGGCGCCAGGTGGAAATGGCATGGCAAGCCGTTCCACAGGACTACATCCAGCATCTCTACGATCGTCTCCATGGGAGAATAGCAGCCTGCATTGCTGCGAAAGGTGGATATACACTGTACTAGTGCCGACATTGTGCATGCTCTGTTGCCTGTGTCCATGTGCCTGTGGTTCTGTCAGTGTGATCATGTGATGTATCTGACCCCAGGAATGTGTCAATAAAGTTTCCCCTTCCTGGGACAATGAATTCACGGTGTTCTTATTTCAATTTCCAGGAGTGTATACGGCCCAGTATGCTCGAACTCCGTCCTACCTTAAACTTGTTGTTTGTTTACAAGAAGCAACCGTAACTTTGGCTCGCGAGATAAAAAAAAACTGCTAACTGCATACGTGTAAAGATATCGCAGTAAGGTCTTCGAAATCCAAGCAAACGACAGGACGGTGTATCGCCTTCTTATTGGTTGTTTTAAGTCTTATATGGGAAAAGAACAGTTTCTATTGATTAATGACTCTTGTGGTGGACAAGCAGAGCACGAATTACGTACGAAACCTTTCAGAGTGACGGGAAGTCACCATCGTGTACAGTTAAGTGATTCCTTCAAAACGCACACCTGTCGTTCAGCCCTGTGACGACTATTTTTACAGACATGTAACAAAATGTAATACCGCATATACAAAAATGCACTTATCTCACTGAAAATAACAGAGAAAAAAATTCTTATGAAGACTGTATAAAAAAACAGTCACTGGTGTACTATGAACTGTCATCGCCAATTTTAATGGAAATATCTGGTATGCCTGGTACGCTCCCAGGGTTTCTGATGAAAGACCTGTTTTCGTTCATGCTAACGGAGAACGTCTCCTAATAGATATTTTTTAGAAAAAGTTTCGAGTAAACAATCGCCCCACATAAATTATGCAGTGTGTCAAAATATATTTTCGTTGTCAATATTTTTATGATAATTATCGTTCTGATGCTTATATGTAAAATACGAAATTGACGAATAAAAACGATATCGTGAAAGATATTATGTAAATGAAATCCTGCCGAAACTGTGTTACAGTGGTAATTAAAGCTTTAATTTGCCTCTATTAAAACGCGTTTGAAATTATTCGACTTTCTACAAAGAAAATATTCATTATATGTAATTCATATCTTACGTTAACTAGCTATAAGTCTTTTCATAAATAAAATAAATGAGCCGACTGATTTTTAATGTGAATACCTTTATTTAAAAGTTCTCATAAGTTCTATGACGATTAAAACCCAAAATAAAAAGTTTCGCGAACCCGTATCGTTTGTGTGAGAAGCGAGGCCAGTACAGTCGCAGCCGTTTCGCTGTGCTGCCGCAGGGTACAAACTGACCAGTGTATGATATGTGTGTAAGACTTCAGAGCCCTTTTCTCGGCATATTCTGGCTAATACGCTTTACGACATTTATGAGTGGACTATGAAATGTTTTGTTTTTCTGTTCGTATTTAATTCGAAGGCAACAAAAATAATTTGTGAATCGTAGATCGGAAAAGTTGCGTTATCAAAGCAAACAATAAGAGAACATTTTCGTTTTCATCGTTTCCATCTAGTTTAATAAATGGTTCAAATGGCTCTGAGCACTATGGGACTTAACATCTATGGTCATCAGTCCCCTAGAACTTAGAACTACTTAAACCTAACTAACCTAAGGACAGCACACAACACCCAGCCATCACGAGGCAGAGAAAATCCCTGACCCCGCCGGGAATCGAACCCGGGAACCCGGGTGTGGGAAGCGAGAACGCTACCGCACGACCACGAGATGCGGGCTAGTTTAATAGCTACTATATTTTTACTGAAGCTTGAGCAATACAATGGCGCCAGATATTTCTGGTTTTATTAAAAACTTTGAAAAGTATCAGCATCTGCCTTAAATGGAAACAAATTGTTACTTTATTATGTTTAGCTCTCGAATTTTATTCAGATATGTATTTCCGTTACAGAAGAATGTCCATGTACAACTTATTTTTTAAAAAAACGCACCCCACTCCACTATCCCTGGATTTGGATTTGCTTTTGAAAGTCTCGCTACCAGGGGCACCGCAAGTGCTCTTCATCACCGACTTTGTCCAGCCTTACGCTGTGTGCAGGGCTCGGCAAGGAATGAAAGTGACGGAAGCGGCGACTCCAGATGGCCAAGGATTTAGAAAAATAAATAAATAAATAAATAGCATTAATGGCGCTGGTCGTGCGAGCCACGAATCATTTACGGCGCAGCGCAAAGAAAAATGCGATCAAGTGCCCGTGCGGAAGTTTATTTTTACGTCACTTACACTGTAAATAAACCGAAATTGTGTTCAGTTTATTATATCTGACACGATGCAAGCATACGTGCAGAAGAACAAATTTGTTGTATTAACTACAGGACAAGTAAATCCACAGTTATACAATGAGATTCCTCAAGATGAATAAGGACTGCCATCGTTCAGTATTAAAGTGATTCCCCCCAAACGCAATCCACTAACGCAACTCTGCGACAGGTATTTTTTATCTTCGCCGCCTAAAGAATTTTATTAAAAAGCTTCAAAACTGCTCTTATTCTGGGTATAGAAAAAGACATCAGCACCTGTCGTCACCAATATTTGGGAGAATGACCGTTTACGCACGGTTTGCTGCGAAACTCTGCAATGGGAGAGAACCTTTATGAATATAGACCAAGTATGTTTTTGCATAGAAACTTTAAAACAACCGCGTAATTGTAGACATGTGGCGTTTATAACGCATGCAAGACGTGGAGGAAATTACTGCTACCCCTGGTTTTACGATGAGTATTACGGCAACACGTGTAAACCATGAACTGCTTCCTTCCTGCGTATTTGTTTGCAATTCTAAATTTATCTTTGCCTTTTCTTGTCATGTGGTTTATGAAAATATTAACACATACCGGGTGATCAAAAAGTCAGTATACATTGGAAAAGTTAATAAACCACGCAATAATGTAGACAGAGAGGTAAAAATTGACACACGTGCTTGAAATGACATGCGGTTTTATTAGAACAAAAAAAAAAGTTCACGAAATGTCCAACAGATGGCGCTGGACAGCAAAACTGCTACTGTGACGGGTGAGAGGTACGCCGATATGTTGCAGAATTGCATGATCCCCAGCCTGGATGATAAACACCTGCTGGAAAGTGCGTTGTTTATGCAGGATGGCGCTCCACCCCATATTGCTAGACGCGTGAAAGATCTCTTGCGCGCGTCGTTTGGTGATGATCGTGTGCTCAACCGCCACTTTCGTCTTGCTTGGCCTCTCAGGTCACCAGATCTCAGTCCGTGGGATTTTTGGCTTTGGGGTTACCTGAAGTCGCAAGTGTATCGTGATCGACCGACATCTCTAGGGATGCTGAAAGACAACATCCGACGCCAATGCCGCACCATAACTCCGGACGTGCTTTACAGTGCTGTTCACAACATTATTCCTCGACTACAGTTATTGTTCAGTTATTGTTGAGGAATGATGGTGGACATATTAAGAATTTCCTGTAACGAACATCATCTTTGCTTTGTCTTACTTTGTTATGCTAATTATTGCTATTCTGATCAGATGAAGCGCCATCTGTCGGACATTTTTTGAACGCTTGTATTTTTTGGTTCTAATAAAACCCAATGTCATTGCAAGCAAGTGTGTCAATTTGTACCTCTCTACCTACATTATTCCGTGATTTATTCAGTTTTCAAATTTATACTGACTTTTTGATCACCCGGTATATACTAAGAATTACTTCGGTTCTTGTAGTATAAATAACGTAACAACTGAAATTACAGTTAGGGACTCAATCCCTCGTCTCAAAAATTACCGCTCTGCAGTGTTTTTATTGCATCACCTTCTGCTTGGAAACGATCTGCAGCAAAAATGCTATCGCTTGTAATTGTCTGGCCATGTGGAGCTCCCACTTCTGTTACTTTCATTTCCTTCTGACCGAGCGCCGCATACACCAAAACTTAATGAATATGCGCGGTTCCCTTGTACGAGTCCAAGGCACTGTAACTGTCTGAAGAAAGGCGAGGGACCAAATTAAATGCCGCTTGTGTGGAAAAATGTTTCGAGCCGACTCTGTGCGAAGCATAGATTTTGAACTCGAGTGGAAGAGAGCACGTCGGTGTGCGACCGCTACAGTAGACATCGGAGAGCCACAAAGCGAACGAAGCGATGGATGGGAACACGTTCGGGACGGCCCCAACGTGTTGCGGGGAGTAGTTGGCGGCGGGCCCGCTGGGCAGCGCTGCGTGCGGCCCAGCGCGGCCCCCTGGCGTCTGCGCGCCGAACTAGCTGCGGCACCCACCTGTTCCTCTACGGGCTCTGCGAACAGCTCCCCGTCCGGCGCAGGCGGGGGCGGCAGCGGGGGCGGCCCCAGGCTGTGGCCGTCGCCGGACGTCGACGCCAGCGAGGAGCGCCGCGACGGCGGCGTCAGCGTCGGGGGCGGCTCGGTCTCCCTGCACACGTCAAAGGCGTCGTCTCACAATGCACTGGAAAACTGCAACGGCAATGAAATGTTGCTCAAACTAGATGAGACCAGCAGGTTTTCCAGAACAGCACGTGTCTAGATTCCATCGCATTCATTGCTACACGCTTAGCGACTGAAGGGCCGAAGAAAACAAGAGCAAAGGTAGCTGGCTTATAAACAACCAGCTATCCCAAAGCCCAGAATCCTTGAAGAATCGCACTTCTCTCTCTAAAAGAGCTTCAGACGTCGAATAACTTCACAAATGAGTTGACGTGCTATATATTTGACATTAAGCATTAAAGCAACTACGTGCATTTTTTCTTAAAAGCTAGTTTTTTCTCGTAAACTAGGTCTGGTAACAAAGAGTATGGTCATCAGTACAAGACGCATGCTGTTCAATATTAAAATAGGACAATCTACCATTAACCAAGTAAGTGCATTTAAATATCTTGGAAGTACAATAACTGAAGACTTGAGATGTCACCAGGAGGTGAAAACTCGAATTGGCATAGCGAAGGAGGCATTCAACAGAAAGAGGGGACTTACGTGGCAAATTAGATAAATGAGTAAGGAAAAGGCTTGGCAAATGTTTTGTCTGGAGCGTGGCACAGAAACATGGACGGTGAGACTAGAGGATGAAAAAAGGTTAGAAGCATTTGAGATGTGGATGTGGAGGAGAATGGAGAGAATAAGCTGGATGGAAAGAGAGAGTAATGAAACAGTATTGGAAAGGGTTGGTGAGAGAAGACGTCTGCTGAAGGTTGTAAGAGAAAGAAAAAAGAACTGGTTGGCACATTCATTGAGAAGGGAGTGCTTGCTAGCAGATGCTTTGGAAGGATTGGTTTGTGGGAGAAGACAGAGGAAGAAGGAGATACAAGATGACAGACGACATAAAGGGAAGAGGATATGATGTAGACCTGAAGAGGATGGCAGAAGACCGGACAGCTTGGAGAACTGCCATGTGGAAACCTGCCTTTTGGTAGAACACTGATCTGATGACGTCTGGTAGCCTGAATGCTATATATGGACATTCTGTACGGAGTGGGTTGCGAATAGAGTTAGTAGTAAAGAAACAAAGTAACACGTTATGAAGTTTTACCGCGCGAACGACGATGTTCCCGTGACCGGATGAATGTAATCTGCGTAATTTGCGCGCAATGAGTTACGGTGCTGTGTTAAACCTGGAAAACATAGTCCTGTGGCAGTGAACAGAGCGGCACGAGACATTCTGGAGAGTGGGGAACTACAGCTGGTAGCGCAGAAGGTCGCTAGAAAGACGTAGACGTTTAGTGGGGAGGGGTGGGCCAAGGGGGTGGGGGGGACAGGAAGTAGGAGGGAGGCAGCGCAGAGTCTTGAGCGGTGAGGAACGGTTGGGGGGGGGGGGGGGGAGGAACATTCACTTACGGGAAAAATGTGCGAGATCCACGAGTACGGGGCCGTTCTATTGAGAAGTGGGGTTGCAGGTAGCTGACTACAGTGATACATGCAGGTGAAGTGAAACAAACACGTCACAGTGGCAGGTGCCTCAACAGCGCCACCAGTACACGGTGCTTCCCGCACTGGCTGCGGCGCAGGCGTGGACGCGTGCGTTCTCGCACGCAAACGATCAGAATGGTGCCGAATTCCATCCCCGCCTTTTTGCAGCAGTTCGGCAATGGTTGGTGCAAGTCCTGCAGAACGAGTAAGCTCCCGGTTCACCGTGACCCGTGACCAGTACGTATTCAATTAGCGTCAGGTCTGACGAGGCCAGTCGGTTTACGCACGCGGTGAAGAGCACATTGTGTCGCAGCTGTGGTACGTGGACACGCATTGTACCGCTGGGAAAACACGCCACTTTCCCGTCAAGGAAACAGCAACAACCGAGTGGGGTGGCGAAGTGGTTAGCACAATGGTCCGGCGATCCTGATTTAGGTTTTCCATGATTTCCCTAAATCGCTTTAGGAAAATGCCGGGATGGTTCGTTTGAAAGGGCACGGCCGACTTCCTTCGCCGTACTTACCTATTCCGACAAGACCGATGACATCGCAGTTTAGACTCTTCCCCAAATCAACCCAATCCAAATACACTACCACCCATTAAAATTGCTACGCCAAGAAGAAATGCAGATGATAAACGGGTATTCATTGGACAAATATATTATACTAGAACTGACATCTACATTTTCACTCAATTTCGGTGCATAGATCCTGAGAAATCAGTACCCAGAAGAACCACCTCTGGACATAATAACGGCCTTGATACGCCTGGGCATTGAGTCAAGCAGAGCTTGGATGGCGTGTACAGGTACAGCTGCCCATGCAGCTTCAACACGATACCACAGTTCATCAAGAGTAGTGACTGGCGTATTGTGTCGAGCCAGTTGCTCGGCTGCCATTGACCAGACGTTTTCAATTGGTGAGAGATCTGGAGAATGTGCTATCCAGGGCAGCAGTGGAACATTTTCTGTACCCAGAAAGGTTCGTACAGGACCTGCAACTCGCGGTCGTGCATTATCCTGCTGAAATGTGGGGTTTCGGAGGGATCGAATGAAAGGTAGAGCCACGGGTCGTAACACATCTGAAATTTAACGTCCACTGTTCAGATTGCCGTCAGTGCGAAGAAGAGGTGACTGAGACGTGTAACGAATGGCGCCCCATACCATCACGCCGGGTGATACGCCAGTATGGCGATGACGAATACACGCTTCCAATGTGCGTTCACCGAGATGTCGCCAAACACGGACGCGACCATCATGATGTTGTAAACAGAACCTGGATTCATCCGAAACGATGACGTTTTGCCATTCGTGCGACGAGTTTCGTCATCGAGTACACCAATGCAGGCGCTCCTGTCTCTGATGCAGCGTCAAGGGTAACCGCAGCCATGGTCTCCGAGTTGATAGTCCATAGTGCTGCAAACGTCGTCGAACTGTCGTGCAGATGATTGTTGTCTTGCAAACGTCCCCATCTGTTGACTCAGGGATCGACACGTGGCTGCACGATCCGTTACAGCCATGTGGGTAAGATGCCTGTCATCTCGACTGCTAGTGATACGAGGCCGTTGGGATGCAGCACGGCTTTCCGTATTACCCTCCTGAACCCACCCGATTCCATATTCTGCTAATAGTCATTGCATCTCGACCATCGCGAGGAGCAATGTCGCGATACGATAAACCGCAATCGCGATAGGCTACAATCCGACCTTTATCGAAGTCGGAAACGTGATGGTACACATTTCTCCTCCTTACACGAGGCATCACACCAACGTTTCACCAGGCAAAGCCGGTCAACTGCGGTTTGCGTACGAGAAATCGGTTGGAAATTTTCCTCATGTGAGCACGTTGTAGGTGTCGCAACCGGCGCGGACCTCGTGTGAATGCTCTGAAAAGCTAATCATTTGCATATCACAACATCTTGTTCTTGTCGGTTAAATTTCACGTCCGTAGCACGTCATCTTCGTGGTGTAGCAATTTTAATGGTCAGTAGTGTAGCTACAGGGCGTGGAATGTATCGTGCACCGGCTAATTTACCCCCCCCCCCCCCACCCCACGAGCACCTATTGCGAGAACGTCGTGTAAGTGACGGGAGCTGTCGTGGGGGAATGCAGTCTGGAACCGGGCCCTCACCGGGTCTCCGCCGCACGGCTGTGTGTCCGTAGCTCGCGTCGGGCGGAACCCTCTCTCGTCGCTGAAGAGGAGGATGCTAAGTTCACCCAACCTGGATATGATGTGACGTCATAATGGCGTAATACGCTTTAGTCGATTAACACACCTATCGACTTTTACGAACGCTCGAGATTCTAAACTGTCGTCAGCTAGTGGTTTGTTTTGACACGTTCGATTCTGATAACAGCTCAGTGTGGCAGCGTATATGTATTTCGCCACAATAAAAGAGCTGGGTATTAATAGAAATATTCCTGACCGTGGCCTTGAAAACACCACGGACAACACGTTTCGTAAAAAAGTGAAGTCTTCTTATGTCCCGACCAGATTAGATTGTGTGATTGTTGTATCGAACGCTTACGCCGAAAATAATATTTATTTATTATCAATATTTTAGTATGGTTTCATCGAATTGGTCTTGTCAGTACATATTAGATTGTAGCAGCATACTCTTGCTGACTTTTTTTTCTTAATTTATATAGCTGAAAGAGAACTCGTGCAAGTTTGTTAGTTAAGTAATTTATATGTCCATCCCAAAGATAGTCTTTTATCAACCATAATTCCAAGTAATTTTACACTCGGACCGCAGAGACAGGTACCTTAGTGTCCAGTAATGACTGGTGTGTAGAATGACTGAATTTCGAACTTAAAAAGAAAAATATGAGGCATTGTTGAAGAAAAATCGTCGACCGGAGATTAAATACGAGGGGAAGTGGATTTCTCAATGTAATCTTAACGAAAGGTTAGTGTCTTGACGCATCTAAAGATTTTGGCTGCTGAGTGCTTCTTCTCACCGAGTAAGAATAACCGACGCACTTCAGCTGGGTCAGAAGTACATCAATTTCTGCTTGAGATTCACAATAACCACGCAATTGTCCGTCGTCATCGATGCTGAACTCTTTTCAGCTTTTCTCTCATTAGTCTCTCGAATGCTAAACACATAATTAGAGACGAGCAACGAAAAACAACGCACAGGACACACACACAGTACAATACACGATTTGAACGCAAAACACATTTAAACGAATGGCGCAGAGCACAACCTCTCGAAAGTTCACAAAAGTCGAATAGTCGATATACGGTTTCTATCGTTTTCGATGTAGCGTGTATACGTCATAATGACGTCACATCGTATCCAAGTCCGGTGAACTTAGCATCCTCCCGCTGAAGACGACAGATCGCCATTCCAGTGTCCAGTCAACTTTTTCACGGCACGAAAATAGACGCGGTCGGCGGTGTAGTACAGACAGTCCACACCGGCCGCCGGTGCTCAGATTCCGTCCCCGGATGAGGAGCAGCCAGCCACTGCCTGTCGCTCAGTGCTCCGGCCTCGACGTGCGTCTGTGTGTGCTACGTGGGCGTCCAGAACGTGGTCTGCGACTGCGGGACGAGCGCCGAAAGCAGCGGCTCGGTGTGCCCGACGCGTGCAGCAAGCAGTCCGCCGACGTGTCCACTCCGCTTCCAGCGCCGCCCCGCTCACAGGGCTGCAGTTGCTCGACGGCAGCACCTCGTCCTCAGTGGGACATCGCTGGAGCCCGGGATCAACGTTGCGAACACTGTCCACCACTACATTCGGCACAGTTGGTACCCCTGTGAAGCGAAAACAGAGGGCGTGCACAGGCAGGCCTGGTGAGCGCCGTGAGAGCTCAGACAGCAGCATGGAGGTATAAGGAGGGGAGATGCCATGACGTCACAAACTTGAAGCCGACAGAAACCGAGCTCCGCCATTGCAGTTTGGTCAGAAGACCCGTTTCCGATTGTGCTACTGTGTACAGCTGCTGAAGGTTGTTTCATTTTAAAATGCCGATTTGCGTTGTTTACGGGTGTACTAACCGCTGGAATAGTGCTACCAAGTTGAAAGGAATCACGTCGCATGCGTAAGTGGCCCCGTTCGTAAAATATTGTCGTTTATATTCGTGAGATGTGCGGCGTTGTTTACGTTTTCTGAAACTGTTTTCTTCTTATTTTATTTCGGATTTCCGATCAATGAAGCTCGTAGGGCTCTGTGGGTTCATATGCTTATTTTTCTTGACAGAGCACAAACGATGTTTGTATTTACAAATGAAATTTTGTACAAGTGTGTAAACGAGTAAGAAATATCATCCGGTATGTAAACTAGCATAGCTTTCGGGTTCTGCTTTCAGTTTACATTGACACAAATACAGTAAAAGGTGATTTCAGTTTGAAAAGAGCTTTGTACACTGTTATTTTTCGTCATTCGAAGTTCGTATCCAAAAGAAACACTTAAGTTAACGAGTCCAAATCAGTTGTATTGCTGGGGCAAAAACGCATTAACAACAAAACGAAAACACCTGAAAAAGCTATTCTGACGTTGTGTTATGCATGTGAACATTGTAACACTCATCATCTGAAATTATTTCGCAGACATAACGTTAAATATGAAGAACACGCAATTCTAACAAGAGCTCTGTCACTGTTTTGACCAATCAAACATGGCGGCTCACCGGCTTCAAACAGACGTACAGCAGACGGCCATAGTGCCATCTCCCCTCCTTATACCTTCATGGACAGCAGTGACAAGTGGATCGATAACGCTCCAGTCCCTTAGTATACACATACCGTAAGCTTGTGCCACCGGACACAGCCCACGAGGGTGCTGCACTGTTTCTTCCTGCAGTTTGTCATCGTGCACAGGAGGGTGGCAAGCAGCGCAGAGTCCTGCGGGTGGTAGCAGACGGGCCCAGTGCCGTGGCAGGGGTGAGTAGGAGCGCAGGGGAGCACGTCCCCGTGAGAACGAGTAGTGGGGCAGAGAAGCAAAACCGTGGAGGCGGCAACATACAAAGGCGAATACATAGAAAGGAGGAGCCTTTATTGTACGATTATATGATAGCGGAACAAACACTGGTAGCAGTTACTTCTGTAAAATATCTGGGAGTATGCGTGCGGAACTAATTGTTGGTAAGGCGGGTACCAGGTTGAGATTCATTGGGAGAGTCATTAGAAAATGTAGTCCATCAACAAAGGAGGTGGCTTAAAAAAACACTCGTTCGACCTATACTTGAGTATTGCTCGTCAGTGTGAGATCCGTACTGGGTCGATTTGACAGAGGAGATAGAAAAGATCCTAATAAGAGCGGCGCGTTTCGTCACAGGGTTATTTAGTAAACGTGATACCGTTACGGAGATGTTTAGCAAACTCGAGTGGCAGACTCTGCAAGAGAGGCGCTCTGCATCGCGGTGTAGCTTACTGTCCACGTTTCGAGAGGGTGCGTTTCTTGATGAGGTATCGAATATATTGCTTCCCCCTACTTATACCTCCCGAGGAGATCACGAATGTAAAATTCGAGAGATTCGAGCGCGCACGGAGGCTTTCAGACAGTCGTTCTTCCCGCGAACCATACGCGAGTGGAACAGGAAACGGAGGTAATGACAGTGCCACGTGAAGTGCCCTCCGCCACACACCGTTGGGTGGCTTGCAAAGTATAAATGTAGATGTAGAACACACACTGGTGCTGTTCATTGCAGTTACAAGCTGTTTAAACGCAGTTTAGATCGATACTGGGTCGGACGGTGAAATAGTCTGGATAACGCTGTCAATCAGACAAGGATTGACCATTCTACTAGGATGTTTTTATTGACCACCAGCAACCGCAACAGACGTTGCACAACGTTACAGGGAAGCACACAGGAAATAAATATCCAAATTATCCGTTACTTACACGTGGAGACAAACCTGGCATCCAGTGACTGGAAAAATTACACGTTTATCAAAGCGGGCAGAAGCAAAGATTCTTGTGAACTTATCCTAGAAGCGCTCTCAACATACAACCTTGAGCAACTGGTTAGAAGACCAGCTGGAGATGGGAACATATTAGATATCTTGGCGACAAACGGACCTGATCTTTTTGAGAAAGTTAATCTAGAGGAAGGTATTAATGGCTATAATGTCGTTGTGGCTTCTGTATCAGAGAAAGTTGCAAAAAAGCCAAAGAAAATCCGTAGACTTTTCTTGTTCGGAAAAGCAATTAAAAGTGTCATTAATGAATATCTTCATAGTCAGATCCAAGCATCCAACGCGCGACTTTGGTCGGAATTTAAAGGTATTGTCCACCATGTGCTAGAGAAGTATGTGCTTAGCAGAAGTATAGGGGAGGGAAAGGATCGACCTTGGTGCAACAAACATATTAGGAAGTTGCTGAGAAAGCAGAGAATTTTGCACAGTCGTTTTAAACGTAGTCACTGCCCCGCGGACAAACAGAAATAATGCGAAATGAAAGCAGCTGTCAGAAGGACAATGAGAGATTCTTTTAACGAATTTGAAAGCAATGTTTTATCTCCAGATTCTAAAAATAACCCCAAAAAATTTTAGTCGTACGTAAATTCTATGAACGCTACAAATAATTCAATACCTTCTCTTGCTGACAGTACGGTTAATGTAACGGATGATGGTAAACAGAAGGGCGAAATTCTGGACCTAGCTTTCAAAAACTCGTTTACGATAGAGGACAGCAGCACCATTCCCCCTTTGAATTATCGAACAAACGTAAGGGTGGCTGACATAGTGTTTAGTGTATCTGGGGTTGTAAAACAGTTAAGATCCTTAGACGCCAGAAAGGCATCTGGCCCAGACGGTAACCCCGTAAGACTTTATGTTGACTGTGCTACAAATATAGCGCCATTCTTATCCGTCATCTATCAGAGATCATTGGAACAGCGGAAAGCTGCACGGGACTGGAAGAAGGCCCAGGTCATAGCATGTAAAAAGGGCAGAAAATTGGATGCACATAATTACTGGCCGATTTCACTGACATCGATTTGTGTGCAATCATGGAACTTATTTTGTGTTCAGACAAACCTCATCTGCAGAAACCAGCGGTCATGCGAGACACAGCTGGCCCTCTTTGCGCACGATACACAACAGGCTCTGGATACCGGCTCCCAGGTTGATGCCATATTTCTCGACTTTCCCAAGGCTTTCGACTCAGTTCCGCACTGTCGCTTGGCCCAAAAAGTCCGCGCTTACGGTCTATCCGATGACATATGCGGTTGAATAGGAAGTTCTCTAACAGACAGGGAGCAGTATGTCGTCTTTAACGGGCTGATTTCAACAGAAACAAGCGTAACATCAGCAGTGCGCCAGGGCAGCGTAATAGGTCCGCTGCTTTTTACGATTTACATAGACTACCTGGTTGACGGTATTGACAGCGGCATTAGACTGTTTGCCGATGACGCTGTAGTCTACAGGAGAGTAGTGTCACACGAAAACTGTGAACAGATCAATGAGGATTTGCAGAAAATAAATGTGTGGTGTAATGACTTGCAGTTATCTCTCAGTATTAGTAAGTGTAACCTATTGCGTATAACAAGGCGAAAATACCCATTAATGTATTATTACAAAATAAATGATCAGTCTTTGGAAGCGGTAACATCAGTCAAGTATCTGGGTGTGACTATTCGAAATGATCTCAAATGGAATGATCAGATTGCAGAAGTAACTGGTAAGGCAAACTCTAGATTCCGGTTTATTGGTAGAATCCTGAAGCGATGCAGTCCTTCAACAAAGGAAATAGCTTGAAATACGTTAGTTCGTCCAGTCTTAGACTATTGTTCATCAGTATGGGACCCTTATCAATTGGGTCTGATTCAGGAGATTGAGAAGGAGCAAAGAAGAACGGGAAGATTCGTGACTGGTGGCCATCGCGAGAGCGTTACAGATGCCATAGAAAGTCTGAAGTGGGACACACTTGCAGATAGACGACGCACTAAACGGAAGGGGCTGCTCACTAAATTCGGAAATCCGATCTTCACCGTGGATGTAGAGCATATATTATTACCACTAACATTGAAATCGCGCAATTATCACCATTCAAAGGTAAGGGAAATAAGAGCTCCTACAGGCGCGTTCAGTCGTTTTTCCTTTGTTCCCTCGCGCGAACCGCGATTGGAACAGTGGGGTGGGGAGGGAGGGGGGGCGAATATGACTATGGCGCGAATTGTGCCCTCCGCGACACACCGCTTGGTGGCTGTTGTTGTTGTTGTCTTCAGTCCTGAGACTGGTTTGACGCAGCTCTCCATGCTACTCTATCCTGTGCCAGCTTCTTCATCTCCCACTACCTACTGCAGCCTACATCCTTCTGAATCTGCTTAGTGTAATTCATCTCTTGGTCCCCCTCTACGATTTTTACCCTCCACGCTGCCCTCCAATACTAAATTGGTGATCCCTTGATGCCTCAGAACATGTCCTACCAACCGATCCCTTCTTCTAGTTAAGCTGTGCCACAGACTTCTCTTCTCCCCAATCCTATTCAATACCTCCTCATTTCGAAAGCTTTTATTCTCTTCTTGTCCAAACTAGTTATCGTCCATGTTTCACTTCCATACATGGCTACGCTCCATACAAATACTTTCAGAAACGACTTCCTGACACTTAAATCAATACTCGATGTTAACAAATTTCTCTTCTTCAGAAACGCTTTCCTTGCCATTGCCAGTCTACATTTTATATCCTCTCTACTTCGACCATCATCAGTTATTTTGCTCCCCAAATAGCAAAACTCCTTTACTACTTTAAGTGCTTGGTGGCTAGCGGAGTATAGAGGGGTTGGAAGGGGGCACAAACCAAATGAGTTGTAGGTTGGGAGGAGTCGGGTATCGAATCGTAGCGCTGCGAAGAGAGGAGGGGGGGGGGGCGTGAAGAGCAGCTGAGTCGGCAATAATAAATGAAAATAACCGCTATATAACCACTGCACTACTGGTCTTATTGAATTATTATTGACTCTATTGCATTATTGAATAACAATAACCTCTACTTGTATAACTGACTAGAGCGGTCGAATGGAGGCTATTTGATACGTTTTTATGAAGAATCCGTGGGTCGTTGTCGGAAAACGGCTTACCCACGTAACACGCGAGCTATAGAGCGAAAAAATTTATTACAACAAATCGTAGCAATATCGACTCCTTTTGGAGACAACCAATGTGCTGCTGCTGAGGAATAGCATATCTTCATAGGGTGTGGCGTACAACCTAAGATGAGCTGAATATCAGCTTCTACTGAACACGACCAATACAGTATGGCGTCTTGCTCTCTGCTTGTGACTTAGGGAGCGTTCTACTTCCTATTGGTTCTACTTTACTTCGCACGTTACCGAAATATAACAGAGCTTATTTTCTTTTTCACTTGACCAAATGGCTCCTCAACGAAAAATAACAGGAAGTGACGTCAGAAACCTCGTAGAGATCCACGTCACCATTAACTAACTCGTCCCGTGTGCCGCTGGCTAAATCGACTGAAGTGAGGAGATTTCTTTAAGTGTTTGTATAGTTCGAATGCTGAATCAGAAACTTGGATAGCACATCATCATCATCATCTTCTCCTTTGGGTCTCTGTCCCACGTCAGCGCGGGGTCCGCCTCGTTACTACGGAACTGGTGACATTAGTGACAGGGGGCGGCCGGATGCCCTTCCTGCCGCCACCCTGTACCGCCCAGGACGGAATCAGTGTAGACCAGCCGTCTGCGAGTCGTGTAACTGAGGCGGGACATGGTGACCAGCCCAGTATTCACCTAGAGGAATGTGGAAAACCGCCTAAAACCACATCAAGGTTGGCTGCCACACCGGCCTCGTCGTTAATTCGCCAGACGGATTCGATCTGGGGCCGGCGCGCCTACCGCGTCCAGGAAGGACCGCATTAGTGCCCTCAGCTAACCTGGTGGGTGGAAACATGGATAGCTAATAACGAAAATAATGACATTCAAAAAGCAGTACAAGAAATATTAATGTCATAATACAAGAGATAAAAAAAAAAAAAACAGGCGAAGGCAGAGTTTCAAATTGATTTTACAAGTGGAAATAGCAGAAAGGACCATTTCCCAAGTCATCAGTGGAATTACAGACTGGAGAGATGACTGTGAAGTAGCAAAGTGTCTGGAAGTAATTAATTTAGGAAAGTAGTATGGATTCGGTTTCGACAAAACCTGTTCCGAAGGAACTAGACACCTTCAGCCTACGATAGTGTAATAAACAATTTACTGCAAACGTCAATTCCACGTCATCTGCTAATCTTCATAAGCAGAATGAGTTCACAGTTGAGTGTTGATTCTCGCAAGGGGATTCATTATCACTAAAATTTTTCTTAGCTGAATAGAGGTCATCTGAACCTATGTATCTGAACCTTCCTTTTGGGAATGACATTTCACTATTTGCCTGTATTGCACACCGTGGATAATTGGAGCTACGTATTGTAGAACTGCAATGAAACAAGAATTACATATGACGTACATTAATTGATTACCAATTCAAATGATAGTCCTCAGAACAAAGACAAATAACTCTTTACTAGAGAATGAGTGCAGATACGCACGTGAATATGTAGTAATTATTGTTCACCAGATAGGAAGGAACCTAAAATGTTCTGACAGAATAAACTGAATGTATAAGAAATGTGTCCACCCATGCTAACTTACTATTAGTCGCAAAATTAAATTGGTGATGATGATTTCAGTGGAAAGTTGCTGAGTAAAAGAATGAGAACTCGAAAGGGCAAAATCATGGCCGAGAGGTCGCCTTAAAAGTGACTGATCAATCAATATGAAACAAAACGCCTGTCATCCTCTATGATTTTCGTGTGCCTTTATGCTGCGTAACTCAGGGGCACGGCAAGGTTGCAGGCAGAGATGAACCCTGGCACGACGCAGACCACCTGCTGTCCGGGAAACAGTTGACTGTTCTCTGAATCGGTAAAGCTGAGTCGACTGCTCCTCTCCAGTTCCCAGCGACCGTCTCCCACAAACTCCAGACGTCGCATTCTTCTGTAAACTTGTGCTCCCTACCAAAACTGGAGATTAAGCCAGTCTGAACAGAGTATCTTATTCTCCCGATCGGAGAACTAACGGTTTTATTCTCGAAGGTGCAGCAGCGCTATTTGGAAGACTGCGAGTGCCACCAATGGCAACTCCCCGTTTCGAAAAGTTGTGAGCGCCAATCGATGCCAAACCGCCGCTCCAGAAGTTGCGAGTGCTGACCAACAAAAAATCGTTGCACCAAAAGTTTACGATCGCGGCCCAGGCGGCCTGGTGGCGCGAGACAAAAGACCCGCCTGTGGGGGCGTCCTGTTCCCCCTACACAACAATGAGATGTTATCTTTACAAGGTACACAGCTTTGCGTGGGTGGTGGAGTTCCTTTCGGCGAGAGCTCTGTATTCATAACCGCAACTACGGCGAGGACTGAAGGCAGTGTTTGAACCCACAGCACACAGGCATTGCTAATCCGGTAAGAGGTTCAACGCCGCCCTCTGTCGCAGAGAATGGGCAGAGGGCTTCCCGGTGTTCCCCCGTGTCCTCTCGACCCCCCTCCGCCCCCCCTCCACGGGGGTCCGGTGACCTGTCTCACCTGCTGAGGCCGGCCAGTGCGCCGTTAACTCCACTCGCTGTCAACTACCAGAGAAACAGAGTCACCACGTACTTTAGAATTAAAAGAAAAAAGAAGGAAGTTCTGTGCAGTCATCACGCACTGCCATGAATTATACCGCTCTATTGCATATACAGCACGTTAGAAATTAAGGAGGATATTTTCCTGTCACATCGAGGGGTAACGTTTGCTCGGTGGAACGCGATGGGGCAAGGGGCTGGCTGCGGCTTGGCGCGCCTCATCATAGGTTAAAGGACAGCGCTGAGGTTGTCTTTCATTTTTCGCCGTCGCATTTGTGAAAGATTTGGGACTTGCTAATTAATTTAACAGAAGTATGTTCTATAATTTATGATGTTCTATATACGAGGGCAGTTCAATAAGTAATGCAACACATTTTTTTTTCTCGGCCAATTTTGGTTGAAAAAAAACGGAAATTTCTTGTGGAATATTTTCAAACATTCCCACTTCGTCTCGTATAGTTTCATTGACTTCCGACAGGTGGCAGCGCTGTACGGAGCTGTTAAAATGGCGTCTGTAACGGATGTGCGTTGCAAACAACGGGCAGTGATCGAGTTTCTTTTGGCGGAAAACCAGGGCGTCTCAGATATTCATAGGCGCTTGCAGAATGTCTACGGTGATCTGGCAGTGGACAAAAGCACGGCGAGTCGTTGGGCAAAGCGTGTGTCATCATCGCCGCAATGTCAAGCAAGACTGTCTGATCTCCCGCGTGCGGGCCGGCCGTGCACAGCTGTGACTCCTGCAATGGCGGAGCGTGCGAACACACTCGTTCGAGATGATCGACGGATCACCATCAAACAACTCAGTACTCAACTTGACATCTCTGTTGGTAGTGCTGTCACAATTGTTCACCAGTTGGGATATTCAGAGGTTTGTTCCCGCTGGGTCCCTCGTTGTCTAACCGAACACCATAAAGAGCAAAGGAGAACCATCTGTGCGGAATTGCTTGCTCGTCATGTGGCTGAGGGTGACAATTTCTTGTCAAAGATTGTTACAGGCGATGAAACATGGGTTCATCACTTTGAACCTGAAACAAAACGGCAATCAATGGAGTGGCGCCACACCCACTCCCCTACCAAGAAAAAGTTTAAAGCCATACCCTCAGCCGGTAAAGTCACGGTTACAGTCTTCTGGGACGCTGAAGGGGTTATTCTGTTAGATGTCCTTCCCCATGGTCAAACGATCAACTCTGAAGTGTATTGTGCTACTCTTCAGAAATTGAAGAAACGACTTCAGCGTGTTCGTAGGCACAAAAATCTGAACGAACTTCTCCGTCTTCATGACAACGCAAGACCACACACAAGTCTTCGCACCCGAGAGGAGCTCACAAAACTTCAGTGGACTGTTCTTCCTCGTGCACCCTACAGCCCCGATCTCGCACCGTCGGATTTCCATATGTTTGGCCCAATGAAGGACGCAATCCGTGGGAGGCACTACGCGGATGATGAAGAAGTTATTGATGCAGTACGACGTTGGCTCCGACATCGACTAGTGGAATGGTACCGTGCAGGCATACAGGCCCTCATTTCAAGGTGGCGTAAGGCCGTAGCATTGAATGGAGATTACGTTGAAAAATAGTGTTGTGTAGCTAAAAGGTTGGGGAATAACCTGGTGTATTTCAATGCGGAATAAAACAACCCCTGTTTCAGAAAAAAAATGTGTTGCATTACTTATTGAACTGCCCTCGTACACTATGTGATCAAATGTATTCGGACACCCCTAAAAAACATACGTTTTTCATACTAGCTGCATTGTGCTGCCACCCACTGTCAGGTATTCCGTATCAGCGACCTCAGTAGGCATTACACATCGTGAGAGAGCAAGAGAGCAGAAAGGGCCTCTCCGCGGAACTCACGAACGTGGTCAGATGATTGAGTTTCACTTGTGTCACATGTCTGTACGCGAGATTTCCACACTCCTGAACATCCCTAGGTCCACTGTCTCCGATGTGATGGTGAAGTGGAAACGTGAAGGGACACGTACAGCACAAAAGCGTGCAGGCCGACCTCGTCTGTTGACTGACAGATACCGCCGACAGTTGAAGAGGGTCGTAATTTGTAACAGGCAGCTGCAAGTACTATGACAGTTAGGCGGGAGGTGACAACTTGGATTTCATCGTCGAGCGGCTGCTCATAAGCCACACATCACGCCGGTAAATGTCAAACGACGCCTCGCTTGGTGTAAGCAGCGTAAACAATGGACGATTGAACAGTGGAAAAACGTTGTGCGGAGTGAAGAATCACGGTTCGCAATGTGGCGATCCGATGGCAGGGTGTGGGTATGGCGAATGCCCGGTGAACGTCATCTGCCAGCGTATGTAGTGCTAACAGTAAAATTTGGAGGGGATGGTGTTATCGTGTGGTCATGTTTTACATGGAAGTGGCTTGCACCCCTTGTTGTTTTTCGTGGAACTGTCACAACACAGGCGTACACTGATGTTTGAAGCACCTTCTTGCTTCCGACTGTTGACGAGGAATTCGGGAATGGCGATCACATCTTTCAACACGATCGAGCACTTGTTCATAATGCACGGCCTGTGGCGGAGTGGTTACACGACGATTACATCCCTCTAATGGACTGGCCTGCACAGAGTCCTGATCTCAATCCTACAGAACACGTTTGGGATGTTTTGGAATGCCGACTGCGTGCGAGGCCTCACCGACCGACATCGACACCTCTCCTCAATGCAGCACCTCTTGGAGAATGAGCTGCCATTGCCCAAGAAACCTTCCAGCATCTGATTGAACGTATGCCTGCGGAATTGGAAGCTGCCATCAAGGCTAAGGGTGGGCCAACACCATATTGAATTCCAGCATTACCGACGGAGGGCGCCACGAACTTGCAAGTCATTTTCAGCCAGGTGTCCGGATACCATTGATCAGTTAGTGTATATTACTGTGCTCTCTTCGGAGTGATGTGTTATTATCAATAATTTATAAATTAAGCATGAAACACGAAATTTCTATTAATATTAAAAAGACGTTGATCATCTGGTATAACAAGCTAGTAATAATAATAACAATAAAGAGCAAACAAAAGACTGACAATCGCACAAGAATTAAACAGTACATTAGTCCTAGCCATCTATAAAGTATCAATGAAAATTTACAAGCTACTTCTTTTAGGACACTTTTTCGCGAAATAAGAATCTCTTGAATCAGAGTACATCTTTAACCACCAATATTACAGAGATTTTTCACCAATTTATTACATCAGATGGTAAAACAGTGACGCGTTTTGAAGAGATTCTAAATGTGCTGCTGTTTTGAAACAGCTTCGGTTTCTCTGCTGGAATGGCATACCACTTCCTGGAACAAATTCTCAGCGTTTCTAAAACCAAATCTACGTTGTTGAGGTAGCTTAGTGAGCAGTGTGCACCGTACGATGAATGTACTCAGTGCTGGCTAGCTTCAACTTGCTCTCTGCGTGTAAAGCAGCAAGTCGTCTCACATTCAGGGTTGATGAAGAAGTGCTAGGAAAAATAATTTGTACAAGTTTTTTGGTAAGTTTCGGAATTATTTCTCGCAAACACTTTAAACTCTGCCGCATCCACAATCCAATCCTCAGGAATGTAGAAATTTATACATTAATAAACAACGTAACTTCGAGGTTAGCGTACTCTGCAGTGAAGAAAAAGCGTAACCCCCAGTTCTCTCTAATTGAAGGGAATGTTATTGTTTTCAACTGCATCTGTATCTGCATCCTCGAGTATTGTGAACCGTACTATCACGAAAGTCGACAGTCAGCTCTTTCTGCCTTCGCTACAGCGTGTCACGTCAGAATGGCATCACGTTTGCACCAAGTCTTGTCAAATGAGTATTACCCATGCTGACGTGACGGGGCCCAGACCTGCTCCCATAATGCAATGCGCGCCCGGTAATGGCTCAGCCGCGTCTCGCAGCCGACTTCTCAGCCAACTTGCAAGCGCTCGCTCTCTCATCCCAATTCGGCTGCTGTCCTTAATTCAGCTCCTCGTCACAGGAACTGAAATTGACGGTAGCAAAGCAGAAGCATAAATGCTTATCCCCGTTCTGAAATGTTCCATTACAAAACCCAGGATAATTGCCTCAATTTAATGCTCAAGCCACTGCAAAAATCGTTGAAAAAAGTGTTAGTGCCAGTAATGCTGAGAGACTGTTCAACTCGTAAAATCTGAACAAAGTTTTAGGACCCAATGGAATCCTTATCTGATTCAATACTCAATTTTCGTCTCAATTTGCCACTGTTTTAACTGTAATCTACTGTACAGCACTCAGTCAAAAAAAAAAAAAAAAAAAAAAAAAAAAAAAAAAAAAAAAAGACGCGCCCAGTACTTGGAAGCAAGCAGGTCACACCCGTTTAAAGTAAGGGTTTACAGGAAGTGATGCACAAAGCTTTCGTTCAGTATCCTTGATATCGATTTCTTGTAGAATCTTAAAACATATTTTGAGCTGAAACATAACGGGATACCTTGAACGAAATGACTTCTACATGCCAATCAGCATGGATTCCGCAAACATCGACTACGTGAAACCCAACTCTCGCTTTTCTCACTTGACATTCTGAACCTTCCCCCACATGGATCCTTTACTGTCTCAACAAAATTCCCACTTCTCCTGATCCAAAGTAAACAGCGCCACACATCCTACACTATCCGTAAACTCGACTCCACCGATGGTGTGGTCTCCTGTCTTATGTCCTGGCACCATACACCTACACTCACCCCACATCCCGTTGCAAAGAAACTTCAATCTACTCTCTCTTCCAGACAGTGGGTCGGCACCAGTATTTATCCTTCCTGTCAAGTATAGTCCCTCCACATGTATCCCATTTCTACATCAGGATTACCACTTTTCCCCCCTCTATCTTTCCCTATCCTTTCTCTTTGTACTATGATCCTATGCACACTGCAAGCCCATATTCCTTTTTTCCTCTTACCCACTCAGCTGACACCTAGGTGAAACTTCCTGACAGATTAAAACTGTGTGCCGGACCGAGACTCGAACTCGGGACCTTTGCCTTTCGCTGGCAAGTGCTCTACCACCTGAGCTACCCAAGCACGACTCACGACCCTTCCTCACAGCTTGTCCGTGTTGACGCTTTCCCCTGTTGCCAGTCTCAGCACCCTGTGACCACCACAGTCGGTTCGAATGTCGAGTCACAAGACCAGCCCCCACGCTGTCTGTTTCAATGCAAGAAAGAACCAGATCAAGTCAAAAACACGAAGCAGAGCAACTCGGTGCGATCTGCTATGACTGGTACACGCAGCGCTAAGCGCTGAAATATAACGATCGACTTCTGACTGGCAGCTGCCAACACAGAGAACTTTACTTTTCTGACGAGATTTAGTGTACCAAACGCGCTCACATTCACTCATATTTGGCAGGTTGCTTGTGTGCAACGTAGAATGAAAGACTGCAGCGCTCCAGTTCTGCGAAAACCACTCTTAAGGTTCATGACGCGCAGTTGACTCAAAAATTGACAAGACCGATAGATACTTGAAAATAGAGCATTTTTCGTCAACATACACGGGGCCCATAGACGCATATTTTGCAGGAAATCGAGGAAGGAAACTTAACACTGTTGCTTGGTAAATACTGCTCAACGAAAGCGCAGTCTGCCTACGGCAGGCGAGCTGTGCAGACGTATGCTGTTTACGGCCCCATCGCCGTGAGCCGAGCATCAGTTCCCTAAGAACACTCTGAAATTTACTTCTGACGATAGAGGTGTTTCGCGATAGAGGTGTTTTTGCGAGATGCATCAAACTAAGCTTTCACGAAACGAGCAGCATTTACTTGTCTGTAGTCAGCTGTGCGGTCTGTGTGAAGATGATAAAGACAGAATGTTGTGACAGAGTCATAGTCTCGACAGGGGAACGATCTAATATCAATCATTGTGACGGGAACGTGGGGGAGATGGGATCTGGATCCCAAGGATCTCTGGACATCTCTCCAGAGCAAATCAATTCAGTTCTAAACAGGTATGGCACGATCCTGGCTAGCATGGCAGGAAATTGTACAGGTTTCCAAACCTTTCCTTTCCTACACGGTGTCAGACAGGTTAAGATTGACCTCCAGCGACGTACCCCCTAGTATAGTAACGTCTGCGGATGTAGAGAGATCGCTATGTACGGAGGGCAGCCCTGGACGTGTTCAGGATGTGCCGAGGAAGGCCGTGTGCGACCTGAATGTGTGCACATGAGGTGGCCTAGTTACCTGCGGGAGAAGCAACTGGCCTTGCCGAATGTCGACATTACCGATGACTTACGTTGCAGGAGTCAGCAAAGAGGAGGATCTGGAGTGAGAGCTACTGGGCAAAGCGAAACACTGGTAGACACTGATCAGATGCCCGACACAGTCACCCCCTTCATGAACGGATGGACAGGCAACCAGTGACGGCGGAGAACAGCCCAGAGACGTCGGGCTACAGGAGGTGGCGGACCCGATGCCACAGGTTGGCACTCTCTCAGACGGTGACCTGCGGCGGAGCACGGCACTCGTTACGAAAATACGAAGAGCAATGGATAGCAGCGTTAAACGCGGGTCAAGTGGCGAGGGAAGTGAGTGGAAGGGCGCAGAGGATCGCTCGCACCCTTGCAGGAAAATCGGATGGTCACAGAGACGGAATCCGCCAGATACCTCTATTCGGCGGCCATCACTGACATGGCTGAGAAAGAGAATCCACCCACCCAATCAGACGGAAGTGGACGGGACACGTGGAATGGCACTGTCCGAGAAGCGGCGCACTGGCGCAACGTTGGGACGTGCCGATAGGTAACTGGCCGGTTGCAGTGCAATGTGGTCTATCGGCTTAAGGGGCTCCGGAACGCCCTATACTTGCAATGTTAAAACAATGCTTATAAATTACATATTTCCTCACAAAGTATTTGAGGTAGGAAGTTGAACTTTTTACAGATTATTTATTATAATATGGGCTACAACTTAACACAGGGATTTTACAAAATTTTAGTTCAGTTATTAAAGATGATTTTTTTTCAATTGTAATGAAAATTCACATTTTTTTGCAATTTTTTATTTATATATTAAAAAATATACAGTTTTTTGGAAAAAGGCTGTGTTAAATTATGCAGAAGGTACTGTGTAACATTTACTGAAAGTTTGAAACAAATATGTTTGGAAGATCCTTAGAAAACATGTAATTAGTATGAGAAAATAAAAGTTATGGGAATCGAGCGACAAAGATTGGATTAACTTTTTAGTGCATTCCAGGTCCATAGGATGGATTATCTTCATCCTCTGCAAACTCCTCCTCCAGCTTTCTCTTGTCCCTACTCCTGTTTACTCTTGCTTGTATTTCTAGACTCTTTACAGCCCTGTCTGCAGCCCGAAGGCGTTCCTTGTCTAAAGCAAGCATCGCTCGTACCATGTTAGAACCTATCTTCATTCCCATGTTTCTAAATACCTTGCACCTTACAATGTTGCCATCATTGAAAGTCGCAACAGCATCATACACACCAAAGTGAAGTGTTTCTATTCCAACAAATACAGTCTTGGGGATTCTCGACCATATAACACTATTTACACTTTCATTGGGGTTTTTGAGTTTTTCCGTGAATACACTTTTTCAACAGTTCAGGTGCTGCTAAGTCTCTGAAAATAGGTTAGCCACAACACATACTTTATCTCACATCACTAAAATGTACCTGATGAACACGGAAGTTAATAATAACACCATTTGACAGCAGTTTAACAGCGCCACAGTGGCTCACGCCCATGTAGAACACATTTGAAAAAAAATTTAAAAATAGTTGTAGTCTTCGGAATTGAATAAATTATATATCTATTAAAAGGTAATAGTCTGCAGATTCAGAAAACGCAAAAAAGTAAAAATTGAACTTTTCATGATTTTGAGCCTTTCCGGAGCCCCTTAAGTCACGAATGAAGAAAAGGCTTTATATGTCGTGACGGAGTAGAGGTCACACTGAGGGGCCGCCTCAGACAAGGGCAGGGACACTCAAGTTCCCCTCAAAGAAAGATTCCAGTACAGGCATACGAAGTAGGACTGGTCAACATATACGCAGGAGCCTGAAGTTCCGGACCTTACGTGACGCGTTGTGTGCCGCCGAGTTAGATGTTGTCCTACTGCAAGAGTTGTCGAAAATAGACCTCCACAAGATTGTTGGCTATACTCATCCAGGAACTATACAAGACCTTGGAACAGCAGTACTTAGAAAGAAAGGAACGGTGGCGAAAGACTTCCCCGAGGAAATGGTGGCGATACCATTGTCTCTTGTGAAAACTCGCCGTCGCGGACAGCTTACTGAATTGGAAACCTATTCCCTATGTTAGGGCCTATCCTAAAATTCTGCGTTGGGACACCGTCTCAAACGCTTTCCCGAAGTCTAGGAAATGTTTCCAGGGTTCGTGGGAAATCGTGTCAGTAAAGGGCACGAAAACTGACGTGGCCACGTAGCCCGTCGATCTATCTACTTGACGTACAGGTTCTGTACGACGCGGATAACATTGTTATGTAACTCGTGAACTAGACATTTCCGAAAATATATTTATAACTTGTATTTCCGATATCCACATGTTCTCAGAGTTTCTATTCCAATTTCAGACTCATCTAGTATAAACATGAAACAAAGACGTATTTAATATCACAGTTGTTGTTTGGGTAACATTACATGCGAAATTAAGTTAGTTATTGATCGTATTAATGAGGGAAGAGAGAGTGGACTGGAAAACCATTATATCTTAATCAAAAAGTTTCAATTAAAGTGAGAGGAAAAAGTACAAACTGGATCGGACTAGGAAAAGGAGTCAGACAAGGATGCTGCCTATCACCTACTCTTTTCAACCTCTACTTGGAAAACATGATTCACCAATGCTCATTGGATGACAAAGGCATAGAAATTGGAGGAAGAAGAGTAGCGTGTTTGAGGTTTGCTGATGACATGGTCCTTCTAGCCACAGGGGAAAAAGAATTACAGGATTTGGTGGACACCGTTGAAACTAACGGAAAAAAATGTGAAATGAAAAGTAACAGAAATAAGACAAAAGTATTGGCACTAGGAGGAAATAAGGAAACAAAAATTATGCTGAAAGGAGAAATACTAGAACAGGTGCAAAATTTTTAAGTACTTGGAAGCAGGATAGACACTGACTGGAAGTGCACCACACAAATTAAAACAAGGATAGCAATGGCAAAAGAGACATTTTATAAGAAAAGGAGAATTTTCTGCGGCGGTCTGGACAGAGAACTCAGGAAGAGAGTCATAAAATGTCTTGTGTGGAGTGTTCTTCTATATGGCGCTGAAACATGGACGATGAGGAAGAAAGACAGAGAAAGGCTGGAGGCTTTTGAGATCTCGACATGGCGGAGGATGGAAAGAGTAAGTTGGATGGACAGAGTAAAAAATGAAGTGCTACTGAGAAGAGTGGGAGAGAAAAGACAGTTACTAGATGTAATAAAGAGAAGAAAAAAAATTGCATTGGGCATATATTAAGAAAGAATGACGGACTGATAAAAACAGTTTTAGAAGGTTATGTACTATAAATATGATGCTGGCAACAATCAGAGCAAAATGCCTCGGACCTTTGGAGGTGACAGAGTCCCACCTCTAATTGACAAATCGGAGACTCCCAAGTTACGACTCGGCAAACGAATGATAACGAGATGGGGAGCTATTAATATCAATGGGGGCTACTCTGGGAAGAAGGTAGAACTGGCAGAGGCTGCAAGTAAGATGGGGTTGGACGTTTTAGCTGTTAGTGACATTCGGGTAAGGGGTGAGAAAGAAGAGGAAGTGGGAGAATACAAGGTCTACCTGTCAGGAGTCAAAGAAGGAATAGCACAATGGGGTGTAGGGCTTTACATCAGGAAAGAAATGGAACCCAGTGTAGTTGCAATAAGGTATGTAAACGAACGACTGATGTGGACAGATTTGACAGTGTCTAGCAAGAAAATTAGGATTGTGTCAGTATATTCGCATTGTGAAGGGACAGATCAAGATAAGATGGATCGTTTTTATGACGCACTCAGTGATGTAGTTGTTAAAGGACAAGGACAGTGTTCTGCTCATGGGTGATTTTAATGCCAGGATTGGAAATCGAACAAAAGGGTATGAAAAGGTTATGGGTAAATTTGGAGAGGAACGGGAAACAACTCTTAGATTTCTGTGCCAGTATGGGCTTAGTAATCACAAACTCCTTTTTTAAACATAAGAACATTCACCGGTATACTTGGGAAGGCGGGGGAACCAGATCTGTCATTGACTATATAATAACAGATCAGGAATTCAGGAAGGCTGTGAGGAACACACGTGTATTCAGGGGATTCTTTGATGACACTAATCACTATTTAATATGCAGTGAAATTCGGATTGTGAGGCCGAAAGCGCAGGAGGTCAGGTCCATATGTAGGAGGATAAGAGTGGAGAAACTTCAGGATAAGGAAATCAGGCACAAGTACATAACAGCGATCTCAGAAAGGTACCAGTTAGTTGAATGTAGTGAATTGCAGTCACTGGAAAAGGAATGGACAAGGTACAGGGACACAGTACTAGAAGTGGCCAAAGAATGTCTTGGAACAGTAGTGTGTAAAGGTAGGATGAAGCAAACAGCTTGATGGAATGACACAGTCAAGGCAGCCTGTAAAAGGAAAAAGAAGGCATATCTACATACTAGAACACAGGTAGACAGAGAAAGTTATATTGAAGAAAGAAACAAAGCCAAACAGATAATTACAGCATCCAAGAAGAAATCGTGGGAAAACTTTGGAAACAGGTTGGAGACCTTGGGTCAAGCTGCTGCAAAACCATTCTGGAGTGTAATTAGCAGCCTTCGAAAGGGAGGTAAGAAGGAAATGACAAGTATTTTGGACAGGTCAGGAAAACTGCTGGTGAATCCTGTTGATGCCTTGGGCAGATGGAGGGAATATTTTGAAGAGTTGCTCCATGTAGGTGAAAATACGATCAGAAATGTTTCAGATTTCGATGTACAATGGGACAGGAATGATGATGGAAATAGGATCACATTTGAGGAAGTGGAGAAAATGGTCAATAGATTGCAGTGCAATAAAGCGGCTGGGGTGGATGAAATTAAGTCGGAACTGATCAAAAACAGTGGAATGTCAGGCCTTAAATGGCTTCACAGGATAACTGAAATGGCGTGGGAGTCGGGACAGGTTCCATCAGACTGGACGAAAGCAGTAATCACACGAATCTTTAAACATGGAAACAGAAAAGATTGTAACAACTACAGAGGTATCTCTTTGATCAGCGTTGTGGGTAAAATCTTCTCAGGTATTGTTGAAAGGAAAGTGCGAGTATTAGTTGAGGACAAATTGGATGAAAATCAGTGTGGGTTTAGGCCTCTTAGAGGTTGTCAGGACCAGATTTTTAGCTTACGGCAAATAATGGAGAAGTGTTACGAGTGGAACAGGGAATTGTATCTATGTTTTATAGATATAGAAAAGGCATATGACCGGGTTGCTACGAGGAAGTTATTGTCTGTTCTACGTGATTATGGAATAGGGGGCAAACTTTTGCAAGCAATTATAGGTCTTTACATAGATAGTCAGGCAGCAGTTAGAGTTGACGGTAAATTGAGTCCATGGTTCAGAGTAGTTTCAGGGGTAAGACAAGGCTGCAACCTGTCTCCACTGTTGTTCATATTATTTATGGATCATATGTTGAAAACAATAGACTGGCTGGGTGAGATTAAGATAGGTGAACAGATAATAAGCAGTCTCGCATATGCGGATGACTTAGTTGTGATGGCAGGTTCTATTGAAAGTTTGCAAAGTAATATTTCAGAGCTAGATCAGAAATGTAAGGACTATGGTATGAAGATTAGCATCTCGAAAATGAAAGTAATGTCAGTGGGAAAGAGATATAAACGGATTGAGCACCAAATAGAAGGAACAAAGTTAGAAGAGGTGGACAGTTTCAAGTACTTAGGATGCATATTCTCACAGGATGGCAACATAGTGAAAGAACTGGAAGCGAGGTGTAGCAAAGCTAATGCAGTGAGCGCTCAGCTACGATCTACTCTCTTCTGCAAGAAGGAAGTCAGTACCAAGACTAAGTTATCTGTGCACCGTTCAATCTTTCGACCAACTTTGTTGTATGGGAGCGAAAGCTGGGTGGATTCAGGTTACCTTATCAATAAGGTTGAGGTTACAGATATGAAAGTAGCTAGGATGAGGAAATCAAAGAAAAACTGGGAATGAACTCTATAGATGTAGCAATCAGGGCGAACAGGCTTAGATGGTGGGGTCATGTTACACGCATGGGAGAAGCAAGGTTACCCAAGAGACTCATGGGTTCAGCAGTAGAGGGTAGGAGGAGTCGGGGCAGACCAAGGAGAAGGTACCTGGATTCGGTTAAGAATGATTTTGAAGTAACAGGCTTAACATCAGAAGAGGCACCAATGTTAGCACTGAATAGAGGATCATGGAGGAATTTTGTGAGGGGAACTATTGCTCCAGACTGAACGCTGAAAGGCATAATCAGTCTTAAATGATGATAATGATGATGATGATGTAGAAGGGAAAAGGAAGCGAGGAAGGAAGAGATTCCAGATACTGGATGACATGATGGGCGGTACAACATAACAGCAGCCTTAAGAAGGAAGCACTGGATCGCAGAAAATAGAGGGACAAAGGACCTGCTAATATGGCAGAAAACGATGATGATGATGATGATTGGTAGTATTTATAGTCCAAGTGCTGAGCAAAAAAATGGTTCAAATGGCTCTGAGCAGTATGGGACTTAACATCTATGGTCATCAGTCTCCTAGAACTTAGAACTACTTAAACCTAACTAACCTAAGGACATCACACAACACCCAGTCATCACGAGTACTGAGCATTGCAAACTGTAAATGTAGGCGAGGTTGCAAAGGTGACACCGTTGTTCCGTCCTAAACAGTACTTCACAGAGATTCTTGCCAGCAACAAACCGCAGACATTCCTTCGACGCCGTGGGCGTGCGGCACTCCCTCCCTCCTGTGTGGGAGGACACACGGCGCAGAGCACCGCCCTGCAACAACGGACGAGTTGCGCGCAGCGTCGGTGCTACATCAAAGGAAACGGGCCGCCAGTCGGCGCTCTGTCTGGGCGGCGTTCCTGGCTGCCCGCCCTAGAGAGACCGACGGCAAGTGGCAAGTGCGAAAATTAATTCACGTCACACCTCAAATCGAGTTTCGAGTGGAACTGCCAGAACAGATCTGTCCGGAGAACAACCCGAATTGTGGAATCTGAAACATAATGACCGAATACTAAATAGAAAACGTGATGCTTTGCATTACATTGCGTGTGAAGGTCTGTGCGTTCCAACTGAAACAGTGACCCAGTATAACATCCCTGCTGTCTGCGTTCAGGTGAGAGAAAAAGATACCCAAGTCAGTGGGCACAACAAATGGTAGGGAACATAATCGTCATTTACTGCCTTTAGATTAGATTAGATTTACTTTCATTCCAATTGATTCGTAGTGAGGAGGTCCTTCAGCATGTGGAACATGTCAGAAAAACAACAATACATGACAAATATTTACAAATCAAACAAATAAACTAATGTACCAATCCACAGATCCCAAGTGGAATGATCGTCAAGTTAGATTGTACTTACACACACACACACACACACACACACACACAAATCAGTTGGTTCTACTGAGAAATTCATCAGTGGAGTAGGAGGAGTTGGACACCAATAAATCCTTTAGGCTTCTCTTAAACTGAATTTCTACATCTACATCTACATTATTACTCTGCAATTCACATTTAAGTGCTTGGCAGAGGGTTCATCGAACTACAATCATACTATCTCTCTACCATTCCACTCCCGAACAGCGCTCGGGAAAAACGAACACCTAAACCTTTCTGTTCGAGCTCTGATTTCTCTTATTTTATTTTGATGATCATTCCTACCTATGTAGGTTGGGCTCAACACAATATTTTCGCATTCGGAAGAGAAAGTTGGTGACAGAAATTTCGTAAAAAGATCTCGCAGCGACGAAAAACGTCTTTGCTTTAATGACTTCCATCCCAACTCCCGTATCATATCTGCAACACTCCCTCCCCTATTACGTGATAATACAAAACGAGCTGCCCTTTTTTGCCCCCTTTCGATGTCCTCCGTCAATCCCACCTGGTAAGGATCCTACACCGCACAGCAATATTCTAAGAGAGGACGAACGAGTGTAGTGTAAGCTGTCTCTTTAGTGGACTTGTTGCATCTTCTAAGTCTCCTGGCAATGAAACGCAACCTTTGGCTCGCCTTCCCCACATTATTATCTATGTGATCTTTCCAACTGAAGTTGTTCGTAATTTTAACACCCAGGTACTTAGTTGAATTGACAGCCTCGAGAATTGTACTATTTATCGAGTAATCGAATTCCAACGGATTTCTTTTGGAACTCACGTGGATCACCTCACACTTTTCGTTATTTAGCGTCAACTGCCACCTGCCACACCATACAGAATCTTTTCTAAATCGCTTTGCAACTGATACTGGTCTTCGGATGACCTTACTAGAAGCTAAATTACAACATCATCTGCGAACAACCTAAGCGAACTGCTCAGATTGTCACCCAGGTCATTTATATAGATCAGGAATAGCATAGCTCCCATGACGCTTCCCTGGGGAACACCTGGTATCACTTCAATTTGATTTGCCGTCTATTACTACGAACTGCGACCTTCCTGACAGGAAATCACGAATCCAGTCGCACAACTGAGACGATACCCTATAGGCCCACACCTTGATTAGAAGTCGCTTGTGAGGAACGGTGTCAAAAGCTTTCCGGAAATCTAGAAATACGGAATCAACTTGAGATCCCCTGTCGATAGCGGCCATTACTTCGTACGAATAAAGCGCTAGCTGCGTTGCACAAGAACGATGTTTTCTGAAACCATGCTGATAGGTATCAATAGATCGTGATTTCATTCGTTGTTAAGCTTTTTATGGCTGCTGGCAATTTATTGAAAATGTGTGTTCTTGAATAATGCACACCTTTTTGTACAAGAGTAAGTGACTTTAAATAATTGTGAAGATTATTCTTATTTCTAGTACTATTTCAATTTAGCCTACACTGTATTATGCTGTCTGGATGGTCAGGTGCATATTACACAAAGTGGTTCGCATTCAAACATTCTGAATCTATGAAGGACCAGGACACTCCTACGAATTCGGTAAACACGGAAAACGCAAGTCCTCCGCTAAACAAATGTTTATTATAAAACTGTGATTTGCTTAACCCTGGAGTGGTCGCTTCAATTACATATGTAATCCATTATTGGAAAATCAGAAAATTGTGAAAGATAACGACAGTGTTTCGGGCCTCTGAATAATTTAAGATGGAGTCATGGAGCATCCCATCCCTCAGTTTTGTGCGTGGGAGATGCGGCCGGCCGCCTGCGGTCGTGTGGCACGTGTTCCGTGAACTCTGCGAGCGATCCAGCGACGTAATCCGCGCCTCCGGTTACACATGAATTTCCCAAGCAGGTTTTTCCTCCCTATTGCTTTTATCACTATTATTGTTACAATACGTTTTTTGTAGTGACTTATTTCGGAATGAATGCTATAAACACACGAGATAATTCAGTAAATTCATTAAATTTTAGAAACATCGTGGATTACAGGTACGATATTGGCTGGAGGAGAGGAATATCTTCCTGGCTCTAGCTCTACCGACAGAACCAATGTTCCGGAAGAGCGACGTGAGTCTGACCAAGACGAGGCCTTCTGGTGTTAAAGGAATTGCACGAGCAAGACTGAAGGCTGCAGGTCCATTTTTTGGACAATATCAATCATCTCATTCAAAAATATTTGCATAAAAACAGACCACATCAAAATAAATCTTGCAGAGAGAGAGAGAGAGAGAGAGAGAGAGAGAGAGAGAGTGAGAGAGAGAGAGAGAGAGAGGTTAAACGTACAGCTGCAACTGAAATAAATGGGGTTTTCTGGGGTTCTGTTGATGAATGCAGTGCTGAAGATAAGCCGACTGGCCTAGGCAAATATTTTACCATGTTAAACATATTGCAGTTGATACAATTAGTATGATTAAGCATGAGCAAAGACCCAAACTTCTTATCAGAAATTTGCGATTTGATGATATTGGGAACAGGCAACTTTGCACTAGTATTCACAAACGCCGACCGCAGTGGCCGCGCTGTTCGAGGCGCTACAGTCTGGAACCGCGCAACCTCTACGGTCGCAGGTTCGAGTCCTACCTCGGGCATGGGTGTGTGTGATGTCCTTATGTTAGTTTGGTTTAAGTAGTTCTAAGTTCTAGGGGCTGATGACCTCAGATGTCAAGTCCCATAGTGCTCAGAGCCATTTGAATCAGTTTTTTGACAAACTGGCGTTAATGCGGGAAGCATTTGATTTGTTCCTTAAAAATTTTCAACAGTATTTTGTTCAGAGCGCTGAAATAGCATTGGAAGAACAGCTTTTGAAATTCGGAGCACGTTGCCCATCTAGGCAGCGTGTGCCCAGCACACTAGCAAAATGCGAGGCCTATTCGGAAAGTAAGCAACGATCTGTCGCCAAATCGAAACCACAGTGAAAATCAAAATCTTTTTTTTTTTCTTTCTTGCAATACTAAGCTACACCTTCCAGGTACCTCTCTACATACTCGCCACTCCAACTTAGACATCTGTCATAGCGTCGTACCGACTTCCCAGAACCTCCATCGTAGAAGGTAGCTTCATAAGCTTTGCGACAATTTTCCGCACTGGACTGCAGATTATTGTCCGTGGCAAAATCTTGTCTTCATAGGCAGTTGGTTCAACGCTTCGCATCGAAAACGCTGCAGGAGCGGTGTGTGGGGCTGCACGAATTCAGGCGAAATCTCTCTTCAGGCGCCAATGCTTTGACGGGAGAGACTATGTTCTAAACGTCTTTAAGCGCTCAGAACAAGGAAGAGCGGCATGAGATGCTATCTAAGAGCACACTAGAGGCATCGATTCAAATGGCTCTGGGCACTACGGGACTTAACTTCTGAGGTCATCAGTCCCCTAGAACTTAGAACTACTTAAACCTAACTAACCTAAGGACATCACACACATCCATGCCTGAGGCAGGATTCGAACCTGTGACCGTAGCGGTCGCGCGGTTCCAGACTGAAGCGCATAGAACCGCTCGGTCAACGCGGCCGGCAAATCTGTACAGAGCTTCATCGGATTGTCTCTGTGGTTTCCATTTCGGAACCGATAGTTCCTTACTTTCCGAATAGCTGTCGTATGAAGTCAAGATATTTGCGCTCCTAGTCGATCACTACGCACATATTTTAAATGTGGAAATATACGCAGGCTAACAACCAGAAATGCCGTATCACTTGAGAAATCGAAGAAGTGATGCGTTAATAAGAGTACTACAGCTGTGATCAGCAGAAACTTCAATATAACAATGGATAACTGGTTCTCTTCACTCCGTATAGGCAAGTAGCTGTTTGAAAATATAACGATCATGGTTGGCACGGTATGGAATGACAAATGACAAGCGCTTAGGGAATTTGGTGTGACAAGGAAAATCAAGTAAGTTTTTCAATATTTGGTTTTCACCCCTCCTGCACTTTGGTTTCTTACGAGCCGAAACCTCACATTGTCCTGACTGGCATGTTGACAGTGCACTATGCCTGCACGAGAGCTCAATTGAACCCGGAAATAACAACACGTTACAACTGTACGAAGATCGCTGTGACTCTAATTGAGAATACGTGCTCACTGTATGACAAATCCAGAAAGTCAAGAAGATGGCCTCTTACTGTACTGCATTTCATGACTTGCTGGACCTTACTGATTCTCAATACTCGAAACAAAGAACTAAGCAGCTCAAACGCATAGCTCTTAATAAATGGTAGCTCATATTTTATGTTTCAGTCCTCTTTCCTGAAGACCAGAATGGGAATTCATTACATTCTCAACCAGAGCAAATGCTTCAATTTTGCTTAAAGGTGGAGGTATGTTCTGTTGTGGGTTGGCAGGGGAGCCAACACCGTATTATTAGAGGAAGCCGAAAGGCACGCGTTTTAGCTCACGCAGGCTGGCGTGAGGTCTGCAACAGGACAAGGAAATTAGACTTTAGAAAAAAGGACGTAGCTGGTGGAATACTTAACTTTAATCCATTAATGATGAGCGTCGCTCCTGACGGTACATGATTACAGTATCAATAGTAACTGGTAATGGCGCCTTGCTAGGTCGTAGCAAATGGCGTAGCTGAAGGCAATGCTAACTATCGTCTCGGCAAATGAGAGCGTATTTTGTCAGTGTAGCTTCGCTAGCCAAGTCGGCTGTACAACTGGGGCGAGTGCCAGGAAGTCTCTCTAGACCTGCCGTGTGGCGGCGCTCGGTCTGCAATCACTGATAGTGGCGACACGCGGGTCCGACGTATACTAACGGCCCGCGGCCGATTTAAAGGCTACCACCTAGCAAGTGTGGTGTCTGGCGGTGACACCACATGTTCAAAGCGTTTTCTTGCCTTTTTCTCCACGGTACAGCCTGTTCAAAAGGATACCACCATCCGAAACGCGCCCCTCTGAACCAATATCAGCTTTTACCAGCGCGAATAACATAATACTGAAGAACGATTTATAACTATAATGTTCTGTGCCACTGTTTATTGGCGCCTGTAGTATGACATGCTAGTCGTCCATACACCTAAGCAATGTGGATAATTCCACAATTCTGTAATCTTTCGAAGTGCCGGACATCTGCAGATAAAGAAGGTGATACACTATAGAAGGTGGAACAAAAAGATATGGCCAAACTTTCAGGAAACATTCCTCATGCGTAGAGGGAAAAAAATATGTCATGTGGACATCAGTCCAGAACCGCTTTATTTCCGTGTTAGAGCTAATTTTCTGCTTCTCTTCACAATCACATTAATAATGGGAATCGCACAGAAACAGAAGGTGCCTGGGTTAGATAAATTTTGTTACTTGAGTTGTTCAGCATACTTCTTGATTCCAGTATCGAACAATTTCCCAAATGAAATCTTCAATATGCTCCCTGTTAGCAAGGATACGTGCATCAAACTGCCGTAGCACTGAATCCCTGGTGCACTGTTGTACCATTGGAGAATTGCGTATTGCCTAAGTCTTCCACATAACGATGACAAAACCGCTGTACATACTGGGGTTCCATATGCAAGAACTTCCAATGCTCCCATAAAGTAAAGGCTGATGAGTTTAGGTCCAAAGGGCATGGACGCCAAAGAATTGGTCCACCTCTGCATATCTATCGTGGAATCTGTTATTTAGAAGCCTGAGAACATTAACACTGAAATTAGGAGGAGCTCTGCAGTCTATGGAGAATGTATTTTATCCCACTTGCATAGGCATATCTTCCAGCCGAGCAGGTGGAGTATCTCCTGAGGTAGTGTGGTAAGTTTCTCCGCTAGAAAGCCTCCATTGATAATGCGATTCTTCAGGGATACAACAGAGTACCACAGATTGAATGCTACGGTGAGTTGATTCATGCATCCTTGCTAATGGCGAGCATTTTGAACATTTCATTTAAGAACATGTTTCGTACTGTAACCGAGAGAGTATTTTCAACATTTCATGTAAGGGAAAGCTTCACATAATGCTGGTACGTTCTGTTTACATGTGATTCCCATGATTAATGTGATTAATGAGCTCTAACACGGAAATAAAACGTTTGCGGACCGATGTCCACATAACATGCTTTCTTCCTCTGCGTGTGAGGAATGTCTCCTGAAAGTATGGCCACACATTTTTGTTACACCCTTACGAAAACGAACCTCGATTTTACACCATCCATCTAAGTAGTTTCGGTACTGATTTCATTCATCACATATAAGAGATGCTGTAAGGGCAGATTAAATTAAGGTCAATTTTGCAGCTTACAAAAGTTTTATACATCGTAACGGGAAGCTGAATATGACACCTAACTTACTTCGGCGGAAAAGAGCAAATTTGCCTATAAATATGAAAAGCAAAGAGTTGACACTCAATTCGCAGTATTAACACACCGATCCTATATACTGCGTGTTAATCAGCAAAAGGTGAAACAAGCAGCTAGAGGAAACGTTTTGTTCGGAAGCAGGTGCATGCAGGCACGAAGTACACAGCACGGGCAGTGCAACAGAAAGGTATTGGCGGACGTCCCACGGCGGGAGTCAACGAACTTGTGCCAGGTGACTCGAACAGGAGAGCAAGTAGCGGGACACCTGAGTAGGATGGAAGAAACTTCAGAGAACTATGTTTCTGAATTTCCAAGTGGATACGAACAAACTAGTGACGCAGTTGGCTAAAAATTGCTCTGAGGACTATGGGACTTGACATCTGAGGTCATCAGTCCCCTAAAACTTAGAACTACTTAAACCTAACTAACCTAAAGACATCACACACATCCATGCCCGAGGCAGGATTCGAACCTGCGACCGTAGCGGTCGCGCGGTTCCGGACTGAAGCGCATAGAACCGCTCGGCCACACCGGCCGGCCTGACGCAGTTGATCATGTGAACAACGTGTGGTATGTTGAAAGGTCTCTGCTGGATTCCTTTCATGTTAATTTCTTAAATCTGTTGTCATTTATGGCATAAATTCCTCTTCTAAATTTACTGTGGCGTTTCTGACCATCTGGGAGGAGACTGAGTAGTGGAACATGTTACTTTTACACATAAACAAGAACGATCTGTCACACTACTACACTTTAAAACACAGTTTATATGTAATTCATGTCACACAGTCTCATACGGAACCTACATCCGATTTCTTTTATATACAGGGCTATTACAAATGATTGAAGCGATTTCATAAACTCACTGTAGCTCCATTCATTGACATATGATCACGACACACTACAGATACGTAGAAAAACTCATAAAGTTTTGTTCGGCTGAAGCCGCACTTCAGGTTTCTGCCGCCTGAGCGCTCGAGAGCGCAGTGAGACAAAATGGCGACAGGAGCCGAGAAAGCGTATGTCGTGCTTGAAATGCACTCACATCAGTCAGTCATAACAGTGCAACGACACTTCACTTCAGGACGAAGTTCAACAAAGATCCACCAACTGCTAACTCCATTCGGCGATGGTATGGGCAGTTTAAAGCTTCTGGATGCCTCTGAAAGGCGAAATCAACGGGTCGGCCTGCAGTGAGCGAAGAAACGGTTGAACGCGTGCGGGCAAGTTTCACGCGTAGCCTGCGGAAGTCGACGAATAAAGCAAGCAGGGAGCTAAACGTACCACAGCCGATGGTTTGGAAAATCTTACGGAAAGGCTAAAGCAGAAGCCTTGCCGTTTACAATTGCTACAAGCCCTGACAAAGTTAAACGCTTTGAATTTTCGGCGCGGTTGCAACAGCTCATGGAAGAGGATGCGTTCAGTGCGAAACTTGTTTTCAGTGATGAAGCAACATTTTTTCTTAATGGTGAAGTGAACAGACACAATGTGCGAATCTGGGCAGTAGAGAATCCTCACGCATTCGTGCAGCAAATTCGCAATTCACCAAAAGTTAACGTGTTTTGTGCAATCTCACGGTTTAAAGTTTACGACCCCTTTTTCTTCTGTGAAAAAAACGTTACAGGACACGTGTATCTGGACATGCTGGAAAATTGGCTAATGCCACAACTGGAGACCGACAGCGCCGACTTCATCTTTCAACAGGATGGCGCTCCACCGCACTTCCATCATGATGTTCGGCATTTCTTAAACAGCAGATTCGAAAACCGATGGATCGGTCGTGGTGGAGATCATGATCAGCAATTCATGTCATGGCCTCCACGCTCTCCTGACTTAACCCCATGCGATTTCTTTCTGTGGGGTTATGTGAAAGATTCAGTGTTTAAACCTCCTCTACCAAGAAACGTGCCAGAACTGCGAGCTCGCATCAACGATGCTTTCGAACTCGAGCTGTGAAATCGCTTCAATCATTTGTAATAACCCTGTACTGTATATGATAAGATACTGTCATCCCCCTCCCCTTCTGTGTGAGAGGATGAATGAGCATATGTATTTCTAGTTGCATGCTTGAGGGTAACAGACAAGCCTGTCTGTTAGAGAACAGTAGGGCCAACGTCGGAACAGGTAGCTACGCTTTCTAAAAGCAAAGACGTTTCTATCCTTAGTATGGTCCTGTCTGTCCCTTGTCATGTTGGTGTAGGAAGCTGCCCCTCTGGCCACTTCCGTTTGTATTTGTGAGCCACCTTCAGGAAGGGACCAGGTCAGTCTGTCCATGGCGAGCGTCTGAAGTGGTAAGATCTCCAGCTAAGCGCGTGTCTGCTAAGTCCGTAGGACAATGGATTTCTTAAGTTCAGCCTAACTGAAAATTTAATCACCTTTATTTCAGGTATAGCTCTAAAATATCTAATGTTATCTTAAATTGCAACGCAGTGTATTTCGAGTGTGAAGTTCAGAATATCTTCCAGTAGTTACTTTGTCACTACTTTGTGAGTAAAGTGGAACCACGTGTTCATCAGTAACTCTAACTAAGATCATCAATATTAAATGCGAATGTGCGTGAGATTATAACGTCTCGTCTTGACAATATTTTTCAATATAGCAACTTTTCTTTATGTTTAACCCACGTGGGGTGTACTTTGTGAGACCAGTACCACGTGCTCATACAATTGTTTGACCCATCAGGTTAATAGTAAGACGTTAGTAACCAGTTCGAGGTTTTTCTTTCGTAAATTGCTTTTCGATCTAATTTATTTTAATTATCAAAATTATTGTGGAGTTACACTCTTTGTGTAAACCAAGTTGACCACGTGAAGCATGTGGTGTAATCATCAAAGTAGCCCTCAGCTATTCTTTTCGGGAAGATTTCACAGAGAGTTAGTATGTATTTAGTACACCAGTGTGTGGTAATTACATGACGGACAGGATTGCGCTACGAACGTAACTTCTTCGGGTGAAAATTGAATCGGTTGGTTGTGGTTAATTTCCTCTTGCATATGTTTCAACGTTCTTCGTGTGTTATTTTATGAATGCAGTGTTGCATGTAGTCTCCGAATCTTGGCTCCCTATTTGATGTGTTCCGTAAGATTACAAACTGACAGTTACACAATCCTAAATAAGGCACCAGCTTAGTTATGACTCAAGTTTAATATGCTGAAATTTCAATGCTCAATGTTAAAATAAATTTCCAAATATAAACTGATTTATTTCTTTTTATTTAAATTCTCTTTCATATATATACCACCGGTTGTCGTATGACTATTAAAAGATTATAATTAATGTTAGTCTGGTTGGGAATTTGGTAAGCTAGACTGGATACGTGGTGAAACAGTTGCTCAGTAATGCAAGGTTAACTTCCCCAGACAGCTCACAGCTTTTAACCCGCTTTTATTATCAATCAGTACCGCTTTCATAGCAAATTAAAGCGATAACGTTACAATGTGTATGATGTAAGCATGTAACTTTTAAGCATCTGGGGCGGGCACAAAATGTCCGATTGGCGGACACGAACTAGGAAGGACTAAAGTGCCGAGATTTCGACTCAGTTTAATGGTAGAACCCTTGCGATTGGCAGAGAGAGTTTCCACAGAATAAGATTAGCGTTCATAGTGGTCGAAAAAAGCCGTCACGTGGAGCATGAAAGAACCCAGGTGGGGAGACAGTTTTGCTACGAGAAAGACAAGACCGAAAATTTCGGGGGACTCTTCTCTGAAGAGGCGTCAAGTGCAGAACAGGGTGCATAATGCACTGTATGACGCAGAGCAGAAATTTGTGTGAATACTACATTCACTGCAGCTGACATTCAGCTAGATATTAGCTGTAGCGTCGTTGAGCTCCAACTGAGAAACGAACCAGCCACTTAGTTAATCGTTCTTGCAAGAATTGAGAGGGCACTGTGATATGCATGCTGCTCCAGTCATGTGCGAGCATATCGCCATATTCCGAGACTAGGGATGAGTACATGTCTTCTCGCCTAACAAGAAACATAGGAGAGTCTCTGCTGAATAAATCAGTAAAGGTTTTTATTAGCTTTTATAGGAGTTTCAGAGGACGAAAGAAGCCATGCAGACTTCAGCTCATCGCAGTTAAGGTAAATACTGCAAGCAGAGGTGTGAGCTTGTTGGTTCACCCGCTTGTGTCCACTATAAATTCGAGCGACCTTGGGTAATCTTTTGCTCATCTTGTCACAAGAACTAACCATCCTCCATAGACTTGATTGTCATCCTAAATAGTACCAAACTTAGAACATGAATCGGATGATTTATCGTAGTACTGGCCAACATCATAATGTAGTCGTAAGACTAATTTTGTAAAGAAACTTCTAGTTAAAATTTGATATTGTTGTGTTCAGAATTATTTGTTCAGGATTATTTCACTTTCTGAGGACGAGATGCGTTATCTTGACAGCTGTCTTAACATTGTCACTTTACAGACTATGTAAAGGCGTGTATTTCTGTGATAAAACTGCAACATTAAAACCAATATGTTTACAGATTAAACGAAGTTGTGCCCGAGTTCGAGTCTCGGTCCAGTACACAGTTTTAAACTGCCAAGAAGTTTCAAAGTTGTGCTCTGTCATAGAATAAAGATCCACACCCTATACCGAAGTGTTAGAGAATAGCAACCCTGCCAGGATGTCAATTGGTCTGCCAGGATGGCAATTAGTCAAATTAGAAAGAGAAATTAAAATTTTGCATTGAGAAAAAAAATTGTTTTGTTGTTTTTGTGACGAGGTTACCCAATGTATGTGTGGGCATAGTGACCAGAATGCAGTAAATGTGTTATCCAAAGTGTAGAAAAGTTGTATTAACAAGTAAGGTAAAGTTTACGTTCGTGTACAAGTAGATTGTGCATGACCTTGCTGGAGCACGCGAAATTATTCAGGGCGCTTTTGAGTTGGTTTGAATATCCATAAACATTGAACGGCGTTGCTAATGATATGTGCATAGTCTAAGAATTTTATATATTATTTTGCAAACGTGTAAGATCGTGTAACTTTATGCCGACTAAGATCGTGTAACTTTATGCCGACGATAGCTCAGGCTCGCGCAATTCGAGAGGTTAGTTAGACTATCAGAGATGACGGAAGGACGGAGGGTATCGCATGTAGGGCAGACTGAAGATCTTGACAGGAGAAAAATTGAGGCACACCAAAAGGTATCGAGTGCAGGTCACGAAACCCAACGAAGTGATAGTGCTGAGGGAATGGAGGCAGTTTCGCAAGTCTGAGAATACACAAAAACGAGCAAATGACGGGGTCAGATGTAGAAGTAAAGGACGAGCAACTTCGGTACATTGAACCAAATGTAGTAATTCTAAATCAAACTGGACACTTTCCTACAGGGAGAATGTGTGTAAATGCGTCAGCACTAATAACGGGCCGCGCGGGGTTAGCTGAGCGGTCTTAGGCGTTGCAGTCATGCACTGTGCGGCTGGTCCCGGCGGAGGTTCGAGTCCACCCTCGGGCATGGGTGTGTGTGTTTGTCCTTAGGATAATTTAGGTTAAGTAGAGTGTAAGCTTAGGGACTGATGACCTTAGCAGTTAAGTCCCATAATATTTCACACACATTTTTGAACTAATTACGGAAGCCGGTGAGACGTCATGTGAAAGACGCGAACGGCAAAATTCACAAATGGTGACAGGTGACGATGACGAAGAATCTGATAGCGTGTTCACAATATTGAGGCAGCTCACTATTGTTGTCAAACAAACAAATGCAGAAACTTCCTGGCAGATTAAAACTCTGTGGCGGACCGAGACTCGAACTCGGGACCTTCGAGTCTCGGTCCGGCACACAGTTTTAATCTGCCAGGAAGTTTCATATCAGCGCACACTGAGCTGCAGAGTGAAAATCTCATTCTGGAAACAAATGCAGGGCTAGCAGACTTAAAAACTGAAACAAATGCAAGGTTAGCGGATCTAAAGACCGAAACGGAGAATTTAGGAACAGCAATAGATGCAGCGTTATCGGTAACCAATGCTGTCTTAGATGGTCTCCAATTTGAAACGAATGCTGGGTTTGAAAAAATCCGCAGAGATCAGCAAAAATTGAGAACGGAAGTTAATGAACAGTTTACTGAAATCCGGAAAGGGGCGAGAGACTCGCGCTAGCTTATTCAATCGCTAATGGCTGACCAGAAAAAGATGCGTTCTGACGTTGACCAGGTGCAAGATGCAGTGTCTAATGTTAACCAAAGAGTTAATAACTTAGCACGTAAGACGTCTGGTAAGGCGCAACAGATCGCGGAAGAGCTCAGGGTCACAAAACACGTCACGCGAGCCGCACTAAAAAGATTCGATATATGCCTTGAAAACATGATCTCGAAAAATCAGCAACAGTATGAAAAGCTTCGTACAGAACTGAAACTGTGTCGCCGGCCGCGGTGGCCGTGCGGTTCTAGGCGCTGCAGTCCGGAACCGCGGGACTGCTACGGTCGCAGGTTCGAATCCTGCCTCGGGCATGGACGTGTGTGATGTCCTTAGGTTAGTTAGGTTTAAGTAGTTCTAAGTTCTAGGGGACTGATGACCTAAGATGTTAAGTCCCATAGTGCTCAGAGCCATTTGAACCATTTTTGAAACTGTGTCGTACAGAAAGTAGTAGTGAGGCAACGGAATCTGTTGTATCATCCAACATAGTGAGGAACAGAAACACAGAAGTAAACAAGTCAGTTATGCAAGCTTCCGTGGCAGTAGCGTAAACAAAAAAGTCATGAGATTCCAGTCGTATATCCACAAGAGGTTGTGTCAGTAATTTCCGATACAAAACAGAAGAAAATGGGAAGAGAACGGTTAGCACAGGTGAGCGAAGCAGGCAATGTGCGTTCACAGCAGACAATGGAGCGAGAAACGGTAGCCGCCCGCATTCCAACAGAGCGCCAAACCGACCCTCCGAACGTACGCAAGTGACGCGGGAACAGAGCAAGTTACGGTTACACATGTACCAAATTCTCAATTTCCAAGTTACAGTACAACAGGTTATAGACCGCAAGTCAATATGAATCAAATACAAAGACAAAACACTGATCCAGTAACGGGAAATGTAAACGTATCTTTCAGTCCGATACACGAGGAACGGTACGGTTTAGATAACGCACACCAGTATGTAGATGCGATGCTAGATGGAACTCTGGTATGTCATCTCAGGACCCAAATGTGGTAGAACAAATAAAGGAAAACATGACGCAGTTGAAGGGAACGAAACAGGTTGCGAAAACATAAACGTCGTATGGTGGAATAGAAAAATTTGACAATGATCACTTTTTGACAGAAAATTCCATCATTACAAAGAAAGCGGCAACGGCTTACACCCCCACACGTTTCTAAATCAATTCCAGATTGGTTTACCAGAGCATTGGCTACTGAGCCATGAACATGACTTCATTTTTGGTCATATGGACGGCGCAATAGAGGAAACCATGCAAAGAGTAGCTGCAAACGGTCAGTCGTATGAGCAATTTAAATCTGCATTCTTGGGGCTATACTGGTCCACGGAAACCCAAAGTAGACTAAAGTATGAATTCTTGCAGAAAGAGTTATTTGAAAATTCAAGAGAAAAACCAGTTAGATTTTTTTGAAGAAATGACAAAAAAAGAATCAGTATTTAGATAATCCATACAGTGATGGGGAACTGATACGTATGTGCACAATGTAGTTACCATTACGTTATCAGCAGTCATTGGTTGATAGGGCAGGAGATAATATACAAGCATTTAAAGGAATATTAAGAGAACTTTAATTCATCTTCAGTGAAAATGACGCGAAGAGAAAATGTGCAGTGTGAGAAAACAATGGTAGGGGGAATAAAAGCAACCGATTGGGCTTTAATGATGCTTACAATGGGAATAATAACGTAGGAAAAGGTAATCGTTTTGGAAAGAGTGGTAATCGCCTGTGGGATGATAATAATAACTATGGTTTTGGAAACTCATAGAGGTCAAACAATAATTACGGTTTTGGTGGGCCGCGGGATTACAATAACGGATTTGGTCCCAGGACCTCCGGTGGTAACTATGATCCGAGATATAATCAGCGTCCAAACGAGGCAGGCGCGCATAGATGTTTTCAACAGCAAAATCCAAATTATTCAGGTGGTAATAGGATGCCTAGAACGCAGAAGAAAGGTTGGAAAACTCAGACGAAACACGCGAAATGAACCGGTGCAGGAAGTCGAGTTCAGGCCACCAAACCCAGGTAAAAGAATTGACGAGATGGCTATGTGAAGACGAGTCACAAGCTATTCACTCGCCAGATGAAGTTAATTTTATAATTGAACATGTAAATAGACTTAGTTTTGATCAGCAAGATTCTGAAGTAGGTTTAGCGGATAATCAGGTACAAACACCGATGATTACGAACAGGAGTTGTTAACGGTTAATATAGACAGTAGTACAAAAACTGATGATGACAAAATTGTGAAGGAAACAGAGAAAAATCGTATGCCAAGAGGATAAAGCACCAGTGATAACACCAATAGTGATACCCAAGGCAGATGGTATGTATATAGGACAGGAACGTATGAAGAAGTGATTGAGGCGTTTAATAAAGATCATGGGCAAATAACTTCAACCCAACTTCTCGCAAAGTTTACGATCGCGGCCCAGGCGGCCTGGCGGCGCGAGACAAAAGACCCGCCTGTGGGGGCGTCCTGTTGCTCCTACACAACAATGAGATGTTATCTTTACAAGGTACACAGCTTTGCGTGGGTGGTGGAGTTCCTTTCGGAGAGAGCTCTGTATTCATAACCGCAACTACGGCGAGGACTGAAGGCAGTGTTTGAACCCACAGCACACAGGCATTGCTAGTCCGGTAAGAGGTTCAACGCCGCCCTCTGTCGCCGAGAATGGGCCGTGGGCTTCCCGGTGTTCCCCCGTGCCCTCTCCCCCCCCCCCCACCCCGGGAATCCGGTGACCTGTCTCACCTGCTGAGGCCGGCCAGTGCGCCGTAACTCCACTCCCTGTCAACTACCAGAGAAACATAGTCACCACGTACTTTAGAATTAAAAGAAAAAAGAAGGGAGTTCTGTGCAATCATCACGCGCTGCCATGAATAATACCGCTCTATTGCATATACAGCACGTTAGAAATTAAGGAGGATATTTTCCTGTCACACCGAGGGGTAACGTTTGCTCGGTGGAACGCGGTGGGGCAAGGGGCTGGCTGCGGCTTGGCGCGCCTCATCATCGGCTAAAGGACAGCGCTGAGGTTGTCTTTCATGTTTCGCCGTCGCATTGTGAAAGATTTGGGACTTGCTAATTAATTTAACAGAAGTATGTTCTGTGTGTGTGTGTTGGGGTTTATGGGCGCTCAACATCGAGGTCATCAGCGCCCTGACACACATTAAAAGGAACGAATATGGAGAGACCTAATAAAACTGAAAAACACATTCAAAGAAAGCAGAAAAAGAGAGAAATTACTACATAAGAAAGTAAAAGCTAAGGGAAGGGAAAACATAGCAACAAGAATGACACAGGAAAGTGTCATTGGCTGGCCACTTACATAAAAGATGGGCGAGTTTGTCACACAGTGAGCAAATTAATATCCTCTCCCTAAAATCTTTGTAAAAACATTTGACAAGGCACAGAACTGTAAAACTTTAACCACATTCGTCCGAGTGTTGCCTAAAAGAGTTGGCAGGTCCGCTGGCAAATCAGCAGAGGCCCGCTGGTCAGAAAATAAAACACAATCCAGTAAAATGTGGCTCACAGTGACCTGGACGCCGCAAGCACCACACAATGGAGGGTCTTCTCGCCAGAGCAGGAAGCCATGCGTCAAAGGGCTGTGGCCTATTCGAAGCCGAGTGAGGAGAACCTCGTCCCGTCGACGGGGCTGAAAGGAAGTACACCACACACGCGTTGTGGGCTTGACTAGACGGAGCTTATTGTCAGTCACTTCCAGCCACTCATCCTCCCACCGACACATGACTCGGGAGCTCAACAGCGAGGTGAGTGTGTGCAACGGGATAGCACACTGAGATACGTGTGGATCAAGACACGCCTCCTTGGCTGCGAGATCTGCCCTTTCATTCCCAGCAATGCCGACATGCCCCGGAACCCAGCAGAAAGCTACAACCTTCCCCAGTCGCTGTAGCCAGAGGAGGGCATCCTGGATGGTCTGGACTACTTTATCCGCCGGATACAAATGGTGCAATGATTGAAGGGCACTGAGTGAATCGGAACAGACAAGAAATTTAAGAGAGAAAGAAAGTCTCATCGGCTCCAGTGCCCGCAAGATCGCAGACAATTCTGCATCAAAGACAGTAAAAGTCTGAGGCAGGCGGACCTTGAGGACACGATCCGGAAAAACAACTGAGCAACCCACGGAATCCCCGTGTTTCGACCCATCCGTAAAAACAGCTACATAGTCGTGGTGCTCAGATAAAATAGCAGAAAATGCTGCAGCAAAACGGTGGCAGGAGTGCAATCTCTCTTGTACTGCAATAAATCTAAAATCACACGTGGCCTCATTAGTAACCAGGGTGGCAGGCGGTTAAAACCCAGGATTTGGGGTTGGACAGACTCCACACCGAGGGACTCAAGCACACGGTGCACTCTGATCCCAAACGGCAACGTAGCCCGGGGACGGCGGGAAAAAAGGCGATCCAGAGGTGGAAGGGCAACAAGATGGTGAGCAGGCGAGCTGGGAGCTGCAAGAAACTTACAAGCTTGGCGCACCAGCAGGAGCTGCCGCCGGATGGTAAGTGGCGGTTCGCCAGCCTCAGCACAGAGGCTGGGTACGGGACTGGTCCGATAAGCACCCATAGCCAGTCGAATCCCAGCATGGTGAACAGCGTCAAGGATCCGCAAATAAGACGGCCTCGCCGACCCATATACTGTGCAGCCATAGTCCAGCCGTGAGCGCACGAAAGCTCGATAAAACTGAAGGAGACGCGCCCTGTCCGCTCCCCGAGACCTGTGGCTGAGGCACTTGAGGATGTTCAGTGCCTTCAGCGTTCTGACTTTCAAGTCACGTAGGTGTGGCAACCATGACAACCGGGAGTCAAAAATGAGGCCCAGAAACCGCACTGTGTCTCCAAACTGTAGGACAGTATCCCCCATATGCAAGGCAGGCAACGTAAAAAGACGACGAGAACGATTAAAATGAACACAAACACACTTATCGGCAGAAAACCTAAAACCCGTCTTTGCAGCCCACACCTCTAACCGCCGCACCGTTAGTTGCAATTGACGGCTCGCGGATGCAACACTAGAGGAGGAACAGAAAACAGCAAAGTCGTCCACAAACAAGGAGCACTGTACTGGACTCCTCACTGTAGACGTTATACTGTTGATTGCTATGGCAAAGAGGGTAACGCTTAAAACACTGCCCTGGGGGACACCGTTCTCTTGCTCAAAGCGATCAGACAGTGTGTTACCAACGCGGGTCCGAAAAAACCGCTGAGACAGGAAAGACCGAATGAAAATAGGGAGGCGGCCACGAAAGCCCCATTGATGCAGTTGTGCAAGAATACAGTGTCTCCAAGTAGTATCATATGCCTTACTGATATCAAAGAAGATACCGATACAGTGATGCTGACGGAGGAAAGCCTGCTGAATAGCCGCCTCGAGGAGGGTCAGGTTGTCGACTCTGGATCGAAATTTTCGGAATCCACACTGAAAGCGGCTAAGGAGCTGTCTGGTCTCTAGCAGCCAGACCAGACGACGGTTAACCATCCGTTCCAGGGTCTTTCCGACACAGCTTGTCAAGGCGATACTACGATAACTACTGGGACATGTGCGGTCCTTACCTGGTTTGAGGAGAGGGATGAGGATTGCCTCCCTCCACGAGGTTGGGAACACTCCTGTGTGCCATATGAGATTAAAACATTCAAGGAGGATTTCCTTTGACCCCGCCGGCAGATGTCTAAGCATGGAGTACCGGATGCGGTCGTAACCTGGTGCAGTGTCAGAAATCTCAGTAAGAGCCGACTCAAGTTCCCACATGGAGAAAGGGGAGTTGTAGGCTTCAGAACCGTTCGACCGAAAGTTCAAATTCGCTCTTTCGACAGTCGCACGGTAGCGACGAAACGCTGGATCCTGGGTTGCAGTGGCAGTACTTTGTGCAAAATGCTCTGCCAGCGACTGGGCTATGGCGCTGGGTGTCGTTTGCAGGCATCCCTGGTTCAGAACTGCAGCTATTGGTAAACGGCTGTGTTTACCGGAAATCCTCCAGATGGCTTCCCATACCTTTGTGGAACAAGTGGAACGGTTGATGGAGTCCAGAAACTTATGACATGACCTTTTCTTGCTCTCTTTAATGACACGGCGTGCCCTGGCTCTCGCGATACGAAAAGCGGTAAGATTGACCGCTGTTGGGCGGCATTTAAATCGGCGAAGAGCCGCACGCCTGTCACGGATGGCTGAACGGCACTCTTCTGTCCACCAAGGCACAAGGCGCCGCTTAAGAGTGCCAGAAGACTGTGGTATGGACAGGTCAGCAGCATGGTGGATCACAAGCGTGATGTGATCCACCCATTCCTGTACGCTGTTGTGGCAGTCAAAGACAGCCAACCGAGTGAACAGTGGCCAGTTAGCCCTGCCAATCATCCACGATGGTGGCCGCTGCTCCAGCAATACACCATCCAGGAGATGAATGCGGATAGGGAAGTGATCGCTGGAATGTAGGTCGTCAATGACCTCCCAGTGAACGGAGTCAGTGAGGGTTGGAGAGCAGAAAGATAGGTCAATGGCTGAGAATGACCCTGTAGCACTAGAGAAATGAGTCGGAGTACCTGTGTTGAGGATGCACAACACTTGAGATGTGAGGAGGCTCTCGAAAATTCGACCTCGAGCGCAAATAGAAGTGGAGCCCCACAGGACATGATGGGCATTGAAGTCTCCCAGGAGGAGAAACGGGCGGGGGAGTTGGTCGATAAGATTTGTGAGAGCCCCTAAGTTCACTGCATCCAGAGGGGGTAAATAAAGGGAGCAAACGGTAAGCCTCCGACCGGAATAAATTGCAACTGCAACTGCTTGCAGGAGAGCAGAGAAGTGGTGGTCATTATCGACAAACACGGCGACTCCGCCTTTGGCTCTGTCTCCAGTCAGGTCATCTTTGCGATACAACCTATAGCCCCTGAGAACAGGAGCATCAGATTGTTTTAGATGTGTTTCCTGTAAACACAAGCACAGGGGGCGTTGCCGTGCTAGGAGGTGCAGTTCCTCCACATGTGCCCGGAATCCATTCATGTTCCAGTGAATAATGGGAGCCATCTATCGGGGCGGGAGTACCTTCAGTCGCACTTTCTGTCGGGGAGGAGAACCCACAACAGGTGGAGGCTCAGTTTTGGGGCGAGACGATTGCCCCAATCTGGCATCTACCTCCATCGCCTCAGAAGAGGAGTCGAGAGAGACGTCAGAGAGAATGACATCCACATCAGCAGACTGTACAACTTCAGTCTCCTTTAGCGGGCGAGTCTTCACCTTTGGCTTGTGCTTCGATTTTCTGGCCTGAGGTGGCATTGGAGCCAAAACCTCAGAAGCAGTAGGGGGTGTAGAAGCGCTAGGCATGGCACAAGACTGGACCTGGGAAGGGGCAGGAAGTTCCATGACGTCAGCTACCACGGCCTGGTCAGAAGGCCGGGGAGGAGCAGCAGGCTTCACAGGAATAGCAGCAGCACATGTACATTGACAAACACAGGTGCTAGTGCTGACATAGCAACCTCCGTTTGTGTAGCGGCATCAGTTTTCAAGACTGGCTGTTTCAGAACGGAAGAAAAGGAAGCAGCGAACGTGGGCGGCTGCAGGGACTGGTAAATTTTCTTTGCCTCACCGTACGGGATGCGTTTGGTGGTTTTAAGTTCCTGGATCTTCCGTTCCTCAAGGAAAACTCTACATTCCCTACTCAAAACAGGGTGATCCCCAGAGCAGTTGACACACTTGGGAGGAGAGGAGCAATCAACTCCCTCATGAGCGGCTTTACCACATTTCCCGCAAGTGGCTTCCCCTTTACAGCCGAGAGTAGTGTGGCCAAAGTGTTGGCATTTAAAACACCGCATGGGATTGGGGTAATAAGGCCGTACACTGAGACGTAGGAAACCCGCCTTCACATGCTCTGGCAATTTGGTGCTGTTAAACGTAAGAATAAATGAGTCAGTTTTTATGAGAGCACCATCCACCCGTTTCATAACGTGTTGCACGTCGACAATTCCTTCCCGGGACCATTCAGACTTCAGTTCGTCTTGGGGGATGTCGACAAGATCTCTGCAAGTCACAACACCCTTGCTGTAGTTCAAGGTGTTGTGAAATTCAGTCTCTATCGCAAACTCCCCAAGAAATTGTGCCTTCTGAAGGTTCTGGACTTGCTGGAAGCTAGATGTTTCAACCAGCAAGGTGCCATTGCGCAAGCGCTTTACAGACTTTAACGTGCCAGCAATACCCTCTAAGCCCTTCTGTATATAAAATGGCGAAACTTTTTCAAAACTCCTATCTTTTCTTATAATTATGAGAAACACATTCTGAGAAGCAGAATGCGTTCTGTTACTAGTACCTGAATTAGGAGGACTGGCTACACGAGCCCTCTTGTTAGATTGGGTGTTAGAACCTACCAGCGGCCCACCATTTCCGCTGGGAGGAAAAGAAGAAAAGTTCGAGGGTTCCATCTCGATCCCACGAGCAGCTAGGGAACTAAAGGTCCGCTCAGACAGAGCCCCGTGTGCCTGAGTAACCCCTATACAACTGGGGTGTGGCAGGTGCCCCAGAGGTTGCCCGCTTGCGACTGTTCCACCTCAACAGCCATGCATCTCATAGGCGCGGAGCACACCGAAAGATTGAGGTTTTTTTTATAGAGGTTTGTCACATCCTCGCGATCCGGGCGGTCAAGCCAAGATCCCCCTTCCCTGAGACACACAACGTTCCACCGCCGCGCCGCACGGTGGTCGCTGAAGTATGCCCAGAGCTTACGGTGACAGGGGACAGGTGGCGCTTACCAGTCCCCAGCTCAGGAACCCCGGGGTCGCCAAGCCCGTACCCAGTAAATGAATGCTGAGCCCCTGGGGGCCAGAAGTATGTTCTATAATTTTTGATGTTCTATATACACTATGTGATCAAATGTATTCGGACACCCTCAAAAAACATACGTTTTACATACCAGCTGCATTGTGCTGCCACCCACTGTCAGGTACTCCATATCAGCGACCTCAGTAGGCATTGTGGTGAGAGAGCAGAAAGGGCCGCTCCGCGGAACTCACGAACGTGGTTAGATGATTGAGTTTCACATGTGTCACATGTCTGTACGCGAGATTTACACGCTCCTAAACATCCCTAGGTCCACTGTTTCCGATGTGATGGTGAAGTGGAAACGTGAAGGGACACGTACAGCACAAAAGCGTGCAGGCCGACCTCGTCTGTTGACTGACAGATACCGCCGACAGTTGAAGAGGGTCGTAATTTGTAACAGGCAGCTGCAAGTACTATGACAGTTAGGCGGGAGGTGACAACTTGGATTTCATCGTCGAGTGGCTGCTCATAAGCCACACATCACGCCGGTAAATGTCAAACGACGCCTCGCTTGGTGTAAGCAGCGTAAACAATGGACGATTGAACAGTGGAAAAACGTTGTGCGGAGTGAAGAATCACGGTACGCAATGTGGCGATCCGATGGCAGGGTGTGGGTATGGCGAATGCCCGGTGAACGTCATCTGCCAGCGTATGTAGTGCTAACAGTAAAATTTGGAGGGGATGGTGTTATCGTGTGGTCATGTTTTACATGGAAGTGGCTTGCACCCCTTGTTGTTTTTCGTGGAACTATCACAACACAGGCGTACACTGATGTTTGAAGCACCTTCTTGCTTCCGACTGTTGACGAGCAATTCGGGAATGGCGATCACATCTTTCAACACGATCGAGCACTTGTTCATAGTACACTGCCTGTGGCGGAGTGGTTACACGACAATTACATCCCTCTAATGGACTGGCCTGCACAGAGTCCTGATCTGAATCCCACAGAACACGTTTGGGATGTTTTGGAACGCCGACTGCGTGCGAGGCCTCACCGACCGACATCGACACTTCTCCTCAATGCAGCACCTATTGGAGAATGAGCTGCCATTCCCGAAGAAACCTTCCAGCATCTGATTGAACGTATGCCTGTGGAATTGGAAGCTGTCATCAAGGCTAAGGGTGGGCCAACACCATAATAAATTCTAGCATTACCGACGGAGGGCGCCACGAACTTGCAAGTCATTTTCAGCCAGGTGTCTGGATACCATTGATCAGTTAGTGTATATTACTCTGCTCTCTTCGGAGTGATTTGTTATTGTCAATAATTTATGAATTAAGCATGAAACACGAAATTGCTATTAATATTAAAAAGACGTTGATCATCTGGTATAACAAGCTAGTAATAATAATAGTAAAAAGCAAACAAAAGACTGACGATCGCACAAGAATTCAACAGTAAATTAGTCCTAGCCATCTATAAAGTTGCGAGGTGCCGGGGCTAGCAGTGTATTTAACACTAAATTCTTCTAGATTCTACATATGTAAATGATGCTCTAACCCCTCCCCCCCATTCCAACTCCGACTTTTGCTGTTGCACAAGGATTAAAAAAAAATACGCGAACTGACTCTAATCAACCCTGCAAGTGGAATAGAAAAGAGTTTGGCACCTGCAATAATTTAATTTGATAAATAAGTTAAATAAACGAAGGTTTCATTAACATAGTGAGGAATGATAGGGTTGCTCTACCGATTAACAGAATGAATGTTCTGTCCAAAATAACAATATGATTTATTAAGACTAAACACAAAATAATAAACAAAAACACATGAAACATTTACAATACATCAAATTGGCTCAAATTGCATACTCAAACAAACGCTGTTAATGTGAGGTTGTTCCTAAACTAGATTGTGAGGATTATGACGAAGTGGTATGTGGAGCCAATTCCTTGCAACTCAAATCTTAAGAGAAAACACATAGCCAACCCAACATTAATTGCTGCTACCCAAGACAGAACAAAGTTAGAAAAAGACGAACAGGCGCGCTCTGCTGAGCTCTGATTATCACCTAGGAAAATCCCTGTCTGCCGGTGCTGCGGACATACCTTACCAATCTGTCTTCTTAACTGCAAGAACACGATTTGGCGTACCGGAGGCGATGGCTGGTTGCTTCGACGTCCTCGACCGAAAGGCGAGAGCCGACTACCTAGAGCACCCGTACAGGCCAAACACACAACATTCCCGCCCCCACGACAGTGGCTGTGGCTAAACGTTCCAATCAGCAACTCGAAAACCGGCGGAAAATTCCACTCTATTGCCGGAGCATTACCATTCCACCAATGGAGATTCTTGGCGCCAATTTCTGCGCTGATTTTGCTACGTCACAGAGCTATGCCCTGAGCAAGCCAATCACAATTTTGCAGAAAGCGCGGGAATTTTCCCGCCACAGCTGCCTGGGTACACAAGTCCTTCCCACGCCTCGCTGGTAGCCCGCCAGAAAGTGTTTTCGCTAAGTTTCTGCGAAGTAATGGAACCTCTAGCCCAGCTGCTACTTCAGACCCCTTCAGGCATGTCTTGACAATGTCGGCGTCTGCAAAGCATTCACTCGACTTCCTCACACCCGTCGGCTTAACCCTTTCCAGATCAGCAGAGCCCGCCTGTCACCAGACCACCCGGGTGACGAGAGACGCTGCGTGGGAAGTCCGCGTGTGAAGGAATAGCGACTTTTCACTGCATGCAATTAGAGAGGAAAAACGTAAGATAGAAAATGAGAGGGGGCTCATGCCACCTCTCATAGCCCCTACGCCATTTTAGATTGTAATTGGTGAGCGGTTGGCTCACTTAGGAGCAAGGTAGTGAGTCAATCGCCCAAGAACAATTTCGAAAACTGGCTGCACATGCCACACTCTATAAAGAAAATCACTGCAACTGAAAAATGCAGCTCATAGAGGGAGGATTATTTATGATATAGCCAACTTCACCTTCTTAATATAGAACACTAACACTCACATCACACATCCATACCCAGGGAGCCCCTTCCAAACACCGATTCACACAGAGATTCACTCTCTAAATATGGCCCGGGCATGTGAGCCAAATATGGAGCAATTTATTCTTTACAATCAGAGTTAGAGTGCTCCGTAATTAAATGCCCAAGATGTTACAACAATTTTAATCATTAAACTAACCTGAACTCACTCACACATAATACTATTTAAGTTAACAATCTCTTTGTGAGCTTTCAGAATCTAATTACAACCTCCGATTCATTCTGTCTCCCTGCAGGAAGAATAACCTTTACAAAATGTTCCCTGAACTGATGGTCCATTCACAATGACAGTGGTGGTATCCGCTTCAGTTTATGGGGACTTCAGGCACACTGTTTGCATACACACAACAATAAATACAAAATACAAAAAAACATGGTGTAGAGAACAATACAGTAATTTGTAATAAGAATTACATTGTAAAACACAAACACATACAAGGTATAACATACATTACAAAAACAACATTAGAGAAAGAAATTTAAGAAAAAACAACAAGGTTCATGGGGCATCAACTTGTGCGTGCACATTGCACAAAGTTCACGACTGTGCTGAGAATGAGGCACATTGTTAGAAATATTCGAAGCACTTCACAAATTCCACAGTACTTACATCACATAGGGCTAAACGTCAGGTGTTGTTGCTACGTTGTTGCAACCGCAATAGGGTGTGCTGGAGCATCTGCAGTACTCTGTTGAGATTGCACCAAGACCCACGCATATGATCACGGCAGTACGGTAGGAAGACACAGTGATAGGCTCTCCTCACGTCGATTAATTGTCTCTGAGGTCTACTTGTTGGGATACATCACTAGTCTAGGTCTCTTCTCTCGCTGGACAGTACTTTACGTTTCCCAATATTGCACTTCGACGATGGATGATGGCACGTGTAGTGACTCCACAAGTGTGTGAGGTCATCCATACAGGATCGAACTAGGAGTGACGATTGCTCTCTAATAAGAGAGGAGAAGTTAGAAATGAGACCATACATTTGTTAGTGTGGCACGATACTGCTTTGTGTATGCAGATCGGCCAATGCTAGTGAGTTGTAAAAACCCAAACAGGTAAGTATATAGCGTCCCTTTCTGTCCTGAGGCACATGAGGTGCAGGTTCTGACATGATATGTGATCTTCTTCGTGTACTCACGACAACGTGGTCTGCCGCAGGGAATCCCTCCAAACGGCTGCCGCGTCCGGAGAGCTAGCAGGCTGTCGCGTGTGGGTCGCGTGTCAGTGTCAACGGCCAGCCTCACTTTCACTTGTGGCCCAGCGAGGATCCCGCCTAATCCCTCAGGTATATGGCCCGGTAACTGTCAGCTTGCAGGACCGGACGCTCGCCTTCTTCCAGGTAGCCAAAGACCTCTTGTTTTTGCGCTGGCTGGCCTCTGCATTGCCATGATACCCGTCATCTGCACAGTTCTGACAAAAATCTTATGCCTAACTTTTTCCCATGACCTTCCATGTTATAATAAATTTACATAATGACACATTGATGGTCTGTCATTTCAGACACTCTTATTTTACTTTTATAGTTATTAATCTATGGCTATCATTATAACAAAATCTTGGTGTATCAAATTTAGACATGGAAATAATTTATCTTGATATTTGTGTAGAGACCGGTCTCACTACTGTACATGGTGTGTGATGCTACACTGGATGAACAGCTAAATGTGTGGGCCCGCACTAATATTACTATTAATTATATAGATCGACAGTAGACATGCTCAAGAAGTAACTACCATTTGCCAACGATCTACATTCTACGTCTTTTGAATAAATTATGTTATTATGCAGGTCGAAGTTTTACTGAGCTTATAAAGAACAAGCAATTATTCTACGTTCGCTCGCCGGTCGTCCCTCCATCTTGGGTCTGTGATTTGATGACCTGAAAAATAACATCCCAATAGGTGCGCGCCAAACACTTGTGGTAGAAAACCCCCACAATATTAATCTAGTTATTGTTAAATCCTACAGTTTAACTTATCCTAGTATATCATACCTTTTTTTTTGTTTGTTTACCTTATACAATACTCTTACATAATTCATGTTACGTTGAGATGTCTCGCTGCTCGCCGCTATTGCCGACAGTGATGTGTGCGACATACGACATGACCTCCGAGTTTTCATTACGCCTCACTGAAACTCCGGAGACTGGGTTAGCCATGGCTTATCAATCTGTCTTCTTAACTGCAAGAACACGATTTGGCGTACCGGAGGTGATGGCTGGTTGCTTCGACGTCCTCGACCAAAAGGCGAGAGCCGACTACCTAGAGCACCCGTACAGGCCGAACACACAACATTCCTGCCCCCACGACAGTGGCTGTGGTTAAACGTTCCAATCAGCAACTCGAAAACCGGCGGAAAATTCCACTCTATTGCCGGAGCACTACCATTCCACCAATGGAGATTCTTGGCGCCAATTTCTGCGCTGATTTTGCTACGTCACGGAGCTATGCCCTGAGCAAGCCAATCACAATTTTGCAGAAAGCGCGGGAATTTTCCCGCCACAACTGCCTGGGTACTCAAGTCCTTCCCACGCCTCGCTGGTAGCCCGCCAGAAAGTGTTTTCGCTAAGTTTCTGCGAAGTAACGGAACCTCTAGCCCAGCCGCTACTTCAGACCCCTCCGGGCGTGTCTTTTGACAATGTCAGCGTCTGCAAAGCATTCACTCGACTTCCTCACACCCGTCGGCTTAACCCTTTCCAGATCAGCAGAGCCCACCTGTCACCGGACCACCCGGGTGACGAGAGACGCTGCGTGGGAAGTCCGCGTGTGAAGGAATAGCGACTTTTCACTGCATGCAATTAGGGAGGAAAATCGTAAGATAGAAAATGAGAGGGGGCTCATGCCACCTCTCTAAGTATCAATGAAAATTTACAAGCTACTTCTCTTAGGACACTTTTTCGCGAAATAAGAATGTCTTGAATCAGAGTACATATTTAACCACCAATATTACAGACTTTTTCACCAATTTATTACATCAGATGGTAAAATAGTGACGCATTTTGAAGGGACCTAAATGTGCTGCTGTTTTGAAACAGCTTCGGTTTCTCTGCTGGAATGGCATACCACTTCCTGAAACTAATTCTCAGCGTTTCTAAAACCAAATCTACGTTGTTGAGGTAGCTTACTGAGCAGTGTGCACCGTACGATGAATGTACTCAGTGCTGGCTAGCTTCAACTTGCTCTCTGCGTGTAAAGCAGCAAGTCGTCTCACATTCAGGGTTGATGAAGAAGTGTTAGGAAAAATAATTTGTACAAGTTTTTTGGAGTTTCGGAATTATTTCTTGCAAACACTTATATCTCTGCCGCATCCATAATCTAGTCCTCATGAATGTAGGAATTTATACATTTATAAACAACGTAACGTCGAGGTTAGCGTACTCTGCAGTGAAGAAAAAGCGTAACCCCCAGTTCTCTCTAATTGAAGGGAATCTTTTCAATTGGATCTGTATCTGCATCCTCGAGTATTGGGAACCGCACTATCACGAAAGTCAACAGTCAGCTCTTTGTGCCTTCGCTACAGCGTGTCACGTCAGAATGGCGTCACGTTTGCACCAAGTCTTGTCAAATGAGTATTACCCATGCTGACGTGACGGGGCCCAGACCTGCTCCCATAATGCAATGCGCGCCCGGTAATGGCTCAGCCGCGTCTCGCAGCCGACTTCTCAGCCAACTTGCAAGCGCTCGCTCTCTCATCCCAATTCGGCTGCTGTCCTTAATTCAGCTCCTCGTCACAGGAACTGAAATTGACGGTAGCAAAGCAGAAGCATAAATGCTTATCCGAGTTCTGAAATGTTCCATTACAAAACCCAGGATAATTGCCTCAATTTAATGCTCAAGCCACTGCAAAAATCGGCGAAAAAAGTGTTAGTGCCAGTAATGCTGAGAGACTGCTCAACTCGTAAAATCTGAACAAAGTTTTAGGGCCCGATGGAATCCTTATCAGATTCAATACTCAATTTTCGTCTCAATTTGCCACTGTTTTAACTGTAATCTACTGTAGAGCACTCAGTAAAAAAAAAACGTGCCTAGTACTTGGAAGCAGGCACAGGTCACACCCGTTTAAAGTAAGGAAGTGATGCACAAAGCTTCCGTTCAGTATCCTTGACATCGACTTCTTGTAGAATCTTAAAACATATTTTGAGCTGAAACATAACGCGATACCTTGAACAAAATGACTTCTACATGTCATGGATTCCGCAAACATCGACTACGTGAAACCCAACTCTCACTTTTCTCACTTGACGTTCTGAACCTTCCCCCACATGGATCCTTTACTGTCTCAACGAAATTCCCACTCTTCTCATGATCCAAAGTAAACAGCGCCACACATCCTACACTATCCGTAAACTCGACTGCAACGATGCTGTGGTCTCCTTCTTATGTCCTGGCACCCTACATCTACACTCACCCCACATCCCGTTGCAAATAAACTTCAATCTACTCTCTCTTCCAGACAATGGGTTGGCACCAGTATTTATCCATCCTGTCAAGTATAGTCCCTCCACATGTATCCCATTTCTACATCAGGATTACCACTTTCCCCCCCTCTATCTTTCCCTATCCTTTCTCTTTGTACTATGATCCTGTGCACACTGCAAGCCCATATTCCTTTTTTCCTCTTACCCACTCAGCTGACTCCTAGGTGAAACTTCCTGACTGATTAAAACTGTGTGCCGGACCGAGACTCGAACTCGGGACCTTTGCCTTTCGCTGGCAAGTGCTCTACCACCTGAGCTACCCAAGCACGACTCACGACCCGTCCTCACAGCTTGTCCGTGTTTTCCCCTGTTGCCAGTCTCAGCACCCTGTGGCCACCACAGTCGGTTCGAATGTCGAGTCACAAGACCAGCCCCCACGCTGTCTGTTTCAATGCAGAAAGAACCAGTTCAAGTCAAAAACACGAAGCAGAGCAACTTGGTGCGATCTGCTATGACTGATACACGCAGCGCTCAGCGCTGAAATATAACGGTCGACTTCTGACTGGCAGCTGCCAGCACAGAGAACTTTACTTTTCTGACGAGATTTAGTGTACCAAACGCGCTCACATTCACTCATATTTGGCAGGTTGCTTGTGTGCAACGTAGAATGAAAGACTGCAGCGCTCCAGTTCTGCGAAAACCACTCTTAAGGTTCATGACGCGCAGTTGACTCAAAAATTGACAAGACCGATAGATACTCGAAAATAGAGCATTTTTCGTCAACATACACGGGGCCCATAGACGCATATTTTGCAGGAAATCGAGGAAGGAAACTGAACACTGTTGCTTGGTAAATACTGCTCAACGAAAGCGCAGTCTGCCTACGGCAGGCGAGCTGTGCAGACGTATGCTGTTTACGGCCCCATCGCTGTGAACCGAGCATCAGTTCCCTAAGAACACTCTGAAATTTACTTCTGACGACGACTATGCGCGACCGACGTCTTTCGCGATAGAGGTGTTTTTGCGAGACGCATCAAACTAAGCTTTCACGAAACGAGCAGCATTCACTTGTCTGTAGTCAGCTGTGCGGTCTGTGTGAAGATGATAAAGACTGAATGTTGTGACAGAGTCATAGTCTCGACAGGGGAACAATCTAATTTCAATCATTGTGACGGGAACGTGGGGGAGATGGGACCTGGATCCCAAGGATCTCTGGATATCTCTCCAGAGCAAATCAATTCAGTTCTAAACAGGTATGGCGCGATCCTGACTAGCATGGCAGGAAATTGTACAAGTTTCCAAACCTTTCCTTTCCTACACGGTGTCAGACAGGTTAAGATTGACCTCTGGCGACGTATTCCTTCGTATATTAACGTCTGCGGATGTAGAGAGATCGCTATGTACGGAGGGCAGCCCTGGACGTGTTCAGGATGTGCCGAGGAAGGCCGTGTGCGACCTGAATGTGTGCACAAGAGGTGGCCCAGTTACCTGCGGGAGAAGCAACTGGCCCTGCCAAACGTCGACATTACCGATGACTTACGTTGCAGGAGTCAGAAAAGAGGAGGATCTGGAGTGAGAGCTACTGGGCAAAGCGAAACACTGGTAGACACTGATCAGATGCCCGACACAGTCACCCTCTTAATGAACGGATGGACAGGCAACCAGTGATAGCGGAGAACAACCCAGAGACGTCGGGCTACAGGAGGTGGCGGACCCGATGCCACGGGTTGGCACTCTCTCAGACGGTGACCTGCGGCGGAGCGCGGCACTCGTTACGAAAATACAAAGAGCAATGGATAGCAGCGTTAAACGCGGGTCAAGTGGCGAGGGAAGTGAGTGGAAGGGCGCAGGGGATCGCCCGCACCCTTGCAGGAAAATCGGATGGTCACAGAGACGGAATCCGACAGATACCTCTATTCGGCGGCCATCACTGACATGGCTGAGAAAGAGAATCCACCCACCCAATCAGACGGAAGTGGACGAGACACGTGGAATGGCACTGCACGAGAAGCGGCGCACTGGCGCAACGTTGGGACGTGCCGATAGGCAACTGGCCGGCTGCAGTGGAATGTGGTCTATCGGCTTCAGGGGCTCCGGAACGCCCTATACTTGCAATGTTAAAATAACGCTTATAAATTCCATATTTCCTCACAAAGTATTTGAGGTACGAAGTTGAACTTTTTACAGATTATTTATTGGAATATGGGCTACAACTTAACACAGGGATTTTACAAAATTTCAGTTCAGTTATTAAAGATGTTTTTTTTTTCAATTGTAATGAAAATTCACAACATTTTTTTGCAATTTTTTATTTATATATTCAAAAATATACAGTTTTTTGGAAAAAGGCTGTGTTAAATTATGCAGAAGGTACTGTGTAACATTTACTGAAAGTTTGAAACAAATATGTTTGGAAGATCCTTAGAAAACATGTAATTAGTATGAGAAAATAAAAGTTTTGGGAATCGAGCGACAAAGATTGGATTAACTTTTTAGTGCATTCCAGGTCCATAGGATGGATTATCTTTATCCTCTGCAAACTCCTCCTTCAGCTTCCTCTTGTCCCTACTCCTGTTTACTCTTGCTTGTATTTCTAGACTCTTTACAGCCCTGTCTGCAGCCCGAAGGCGTTCCTTGTCTAAAGCAAGCATCGCTCGTACCATGTTAGAACCTATCTTCATTCCCATATTTCTAAATACCTTGCACCTTACAATGTTGCCATCATTGAAAGTCGCAACAGCATCATACACACCAAAGTGAAGTGTTTCTATTCCAACAAATACAGTCTTGGGGATTCTCGACCATATAACACTATTTACACTTTCATTGGGGTTTTGAGTTTTTCCGTGAATACACTTTTTCAACAGTTCAGGTGCTGCTAAGTCTCTGAAAATAGGTTAGCCACAACACATACTTTATCTCACATCACTAAAATGTACCTGATGAACACGGACGTTAATAATAACAGCATTTGACAGCAGTTTAACAGCGCCACAGTGGCTCACGCCCATGTAGAACACATTTCAAAAAAAATTTAAAAATAGTTGTTGTCTTCGGAATTGAATAAATTATATATCTATTAAAAGGTAATAGTCTGCAGATTTAGAAAACGCAAAAAAGTAAAAATTGAACTTTTCATGATTTTGAGCCTTTCCGGAGCCCCTTAAGTCACGAATGAAGAAAAGGCTTTATATGTCGTGACGGAGTAGAGGGTCACGCTGAGGGGCCGCCTCAGACAAGGGCAGGGACACTCAACTTCCCCTCAAAGAAAGATTCCAGCACAGGCATACGAAGTAGGACCGGTCAACATCGACATATACGCAGCAGCCTGAAGTTCCGGACCTTACGTGACGCGTTGTGTGCCGCCGAGTTAGATGTTGTCCTACTGCAAGAGTTGTCGAAAATAGACCTCCACAAGATCGTTCGCTATACTCTTCCAGGAACTATACAAGACCTTGGAACAGCAGTACCTACAAAGAAAGGAACGGTGGCGAAAGACTTCCCCGAGGAAATGGTGGCGATACCATTGTCTCTTGTGAAAACTCGCCGTCGAGGACATTTTACTGAATTGGAAACCTATTCCCTATGTTAGGGCCTATCCTAAAATTCTGCGTTGGGACACCGTCCCAAACGCTTTCCCGAAGTCTAGGAAATGTTTCCAGGGTTCGTAGGAAATCATGTCAGTAAAGGGCACGAAAACTGATGTGGCCACGTAGCCCGTCGATCTATCTACTTGACGTACAGGTTCTGTACGACGCGGATAACATTGTTATGTAACTCGTGAACTAGACATTTCCGAAAATATATTTATAACTTGTATTTCCGATATCCACATGTTCTCAGAGTTTCTATTCCAATTTCAGACTCATCTAGTATAAACATAAAACAAAGACGTATTTAATATCACAGTTGTTGTTTGGGTAACATTACATGCGAAATTAAGTTAGTTATTGATCGTATTAATGAGGGAAAAGGGAGTGGACTGGAAAACCATTATATCTTAATCAAAAAGTTTCAATTAAAGTGAGAGGAAAAAGTACAAACTTGATCGGACTAGGAAAAGGAGTAAGACAAGGATGCTGCCTATCACCTACTCTTTTCAACCTCTACTTGGAAAACATGATTGACCAATGCTCATTAGATGACAAAGGCGTAGAAATTGGAGAAAGAAGAGTAGGGTGTTTGACGTTTGCTGATGACATGGTCCTTCTAGCCACAGGGGAAAAAGAATTACAGGATTTGGTGGACACCATTGAAACTAACGGAAAAAAATGTGGAATGAAAATTAACAGAAATAAAACAAAAGTATTGGCACTAGGAGGAAATAAGGAAATAAAACTTATGCTGAAAGGAGAAATACTAGAACAGGTGCAAAATTTTAAGTATCTTGGAAGCAGGATAGACACTGACTGGAAGTGCACCACAGAAATTAAAACAAGGATAGAAATGGCAAAAGAGGCATTTTGTAAGAAAAGGAGAATTTTCTGCGGCGGTCTGGACAGAGAACTCAGGAAGAGAGTCATAAAATGTCTTGTGTGGAGTGTTCTTCTATATGGCGCTTAAACATGGACTATGAGGAAGAAAGACAGAGAAAGGCTCGAAGCTTTTGAGATCTCGACATGGCGGAGGATGGAAAGAGTAAGTTGGATGCACAGAGTAAATAATGAAGTGGTACCGTGAAGAGTGGGAGAGAAACTAGATGTAATAAAGAGAAGAAAAAGAAATTGCATTGGGGATATATTAAGAAAGAATGACGGACTGATAAAAACAGTTTTAGAAGGTTATGTACTATAAATATGATGCTGGCAACAATGAGAGCAAAATGCCTCCGACCTTTGGAGGTGACGGAGTCCCACATCTAACTGACAAACCAGGGACCCCTAAGACACGACTCGGCAAACGAATGGTAACCAGATGGGGAGCTATTAATATCAATGGGGGCTACTCTGGGAAGAAGGTAGAGCTGGCAGAGGCTGCAAGTAAGATGGGGCTGGACGTTTTAGCTGTTAGTGACATTCGGGTAAGGGGTGAGAAAGAAGAGGAAGTGGGAGAATACAAGGTCTACCTGTCAGGAGTCAAAGCAGGAATAGCACAATTTGGTATAGGGCTTTTCATCAGGAAAGAAATGGAACCCAGCGTAGTTGCAATAAGGTATGTAAACGAACGACTGATGTGGATAGATTTGACAGTATCTAGCAAGAAAATTAGGATTGTGTCAGTATATTCGCATTGTGAAGGGACAGATCAAGATAAGATGGATCGTTTTTATGACGCACTCAGTGATGTAGTTGTTAAAGGACAAGGACAGTGTTCCGCTCATGGGTGATTTTAACGCCAGGATTGGAAATCGAACAGAAGGGTACGAAAAGGTTATGGGTAAATTTGGAGAGGATATGGAGGCCAACAGGAACGGGAAACAACTCTTGGATTTCTGTGCCAGTATGGGCTTAGTAATCACAAACTCCTTTTTTAAACATAAGAACATTCAGTGGTATACTTGGGAAGGCAGGGGAACCAGATCTGTCATTGACTATATAATAACAGATCAGGAATTCAGGAAGGCTGTGAGGGACACATGTGTATTCAGGGGATTCTTTGATGACACTGATCATTATTTAATCTGCAGTGAAATTGGGATTGTGAGGCCGAAAGTGCAGGAGGTCAGGTCCATATGTAGGAGGATAAGAGTGGAGAAATTTCAGGATAAGGAAATCAGGCACAAGTACATAACAGCGATCTCAAAAGGTACCAGTTAGTTGAATGTAGTCAATTACAATCATTGGAAAAGGAATGGACAAGGTACAGGGACACAGTACTAGAAGTGGCCAAAGAATGTTTTGGAACAGTAGTGTGTAAAGGCAGGATGAAGCAAACTGCTTGGTGGAATGACACAGTCAAGGAAGCCTGTAAAAGGAAAAAGAAGGCTATCAAAAATGGCTACATACTAGAACTCAGGTAGACAGACAATGTTATGTTGAAGAAAGAAAGCCAAACAGATAATTACAGCATCCAAGAAGAAATCGTGGGAAGACTTTGGAACAGGTTGGAGACCTTGGGCAAAGCTGCTGCAAAACCATTGTGGAGTGTAATTAGCAGCCTTCGAAAGGGAGGTAAGAAGGAAGTGACAAGTATTTTGGACAGGTCAGGAAAACTGCTGGTGAATCCTTTTGATACCTTGGGCAGATGGAGGGAATATTTTGAAAAGTTGCTCAATGTAGGTGAAAATACGATCAGTAATGTTTGAGATTTCGATGTACAATGGGACAGGAATGATGATCGAAATAGGATCACATTTGAGGAAGTGGAGAAAATGGTCAATAGATTGCAGTGCAATAAAGCGGCTGGGGTGGATGAAATTAAGTCGGAACTCATCAAAAACAGTGGAATGTCACGTCTTAAATGGGTACACAGGATAATTGAAATGGCGTGGGAGTCGGGACAGGTTCCATCAGACTGGACGAAAGCAGTAATCACACCAATCTTTAAACATGGAAACAGAAAAGATTGTAACAACTATAGAGGTATCTCTTTGATCAGCGTTGTGGGTAAAATCTTCTCAGGTATTGTTGAAAGGAAAGTGCGAGTATTAGTTGAGGACAAATTGGATGAAAATCAGTGTGGGTTTAGGCCTCTTAGAGGTTGTGAAGACCAGATCTTTAGCTTACGGCAAATAATGGAGAAGTGTTACGAGTGGAACAGGGAATTGTATCTATGTTTTATATGCATATGACCGGGTTCCTACGAGGAAGTTATTGTCTGTTCTACGTGATTATGGAATAGGAGGCAAACTTTTGCAAGCAATTAAAGGTCTTTACATGGATAGGCAGGCAGCAGTTGGAGTTGACGGTAAATTGAGTTCATGGTTCAGAGTAGTTTCAGGGGTAAGACAAGGCTGCAACCTGTCTCCACTGTTGTTCATATTATTTATGGATCATATGTTGAAAACAATAGACTGGCTGGGTGAGATTAAGATAGGTGAACACAAAATAAGCAGTCTCGCATATGCGGATGACTCTAGCTGTGATGGCAGATTCTATTGAAAGTTTGCAAAGTAATATTTCAGAGCTAGATCAGAAATGTAAGGACTATGGTATGAAGATTAGCATCTCGAAAATGAAAGTAATGTCAGTGGGAAAGAGATATAAACGGATTGAGCGCCAAATAGAAGGAACAAAGTTAGAACAGGTGGACGGTTTCAAGTACTTAGGATGCATATTCTCACAGGATGGCAACATAGTGAAAGAACTGGAAGTGAGGTGTAGCAAAGCTAATGCAGTGAGCGCTCATCTACGATCTACTCTCTTCTGCAAGAAGGAAGTCAGTACCAAGACTAAGTTATCTGTGCACCGTTCAATCTTTCGACCAGCTTTGTTGTATGGGAGCGAAAGCTGGGTGGATTCAGGTTACCTTACCAATAAGGTTGAGGTTACAGATATGAAAGTAGCTAGGATGAGGAAATCAAAGAAAAACTGGGAATGAACTCTATTGATGTAGCAATCAGGGCGAACAGGCTTAGATGGTGGGGTCATGTTACACGCATGGGAGAAGCAAGGTTACCCAAGAGACTCATGGATTCAGCAGTAGAGGGTAGGAGGAGTCGGGGCAGACCAAGGACAAGGTACCTGGATTCGGTTAAGAATGATTTTGAAGTAATAGGTTTAACATCAGAAGAGGCACCAATGTTAGCACTGAATAGGGGACCATTGAGGAATTTTGTAAGGGGAACTTTTGCTCGAGACTGAACGCTGAGAGGCATAATCAGTCTTAAATGATGATGGTGATGATGATGATGATGTAGAAGGGAAAAGGAAGCGAGGAAGGAAGAGATTCCAGATACTGGATGACATGATGGGCGGTACAATATAACAGCAGCCTTAAGAAGGAAGCAATGGATCGCAGAAAATAGAGAGGCAAAGGACCTGCTAATATGGCAGAAAACGATGATGATGATGATGATGATGATGATAGGTAGTATTTATAGTCCAAGTGCTGAGCAAAAAAAATGGTTCAAATGGCTCTGAGCAGTATGGGACTTAACATCTATGGTCATCAGTCTCCTAGAACTTAGAACTACTTAAACCTAACTAACCTAAGGACATCACACAACACCCAGTCATCACGAGTACTGAGCACTGCAAACTGTAAATGTAGGCGAGGTTGCAAAGGTGACACCGTTGTTCCGTCCTAAACAGTACTTCACAGAGATTCTTCCCAGCAACAAACCGCAGACATTCCTTCGACGCCGTGGGACTGCGAACCCCCCCCCCCCCCACCCTGTGTGGGAGGACACACGGCGCAGAGCACCGCCCTGCAACAACGGACGAGTTGCGCGCAGCGTCGGTGCTACATCAAAGGAAACGGTCCGCCAGTTGGCGCTCTGTCTGGGCGGCGTTTCTGGCTGCCCACCTGAGAGAGACCGACGGCAAGTGGCAAGTGCGAAAATTAATTCACGTCACACCTCAAATGGAGTTTCGAGTGGAACTGCCAGAACAGATCTGTCCGGAGAACAACCCGAATTGTGGAATCTGAAACATAATGACCGAATACTAAATAGAAAACGTGATGCTTTGCAGTACATTGCGTGTGAAGTTCTGTGCGTTCCAACTGAAACAGTGACCCAGTGTAACATCCCTGCTGTCTGCGTTCAGGTGAGAGAAAAAGATACCCAGGTCAGTGGGCACAACAAATGGTAGGAAACATAATCGTCATTTACTGCCTTTAGATTAGATTAGATTTACTTTCATTCCAATTGATTCGTAGTGAGGAGGTCCTCCAGGATGTGGAACACGTCAGAAAAACAATAATACATGACAAATTTTTACAAATCAAACAAATAAGCTAATGTACCATTCCACAGATCCCAAGTGGAATGATCGTCAAGTTAGATTGTACTTACACACACACACACACACACACACACACACACACACACACACACACACAAAAATCAGTTGGTTCTACTGAGAAATTCATCAGTGGAGTAGAAGGAGTTGGACACTTTTTTTTTTTTTTTCACTTGCCGCCCTGATTTTACGACCCACCACCTAACTGCTTAAGGTGGGTCTATTTTGACCACTTGGCCGCTACGACCGGTGTGCGGACACTGATGTAGTTGATGAAACTCACACCAGTTCCCGCATCCGGTCGCACCGTTGCCCGTGTCCCGCCACGTGGAGGCGGGTCTGTGCTTTTTTTTTTTTTCTTATTTCTTTCTTTACTTTGGCAGCTTTCCCAAAACCGATTTAACAAAATTTTAACAAAAATAAATTTTGAATTAGAAGAAGGAAATACAAGGAATAGTTTAGACTGAAGAGGAGAAAAGACGATAGGAAAGGAAGAGATGATAGTCCCAACACCGTAGGGGACTGAGGATGAGCGTCTTGGGATTTATCTTCAAGCCTCTGATCCTCAGTCCCCTAACCTTAGCCTAGGAAGTTCTATTCTATTCTATTTATGGCGTTTGATATCTCTATTTATGTTCTATCTGGTTACTTGTATACAGGTGTAGAGTGCCGTGGTAGCTGATGGCAATTGCGACGGTGCGCCGACACTGTTTATGTCTAATTTTATACATTAATCTATTGTCAGTTTTAGGTCTACTTATGTAACTCTATTGCATGTCAGTTGTTTTATATTGAGACTTAGTTTAGTTCTTCCACACTATGGTGATGATGATGATGTTTGGTTTGTGGGGCGCTCAACTGCGTGGTTATCAGCGCCCGTACAATTATCCAATCTTTGCTCAGTCCAATTTCGCCACTTTTCCTGGATGATGATGAAATGATGAGGACAACACAAACACCCAGTCATCTCGAGGCAGGTGAAAATCCCTGACCCCGCCGGGAATCGAACCCGGGACCCCGTGCTCGGGAAGCGAGAACGCTACCGCGAGACCACGAGCGGCGGACACCCCCCCTCCACACTATGGTGTCTGTCTGGGTGCTGCATATAGGTTTATTGTCTGTGTGGTCTTCTGTTCCTGTACTCTTTGTGGCATTCGTCAGAAATTTTGTCTGTTAGTGCGTTCAGTATGTCCCAAAGTTCAGGTGTCCTGATCGCATCGTATATGTGTTCCTCTGTCTGTAGGTGTTGTATCCCAGGTGTGTTCCTGTGCTGTCTGTATTTCCCGCAGAATAGGATTGTGTGTTCGGGGGTTCCCATACCTCCACATGTACACGTTGATGTGTCTCTAAGACTCACGCGATTTAAGTGCGTGGGATAAGGTCCGTGGCCAGTCAAGAAATGCACCATGCCGCGGATAGGATCGGCATGTTTCATTCTTAATCTTTCCGTTATGTTCGGAAAAAATGTATAGGACACCAATAAATCCTTTAGGCTTCTCTTCTAGGACACCAATAAATCCTTTAGGCTCCTCTTAAACTGAATTTCTACATCTACATCTACATTATTACTCTGCAATTCACATTTAAGTGCTTGGCAGAGGGTTCATCGAACTACAATCATACTATCTCTCTACCATTCCACTCCCGAACAGCGCGCGGGAAAAACGAACACCTAAACCTTTCTGTTCGAGCTCTGATTTCTCTTATTTTATTTTGATGATCATTCCTACCTATATAGGTTGGGCTCAACACAATATTTTCGCATTCGGAAGAGAAAGTTGGTGACAGAAATTTCGTAAATAGATCTCGCAGCGACGAAAAACGTCTTTGCTTTAATGACTTCCATCCCAACTCCCGTATCATATCTGCAACACTCCCTCCCCTATTACGTGATAATACAAAACGAGCTGCCCTTTTTTGCCCCCTTTCGATGTCCTCCGTCAATCCCACCTGGTAAGGATCCTACACCGCACAGCAATATTCTAAGAGAGGACGAACGAGTGTAGTGTAAGCTGTCTCTCTAGTGGACTTGTTCCATCTTCTAAGTCTCCTGGCAATGAAACGCAACCTTTGGCTCGCCTTCCCCACATTATTATCTATGTGGTCTTTCCAACTGAAGTTGTTCGTAATTTTAACACCCAGGTACTTAGTTGAATTGACAGCCTCGAGAATTGTACTATTTATCGAGTAATCGAATTCCAACGGATTTCTTTTGGAACTCACGTGGATCCCTCACACTTTTCGTTATTTAGCGTCAACTGCCACCTGGCACACCATACAGAATCTTTTCTAAATCGCTTTGCAACTGATACTGGTCTTCGGATGACCTTACTAGAAGCTAAATTACAACATCATCTGCGAACAACCTAAACGAACTGCTCAGATTGTCACCCAGGTCATTTATATAGATCAGGAATAGCATAGCTCCCAGGACGCTTCCCTGGGGAACACCTGGTATCACTTCAATTTGATTTGCCGTCTATTACTACGAACTGCGACCTTCCTGACAGGAAATCACGAATCCAGTCGCACAACTGAGACGATACCCTATAGGCCCGCAGCTTGATTAGAAGTCGCTTGTGAGGAACGGTGTCAAAAGCTTTCCGGAAATCTAGAAATACGGAATCAACTTGCGATCCCCTGTCGATAGCGGCCATTACTTCGTGCGAATAAAGAGCTAGCTGCGTTGCACAAGAACGACGTTTTCTGAAACCATGCTGATTAGGTATCAATAGATCGTGATTTCATTCGTTGTTAAGCTTTTTATGACTGCTGGCAATTTATTGAAAATGTGTGTTCTTGAATAATGCACACCTTTTTGTACAAGAGTAAGTGACTTTAAATACTTGGGAAGATTATTCTTATTTCTAGTACTATTTCAATTTAGCCTACACTGTATTATGCTGTCTGGATGGGCAGGTGCATATTACACCAAGTGGTTCGCATTCAAACATTCTGAATCTATGAAGGACCAGGACACTCCTACGAATTCGGTAAACACGGAAAACGCAAGTCCTCCGCTAAACAAATGTTTATTATAAATCTGTGATTTGCTTAACCCTGGAGTGGTCGCTTCAATTACATATGTAATCCATTATTGGAAATTCAGAAAATTGTGAAAGATAACGACAGTGTTTCGGGCCTCTGAATAATTTAAGTTGGTGTCATGGAGCATCCCATCCCTCAGTTTTGTGCGTGGGAGATGCGGCCGGTCGCCTGCGGTCGTGTGGCACGTGTTCCGTGAACTCTGCGAGCGATCCAGCGACGTAATCCGCGCCTCCGGTTACACATGAATTTCCGAAGCAGGTTTTTCCTCCCTATTGCTTTTTTCACTACTATTGTTACAATACGTTTTTTATAGTGACTTATTTCAGAATGAAGGCTATAAACACACGAGATAATTCAGTAAGTTCATTAAATTTTAGAAACATCGTGGATTACAGGTACGATATTGGCTGGAGGAGAGGAATATCTTCCTGGCTCTAGCTCTACCGACAGAACCAATGTTCCGGAAGAGCGGCGTGAGTCTGACCAAGACGAGGCCTCCTGGTGTTAAAGGAATTGCACGAGCAAGGCTGAAGGCTGCAGGTCCATTTTTTGGACAATATCATTCATCTCATTCAAAAATATTTGCATAAAAACAGACCATATCAAAATAAATCTTCCAGAGAGAGAGAGAGAGGCTAAACGTACAGCTGCAACTGAAATAAATGGGGTTTTCTGGGGTTCTGTTGATGAATGGAGTGCTGAAGATAAGCCGACTGGCCTAGGCAAATATTTTACCATGTTAAACATATTGCAGTTGATGCAATTAGTATGATTAAGCATGAGTAAAGACCCAAACTTCTTATCAGAAATTTGCGATTTGATGATATTGGGAACAGGCAACTTTGCACTAGCATTCACAAACCCCGACCGCAGTGGCCGCGCTGTTCGAGGCGCTACAGTCTGGAACCGCGCGACCGCTACGGTCGCAGGTTCGAGTCCTGCCTCGGGCATGGGTGTGTGTGATGTCCTTAGGTTAGTTGGGTTTATGTAGTTCTAAGTTCTAGGGGCTGATGACCTCAGATGTCAAGTCCCATAGTGCTCAGGGCCATTTGAATCAGTTTTTTGACAAACTGGCGTTAATGCGGGAAGCATTTGATTTGTTCCTTAAAAATTTTCAACAGTATTTTGTTCAGAGCGCTGAAATAGCATTGGAAGAACAGCTTTTGAAATTCGGAGCACGTTGCCCATCTAGGCAGCGTGTGCCCAGCACACTAGCAAAATGCGAGGCCTATTCGGAAAGTAAGGAACGATCTGTCGCCAAATCGAAACCACAGTGAAAATCAAAATCTTTTTTTTTTTCTTTCTTGCAATACTAAGCTACACCTTCCAGGTACTTCTCTACATACTCGCCACTCCAACTTAGACATCTGTCATAGCGTCGTACCGACTTCCCAGAACCTCCATCGTAGAAGGTAGCTTCATAAGCTTTGCGACAATTTTCCGCACTGGACTGCAGATTATTGTCCGTGGCAAAATCTTGTCTTCATAGGCAGTTGGTTCAACGCTTCGCATCGAAAACGCTGCAGGAGCGGTGTGTGGGGCTGCACGAATTCAGGCGAAATCTCTCTTCAGGCGCCAATGCTTTGACGGGAGAGACTATGTTCTAAACGTCTTTAAGCGCTCAGAACAAGGAAGAGCGGCATGAGATGCTATCTAAGAGCACACTAGAGGCATCGATTCAAATGGCTCTGGGCACTACGGGACTTAACACCAGAGGTCATCAGTCCCCTAGAACTTAGAACTACTTAAACCCGACTAACCTAAGGCCATCACACACATCCATGCCTGAGGCAGGATTCGAACCTGTGACCGTAGCGGTCGCGCGGTTCCAGACTGAAGCGCATAGAACCGCTCGGTCACCGCAGCCGGCAAATCTGTACAGAGCTTCATCGGATTGTCTCTGTGGTTTCCATTTCGGAACCGATAGTTCCTTACTTTCCGAATAGCTGTCGTATGAAGTCAAGATATTTGCGCTCCTAGTCGATCACTACGCACATATTTTAAATGTGGAAATATACGCAGGCTAACAACCAGAAATGCCGTATCACTTGAGTAATCGAAGAAGTGATGCGTTAATAAGAGTACTACAGCTGTGATCGGCAGAAACATCAATGTAACAATTGATAACTGGTTCTCTTCACTCCGTATAGGCAAGTAGCTGTTTGAAAATATAACGATCATGGTTGGCACGGTATGGAATGACAAGCGCTTAGGGAATTTGGTGTGACAAGGAAAATCCAGTAAGTTTTTCAATATTTGGTTTTCACCCCTCTTGCACTTTGGTTTCTTACGAGCCGAAGCCTCACATTGTCCTGACTGGTATGTTGACAGTGCACAATGCCTGTACAGAAGTTCAACAGAACCCGGAAATAACAACACGTTACAACTGTACGAAGATCGCTGTGACTGTAGTTGAGAGGAATACGTGCTCTCTGTATGATAAATCCAGAAATTCGAGAAGATGGCCTCTTACTGTAGTGCATTTCATGACGTGCTGGACCTTACCGATTCTCAATACTTGAAACACAGAACTAAGCAGCTCAAACGCATAGCTCTTAATAAATGGTAGCTAATATTTTATGTTTCAGTCCTCTTTCCTGAAGACCAGAATGGGAATTCATTACATTCTCAACCAGAGCAAATGCTTCAATTTTGCTTAAAGGTGGAGGTATGTTCAAAGCGTTTTCTTGCCTGTTTTTCCACGGTACAGCCTGTTCAAAAGGATACCACCATCCGAAACGCGCCCCTCTGAACCAATATCAGCTTTTACCAGCGCGAATAACATAATACTGAAGAACGATTTATAACTATAATGTTCTGTGCCACTGTTTACTGGCGCCTGTAGTATGACATGCTAGTCGTCCATACACCTAAGCAATGTGGATAATTCCACAATTCTGTAATCTTTCGAAGTGCCGGACATCTGCAGATAAAGAAGGTGGTACACTATAGAAGGTGGAACAAAAAGATATGGCCAAACTTTCAGGAAACATTCCTCATGCGTAGAGGGAAAAAAATATGTCATGTGGACATCAGTCCAGAACCGCTTTATTTCCGTGTTAGAGCTAATTTTCTGCTTCTCTTCACAATCACGTTAATAATGGGAATCGCACAGAAACAGAAGGTGCCTGGGTTACATGAATTTTGTTACTTGAGTTGTTCAGCATACTTCTTGATTCCAGTATCGAACAATTTCCCAAATGAAATCTTCAATATGCTCTCTGTTAGCAAGGATACGTGCATCAAACTGCCGTAGCACTGAATCCCTGGTGCACTGTTGTACCATTGGAGAATTGCGTATTGCCTAAGTCTTCCACATAACGATGACAAAACCGCTGTACATACTGGGGTTCCATATGCAAGAACTTCCAATGCTCCCATAAAGTAAAGGCTGATGAGTTTAGGTCCAAAGGGCATGGACGCCAAAGAATTGGTCCACCTCTGCATATCTATCGTGGAATCTGTTATTTAGAAGCCTGAGAACATTAACACTGAAATTAGGAGGAGCTCTGCAGTCTATGGAGAATGTATTTTATCCCACTTGCATAGGCATATCTTCCAGCCGAGCAGGTGGAGTATCTCCTGAGGTAGTGTGGTAAGTTTCTCCGCTAGAAAGCCTCCATTGATAATGCGATTCTTCAGGGATACAACAGAGTACCACAGATTGAATGCTACGGTGAGTTGATTCATGCATCCTTGCTAATGGCGAGCATTTTGAACATTTCATTTAAGAACATGTTTCGTACTGTAACCGAGAGAGTATTTTCAACATTTCATGTAAGGGAAAGCTTCACATAATGCTGGTACGTTCTGTTTACATGTGATTCCCATGATTAATGTGATTAATGAGCTCTAACACGGAAATAAAACGTTTGCGGACCGATGTCCACATAACATGCTTTCTTCCTCTGCGTGTGAGGAATGTCTCCTGAAAGTATGGCCACACATTTTTGTTACACCCTTACGAAAACGAACCTCGATTTTACACCATCCATCTAAGTACACTCCTGGAAATGGAAAAAAGAACACATTGACACCGGTGTGTCAGACCCACCATACTTGCTCCGGACACTGCGAGAGGGCTGTACAAGCAATGATCACACGCACGGCACAGCGGACACACCAGGAACCGCGGTGTTGGCCGTCGAATGGCGCTAGCTGCGCAGCATTTGTGCACCGCCGCCGCCAGTGTCAGCCAGTTTGCCGTGGCATACGGAGCTCCATCGCAGTCTTTAACACTGGTAGCATGCCGCGACAGCGTGGACGTGAACCGGATGTGCAGTTGACGGACTTTGAGCGAGGGCGTATAGTGGGCATGCGGGAGGTCGGGTGTACGTACCGCCGAATTGCTCGACACGTGGGGCGTGAGGTCTCCACAGTACATCGATGTTGTCGCCAGTGGTCGGCGGAAGGTGCACGTGCCCGTCGACCTGGGACCGGACCGCAGCGACGCACGGATGCACGCCAAGACCGTAGGATCCTACGCAGTGCCGTAGGGGACCGCACCGCCACTTCCCAGCAAATTAGGGACACTGTTGCTCCTGGGGTATCGGCGAGGACCATTCGCAACCGTCTCCATGAAGCTGGGCTACGGTCCCGCACACCGTTAGGCCGTCTTCCGCTCACGCCCCAACATCGTGCAGCCTGCCTCCAGTGGTGTCGCGACAGGCGTGAATGGAGGGACGAATGGAGACGTGTCGTCTTCAGCGATGAAAGTCGCTTCTGCCTTGGTGCCAATGATGGTCGTATGCGTGTTTGGCGCCGTGAAGGTGAGCGCCACAATCAGGACTGCATACGACCGAGGCACACAGGGCCAACACCCGGCATCATGGTGTGGGGAGCGACCTCCTACACTGGCCGTACACCACTGGTGATCGTCGAGGGGACACTGAATAGTGCACGGTACATCCAAACCGTCATCGAACCCATCGTTCTACCATTCCTAGACCGGCAAGGGAACTTGCTGTTCCAACAGGACAATGCACGTCCGCATGTATCTCGTGCCACCCAACGTGCTCTAGAAGGTGTAAGTCAACTACCCTGGCCAGCAAGATCTCCGGATCTGTCCCCCATTGAGCATGTTTGGGACTGGATGAAGCGTCGTCTCACGCGGTCTGCACGTCCAGCACGAACGCTGGTCCAACTGAGGCGCCAGGTGGAAATGGCATGGCAAGCCGTTCCACAGGACTACATCCAGCATCTCTGCGATCGGCTCCATGGGAGAATAGCAGCCTGCATTGCTGCGAAAGGTGGATATACACTGTACTAGTGCCGACATTGTGCATGCTCTGTTGCCTGTGTCTATGTGCCTGTGGTTCTGTCAGTGTGATCATGTGATGTATCTGACCCCAGGAATGTGTCAATAAAGTTTCCCCTTCCTGGGACAATGAATTCACGGTGTTCTTATTTCAATTTCCAGGAGTGTAGTTTCGGTACTGATTTCATTCATCACATATAAGAGATGCTGTAAGGGCAGATTAAATTGAGGTCAATTTTGCAGCTTACAAAAGTTTTATACATCGTAACGGGAAGCTGAATATGACACCTAACTTACTTCGACGGAAAAGAGCAAATTTGCCTATAAGTATGAAAAGCAAAGAGATGACACTCAATTCACAGTATTAACACACCGATCCTATATACTGCGTGTTAATCAGCAAAAGGTGAAACAAGCAGCTAGAGGAAACGTTTTGTTCGGAAGCAGGTGCATGCAGGCACGAAGGACACAGCACGGGCAGTACAACAGAAAGGTATTGGCGGACGTCCCACGGCGGGAGTCAACGAACTTGTGCCAGGTGACTCGAACAGGAGAGCAAGTAGCGGGACACCTGAGTAGGATGGAAGAAACTTCAGAGAACTATGTTTCTGAATTTCCAAGTGGATACGAACAAACTAGTGACGCAGTTGGCTAAAAATGGCTCTGAGGACTATGGGACTTGACATCTGAGGTCATCAGTCCCCTAAAACTTAGAACTACTTAAACCTAACTAACCTAAAGACATCACACACATCCATGCCCGAGGCAGGATTCGAACCTGCGACCGTAGCGGTCGCGCGGTTCCGGACTGAAGCGCATAGAACCGCTCGGCCACACCGGCCGGCCTGACGCAGTTGATCATGTGAACAACGTGTGGTATGTTGAAAGGTCTCTGCTGGATTCCTTTCATGTTAATTTCTTAAATCTGTTGTCATTTATGGCATAAATTCCTCTTCTAAACTTACTGTGGCGTTTCTGACCATCTGGGAGGAGACTGAGTAGTGGAACGTGTTACTTTTACACATAAACAAGAACGATCTGTCACACTACTACACTTTAAAACACAGTTTATATGTAAATCATGTCACACAGTCTCATACGGAACCTACATCCGATTTCTTTTATATACAGGGCTATTACAAATGATTGAAGCGATTTCATAAACTCACTGTAGCTCCATTCACTGACATATGATCACGACACGCTACAGATACGAAGAAAAACTCATAAAGTTTTGTTCGGCTGAAGCCGCACTTCAGGTTTCTGCCGCCAGAGCGCTCGAGAGCGCAGTGAGACAAAATGGCGACAGGAGCCGAGAAAGCGTATGTCGTGCTTGAAATGCACTCACATCAGTCAGTCATAATAGTGCAACGACACTTCAGGACGAAGTTCAACAAAGATCCACCAACTGCTAACTCCATTCGGCGATGGTATGCGCAGTTTAAAGCTTCTGGATGCCTCTGAAAGGCGAAATCAACGGGTCGGCCTGCAGTGAGCGAAGAAACGGTTGAACGCGTGCGGGCAAGTTTCACGCGTAGCCTGCGGAAGTCGACGAATAAAGCAAGCAGGGAGCTAAACGTACCACAGCCGATGCTTTGGAAAATCTTACGGAAAGGCTAAAGCAGAAGCCTTACCGTTTACAATTGCTACAAGCCCTGACAAAGTCAAACGCTTTGAATTTTCGGCGCGGTTGCAACAGCTCATGGAAGAGGATGCGTTCAGTGCGAAACTTGTTTTCAGTGATGAAGCAACATTTTTTCTTAATGGTGAAGTGAACAGACACAATGTGCGAATCTGGGCAGTAGAGAATCGTCACGCATTCGTGCAGCAAATTCGCAATTCACCAAAAGTTAACGTGTTTTGTGCAATCTCACGGTTTAAAGTTTACGACGCCTTTTTCTTCTGCGAAAAAAACGTTACAGGACACGTGTATCTGGACATGCTGGAAAATTGGCTCATGCCACAACTGGAGACCGACAGCGCCGACTTCATCTTTCAACAGGATGGCGCTCCACCGCACTTCCATCATGATGTTCGGCATTTCTTAAACAGGAGATTCGAAAACCGATGGATCGGTCGTGGTGGAGATCATGATCAGCAATTCATGTCATGATCTCCACGCTCTCCCAACGTAACCCCATGCGATTTCTTTCTGTGGGGTTATGTGAAAGATTCAGTGTTTAAACCTCCTCTACCAATAAACGTGCCAGAACTGCGAGCTCGCATCAACGATGCTTTCGAACTCGAGCTGTGAAATCGCTTCAATCATTGGTAATAACACTGTACTGTATATGATAAGATACTGTCATCCCCCTCCCCTTCTGTGTGAGAGGATGAATGAGCAAATGTATTTCTAGTTGCATGCTTGAGGGTAACAGACAAGCCTGTCTGTTAGAGAACAGTAGGACCAACGTCGGAACGGTAGCTACGCTTTCTAAAAGCAAAGAGGTTTCTATCCTTAGTATTTTCCTGTCTGTCCCTTGTCATGTTGGTATAGGAAGCTGCCCCTCTGGCCACTTCCGTTTGTATTTGTGAGCCACCCTCAGGAAGGGACCAGGTCAGTCTGTCCATGGCGAGCGTCTGAAGTAGTAAGATCTCCGGCTAAGCGCGTGTCTGCTAAGTCCGTAGGACAATGGATTTCTTAAGTTCAGCCTAACTGAAAATTTAATCACCTTTATTTCAGGTATAGCTCTAAAATATCTAATGTTATCTTAAATTGCAACGCAGTGTATTTCGAGTGTGAAGTTCAGAATATCTTCCAGTAGTTGCTTTGTCACTACTTTGTGAGTAAAGTGGAACCACGTGTTGATCAGTAACTCTAACTAAGATCATCAATCTTAAATGCGAATGTGCGTGAGATTATAACGTCTCGTCTTGACAATATTTTTCAATATAGCAACTTTTCTTTATGTTTAACCCACGTGGGGTGTACTTTGTGAGATCAGTACCACGTGCTCATACAATTGTTTTACCCATCAGGTTAATAGTAAGACGTTAGTAACCAGTTCGAGGTTTTTCTTTCGTAAATTGCTTTTCGATCTAATTTATTTTAATTATCAAAATTATTGTGGAGTTACGCTCTTTGTGTAAACCAAGTTGACCACGTGAAGCATGTGGTGTAATCATGAAAGTAGCGCTCAGCTATTCTTTTCGGGAAGATTTCACAGAGAGTTAGTATGTATTTAGTACACCAGTGTGTGGTAATTACATGACGAACAGGATTGCGCTACGAACGTAACTTCTTCGGGTGAAAATTGAATCGGTTGGTTGTGGTTAATTTCCTCTTGCATATGTTTCAACGTTCTTCGTGTGTTATTTTATGAATGCAGTGTTGCATGTAGTCTCCCAATCTTGGCTCCCTATTTGATGTGTTCCGTAAGATTACAAACTGACATTTACACAATCCTAAATAAGGCACCAGCTTAGTTATGACTCAAGTTTAATATGCTGAAATTTCAATGCTCAATGTTAAAATAAATTTCCAAATATAAACTGATTTATTTCTTTTTATTTAAATTCTCTTTCACATATATACCATCGGTTGTCGTATGACTATTAAAAGATTATAATTAATGTTAGTCTGGTTGGGAATTTGGTAAGCTAGACTGGATACGTGGTGAAACAGTTGCTCAGTAATGCAAGGTTAACTTCCCCAGACAGCTCACAGCTTTTAACCCGCTTTTATTATCAATCAGTACCGCTTTCATAGCAAATTAAAGCGATAACGTTACAATATGTATGATGTAAGCATGTAACTTTTAGGCATCTGGAGCGGGCACAAAATATCCGATTGGCGGACACGAACTAGGAAGGACTAAAGTGCCGAGATTTCGACTCAGTTTAATGGTAGAACCCTTGCGATTGGCAGAGAGAGTTTCCACAGAATAAGAGGAGCGTTCATAGTGGTCGAAAAAAGCAGTCACGTGGAGCATGAAAGAACCCAGGTGGGGAGACAGTTTTGCTACGAGAAAGACAAGACCGAAAATTTCGGGGGACTCTTCTCTGAAGAGGCGTCAAGTGCAGAACAGGGCGCATAATGCTCTGTATGACGCAGAGCAGAAATTTGTGTGAACACTACATTCACTGCAGCTGACATTCAGCTAGATATTAGCTGTAGCGTCGTTGAGCTCCAACTGCAGAGAAACGAACCAGCCACTTAGTTAATCGTTCTTGCAAGAACTGAGAGGGCACTTTGATATGCATGCTGCTCCAGTCGTGTGCGAGCATATCGCCATATTCCGAGACTAGGGATGAGTACATGTTTTCTCGCCTGACAAGAAACATAGGAGAGTCTCTGCTGAATAAATCAGTAAAGGTTTTTATTAGTTTTAATATGAGTTTTAGAGGACGAAAGAAGCCATGCAGACGTCAGCTCATCGCAGTTATGGTAAATACTGCAAGCAGAGGTGTGAGCTTGTTGGTTCACCCGCTTGTGTCCACTATAAATTCGAGCGACCTTGGGTAATCTTTTGCTCATCTTGTCACAAGAACTAACCATCCTCCATAGACTTGATTGTCATCCTAAATAGTACCTAACTTAGAACAGGAATCGGATGATTTATCGTAGTACTGGCCAACATCATAATGTAGTCGTAAGACTAATTTTGTAAAGAAACTTCTAGTTAAAATTTGATATTGTTGTGTTCAGAATTATTTGTTCAGGATTATTTCACTTTCTGAGGACGAGATGCGTTATCTTGACAGCTGTCCTAACATTGTCACTTTAGAGACTATGTAAAGGCGTGTATTTCTGTGATAAAACTGCAGCATTGAAACCAATATGTTTACTGTGGTGTCGCCGCCAGACACCACACTTGCTAGGTGGTAGCTTTTAAATCGGCCGCGGTCCGCTAGTATACGACGGACCCGCGTGTCGCCACTGTCAGTGATGGCAGACCGAGCGCCGCCACACGGCAGGTCTAGTGAGACGTACTAGCACTCGCCCCAGTTGTACAGCCGACGTTGATAGCCATGGTTCACTGAGAATTACGCTCTCATTTGCCGAGACGATAGTTAGCCTAGCCTTCAGCTACATTTGCTACGACCTAGCAAGGCGCCGTATTCAATTGATATTGAGATTCTATTAATGTATCATCAAGAGCGATGTTCTACAAATGTGGATTAAAGTTAAGTATTCCAGAAGCTACGTACTTTTCTTTATAGCATTCATTACGTATCCTGTTTCAGACCTCACGCCAGCCTGCGTGAGTTTAAGCGCGTGCCTTTTGGCTTCCTCTCATTGTGTCTAGGCTGTCTTGTCTAGACACAACATTTACAGATGAAACGAAGTTGTGCCCGAGTTCGAGTCTCGGTCCAGTACACAGTTTTAAACTGCCAGGAAGTTTCAAAGTTGTGCTCTGTTATAGAATAACGATCCACACTCTATACCGAAGTGTTAGAGAATGGCAACCCTGCCAGGATGTCAATTGGTCTGCCAGGATGGCAATTAATCAAATTAGAAAGAGAAATTAAAATTTTGTATTGAGAAAAAAAAATTGTTTTGCTGTTTTTGTGACGAGGTTACCCAATGTATGTGTGGGCATAGTGACCAGAATGTAGTAAATGTGTTATCCAGAGTGTAGAAAAGTTGTATTAACAAGTAAGATAAAGTTTGCGTTCGTGTACAAGTAGATTGTGCATGACCTTGCTGGAGCACGCTAAGTTATTCAGGGCGCTGTTGAGTTGGTTTGAATATCCATAAACATTGAACGGCTTTGCTAATGATATGTGCATAGTCTAAGAATTTTATTTATTATTTTGGAAACGTGTAAGATCGTGTAACTTTATGCCGACTAAGATCGTGTAACTTTATGCCGACGATAGCTCAGGCTCGCGCAATTCGAGAGGTTAGTTACACTATCAGAGATGACGGAAGGACGGAGGGTATCGCATGTAGGGCAGACTGAAGATCTTGACAGGAGAAAAATTGAGGCACACCAAAAGGTATCGAGTGCAGGTCACGAAACCCAACGAAGTGATAGTGCTGAGGGAATGGAGGCAGTTTCGCAAGTCTGAGAATACACAAAAATGAGCAAATGACGGGGTCAGATGTAGAAGTAAAGGACGAGCAACTTCGGTACATTGAACCAAATGTAGTAATTCTAAATCAAACTGGACACTTTCCTACAGGGAGAATGTGTGTAAATGCGTCAGCACTAATAACGGGCCGCGCGGGATTAGCTGAGCGGTCTTAGGCGTTGCAGTCATGCACTGTGCGGCTGGTCCCGGCGGAGGTTCGAGTCCACCCTCGGGCATGGGTGTGTGTGTGTTTGTCCTTAGGATAATTTAGGTTAAGTAGAGCGTAAGCTTAGGGACTGATGACCTTAGCAGTTAAGTCCCATAAGATTTCACACACATTTTTGAACTAATTACGGAAGCCGGTGAGACGTCATGTGAAAGACGCGAACGGCAAAATTCACAAATGGTGACAGGTGACGATGGCGGAGAATCTGACAGCGTGTTCACAATATTGAGGCAGCTCACTATTGTTGTCAAACAAACAAATGCAGAAACTTCCTGGCAGATTAAAACTCTGTGGCGGACCGAGACTCGAACTCGGGACCTTCGAGTCTCGGTCCGGCACACAGTTTTAATCTGCCAGGAAGTTTCATATCAGCGCACACTGCGCTGCAGAGTGAAAATCTCATTCTGGAAACAAATGCAGGGCTAGCAGACTTAAAAACTGAAACAAATGCAAGGTTAGCGGATCTAAAGACCGAAACGGAGAATTTAGAAACAGAAATAGATGCAGCGTTATCGGTAACCAATGCTGTCTTAGATGGTCTCCAATTTGAAACGAATGCTGGGTTTGAAAAAATCCGCAGAGATCAGCAAAAATTGAGAACGGAAGTTAATGAACAGTTTACTGAAATCCGGAAAGGGGCGAGAGACTCGCGCTAGCTTATTCAATCGCTAATGGCTGACCAGAAAAAGATGCGTTCTGACGTTGACCAGGTGCAAGATGCAGTGTCTAATGTTAACCAAAGAGTTAATAATTTAGCACGTAAGACGTCTGGTAAGGCGCAACAGATCGCGGAAGAGCTCAGGGTCACAAAACGTGTCACGCGAGCCGCACTAAAAAGATTCGATACATGCCTTGAAAACATGGTCTCGAAAAATCAGCAACAGTATGAACAGCTTCGTACAGAACTGAAACTGTGTCGCCGGCCGCGGTGGCCGTGCGGTTCTCAGTCCGGAACCGCTGGACTGCTACGGTTGCAGGTTCGAATCCTGCCTCGGGCATGGACGTGTGTGATGTCCTTAGGTTAGTTAGGTTTAAGTAGTTCTAAGTTCTAGGGGACTGATGACCTAAGATGTTAAGTCCCATAGTGCTCAGAGCCATTTGAACCATTTTTGAAACTGTTTTTTTTTTTTTTTTTTGTGGTTTTAGGGCGCACAACTTCAATGGTCATTAGCGCCCTGACTACTCTAAGAATGCACCGCGAGGCACAAGTTTAAAACAACAACTAAAAGGGAAAACACGATAAAAGACAGACTGACAGGCATAGGATTAAAAAACAGCATCATCAAATATCCTTAGAGAGGTTTGTCAAATTGATAAAACGAAGAACACGAGCAACTGCTCGTGGGTCATCCGCTAAAATGGCATCGAAAGTACTTGGCAGGTTAAGATCTAGACGCAGTGTGTTAAAATCCGGACAGGACATTAAAATGTGTCGAACCGTCAGCAAGTGCCCACATGGGCAGAGCGGCGCCGGCGCAGCCGTCAGCAGATGGCGATGGCTGAACCGGCAGTGTCCAATTCTTAACCGGGCCAAAACTACCTCCTCCCGCCGAGAAGGGCGTGAGGAGGACGTCCAAGCAACGGGAAGAGGTTTTAAGGCCCGAAGCTTGTTGTCTGTAACTGCAGCCCAATCGGCATGCCACAGCGATACAATGCGCCGACAAATGACCCTGCTAAAATCGGACGAAGGGACACAACAAGAAGCTGTCCGAGGCTGGAGGACCGCAGCCTTGGCCGCGGCATCTGCAGCTTCGTTCCCAGGGATACCGACATGGCCAGGAACCCACATAAAGCTAACCGGAGAACCGACGTCCACCAGCTGCCGAAGAGAGCGTTGGATCCGGTGTACGAAAGGGTGAACCGGGTACGGATCACTGAGGCTCTGGATGGCGCTCAGGGAGTCGGAGTAGATGACATAAGCAGAATGTCGGTGGCGGCAGATGTAAAGAACAGCCTGGTAGAGGGCAAAGAGCTCAGCTGTGAAGACCGAACAATGGCCATGGAGCCGGTATTTGAAACTTTGTGCCCCGACAATAAAGGAACACCCGACCCCGTCATTGGTCTTAGAGCCATCTGTATAAATGAAAGTCATGTTGATGAACTTCGAACGAAGTTCCAAAAAACGGGAGTGGTAGACCGAACCGGGGGTAACCTCTTTTGGGAGCGAGCTGAGGTCAAGGTGAACGCGGACCTGAGCCTGGAGCCAAGGTGGCGTGTGGCTCTCGCCCACTCGAAAGGTTGCAGGGAGTGAAAAATTAAGGTGTTGAAGGAGGCGACGGAAGCGAACTCCAGGGGGTAGCAGGGCAGAGACATACAACCCGTATTGACGGTCGAGAGAGTCGTCAAAAAAGGAACGATAAGACGGATGGTCGGGCATTGACAATAGCCGACAGGCATACCGACAAAGCAGTATATCGCGCCGGTAGGTGAGTGGCAATTCGCCAGCGTCAGCATGAAGACTCTCTACGGGACTAGTATAAAATGCTCCGATCGCAAGTCGTAAACCCCGATGTTGTATGGAGTTGAGGCGGCGTAAGATGGATGGCCGTGCAGAGGAGTATACGAAGCTCCCATAATCCAGCTTGGAGCGGACGATCGACCGATATAGACGAAGTAGGACGGTTCGATCCGCTCCCCACGACATACCACTGAGAACACGGAGGACATTTAAAGAACGGGTGCAACGGGCGGCCAAATATGACACATGTGGAGACCAGCTAAGTTTCCTGTCAAATGTAAGGCCTAAAAATTTGGTTGTCTCCACGATTGGGAGAGCAACGGGACCGAGTCGTAAGGACGGTGGGAGAAACACTTTGTAGCGCCAGAAGTTAATACAGACCGTCTTCTTGGCAGAAAAACGGAAGCCATTGGCGACACTCCAGGAGTAAAGACGGTCAAGAGAACGCTGAAGACAGCGCTCCAGGACACGTGTACACTGCGCGCTGCAATAGATGGTAAAATCATCCACGAAAAGGGAGCCTGATACATCAGCTGGGAGGCAATCCATTATTGGATTGATCGCGATGGCGAAGAGAGCGACGCTCAAAACTGAGCCCTGTGGCACCCCATTCTCCTGGCGAAAGGTGTCGGACAGGACAGAACCCACACGTACCCTGAACTGTCGATCCATTAAAAAGGAACGAATAAAAAGAGGGAGGCGACCGCGAAGGCCCCATGTATGCATGGTGCGGAGAATGCCCGCCCTCCAACAGGTGTCGTAAGCCTTCTCCAAATCAAAGAACACAGCCGCGGTCGGGCGCTTCCGCAAGAAGTTATTCATAATGAAGGTCGACAAGGTAACCAGATGGTCAACAGCAGAGCGGCGCCTACGAAATCCACATTGTACATTGGTAAGTAGGCGTCGAGACTCGAGCAGCCAAACCAATCGAGAGTTAAACATTCGCTCCATCACTTTACAGACACAGCTGGTAAGCGAGATAGGTCGATAACTGGAAGGCAAGTGCTTGTCCTTCCCCGGCTTAGGAATCGGGACAACAATAGACTCGCGCCAGCACGCGGGAACATGTCCCTCAATCCAGATGCGATTGTATGTACGAAGAAGAAAACCTTTACCCGCAGGAGAAAGGTTCTTCAGCATCTGAATATGAATAGAATCAGGCCCTGGAGCGGAGGACCGTGATCGGCCAAGTGCGTTTTCGAGTTCCCGGATGGTGAATGGGGCATTATAACTTTCACAATTCGAGGAGCGGAAGTCAGGTGGCCTAGCCTCCTCTGCCTGTTTGCGGGGGAGGAAGGCAGGGTGGTAATGAGCGGAGCTCGAAACCTCTGCGAAAAAGCGGCCGAAGGCATTGGAGACAGCCTCAGGGGCCACAAGGACGTCATTCGCGACCTTCAAGCCAGAAACTGGTGAGTGGACCTTAGTGCCAGATAGCCGGCGCAGGCTACCCCAGACAACAGAAGAAGGAGTAAAACTGTTGAAGGTGCTTGTGAAAGCAGCCCAGCTGGATTTCTTGCTGTCTTTGATAATACGACGACACTGAGCACGTAATCGTTTATAATTGATACAATTCGCCACTGTAGGGTGGCGTTTAAATGTGCGTAAAGCACGTCGACGAGCACGTAAAGCGTCTCTACATGCTGCGGTCCACCAGGGGACCGGTATGCGACGTGGAGAAGAAGTAGGGTGAGGGATGGAATATTCAGCAGCAGCGAGAATGACTTCCGTGAGGTGTGCGACCTGACGATCGCAGCTTGTGAAGGTTTGATCCTGAAAGGTCGCCCTGGAAGAGAAGAGCCCCCAGTCAGCCTTGGAGATGGTCCAACTAGAGGAGCACGGAGAGGGGGTATGCTGCAGGAGATGGATAACACACGGGAAGTGGTCGCTCGAATATGTATCAGCAAGTGCATACCACTCAAACCGGCGTGCAAGTTGGGGAGTACATAAAGAGAGGTCTAAATGGGAATAGGTGTGAGATATGTCCGAAAGAAAAGTAGGGGCGCCAGTATTGAGGCAGACAAGATTGAGCTGGTTGAAAAGGTCTGCTAACAAGGAGCCCCTCGGGCAGGATGCTGGAGAGCCCCAAAGGGGATGGTGGGCATTGAAGTCTCCAGTTAACAAAAATGGTGCAGGTAGCTGAGCAATAAGTTGCATCATGTCTGCCCTGGTAACGGCAGATGACGATGGAGTGTAAACGGTACAAAAGGAAAACGTAAAAGTGGGGAGAGTAATGTGGATGGCAACTGCCTGCAGGCCGGTGTGCAACGTGATGGGATCGTAGTAAATATCATCCCGGACCAGCAACATAACCCCTCCATGAGCTGGGATACCTACCACAGGGGGTAGGTCAAAACGCACAGAGGTGTAGTGTGCCAAGGCAATTTGATCGCATGGGCGTAGCTTCGTTTCCTGGAGGGCTACGACAAGCGGAAGATGCAAGCGGAGCAGCAACTTCAAGTCCTCTCGGTTGGAGCGAATGCTGCGAATATTCCAGTGAATAAGTGCCATTGTAAGAAAGGGAAGATGAAAGAAGGGGTCACCTCGAAGGCCGCTGAGGGCCTGGCTTCGAGCGAGCACTGCCGCCGCTATCAGTAGGCGGACAGTCATCGTCCATTGGGTCTATAGGTTCATCGGCCATCTCGGGAGGATGGCCGGAAGGGGGAACTTCCTCCGCCGGTGAACGGCCAGATGTACGGCTACCAGCGGTGCGGCCAGGCGAAACGGATGACGGCCTGGGGCGGCAACCGCTGGGTGGCGCAGGAGAAGAAATGCGTCGTGGCGGAGAAGGAGAACTGTGCTTCCTATGAGCCTTTTTGGAAGGACGTTTGGTGGAAGTATCGGTCGAAGGCTGGGAGGTCGAGGTACGTAGGAAGTCTGCACGGGATGGTTCCTTCTTGAAGGCTCGTGCATCTGACTTCGGGGTCTTCGTCTTAGCAGAAGCTGATGAAGGGGCTGGTGTCTGTGGGGTGATGGGAGGAAGAGGAGACGTCGACCGCGCGATCTTAGCACTGGCCGAACGGACGACCGTGGTGCTGAAGGTCAGATCGCATGTCTGGGTTGCCACCTCCCTGGTAGTCCGAGGAGAGGCGAGGACAGTACTGTATTTCCCCGCTGGGAGCAGCGCGGGCTTCCTACTAGCCAATAGCTTGCGAGCAGCCGAGGTGGACACTTTCTCTTTGACCAGAATTTCTTGGATACAGCGTTCTTCCTTATAGACAGGACAGTCGCGGGAGGATGCGGCATGGTCACCCTGACAGTTCACACAACGAGGAGACGGAGGTGGACAGTCACCCTCATGGGCATCCCTGCCACAAGTGACACATTTAGCCGCATTGGAACAAGACTGTCGAGTGTGATTGAAACGCTGACACTGGTAGCAGCGCGTAGGTGTCGGGACATAGGGGCGAAAAGAAATAACCTCGTAGCCCGCCTTGATGCGCGATGGCAGCTTAACACTATCGAAGGTCAAGAAAAGTGTCCGGGTCGGTACAAGGTCATTGTTGACCTTTTTCATGACCCTATGGACAGCCGTCACGCCCTGCTCAGCGAGGAAAGATTGAATCTCCTCGTCAGTCAATCCGTCGAGGGAGCTAGTATAGACTACACCACGAGACGAATTCAAAGTTTGGTGGGCCTCCACCCGGACAGGGAACGTGTACAGGAGTGTGACCCGAAGCAGTTTTTGTGCCTGAAAGGCACTCTCAGTTTCTAGTAATAAGGTACCGTTACGCAACCTGGTACAAGATTTGACAGATCCGGCTATGGCATCTACGCCCTTCTGGATAACGAAAGGGTTGACAGAGGAAAAATCCTTTCCGTCCTCAGATCGAGAAACGACGAGGAACTGTGGGGCAGGCGGTAATACTTTTGTCACTGGTGGCTGGTCACGTTTCCGTTTTTGGGCAGAAGTCGAAAGCGATGGAGTAGAATCCATTGCGGAGGAATCCCCCATGATTGCCAGCGTCTCCGATGGCGCGCTCCTTCCTTGTGGGGACCGTCTCAGAGGGCACTCCTGCCTTAGGTGAATGTTTACACCTCAGGTCACACCTCCCGAGAAACAGACGGAGGGACCAATCGGCATCGTCAGAAGGTATCAGCTCAGGCAATCACCCCTCCCCGGGCCTGGCCTTTACCAGGGGGTACGCGCGTGCCTTACATGTCTACCCAGGGCGGGGAATTACGCGTTACCCCGTCACCGGCTACGCGTGCGAACGCGTGGGTCGGCCTTCAGGCACGCACAGGGAGGAAGGAAGAAGAGGAAAAAGAAGAGAGAGAGGGAGAAAGAGGACAGACTGTCTCAAACGCCGAGGCGGAGACCAGAGAAGGCAAGGAGAAGAAGGCAATGAGAAGGCAAGGAGAAGAAGGCAATGAGAAGGCAAGGAGAAGAAGGCAATGAGGAGGCAAGGAGAAGAAGGCAATGAGAAGGCAAGGAGAAGTCAAGGGAAAGAGTAAGGAAGACAGTGAGGTGGAGAAGAGCAAAGAAAGGAACCAACAAAAGGAAGGAAGAAACGAGAAGTGAAAAACCAAAAAGACCACAATTATAGGTCGTGGAACCGTCCGTCTCCGGACGCAGGCGCTAACTACCCCCGTGAGGGGGATGGACTCCTTTTAGTCGCCTCTTATGACAGGCAGGAATACCTCGGGCCTATTCTAATCCCCGGACCCGCAGGGGGGATTTTTGAAACTGTGTCGTACAGAAAGTAGTAGTGAGGTAACGGAATCTGTTGTATCATCCAACATAGTGAGGAACAGAAACACAGAAGTAAACAAGTCAGTTATGCAAGCTTCCGTGGCAGTAGCGTAAACAAAAAAAAAAAGTCATGAGATTCCAGTCGTATATCCACAAGAGGTTGTGTCAGTAATTTCCGATACAAAACAGAAGAAAATGGGAAGAGAACGGTTAGCACAGGTGAGAGAAGCAGGCAATGTGCGTTCACAGCAGACAATGGAGCGAGAAACGGTAGCCGCCCGCATTCCAACAGAGCGCCAAACCGACCCTCCGAACGTACGCAAGTGACGCGGGAACAGAGCAAGTTACGGTTACACACGTACCAAATTCTCAATTTCCAAGTTACAGTACAACAGGTTATAGACCGCAAGTCAATATGAATCAAATACAAAGACAAAACACTGATCCAGTAACGGGAAATGTAAACGTATCTTTCAGTCCGATACACGAGGAACGGTACGGTTTAGATAACTCACACCACTACGTAGATGCGATGCTAGATGGAACTGTGGTATGTTATCTCAGGACCCAAATGTGGTAGAACAAATAAAGGAAAACATGACGCAGTTGAAGGGAACGAAACAGGTTGCGAAAACATAAACGTCGTATGGTGGAATAGAAAAATTTGACAATGATCAGTTTTTGACAGAAAATTCCATCATTACAAAGAAAGCGGCAACGGCTTACACCCCCGCACGTTTCTAAATCAATTCCAGATTGGTTTACCAGAGCATTGGCTACTGAGCCATGAACATGACTTCATTTGTGGTCATATGGACGGCGCAATAGAGGAAACCATGCAAAGAGTAGCTGCAAACGGTCAGTCGTATGAGCAATTTAAATCTGCATTCTTGGGGCGATACTGGTCCACGGAAACCCAAAGTAGACTAAAGTATGAATTCTTGCAGAAAGAGTGATTTGAAAATTCAAGAGAAAAACCAGTTATATTTTTTTGAAGAAATGACAAAAAAGAATCAGTATTTAGATAATCCATACAGTGATGGGGAACTGATACGTATGTGCACAATGTAGTTACCGTTAGGTTATCAGCAGTCATTGGTTGATAGGGCAGGAGATAATATACAAGCATTTAAAGGAATATTAAGAGAACTTTAATTCATCTTCAGTGAAAATGACGCGAAGAGAAAATGTGCAGTGTGAGAAAACAATGGTAGGGGGAATAAAAGCAACCGATTGGGCTTTAATGATGCTTACAATGGGAATAATAACGTAGGAAAAGGTAATCGTTTTGGAAAGAGTGGTAATCGCCTGTGGGATGATAATAATAACTATGATTTTGGAAACTCATAGAGGTCAAACTATAATTACGGTTTTGGTGGGCCGCGGGATTACAATAACGGATTTGGTCCCAGGACCTCCGATGGTAACTATGATCCGAGATATAATCAGCGTCCAAACGAGGCAGGCGCGCATAGATGTTTTCAACAGCAAAATCCAAATTATTCAGGTGGTAATAGGATGCCTAGAACGCAGAAGAAAGGTTGGGAAACTCAGACGAAACACGCGAAATGAACCGGTGCAGGAAGTCGAGTTCAGGCCACCAAACCCAGGTAAAAGAATTGACGAGATGACTATGTGAAGACGAGTCACAATCTATTCACTCGCCAGATGAAGTTAATTTTATAATTGAACATGTAAATAGACTTAGTTTTGATCAGCAAGATTCTGAAGTAGGTTTAGCGGATAATCAGGTACAAACACCGATGATTACGAACAGGAGTTGTTAACGGTTAATATAGACAGTAGTACAAAAACTGATGATGACAAAATTGTGAAGGAAACAGAGAAAAAACGTATGCCAAGAGGATAAAGCACTAGTGATAACACCAATAGTGATACCCAAGGCAGATGGTATGTATTTAGGACAGGAACGTATGAAGAAGTGATTGAGGCGTTTAATAAAGATTATGGGCAAATAACTTCAACCCAAAGCATTCAGATGACAGGTGTTCAAAGTAATGAGGAGAATAAAGTCACGGTAACAAACCAATGGGAAAGGCAGACCCAACACATTGACAGATTAAGCTATGACTCGATCGAGGAGGCATTAATGCATGAAAATGAAGCTAAAGCTCTTCATGAGGTGCAACCGAGGTAGGTGACACGCTTGTAGACGCCATTCTAGATACGAGAAGCGAAATGACGGCGATTTCGGAAGAACTTTTTGAGAAATGTAACGCTGAACAGGGGCTACCAGTGTTACGGATAAAACGGGTTAAAGTCAAAGGGCCGATCATGGGTGCGTCAGCGGTGGTTACTAGACAAACGCGTGTAACTTTTTCATGTCAGGGGCATGAAATAGAAGCGAACATGGTAATAGTGCCGAAACGTTTTGTACCCATAATCGATGGAGCCCATTTCATGTGCCAAAACCGTGTTACACTCAATATGGATGAAGGGTGTGTGGTACTCGGGAACCTGCGTCTTAATGTTGAAGAGAAACTCAGACATGAAGAGACGCCAGCGGCTTGCAAACAAAGGGCTGTGCAACTAGACCTGTGTCAGTCGGAGGAGACACATCCACGGTAAAAGAGGGCGAAAGAAACAATACCTGCAGATGACGAAGTAATGATGGAAATTCATCAAGAGATAGATAATAAGCTACGACAAGTCAGGGATTTTCCAGATAAAGACAAAGCCGAATTAGAAAGAGTATTACGACAAAATGCCGAGGTGTTTCTACCAAAACGCGATGCCATTAAAAATTTTCAATACGAATTCTAGGTTAAAGAACAAAAGCCATTTCAAGTACCACCTTACACTATTCCACTGTGTTACCGAAGACAAGTATTTTTAGAATTACATAACATACTAGAAGATGACATTATTGAAACTTCAACCTCAGCATACAACAGTCCCTTGAGAAATGTAGAGAAGGAGGATGGGAGTATTAGGTTAGTCATAGATGCAAGACAGATAAATTCCATTACCATTCCTGAGAACGATCGCCCAGAAAAATTGGAAGAGCTGTAACAAAAGTTCTTTTCTCTTCCCTTTATTTCAGAGCTAGTTTTCGGCAAACAAAACTAAGCCTCAATGTAGAAAGTATACAGCTTTTACCGCATTTGGACGGAGTTATCAATTTGAAAGGCTCCCTTTCGGACTGAACATATCCTCTGCTGCTTTTATAAGAGGTTTAAAGACCGTGTTGGACAAAGAACTCCAACAGCGTCTCACCTGTTATGTTGATGAGATTTTAGTAGCTGAGCCATCATGGAAACTTCATAATGAGCTGCTTGCTAAATTGCTAAGAATATGGAGTAACTGTGGACATAATGAATGCAGTTTTGAGAGTAAAAAGGTTGAGTTTTTAGGCCATATTACAACTGGACAAGGAATTTAACCTAACCGTAATAAACTGCAAGCAATACAGAACACTGGTATACCATATAGTAGAAAGACGTTGCGTGGCTCCTTGGGGCTCATTAACTTCTACAAAAGATTCGCTTGGATAAAATCCCTTGCTACCCGACGATTATGTGCGTTGACTAGTGAAAACATGCCCTGGGTGTGGGATGCCCAAGCAGAACAGGAATTCCAGCTACTATAAAAGTCACCGGTAAAGGCACCACTTTTAGTGCATTCCGATTTAATGAAGGAATTCTGCGTGGCAAGCGACAGTGCGGAAACAGACTTGGGTGTGGTACTATTTCGACAATATGAGGAGGGCGGACAGCGGATAAGAAAGACAATAGCTTTTGCTAGTCGAGTCCTTACTAAATGTGAAAAAAAATATTCAGTCACGGAGTTCGAAGTCTTGGCAGTAGTATGGGGGTTTCGTAGCTTCAGATACTTTTTGTTTGGTCGAAAAACCAATGTGTTTACGGACCATGAGGCATTAGAATTCATGTTAAGTGCAAAGCTATTGCAAGGAAGGTTAGGTTGATGGATGTCAACGCTGCAAGAATATGGTTTTCGAATCACTTACGTGCTTGGACCATCAAATGTCATAGCTGATATCCTCTCCCGATAACTGTAAGGAGTTAACAGAAGCAGATTGATCAATACGAAAGAAGAGCAAGTAGTCATGTATTACCTGAAGAACGTGCCATTTTAAATTACGTCACCAATACCTTTAACAGTTAGGCAGGGAACAAAACAAAGAACCAGACCTAGTCAAGATTAAAAATAAGTGGAAAAACAGAGAATCACGGGACATTAGACAATTCTGTCTCATAAGGGACAATGTCTTATTCTACAGACGTATTACAAATACAAGTTTATGGGTCGCATGCATACCACAGGAAGTGACAAATACACTACTGGCCATTAAAATTGCTACACCACGAAGATGACGTGTTACAGACGCGAAATTTAACGGACAGAAAGAAGCTGCTGTGACATGCAAATGATTAGCTTTTCAGAACATTCACACAAGGTTGGCGCCGGTGGCGACACCTACAACGTGCTGACATGAGGAAAGTTTCCAACCGATTTCTCATACACCAACAGCAGTTGACCGGCGTTGCTGGTCAAACGTTGTTGTGATGCCTCGTGTAAGGAGGAGAAACGCGTACCATCACGTTTCCGACTTTGATAAAGGTCGGATTGTAGCCTATCGCGATTGCAGTTTATCGTATCGCGACATTGCTGTTCGCGTTGGTCGAGATCCAATGACTGTTAGCAGAATATGGAATCGGTGGGTTCAGGAGGTTAATACGGAACGCCGTGCTGGATCCCAACGGCCTCGTATGACTAGCAGCCGGGATGACAGGCATCTTATCCGCATGGTTCTAACGGATCGTGCAGCCAGGTCTCGATCCCTGAGTCAACAGATGGGGACGTTTGCAAGATAACAACCATCTGCACGAACAGTTCGACGACGTTTGCAGCAGCATGGACTATCAGCTCGGAGACCGTGGCTGCGGTTACCCTTGACGCTGCCTGCGATGGTGTACTCAACGACGTACCTGGTTGCACTAATGGCAACACGTCTTTTTTTCGGATGAATCCAGGTTCTGTTATAGCATCATGATGGTCGCATCCGTGTTTGGCGACATCGCTGTGAACGCATATTGGAAGCGTGTATTCGTCATCGCCATACTGGCGTATCACCCGGCGTGATGGTATGGGGCGCCATTGGTTACACGTCTCGGTCACCTCTTCTTCGCACTGACGGCAATCTGAACAGTGGACCTTAAATTTCAGATGTGTTACGACCCGTGGCTCTACCTTTCATTCGATCCCTCCGAAACCCCACATTTCAGCAGGATAATGCACGACCGCGAGTTGCAGGTCCTGTACGAACCTTTCTGGGTACAGAAAATGTTCCACTGCTGCCCTGGATAGCACATTCTCCAGATCTCTCACCAATTGAAAACGTCTGGTCAATGGCAGCCGAGCAACTGGCTCGACACAATACGCCAGTCACTACTCTTGATGAACTGTGGTATCGTGTTGAAGCTGCTTGGGCAGCTGTACCTGTACACGCCATCCAAGCTCTGTTTGACTCAATGCCCAGGCGTATCAAGGCCGTTATAACGGTCAGAGGTGGTTGTTCTGGGTACTGATTTCTCAGGATCTATGCACCGAAATTGCGTGAAAATGTAATCACATGTCAGTTCCAGCATAATATATTTGTGCAATGAATACCCGTTTATCATCTGCATTTGTTCTTGGTGTAGCAATTTCAATGATCAGTAGTTTAAGTACATTTGGTACACTCATTTGAATAACAGCCATTGGTGCGAAGAAATGTTTTTTGAAATTAAAAATATCTTGTCACTTCACAAATATGGAGCGAAGAATCAGACAGGTTCTAGCTAAATGTAAGAGATGCCAGAGAGCTAAACGTGTAACATTTTAAACGAGACGACCAATGTTCCCTATCATTCCGGAGAAATTGACACACATAGCAGCAACAGATCTGATGGGTCCGTTTCCCCGTAAACAGAGAGGTCATATACTCATTTTCGTGGTTCTAGAATTAACGTCAAAATGCGTGACGTTTACTCCCTTGAAGAATACAACGGGGGGGGGGGGGGGGGGAGCATAAGGAAAGCGCTAACACAAGATTTGACAAGTTGGTCGGCTCGATAAAATGCTGTCAGACAATGGACCACAATATCCTTCAGCACAATGGCAAAACACGTTGCGGTGACATAAGATCAAACCTGTTTATAACATCAACGCAGTAAGTAAGGTGGCAGCTTGAACTAACAAAACTGTAAACAGCAGATGTGCACACCAGTAGTCAATTGCGAGCAGGCAATGTTGAGTGGCGGGCGGGCGGCCGTAGTTCAAAAAATGGTTCAAATGGCTCTGGGTACTATGGCACTTAACTTCTGATGTCATCAGTCCCCTGGAACTTAGAACTACTTAAACCTAACTAACCTTAGGACATCACACATATCCATGCCCGAGGCAGGATTCGTACCTACGACCGCAGCAGTCGCGCGGTTCCAGACTGTAGCGCCTAGAACTGCTCGGCCACAACGGCCGGCGGCTGTAGTTCGTCAGTGTTGTTGTGTCACAGGTCGCTATGGACGGCATCTCTAAATCAAGTGTCGAAGATGTTCTCCAGAATGTTTTGAAGAAGAGAAACGTTTGTCTCACACACTGACTCCCGAACAGAAACAACAACTCGTGGGCACCTGCAGCGACTTGACTGAAGCGCAAGAATCGGACTAGGAAAAACTCCTCCAGGATGAGAAGACTTTGAATTACGAACACTAACCTACCACAAAACGACAGGGTGCTGCATGGGTCCCTGAGAGTATGTCAACCGTGAAGAAGGTGAAAACGTGTCGCAGGAGTTGAACAACATCCCAAACAGGAGTTTGACCCTGTTGTATCAGCGCTCTGTGCGCCATATCGAATGTGAAGACACCATGTAAAATAAAAACTATCAGCTTACCGATTCTATACTTTTTATTAATCCAGGCTGGAAACATTTTCGACTGCCGGGTATGCCACAAGAAAAAGGTGGAAAATATCCGTATTGTCTTTTCCGCGTTGAGCAGGTTTAGCAGCAGTAACGCATTAAATGATTTCGACTAGCCTTTCGTCTTGCCAGCCCGAAAAAATGGATGAGGTGCAAGAAACTGAGTAGAAAGCAGTGACAGAATGAAACTGACGAGGGAACAGAATCACCCTGTGTCATTGCATAAAAATGTATGAACAATACTACATTTTCCAGTAAAAGATGAAATATTATATAATGTAATTAAGTTCAAGGTAAGGAATATGAAGTAGAAAATGCGCTCTAAAAAGGAAATAAAGCGTTTCCGGACCCATGTCCCCGTTAGCATGTTTTCTCCCTCTACACTTTAGGATCCTCCAATGGAATGCGCGATCTGTGATCGCCAATAAGGATGTAATCCAACATGAACCTTGGATGGGAGAGATAGCCGTGGCAGCCATATGGGACGCGTGGTTTCAACCACATACCGTCGTACGCCTTAGAGATTATCAGGAATACCGACGCGACAGAGAGGATGGTTGAGAAGGAGTTGCCCTCTTCATCAATAATGTGATGCGCCATATCGCGTTAATAGTATCCAATCACACTTTCGACACCTTTCAAGCGATAGCGCTTAAGTCTCGTCTCCAATTAATCGAAAAACAGTTGCGGCCATTAGTGTTGGCCATGGTCGCATTTTCCCCTCGAAGAGTTGTACGCTTTGGTACAGCAGTTGCAACCTCCTTTCAAATTCTGTGGGGTTTTAACGCACACAACATACTATGGGGCTGCGCGTTTAGTGCTGGGAATCTAGAGATACTCGACGAATTCAGCTTCATCGTCCTCAATGATGGTTTCCTTACAGTACTTCCATTAGCTTGTCAGCGGCCCTCAGCCATCGACTTGATATTGTGGTTGGCGCCTATTTCCTCGTGTCTTGCGTGGGCTACTGTTACTTATCCTAAGGGGTCTAATCACTACGTTCTTCTTGTACCAGCATTCAATCGGACCCTTGTCCCGGTCTATAGGCCGCCTCATAAATGTCACAATGGCGGATGATCATCGTACGGCGCAATAATGGATGCACGACTTTCATTGTGCCCCACCAAGATGCTCCTGCAAACAAGGTCTTCGAAGTCATCCCAATGGAGCAGCGTCGCTTTCCGTTCCGTAGACGAGGGTGATCACCGGCACTGACAGCCAGTCTCCCTGGTGGGACCAACAAAGTTCCTGTCAAGGGGCTGAAAGAAGGCCAGCTTGCAGTCGACAGAAGTGGCGTGCCACATGGGGAACTATGTTTCTCACACAAACGGGCGGATTCAGCTACTAAACGCTTTCTCAAGGCCTGCAAAAGCAGGTTATTTTGTGAATATCTCTCCACAAAGACCCCCTGCTGGGCGGATTTGGGGAATGGTTACCTCGCTCAAACAGATATTTGTGTGTCCCAAGCGTTGCAGACCTGGTCATACTAATTTCCCGATGTTATAAAGTCGAATACTGCAGTGCCAGCACCCATTGGTCTCTCAGTGGTCAGTATTGCTGTCGAACTTCGAGATGGTTTCACCTCACCATTCTCTCTCGCCAAACTGTAGAGGGCTTTGACGTACAGAGCGAGGTGGTGCAGTGGTTACTACTAAAGACTCACATTCTGGAGGATGATGGTTCAAACCCACATCCAGCCATCCTGTTTTAGGTTTTCTGTGATCTCCCTAAACCACTTCAAGCAAATGCTGGGAAAGAGCATCGCCGATTTCCTACCCCATTCACCCTAATCCGAGCTCTTACTTCGTCTCTAATGACCTTGTTGTTGACAGGACGTTAAACAGTAATCCTCCGCTGGTTCTGATGTACTCCGAGGACATGTCAGGAGGAGATCGATTACTTCACGAATTGTCTGATAACACAAAACGTGTTCTGAGCACAGATGCTTGGAGGCACAAGAGCATTCCAGCTGACTGGACGACTCAAATGTTCGTGCCCATATTGAAACCTGTGAAGGATTCTGGTTGAGTGACATTATACCACCAGATTGCCCAGTCCTTATTCGCATATAAGATCTTTGAATGTCTTCTCATGCTCCACTTAGAATGGTGGTTAGAAAATCAGAACTTGCTCCCCCAGACGCGCTACTACATTAATAAGGGCAGAAGTACTCTTGAGTAGTGGAGCAACAAGGACGTGAGCGCATTTTGTTAGTGTGGGTTGCCTACATTCAGGGCAAGTATACATTCACATGCAAAGCTAATGTTCTCTTTCCATTGGCAGGTCTGTAACCTATTGTTCTGCTAAGAGGATTATGTCCCCTGGGTCAATCCTTCCTTTTGATTGATAGGTAATGAACATATCATTCCCCACGCATCCCCAATCCCCCCGCCAATGCAAGGAGCACAATTTCGATATAAATGTCACCGACATTAATTAAGTCGATAAATTAATTAAACGTGGCCTCCTCCCCATACCCTCCCCTCCCTTCCCCAATCTGGAAATTGGTGGGAAAACTACACAGTCTGTGCTGGAGAGGGAGGATCTCATTATAGGAAATTCAATTATACAGCATAGGATATACTGCTTATTCATAAAATTAAATTTGCATGAGCTGGATCTCACTTTTATTTGGTGGGAAAAACTCACTTCCAACAACTACAGGTTCTGATTATGTAATTGCAGTGCTGCAGATTGAAGATATCTTACTGGAAAATTTTCCGTGTGTGTGCTCACATTGTCTTATAGGGACTGACTGAGCTGTTGCACAGTGCCACCATCAGAGGACATCCCAATACCCCTACCTCCCCACCTCTCCCAGAAAAAAATGGTGGGAAAAAAAGACTTATTCCGTGCTGGAGAGAAAGTATCCCACGGCATGAAATTCAAATCTAAGTCAGTAATACATTGATTCATATTTTTTATTTAATAAGTTTGTGTGAGACAGGAGCCCACCACTTGGATAGACATAACTGTAATCACCAGGGAATTGAATGCAATGCTGCATAGGTGCCACCACTTGGTGTCTCCTGTGTGTGTGTGTCCATCGGTGGGACGCCACCACGAAGGACAGAACAGCCCACTGTCCTAATTACAGATCACATTAGTAAATACCACTGACCATCGACTTGATGTCAGCCTCCTTTTATCTCACGGCTGCCAAGCAAAGCATCAACTGGTAGCATTTGTTGATCGGCAAATTCCAGACACTTCCTGTCTCTGCCTCCCTCAAGAGACCAGTGCCAGTTCGTCTGTGTGAACCAGCGCCTCGAAACACCAAGATGGAGGTTTTCGTGTCTCCTCAGAATACAGTATACCTATTGGCTAATGCTGGAGCCAAAAGGAAAGCAGACGCAATTTCGATATCTAAAACAGAGTGAAATAATCTATTTGCAGTACCCTATCAAATTAAGTGTTAAACAATTTATGGGAGTCAACTAGTTCGCTTAAAACACTCACCTCCATCTTACAATGATCCTTCTTCATAAGAATATATTTTCACCATTTGACTATCTCACACTAACATTATGTAAGTCAAGTAACGAAAATTCCGTCACAAATAGATCGTAGCACTTAATATATACGAGGTCCCGTACACACTGACGTTTGAGAACAGACACACTCCTCCAGCACAACGTTTCAGCTAAACATATCTGGTGAAAGAGAGTCCTGCCAATCACACAAACTCACAATCGTGACATGAGCTGTTCACTGACTGCAGGGTAGCCCCGTCCATGACGGCCAGGAGACAGAGACCCACACCTGCGCCAGCGATGGCCTGCGTGCATGCAATACCACCAACGTAAACAATAAATTGTTCAATCGAGAATTTGAAATCTAGATTGGGTTTTTAAAAGTACTGAGGAACTCCTAAATTGGTTCTCCCCACTACATTCGGAAGGAGGGAGGAAGGCAGTACAGTGTGATAGAAGAGAGACAACACCATGTAGCACGTCAAGAGTCCACTGCTATGTATTGAGAAGCGCTGAAATCAACACATTTAAAGCATAATCTAGTCCATAGTAACAATTTGTAATGGCTAGACGTCAGAGATCGCTATCAATACAGAATTTAACGTCGCGATTGGGTTTTTAAAGCAGTATGGAATTCCTAAATTGCCCCTCTCTGCTACATTCGAAAAAACGAAAGCTGTACTGCGTGACAGAATAGTAACAACAAATACTACAGCTGTGTATTGAGGAGCGCTAAACATGACACACTTAAACCACGATCCAGAATATACGAGTTGGTGCCTCTGGTAGACGCCGGAGGTGGCTGAGACACTCACGCACACCCACGCTCAGCGCCCCTTTCCCCTCGTACACCGCCAGCGCTGAACATCGGTGAAAACTGCTGCCTCGGTGGCAGCCACGGTCGTGGACACGCGTGAGTGCCAGTGCAAAATTAATTATTCAGAAAAATTCCCCACGAGACTCACCATTCCAATAAACATGAATGCTGTTGTTGTTGTTGTGGTCTTCAGTCCTTAGACTGGTTTGATGAAGCTCTCCATGCTACTCTATCCTGTGCAAGCTTCTTCATCTCCCAGTACCTACTGCAGCCTACATCCGCCTGAATCTGCTTAGTGTATTCATCTCTTGGTCTCCCTCTACGATTTTTACCCTCCAGTAAATTTTATATGAAATTTAGGTATCTTGTCCACATTTCATTCTCAACATTGTGGCAACTAAAATCGACCATACGGAAAGTATACGCTATGGACTTCTACCTCTGCAAACTCTTCAAAATTTCGTGCAATCGTTTACTACATTTAATGCTGCATAATAACTGCGTTGAACATCGAAACAAAATTAAGTCATTTATGGGCGGAAGCTATCAGTCAAGAAGACGTGTAAAAATCAATTTTTTGGGCCAAATAGTTTTTGTGAAATCGAATGATAAGTGTGTCAAAGCAGTGGGAAAACCATGTGTCTGCACAGGCGAGCAGTGCAGTGATGACAAAATCGCGCACAGCGCGGAATGCGGCGAGCACGTGTCTGCAGCAGCGAAAGGGTTAATGAAGAGACAAAGCACTAGAAATTTCAAAAAATTGCATTCAAACCAATATAATTCGTGAAGTAAGGCACTTCGATATTGTTTTTAAATAATGAAAATATTAAGCCCTGCGTAAGGTTTGAACTCATAACCTGTCACATAGCAGCCCAACACCTTAACCGTTACGCTAACGCACCTCGTCTGGTTCTATAACGCCATGAGTGACTACATAATGCTATGATGACTACAACACGTCACGCAAAATACTGACAAACACTGTTGGTATGACTATGAATTACTCACGCTTCGTCGAAGTACAGTAGGAAATAAACAATTACCGCTGTTTTTTATTGCGAAAAAGTGGTTCGTGAGAGTGATACAAACACCTTTCCTTGCTATCGCCTGAATTAGGAGTCTCATTGCTTGTTTGGTTTAATTAATTAATAGAATATGAAGCAATTGGTATAAAGAATGCTTTTTCCAAACTTTCTATAAAAGAATGTCTGCTATCAAGACATTGCTTTTGTTCTATTACTTTATTTATGACTGAACGTTTCTAAAACTGAAGACACTCGTCCATGCTCTGCACTGCAGTCGAGATGTGGCAACGTCGTTCTCTGTTCATTGGCTGACTGTGTTTTGTGACGTCAGTTGCGCAGAACGAACCTAAACTCGGCCGCCGACATAAATGACGCGCACTTTAGTTGGCATATAAACTTGTACTACTGTAGTAGGTGTGGGCTTCGTGTCTATCTTGGCCACAACAATGCGTTAGCTGTGCTGTTTGTAGTAGCTTACCTGCACTCCTATTTTTTTATTCATTATTAAACCTACTCCTGCATAACCCCCATTTGATTTTGTATTTATAACCCTGTATTCACCTGACCAGAAGTCTTGTTCCTCCTGCCACCGAACTTCGCTAATTCCCACTATATCTAATTTTAACCTATCCATTTCCCTTTTTAAATTTTCTAACCTGCCTGCCAGATTAAGGGATCGGGCATTCCACGCTCCGATCCGTAGAACGCCAGTTTTCTTTCTCCTGATAACGACGTCCTCTTGAGTGGTCCCCGCCCGGAGATCCGAATGGGGGACTATTTTACCTCCGGATTATTTTACCCAAGATGACGCCATCATCAGTTAACCATACAGTAAAGCTGGATGCCCTCGGGAAAAATTACGGCTGTAGTTTCCCCTTGCTTTCAGCCGTTCGCAGCAAAGGCCGTTTTGGTTATTTTTACAAGGCCAGATCAGTCAATCATCCAGACTGTTGCCCCTGCAACTACTGAAAAGGCTGGTGCCCCTCTTCAGGAACCACACGTTGGTCTGGCCTCTCAACAGATACCCCTCCGTTGTGGTTGCACCTACGGTAAGGCCATCTGTATCGCTGAGGCACGCAAGCCTCTCCACCAGCGGCAAGGTCCATGGTTCACAGGTGGAAGTAAACATGAGTAAGCAAGCATAATCTTCAGTTGGTTTGCTCAAATTTAGACACACGCTTTCACACGAGATACCACGTGTCCTCAGCAAAGGATCCAGGTTACTAAATCTTTGAAGACTGCAGATATGTAAGAAAATTGAAAAATTATAACAGCACTTAATTCCACAGGCATATTTCAGGTAACAGCACACTTCCTACTTACATGCCTTAGGTCCCTAGCACTCGTGCCTCCACTAGTTATATGATTCTTGATCAGCCCCAAGTGGTGAGTGCCAGGTGTAAAACTAAGTAAATTGCCACACGCACATAAATATTAATTTTTCCTACTGAAATTGCTCATCATCATCATCATCATCATTTAAGACTGATTATGCCTTTCAGCGATCAGTCTGGAGCATAGCCCCCCTTATACAGTTCCTCCATGATCCCCTATTCAGTGCTATCATTGGTGCCTCTTCTGATGTTAAACCTATTACTTCAAAATCATTCTTAACCGAATCCAGGTACCTTCTCCTCGGTCTGCCCCGGCTCCTCCTACCCTCTACTGCTGAATCCATGAGTCTCTTGGGTAACCTTGCTTCTCCCATGCGTGTAACATGGCTCCACCATCTAAGCCTGTTCGCCCTGACTGCTACATCTATAGAGTTCATTCCCAGTTTTTCTTTGATTTCCTCATTGTGGACACCCTCCTGCCATTGTTCCCATCTACTAGTACCTGCAATCATCCTAGCTACTTTCATATCCGTAACCTCAATCTTCTTGATAAGGTAACCTGAATCCACCCAGCTTTCGCTCCCATACAACAAAGTTGGTCGAAAGATTGAACGGTGCACAGATAACTTAGTCTTGGTACTGACTTCCTTCTTGCAGAAGAGAGTAGATCGTAGCTGAGCGCTCACTGCATTAGCTTTGCTACACCTCGCTTCCAGTTCTTTCACTATGTTGCCATCCTGTGAGAATATGCATCCTAAGTACTTGAAACCGTCCACCTGTTCTAACTTTGTTCCTCCTATTTGGCACTCAATCCGTTTATATTTCTTTCCCACTGACATTACTTTCGTTTTGGAGATGCTAATCTTCATACCATAGTCCTTACATTTCTGATCTAGCTCTGAAATATTACTTTGCAAACTTTTAATCGAATCTGCCATCACAACTAAGTCATCCGCATATGCAAGACTGCTTATTTTGTGTTCACATATCTTAATCACACCCAGCCAGTCTATTGTTTTCAACATATGATCCATAAATAATATCAACAACAGTGGAGACAGGTTGCAGCCTTGTCTTAACCCTGAAACTACTCTGAACCATGAACTCAATTTACCGTCAACTCTAACTGCTGCCTGACTATCCATGTAAAGACCTTTAATTGCTTGCAAAAGTTTGCCTCCTATTGCATAATCTTGTAGAACAGACATTAACTTCCTCCTAGGAACCCGGTCATATGCCTTTTCTAGGTCTATAAAGCATAGATACAATTCCCTGTTCCACTCATAACACTTCTCCATTATTTGCCGTAAGCTAAAGATCTGGTCCTGATAACCTCTGATAAATCTGAAACATTACTGATCTTATTTTCACCTACATTGAGCAACTCTTCAAAATATACCCTCCATCTGCCCAAGGCATCCACAGGATTCACCAGCAGTTTTCCTGACCTGTCCAAAATACTTGTCATTTCCTTCTTACCTCCCTTTCGAAGACTCCAGAATAGTTTTCCAGCAGCTTGACCCATAGTCTCCAACCTGTTTCCAAAGTCTTCCTATGATTTCTTCTTGGATGCTGCAATTATCTGTTTGGCTTTGTTTCTTTCTTCAACATAACTTTCTCTGTCTACCTGGGTTCTGGTATGTAGCCATTTTTGATACGCCTTCTTTTTCCTTTTACGGGCTGCCTTGACTGTATCATTCCACCAAGCTGTTTGCTTCATCCTACTTTTACACACTACTGTTCCAAGACATTCTTTAGCCACTTCTAGTACTGTGTCCCTGTACCTTGTCCATTCCTTTTCCAATGACTGTAATTGACTACATTCAACTAACTGGTACCTTTCTGAGATCGCTGTTATGTACTTGTGCCTGATTTCCTTATCCTGAAGTTTCTCCACTCTTATCCTCCTACATATGGACCTGACCTCCTGCACTTTCGGCCTCACAATCCCAATTTCAATGCAGATTAAATAATGATCAGTGTCATCAAAGAATTCCCTGAATACACGTGTGTCCCTCACAGCCTTCCTGAGTTCCTGATCTGTTATTATATAGTCAATGACAGATCTGGTTCCCCTGCCTTCCCAGGTATACCGGTGAATGTTCTTATGTTTAAAAAAGGAATCCGTGATTACTAAGCCCATACTGGCACAGAAATCCAAGAGTTGTTTCCCGTTCCTGTTGGCCTCCATATCCTCTCCAAATTTACCCATAACCTTTTCATACCCTTTTGTTCGATTTCCAATCCTGGCATTAAAATCACCCATGAGCAGAACACTGTCCTTGTCCTTTACTCTAACAACTACATCACTGAGTGCGTCATAAAAACGATCCATCTTATCTTGATCTGTCCCTTCACAATGCGAATATACTGACACAATCCTAATTTTCTTGCTAGACACTGTCAAATCTATCCACATCAGTCGTTCGTTTACATACCTTATTGCAACTACGCTGGGTTCCATTTCTTTCCTGATGTGAAGCCCTACACCCCATTGTGCTATTCCTGCTTTGACTCCTGACAGGTAGACCTTGTATTCTCCCATTTCCTCTTCTTTCTCACCCCTTACCCGAATGTCACTAACAGCTAAAACGTCCAGCCCCATCTTACTTGCAGCCTCTGCCAGCTCTACCTTCTTCCCAGAGTAGCCCCCACTGATATTAATAGCTCCCCATCTCATTACCATTTGTTTGCCAAGTCGTATCTTAGGAGTCCCTGGTTTGTCAGTTAGAGGTGGGACTCCGTCACCTCCAAAGGTCCGAGGCATTTTGCTCTGATTGTTGCCAGCATCATATTTAAAGTACCAGGGAAGCAGGTTGCTAGCCTTAATTGCCCCGAGTCCCATTGGGTTTTACCCCTAACGGCTGAGGGACTAACCGGTGGATTTGGAAGTCTTTGCCGTATGAGCACAAAGGTGACCACGACTCAGAATATGTCCGTGATGCCCTGCCTTATTCCAAAGTAACTGGTATCCCGACTCTCGGGACCACTTACTTGGCCACTCATACGTTGCCCGTGGTTCATGAACTAGGACATGACTACAGGAACACACACCATGAACCACACTGAAATTGCTTGCTCAACAAATTACGATTAAATTATTCACCACGAAATTGTTATAAAACCCCAAAATTGCGAATTACTATCACAAAGCAAAGCAAAGCAACATTTCTACATCACCTAGTATTGCACATTACGTACCTAAATAAATTTCGTTCCCCCAAAATATTAAAATTACTTTACGTCTAGCTGGAAAAAGAGGGTTGTTCACCTGATGTGAAAACATTAATAATTAACACAGCACATTTCCCACACTCAAATCGAGCATCGCTCGACCCATCTCAGAGAAGCGTGCTCTCCCGTCCAGGTTTTCAGCAGCAGTCCCCGACTCGGACCCACGCTACTGCTCTGCTCGCCTGACCGCTCATGGTGGGGGCGGCTCCCAACCAATCATCATCCCCAGTTTAAAGTTGCCGGTCAGACCTCCGTTCTACACAATGGGAATGATCCCGCGCATTGCCTCCCAAAGACTGAAACGTATGTTTTGCAGACTGTCCACCTTCCTACACCTAGCTACAGGCAAAGGCTCAAGTTTCAGAGCTTCCATAATCGCTGTCTATCGACTAGTTGTTCCCTATCGTACACCCACAATCGCTAAATGTCGTTCGATCCTTATTCTCTCCCCAAACTTTCTTCCTGCAATTATTTTCGTACATTCATTTCTTTCTCCCTTCTGCTGTGGACTCAATGGGATAAGGAAATAAGGAAACAGTGGGCATTCTTAACTCATTCAATGAATAAAAACAGTTAGATTCCTCTGGTGATCCTTTTATAACTTCTTGTTGGTTTGCAGACACCGACAGTAAGTCTGTGCTAAGTAAATTAAATGATATTATTACGATAAAAAAATCATACTATTACGATCAAACTCGTGTTCTCAGAAGAAGACGACGATCAATTGCATTAAATACTGTTACATTATTAGAAATATACGTGAGAATTGCTATTGCGGAAGACAATGGCCACCTCTCGTTGATAGTGTAGTGCTTACGGGGAATGTACACTCCTGGAAATGGAAAAAAGAACACATTGACACCTGTGTGTCAGACCCACCATACTTGCTCCGGACACTGCGAGAGGGCTGTACAAGCAATGATCACACGAACGGCACAGCGGACACACCAGGAACCGCGGTGTTGGCCGTCGAATGGCGCTAGCTACGCAGCATTTGTGCACCGCCGCCGTCAGTGTCAGCCAGTTTGCCGTGGCATACGGAGCTCCATCGCAGTCTTTAACACTGGTAGCATGCCGCGACAGCGTGGACGTGAACCGTATGTGCAGTTGACGGACTTTGAGCGAGGGCGTATAGTGGGCATGCGGGAGGCCGGGTGGACGTACCGCCGAATTGCTCAACACGTGGGGCGTGAGGTCTCCACAGTACATCGATGTTGTCGCCAGTGGTCGGCGGAAGGTGCACGTGCCCGTCGACCTGGGACCGGACCGCAGCGACGCACGGATGCACGCCAAGACCGTAGGATCCTACGCAGTGCCGTAGGGGACCGCACCGCCACTTCCCAGCAAATTAGGGACACTGTTGCTCCTGGGGTATCGGCGAGGACCATTCGCAACCGTCTCCATGAAGCTGGGCTACGGTCCCGCACACCGTTAGGCCGTCTTCCGCTCACGCCCCAACATCGTGCAGCCCGCCTCCAGTGGTGTCGCGACAGGCGTGAATGGAGGGACGAATGGAGACGTGTCGTCTTCAGCGATGAGAGTCGCTTCTGCCTTGGTGCCAATGATGGTCGTATGCGTGTTTGGCGCCGTGCAGGTGAGCGCCACAATCAGGACTGCATACGACCGAGGCACACAGGGCCAACACCCGGCATCATGGTGTGGGGAGCGATCTCCTACACTGGCCGTACACCACTGGTGATCGTCGAGGGGACACTGAATAGTGCACGGTACATCCAAACCGTCATCGAACCCATCGTTCTACCATTCCTAGACCGGCAAGGGAACTTGCTGTTCCAACAGGACAATGCACGTCCGCATGTATCCCGTGCCACCCAACGTGCTCTAGAAGGTGTAAGTCAACTACCCTGGCCAGCAAGATCTCCGGATCTGTCGCCCATTGAGCATGTTTGGGACTGGATGAAGCGTCGTCTCACGCGGTCTGCACGTCCAGCACGAACGCTGGTCCAACTGAGGCGCCAGGTGGAAATGGCATGGCAAGCCGTTCCACAGGACTACATCCAGCATCTCTACGATCGTCTCCATGGGAGAATAGCAGCCTGCATTGCTGCGAAAGGTGGATATAGACTGTACTAGTGCCGACATTGTGCATGCTCTGTTGCCTGTGTCTATGTGCCTGTGGTTCTGTCAGTGTGATCATGTGATGTATCTGACCCCAGGAATGTGTCAATAAAGTTTCCCCTTCCTGGGACAATGACTTCACGGTGTTCTTATTTCAATTTCCAGGAGTGTATGTTTCCAGTGATAGAATCGTCTTGTGTTCTGCTTCAATGATGGTCCTCAAGTCTGTTCCTCGAAAAGAATGTAGTGTTCTCTCCAGGAATGCCTATTTGAACTCGCTATGAAAAGTGACTCTCATGAGCAATTTAATTAATTAGTGACATATAACGTGGTGGGTGGAGGCGATAACTAGAGCATCACAGCTATGATTCGTGACTTATCGTTTCCTTTCGTTATAGCGATATCATTTAACGATATTGGAATCTCTCACCTACACAGGGAGAGAGGATCGTAGTAATAAAATCAGATGTATTACCGAATTTATGAAGTCATATGTTGTATAAACCTTATATTTAGAAATTCTCTGTATTGTTACCTTAAAAAAGGGTCCCAAAGTGAGGAGCAATCCTGTGACAGTGGTAGATCTTAGCACTCCATCATGAGCCAAAAATGAGTTTAATATTTTAGTCCTGTTATGTAGGACGTGACAGGTAAGAAATACATGTCTCTACTTGATGAAAGAATACCTCGAGGGAATATAGCCTATGCCATAGTGCTGTACAGGATTTTCACAACAAGTAACGATACTTTGGCGATGTGAAAACGCGTGTATGGTCCGATTCCTTCTACTTTCGAAAATAACTGGCATAAATCTGTCGTGAGAGATTCCAAGTGTATGGTCAACGACATCGCTGCCTCGGATTTCATTAAGTGTGTTTTGTTTTTTAAACTGTTTTGGTCTATGTTGGGGTGGAATTTTTTAGAACTATTGTATACGTCCAACCTGGAGTTCCTTGCTTCGCAGTGCACTACGGCTGGCTGCAGTGGTGGTCACAAGGAATCTGCAACTGGACGTAACAGATTTTCTCAGCCTGTGATGGGTAAAGGGAGTGCGCCGACCTGTGTCATCTTAGCCATGGCAGCGAGGGCCGGTGAAATGACCAGTGTGCTTGGTTTGCGCGACAGAGACGAATGTGTGTGTGTGTGTGTGTGTGTGTGTGTGTGTGTGTGTGAGAGAGAGAGAGAGAGAGAGAGAGAGAGAGAGAGAGAGAGAGAGAGGAGAGGGGAGAGAGAGAGAGGAGAGAGAGAGAGAGAGAGAGAGAGCCATTTCGTTTGCACTGAACGTATTGATAACATCGGAATTCCTACGACTCCAGTCATCCCCGGACGTCCTCCATGGTCGGGGGTGGTGCACCCTGGCACGCACGTGTGTCCACGACCGTGGCTGCCACCGTGGCAGTAGGTTTCACCGATATTGAGCTGTGTACGAGGGGAAAGGCGCGCTGAGTGTGGGTGTGTGTGCAGGCTGCGTGAGTGTTTCAGCGATCTCCGGTATCTACCAGCGGCAACTACTGGTATGTTTTGGATCGTGGTTTAATACGCAGCAGTAGTATTTGTTGTTAGTATTCTACCACACATTAAAGCTTTCGTTTTCTGCGTTTTTCTGTATGTAGCACCTATAGTGTAGGAGTAGCGTCTTTGATTGGTTATCAAACCATCCTCGCTCCCGGGGTTCGAATCATGCCACCGCTCGGATTTTGATTAATAATCGGCATTGGCGGCCGAAGACCTCTGGCATAAGAAGCTACCATCATTCTGCCAACGGCCTTGTGAAAGTGGGCGGAGGAGTGGACAGAGGTTCAGGGCACTCTCTTGCCCTAGGGGTGGAAAACTGCCACAAAAAGGCGGAGAAATCAGCAATGATCAACGGCGTAAGGATGCGTAAGGCAATGGAAACTACTGCATTAAAGACACGTCACGTATATCCACAGGACGTGTGCGCTAAAACTGAAAATGTGTCATTTGCAAAAGATTCCGGAATACTCCCCCATTCGGATCTCTGGGAGGGGACTACCAAGGGGGAGCTGATCATCAGAAAGAGACTGAATAATCAACGAAAGGATAACGTTCTACGAGTCGGGGCGTAGAATCTCAGAATCTTGAACGTGGCATGGAAACTAGAAAATCCGAAAATACTAAAGTCAATCTAGATATGTCAGGGCTCAATGGAGTGAAATGGAAGGAAGACAAGGATTTCTGGTCAGATGAATATAGGATAATATCAACAGCACTAGAAAATGATATAATGGGAGTGTGTTACTGTGGACAGTTCAGTGATAGCGTTTTTCTTATAGGAGTGAACAATAAATGAACACCGACAACTATGTAATTCAGGTATCCGTACCAACGTCGCAAGCTGAAGATGAAGTGACAGAGAAAGCATATAAAGATATTGAAAGGGTAATGCAGTATGTAAAGGGAGATGAAAATCTAGTAGTCATGGGGGACTGGAATGCAGTTGTAGGAGAAGTAGTAGAAGGAAAGGTTACAGGAGTGTATGGACTTGGTACAAGGAATGAGCGAGGAGAAAGGCTAATTGAGTTCTGTAATAAATTTCAGCTAATAATAGCGAACACTCTGTTCGAGAAATACAAGAGGAGGTGGTTTACTTGGAAATGGCCGGGTGATACTGGAAGAATTCAGTTAGATTACAACATGGTCAGACCGAAATTAGATACTGGATTGTAAGGCATACTCAGGAGCAGATATAGACTCAGATCACAATATAGTAGTGATGAAGAGTCGGCTGAAGTTTAAGACATTAGTCAGGAAGAATCAATACGCAAACAAGTGGGATTCGGAAGAACTAAGGAATGACGAGATACATTTGAAGTTCTCTAAGGCTATAGATACAGCAATAAGGAATAGCTCAGTAGGCAGTACAGTTGAAGAGGAATGGACATCACATATGTTGGAAAGAAAAATGTAGGTACAAAGAAGGTAGCTGCGATAAGACAATGGATAACAGAAGTTATACTTTAGTTGACCGACATAAGGAGGAAGTACAGAAATGTTTTAGGGAACTCAGGAACACAGAAATACAGGTCGCTCAGGAACGAAATAAATAGGAGGTGCAGGGAAGCTAACACGAAATGGCTGCATGAAAAATGTAAAGAAATCGAAAAAGAAATGAGTGTCGGAACTACTGACTTAGCATGTAGGAAAGTCAAAACAACCTTCAGTGGCATTAAAAGCAAGGGATGTAACATTAAGAGTGCAATGGGAATTCCACTGTTAAATGCAGAGGAGAGAGCGGATAGGTGGAAAGAATAAAGCCTGTATGAGGGGGAAGATTTGTCTAATGAGATAGAAGAAGAAACAGGAGTCGATTTAGAAGAGATAGGGGATCCAATATTAGAAGCAAAATTTAAAAAAGCTTTGGAGGACTTAAGATCAAATATGGCAGAAGGGATAGATAACATTCCATCAGAATTTCTAAAATCATTTGCGGAAGTGGCAATTAAACGACTATTCACTTTGGTGAGTAGAATGTATGAGTATGCCAACATACCATCTGACTATCGGAAAAATATCATCAACGCAATTCCGAAGACTGCAAGAGCTGACAAGTGCGAGAATTATCACACAATCAGCTTAACAGCTCAGGCATCCAATTTACTGACAAGAATAATATACAGGAGAATGAAAAACAAAATCGAGGATGTGCTAGATGACGATCAGTTTGGCTTTGCAAAAGGTAAAAGCATAAGAGAGGCAATTCTGACTTTGCGGTTGATAATAGACGCAAGACTAAACAAAAATCAAAACACGTTCATAAGATTTGTTGACCTCGAAAAAGCGTTCGATAATAAAATGGTGCAAGACGTTCGAAATTCTGAGAAAAGTAGGGTTAAACTATAGGGAGAAACGGGTGATACACAATATGTACAAGAGCCAAGAGGGAATAATAAGAACGAAGCGCTCGTATTAAAAAGGGTGTAAGACAGGGATGTAGCCTTTAGCCCCTACTGTTCAATCTGTACGTCGAAGAAGCAATGATGGAGATAAAAGAAAGGTTCAGGAGTGGAATTAAAATTCAAGGTGAAAGGACATCAATGATATGACGTCGCTACCCTGAGTGAAGAAGAATTACACGATCTGCTGAATAGAATGAACACACTAACGAGTACGGAATGTGGATTGTGAGTAAATCGTAAGAAGGCAAAAGGAATGAGAAGTAGCAGAAATGCGAACAGCGAGAAACTTAACATCAGGATGAAGTTAAGGAATTCTGCTATCTAGGCAGTAAAATAACCAGCGGTGGACTGAGCAAGGAGAACAACAGAAGCAGACTAGTAATAGCTAAAAGGGCATTCCTGGTTGGTTGGTTTATGGTGGTCGAAGGGACCAGACTACAAATGTCATCAGTCCCTTGTTCCTCCACCATAAAAACTCACAAGGCATTAAAACAAAAGAGGTAAGAAGGGACGACACAGAACAAGAAAGACACGGACAAAGACCAGAAAACACGGAAATAAAAGCACAGAGATTTACAGTGGTTGGTCGAGCATGGGAAAAAAAAAAACGAAAAGCCAACCACCAAGAAACACACTAAAAACCACAATCTAAAACCGTAGGCCAAAGGCCAGGCTCAAAAAAGGACAAAAACCCTTAGATCGAGCGATAAAAGCCCCCTGTACGAATAAAACTCAAAACTAGGTCTGCCATTGCAGCGTCATCCAATAAAAGTGCAGGGAGCGTATCAGGCAGCATAAACGTCTGCCTGAGTACAGTTAAGAGCGGACAGGCCAACACGATGTGGACCACTGTCAACACTGGTCCACAGTGGCAGAGAGGTGGGTCCTCACAGAGCAAGAGATGAGCGTGCGTCAGCCAGGTGTGGCCAATGCTGAGTCGGCAGAGAACAACTGAGTCCTTGTGGGAGGCTCGTAAGGAGAAGTGCCACGCACCAGTACTCACCTTGATGGCCCCAAGTTTGTTGGGTGAAGGCAGGGTGCGCCATTCTTCGTCCCAGGTGCGAAGTACCTTCTGCCACAAAACTGACCTGAAGTCACTCTCCGACAGCCTGTTTGGCCAGCGTGTCAACATGTTCATTTCCCAGGGTGCCGACATGACCCGGGGTGTGTGTGGGGGGGGGGGGGGGGTTCCACACAAAGACCACAGAGCAGCCGCAATGAGCAAGAGTATGGAGGGACTCCTCGATAGTCATCACCAGATGAGAGCGAGGGAAACACTGGTCGATAGCTTGTAAACCGCTCAGGGAGTCACTACAGGTAATGGGGGACTCACCTGAGCAGGAGCGGATATACTTTAGGGTGCGAGAGATGGCGACCAGCTCGGCAGTGAAAACACTGGAGCCAGCTGGCAATGAGTGTTGTTCATAATGATCCCCTAGAGTAAGAGCATAACCGACACGACCAGCAACCATCGAACAGTCAGTACAGACAACGTCAGAGCCTTGAAACGCAGCAAGGACTTAAAGAAACTGGCTGAGCTTCAGGAGGGACTGCCAAAGGTATGGGTGGGGCCACACCATGGGGGTAGACGTATATGGGCCCAAAAAACAGGAGGGAGAGGGAAAAACTCAAGCTCTGAGAGAAGAGCGTGGACAGGAACTGAGATCATACTCCCTGATCGGGGCCGCTGCTCTGGCAAATGGACGACCAAGTTGGGGAACAGCAGATGGTAACTGGGATGCCCGGGCGAGCTACAAACATGGGCAGCGTAAGTGGCCAGTACTCGTTGGCGCCGGATCTGCAATGGAGAGACACCATCCTCTACAAGTATGCTGATGACAGGGCTTGTGCACAAAAGCTCCAGTGGCGAGTCGGATTCCGCTGTAAAGGATGGGGTCAAGCAACCGCAACACGGAAGGGGATGCTGAACTGTAAGTCAGGCTCCCATAATTTAGGCAGGACTGGATTAGTGCCTGGTACAGACGTAGAAGGGTAGACTGTTCGGCACCCCAGCTGGTGCGACTCCAGCAACGAAGAGCGTTAAGACGCCGCCAGCATGTTTGTTTAAGCTGCCGAATATGAGGGAGCCAAGTCAACTGGGTATCGAAAACCAATCCCAAAAACCGATGCGTCTGTACCACTGAAAGAGGTTCACCGTCAAGATAAAGCCGTGTCTCAGGGTGAACAGTGCAACACCGACAGAAATGCATAACGTAGGTCTTGGCAGCTGAAAACTGCAAGCCATGCGCTACAGCCCAAGACTGCACCTTGTGGACAGCGCTCTGTAGCTGCCGTTCAGCAGCTGTAACGTCAGTGGAGCCATAGCATAGGCAGAAGTCATCAGCATACAAGAAAGCTAAGACATACGTTCCCACCGCCGCAACGAGCCCATTAATTGGAACTAAAAAGAGGCAGACATTCAAGATGGATTCTTGTGGGACCTTGTTCTCCTGAACTCTGGAGGAACTATGGGAGGCCGAAACTTGCACGCGAAAGGAACGAAGCGACAGAAAATTTTATATGAAAATCGGGAGCGGACCCCAAAGACCCCACCTATGAAGTGTGGTGAGGATGTGATGTCGCCATGTCGTATCATACCCCTTTGGCATGTCACCAGATTATCGGTTGCAGAGCAGCCCTTACGGAACACACCGCGAGACAGAGCCAGAAGGTCCCAAGACTAAAGCAGCTAACTCAACCTCCGGCTCACCATGCGTTCAAGTAACTTGCAAAGAACGTTGGTGAAGCTAATGGGGCGGTATCTGTCCACCTCCAGTGGGTTCTTGCCAGTTTTCAACACAGGGATTACGATGCTTTCCTGCCAGTGCGACGGGAACTCACCCTGAATCCAGATACAATTGAAAAGGTCTAGGAGGCTTTGCTGGCAGTCCACTGAGAGGTGTCTGAGCATCTGACAGTGTATCTGATCTGGCCTGGGAGCCGTATCAGGGCAAGCAGCTAGTGTACTTTGGAATTCCCACTCACTGAATGGAGCATTGTACGAGTCAGGGTGTTGCATGTGAAATGAAAGGCTCAGACATTCCAACCGCTCTTTCAGGGAGTGGAAGGCCTGCAGGTAATTTGCAGAAGTAGAAGTCTGAGCAGCATGCTCCGCTAAGTGGTTTGCAATCATGTCGGAGTCAGTACAGACTGCTCCTTTCAGTGAAAGTGCAGGTACGCTGATGGGGGTCCAATAGCCATAGAGTCGCCCAGCACTCCTGTCTGCGTCTGCGAATGAGGTTGCAGGATGCCACTTATTACTCTGGAGGGCCTGACTGGGATCTTTAATCATCTCAGCGATCTCGGGCGAACACCAAGGCACAGTCCTCCGCCGAGGGGACCCAGAAGAACAGGGAATGGCAGATTCTGTGGCAGTAACGATGACAGTGGTGGTCGAGTGAACCACTGCATCAATGGTGTAACACCCCACCCGTCACTTATCTGGTTTTGGCGTGTGTTCACCCCAGCTAATTGACTAACAGATCAACAGAGAGTGCAAAACTGCCGCAATATCTGATAAGGCAAAGAAAGTAATAAGGCCCTGTGACTCCTGGTTGAACTGTGGTGGCAGTGTTGACATTAATTGATTCAGAATTGATCACTTTTAATTAGAAAGGGGTGCACATTGATGTTATATGCAGCTATTGAACACCAGATGCAAATGTTGAACATAAAATTAATTAAGAAAGTGACTTGGGATTTCAACTACATGATTGAAAACAGATGCAGTCGATTATTACAAATTTATTTTAACTCACGACCTTCAATCATCACATTGCATGACTCTCCTACCAGGCAGTGGTAATAAATTGCGTTTGCGTGGAGTAAAGCTCGATAACTCAAAAGTAATTCCTATCGACTGACCCAGGCGCAATGCAAAGTGCGAGAAGAATTCTACAGTACACGGCCCATGAAACCCTCGTGGAAACTTTGCCGACGTGATACAACAAATTAATCCGTGGCCGGAGCGGGCGCAATATCACCGAATACAGTGTGGTGGAGCGGCGTTGTCGTGTGGACGTCGGGCGACCTCATGGTGCTGCAAGGCTGCGCTCATCTATTCACTCCTAGCTATCTTGCTCAGTACATAGCTGAACCAAAACTTCCTATCTCCAAGCTCAATCGTTCCCTTTGCTAAGTCCTAAACTGCAGAGATGCTCACCCTTTCTCAGGCAAGCTGAGTAAAGAACGCCACGTCCGCACTCTAGGCAAGCTGGGAATGGAAGACCTCTACTGAGACTTCTGCCAGTCCACTCTTTGCCTCGGTTTCCCCTCCAGCAAAATTACTTACGCCAATTGCAGCACAAGTCGCGTTAATTATGCGTCGCTTCCCAGCGCCGACCAATGCCTGCTCTGGAAAGTGAACAAATACCCAAAAAATTTCCCTTCCTCTCAACTTCTTTTATTTAGCTTCCCCCAGGCCACCCATCAAGGTTAGCGTCTGCACAAACACCAAGTTTTCCGGAATTTTGACTCCCAGGAGAGTACTTCAAATTCCTTGGTCCTACGTTCCCATTGGAGGCCGGCGTATTTCATACTGTCGCTCTTCACCTGATTTACTTCAGGCTCTGTGGACCGTGAATTCAGCGTGAAGTTGCTATAGTCACGAACACGCATATTTTGACCTCTGTTGACCGCTTCGCTGTAGCTTGCATGGCTTTGTCGCATGTTTCACAGAAAACGGGACGACGGACATTTATCAACAGGCGTACAAGTTCTCTGTCTGTTTCCCGGTACACCAGCATGGAGTCGGGGTCAACAACCCACTCACTGTCACTCATCTTAAGGCGCCATTACTGCTTTCTCAGAGCTTGAGCCGCCCTAAGCTGCCTATTGTTGCTTCCCTTAGCCGCTCCCCTGGCCGGCCACAGTCAAATACTTCCCTGGGGTAAACTAGCGTCCAGTAAAGCGACTCGTTTCCACAAAGTTTTCATGTCATGTGAATTACTTTAAAAACATCACCCGATATTAATTATTCCACTACATCCATACTATACACAAGATGCATTGTGCCTTGTCAGTCATTTTGTTCAGCCCTACTGTTCGCTCAACGTGAGTTAGGTGATCTTTAATGACTTCATGTAAGGTTCACAGTTCTTGCCATCTTACAATGGCATCATTGGAAAGAGGCTCAATAGTAGCAAAGGAGGTGAAAAAGTCCCAGTCAGCCTTATTCATAGCCCGTCTGCATGGGCGCCCAGAAGAGTGACGCTGTGGCAGTGACAGAAAGATCGGGAAGTGGTCACTACTGCACAAGTCGTCATGCACACTCCATTGGACACACAGTAACAGGCTAGAGCTGCAGATCGAAAGGTCGATGGTTGAGTACATGCCATCACCACACTGAAATGTGTAAAGGCAGAATTATTGGGAAAGGTCGAGCTGTGCCAGCACTTACTCAACGACGCTGTTGCCACTGATCCACCCCACAGAAGGTTATGGGCGTTGAAGTTGCCCAGTAACAGAAAAGGTGGCGGTAATTGGGCTATAAGCGCAGCCAGGACATGCTGCAGTACATCACCGTCAATTGGAAGATAGAGACAGAAGACAGTAACAGCCTGAGGCATCCACACCTGAACGACGACAGCCTGTAAAGGTGTCTGTAGAGGGGGACACTCGCTGTAAAGACAGTGAAGGAGGTAGGTGCAGACGGCACCAGATACCCTTTCATAAGCTGCTCAGTTCTTATAATAACCCCGACAGCCACGGAGGGCGGGGGTTCACATCGTCGGAAACCAAGTTTCCTGAACAGCAATGCAGAGGAAAGGGTGAAGTTGTCAGAGCTCAGCAAGATGGTGGAAAAAACCGCTGCAGTTCCACTGGACGATGACATTGTCCATGGCCGAGAGAGGTGTGAAGGGAACGAGTAGGCAGATTACGCTGCTAGATCACCTGCTGCCACCGATGGAGTACCTTTGCGAGTGATATCGACTGTGTCTGAGGGTCCAGCGAGATCTAGGTCCTCAGTGGAATGCAGAATCTCTACCTCGTCCGCAGATGCAGAGATTGTAGGTTGCGGTCGAGTGGGTGCCATCGCAAGTTCCTTGGTCTTAGAGGTCTCCTTCTTGGACTTTTCTCGCTGCTCCTTGGGTGTCACTGGCTGGGAGGGCTTCACTGATTCAGTCTATGGGATGGAGGAGGATCGAGAAGCCCTACGACCAGCTGCTTGTGGGCACTTATGTCATTGCCTAATGTCATCCTTCCCACTTGTGGAAACGTGGGAAGGGAGGGACCCAAGGGACCCATTGTGAGCGAGAGGAAATGAAGAAGTTGGACGCTTCTCTGGCTTAGAAGTGAGGAGGGGGAAGTGTTGCTCCCAAGGTAGGTGGCGCAGGAGAAACAGGGTGGGTGGTGCCCCCATGGTAAAGGGGACATGTGGAGTCTATGAGTCGGGGAACCGACTGGAATTCGCTGAACGGATGGGGCTATCAGGTTGTCGTAGTGGCGGCATATGAGGTAGTCATTCACACAGGATGGAGTCATTCATCTCTTAGCCTCAGTATGGGTCAGTCAGTCCAGGGTCTTATATTCCATGATTTTCTGCTCTTTTGTAAGATCCTGCAGTCTGGTGAGCAAGGTGAATGATGCTCTCTGCAGCCAACACAGATGGAAGGCAGGGCACGTGGAGTATTGGGATGCGATGGGCGTCCACAATCTCGACATGTGAGGCTGGAAGTACAGCGGGAAGACACACAGTATAACTTCCACCACTTAAAACATCACATCCGGGGAGGTATATAGGGCTTGTTGACATCACACTGGTAGACCATCACCTTGACCTTCTCGGGTAATGTATCACCCTCAAAGGCTGATGAAGACACCGGTGGCAACCCGATTTTCCTTCAGACCCCGGTGGACACGCCGGATGAAATGAACACTCCGCCGCTTTAAATTGGCGCGCAGCTTATTGTCGGACTGCAAAAGAAGGTCTCTGTGAGATATGATACCCTCGATCATATTTAAGCTTTTATGGGGCGTTACAGAAATATCCCCCAGCTTGTTACAAGCGAGTAACCCCCGTGACTGGGCAGAGGATGCTGTTTTGATCTAGACTGACCCAGATCACCTTTTGGACAAGCCCTCCACCTCCCCAAACTTGTCCTCTAAATGCTCAACAAAAAACTGGGGTTTCATTGTCATGAAGATTCCCCATCAGCTCTCGAATATTCAAGGTACCAGAGCGAATAAGATCCCCTGCCATCCTTAGGCTCACGTTTCTCCTATGGTGTGACCAGGGAGGGGAACAGTTTGGGGTCATACTTCTGTGCGGTGAATTGAGCTCATGGTCGCTTAGGGAGAGCTGGTGTTTCACCACCAGCAAGAGACGATGGACTAGGCTTCATCGTGTGTCATCTGCCCTGATGCCACCCACTCCGACCAGGAGCTCTCCCCACAGGCGCCACCCAGCCACAGCAAAGGGCCACCAGGTAGGATGGCCTTTTGTCGGGAGTCCCAGTGCCCCAGGGGAATCCTTGTCATACGTCGGAGTTAACGGCGTAGGCACCAGCAGATCCCTGTGTGGTCAGGGGGTACAACCAACAGGGTACATGGCACCACAACGGACTGGCTACTGTGCTGGATATCAGGTGTAACGAAGTCCGTGGTCATCGTCGACGCAGGAATAGGCAGTGCATAGCGCACGGTGGAAAACGCACCCAGGAAGGTGTCCCAGCCCAAGAGATGGAGAATGGGCAGGACTGCAATGGGACGACGAGAAAGTGGGCTAAAGATCTCAAAGCACGATGGACACGATGCGCCTTGTAAGGCTCCTTTCCCCAATTTTCTCACTCTTCGGGAAAATTTTGAAGAATGGAGGTCAAACCGTACAGGAGACCGTCACATAAAGGCCGAAACGTGTGAAACTCCTTTTAGTTGCCTGTACGACAGGCAGGAATAGCTCGGGCCTATTCTAACCTCCAGACCCGCAGGGGGACCTCAGATTTGATTACAGTATTGTAGCGACGACTTTTGACGGAGGTGGGCACACATTTTTTGTTTTAGATACCCTATTTTGTGTATAAGGCTCTGTTCATCTTCAGTAGCCTGGTGTTCGGCGTGGTCTTCTCCTTTCTTCTCGGTTCGAGCACTTGCCCCTGGTACTTAAAATGTGTTACTCTGTTGATATGGCCATATTTCGTGTTTAAATTCAGGAAGTTAAATTTCGTGCAGAAGAACCTTGCTTTTTGGAAGGAATTCTGTAGCCCTACTTTCCCTGCGCATTCTTTGAGCACTTCCACCTGCCTGATTGCTGTGGTTTCGTTGTCTGCAAGTAGTGCCAGGTCGCCGCGAAGGCTAAACAGCCAACTTTCTGTTCATCCTTAGGTCGTCCTAGTCGCGCTGGATTCCAGTATCCTCGTAATTCCAGCTCTTTCTCCCATTCCTTAATGACTTTGTCCAACAGTGGGTTGAAGAGGAGTGGGGAGAGACGGCTTGAAGCACGTCTCTCCAGATCTCAAAGGGTGCAGAGATTTCTCCCCTAATTACGCTTTTGATTTGTTTGTCAGTGTGTTTGATCAGTCACAGTGTCTGGTTGTCCGAACCCTGTTCGTATGGGATACTGAATAATGACTGGCGGTCAATGGAGTCATGTGCTTTCCTAAAGTCAACCAAAGTGCATATGACTGGCGTATTTCTGAGGGCTCTGACTTTCAGTGTAGTCTTCAAATTGATTTGTTCTGCGCAGGAGCGACCATGTTGCAAGCCCGCTTGGTACTCGCCGACCTTGTGTTCCAGCTGGTGATTGTAGGCATTTATATTACGAACTTATCTCTATACTTCACATTCTTATCATTGTTGTGTTGTGCAAATGGCACTAATATTAACATGGAACTTTAAAAAAAAATACGGGCCGAGTTAAATGTGTGCCATTTCGCGCGGCACTTGCTGGCTGCCGCCACGCAGCCGGTGGGCCAGCGGCAGCGCGCAGGGAGAGGGCGGCGGCGGGGGCGGCGCCGCTCATTGCCCTAACAGCGCCCAAACTCGATTTCCTCCCTCTCACTCGCTGTGCGCCGCGGACCCGCTGCAAAGTGAATTAATTGCCAACTCGCGGTGAAGTTCCAAATTGGCGAGTGTTTCGCGACTTCGTTTAGAAGTCGCGCTTACCGCCGATAATGTCACTCAAAAAGGGCGGCACTCAACCGAATGCGGGAGTTTCCAAATGGGTGGTTATGACTAAATTCTCTGACTGGTCCGCATTCAATCTGCGCTTCAGGGTGTAACATTAAAATGGGGAAATATTCGCCGATACCGCACTTTGACGCACCGATGCCACGAAATTGTTAAATACGTAAGGTAATTTAGACCCGTAACCGCGTCATGGTGATGAAACTAATGTGCAGCTGACAGTGAAACACACGTACATAAGTGTACGTCAGCTATCATAGTAGTACGTGTAATGTTACTTTTTTTTCACTTACCACTTGTTCTAACGTTACGAGCTATATACATACAGGGTGTTTTAACTGATGAAAAACGCTTCGTCGATGGGTGTCAGTGCATTCGGAACACACCGTGGATGTTTGATCGTATGCGTTCATCGACGAGGAGGAGGAATGAACCCAGCCTTCTGATAAACCAGGAACACTTGTTGTCACGCGCTTGTCCTCAAGTGCATATCTGAAGTCTGGATCCTCGGGGACTCTTATGTTGTTTGCAATAGATCTCATTGGAAAAACCATTGGTTTCCCGACCTACGATTGTTAGAATCATTTGCCTGCTTCATCGTCGTGTACTCGCCCCTTTCACTTGCACCTATAACAGTGGATCAGCGTGCAGAGGTTCCCGGTTCTGACAGTTTAGAAACGAGACCCACATAATACACTGGCGGAGGTTGTAAGGCTCCTGCTCACTTTACCATGTGACATAGTACAATAATGAGTTCAAAACCAATACTCCACTTCCAATGTAAACCTAATCATAGTTGGTTGAACGCTATTAAAATGACAGAACTCCCGTCCTCAAGCTGAAGATATTCGATCAGTATAAATAATAGTGCTCCTCGCTGCAAAAATGACAATAATTCCAAATGCACCCTAAACGTGTGAAAGAACCGCTTTTCATCTCCTAAGGCAGAAATTTTGTAGTTGTGGTGAAATTTAGCTGTAACAGCAGTTTCATATTATCCGTTAGAGTTACGATCTTCAGCATGTAACGTATGGACAGCATGCGGAACTTGGAGCATCAGAAGTTACCTCAGAATCTAACTGTGATCAGGCTACGCCTTTAAAATCTACGCTATGGTTTTAATGTGCACAACGTAACTGGATGATGCTAATTTTTTTTATGGCCCTAGCTATAAATTCTTCGGTTGGGAGCTATGCATGCAGAGTGTTTAATATGAAGGACAAGTGTCTAACTGAAACAATATTTTATTTAAAGTCGTTAATTTATTCACTAAAAACGCCACTCATGTGTATAAATCTTGAGAAACTGCGGAATGGTTTACAACACAAATCCTAGAAATTGTAATTAGTGGCTTTAACTGAGTAACTATACTACGCAATTGGACGAGAAGATACAGGAGATAGGCAAAATAATGTGAACACGTGTACTTACATGGGAATGGTTGTTGCACCTGTATCAGTGGAACAGTGCCCGCAATACAGCTGCGATTAGCCGGCCGGGGTGGCCGAGCGGTTCTAGGCGCTACAGTCTGGAACCGCGCGACCGCTACGGTCGCAGGTTCGAATCCTGCCTCGGGCGTGGATGTGTGTGATGTCCTTAGGTTTAAGTAGTTCTAAGTTCTAGGGGACTGATGACCTTAGAAGTGAAGTCCCATGGTGCTCAGAGTCATTTGAACAGCTGCGAATGTTCTTGGAATACTAGCATATGATGACTGTATAGTGTCCAGTACCGGCCACAGCTGTTCGATAATGTTCAAGACTGGGGACTGTGCTGGCCAGGTAAGACGCTGCAGTTCAGTTGCGTGCTCCTCATACCACGACTGTACTGTTCTGGCTGTGTGAATGGGTGCATTATCGTCATGAAATATGGCATCATTGTTGGGGAACAGCATCTGAATCATGGGGTGCATCTGATCACGTAAAATGTTCATATAATGGTCGGTTGTAACACGGCCTCTGAGAGTAATAACGGGACCATCAGAATACCATCATCATACTTCCGTCTCCACGTTTGACTGTTGGAATCGAGCAATCTGGCTTGTAGGCTTCTTTTGGCGTTCTCCAGACGTAAATGCGGTGCGATTTTGGAAATAACGAAAACTTTGGCTCGTCGGACCATATGACGCGTTTCCACTGATCAACCGCCCAGGATTTATGCTCCTGACACCATGTTTTTCGCTTCTTTGTGTTGTTTGTCGTGACTAATGGTTTCGCTATAGCACCTCGCCAGCGAATATGCGCTTTCTGGAGTTGTTGGCGGACAGCGTCGATAGATACGGAGTCACGAAAATGTCTATTGAGCTCTGCAGTCACTTTAGCCGCCGTAGTTTTGTGTTGTTTTGACACAATTCGTGTTAGCTTACGACGATCTCCGTCATTTAGTTTTGATTTGCGCCCGCTATCACGTTTACAAGACGATGTCTTTCCGTGTTGTGTGTAGGCTGTCAGGACAGTTGCTCTCGAAACACTCAATAAGTTGCCTGTCTCGGTCACTGATGCTCCAGCAGACTGGGCCCCCACGATGTGCCCTCTTTGGTACTCTGTTAGGTCTTTCATTGCACGTCGATCTCGGCCTCTGAATGCAAATACGAAGTGTGCACTCCTCGTAAACAACCTGCACTAAAAATGGTTCAAATGGCTCTGAGCACTATGGGACTCAACTGCTGTGGTCATCAGTCCCCTAGAACTTAGAACCAATTAAACCTAACTAACCTAAGGACATCACACACATCCATGCCCGAGGCAGGATTCGAACCTGCGACCGTAGCAGCAGCGCGGCTCCGGACTGGAGGCCTAGAACCGCACGACTACCGCGGCCGGCCAACCTGCACTGATACCTAGTTCATACTGAATACGCACAGTCGAGAAAGACACTTGCCTTACCTGCGTTGTTGACCGTCAAACACAGACATCCCATTACTACCACCGTACGCATTGTTTTGCCTATTGTAAGGGTTCCGTAGGCCCTTACTGTAGGTTTGCACTCGGCACAGGTCGACAGGGCAAACTATCGATAGTGTGTCGGGTTGCGAGAGCGAATGAGAGGCAGTCAGTCAGTAGGTTCCCGTGTGGCGGGCCGAGCTGTGCGGAAGCCAGCGGTGGTTGTAATTCAAGGTTTACCGACAAAGGGAGTGGCCATCGCCGCGGTTTAACCCCTTTGTGTTAATATAAAACGGGAAAGTGATAAAGTATAGTTACGAGAGTGATCAGTGATACTTCTGTGCCGTTATTTGAGATTTCGCGTCTACCGCGCCGGCATCATTTGGATTGCAGTGTTGCATTGCAGTGTTGGATTGCAGTGTTGGATTGCAGTGATTTGGATTAGCGTGTGACGATCATGAATAACGAAGAAGCCTGTGCTGAGATTAGCCGTTATTAAAAGTGTATGACGAAGGCAGTGGCTGTCCTCTTTTTCTTGTGTTTTTGAGACGAATATAGATCTTGATTAGCGAAGCTGTGTTGGTGTTCTTCTTGTTACCAGCCATTTCATTATTACAGCATTTGAGAAGGACAGAATGGAATGTAACAACTCCGTAGCAGTCCATCCCGATTGCCAGCCCCATTAGGTACACGGTCACATTATTTAATTATTATCTGGGCTGCTATCAGATCCCGATCGAGCGGGAACGCAAAATAAAGGGAGTGTTACACTATCCCCTGCAAGTCCTGGTGACGTTAAGGTCGATCAGAAAATCAATCGCAGAGCTCGTTAATCCCACATGAAAAATAGTAGCTGTAAACCTGGTGACTAATTGCAAAGTTCACGCATTCTCCTCACCCAGGCTGACTCGGACAGCTACTCGTACCGGATTCCGCAAGTGTGCAGAGTTAAGTCTGCCGGTGCTGGCGCTCGAGCTCAGCGCAGGTAGGCGGGGCTGCCGCGGTCCATGTGGAACGTCGCAGCTCTCTCCTGGAGACGGGGGCGGGTCGCTGCCGCTGCCGGTTCGTCTGCCAGAATGCCGCCGCCTCCACCTGCCCGACACACACACACACGCGGCTGACATGCTCGACACGTGCGCAGCTCCACGTCCCCATAAAGAGACTAGACGCGTCCTCCCCCGCGTCTCCCCAAGTACCACCTGTTCTTTTCGTTGATTCTAATGGCGTGCTATCTTTTCCCGCTGATCCGTGCTTGCCTCCCAATGGCGAAAAATACAATGTAATGTTGATACATTAATTTGTTCTGAAAGCGTTGCTGATATTCAAGATAGTAAAAGCGGGTTAAAAGCTGTGAGCTATATGGGGAAGCTATCCTTGAATTACTGAGGAAATGTTTCACCAGATATCCAGTCTAGTTTACCAAATTGCCAACCAGACTAACATTAATGATAATCTTTTAATAGTCATCTTACGACAACCGGTGATATATATATTATAGAATTTAAATAAAAAGAAATAAATCAGTTTATATTTAGACATTTATTTTAACATTGATCATTGTACCGTTAAAATTTCAGCATATTAACTTGATTGAAAACTAAACTGGTGCCTTATTTAGGATTTTGAAAATGTGAGTTTGTAATCTTACGGAACACATCAAATATGGAGCCAAGATTGGGAGACTGCAAACAGCACTGCATTCATAAAATAACACACGAAGAACGTTGTAACATATGCAAGAGGAAATTAACCACAACCAACTGATTCAATTTTCACCTAAAGAAGTTACGTTCATAGCGCAATCCTGTCCGTCATGAAAGTACCACACAGTGGTATACTAAATTCATACTATCACTCTGTGAAATATTCCCGAAAAGAATAGCTGAGGGCTACTTTGATGCTTAAACCACATACTTCACGTCGTCAACTTTGTTTACACAAAGAGCGTAACTCCACAATAATTTTGATAATTAAAATAAATTACATCGAAATGCAATTTACAAAATAAAAACCTCGAGCTGGTTACTATCGTCTTACTATTAACCGGATGGGTCAAACAATTCTATAAGCACGTGGTACTGGTCTCACAAAGTACACCCCACGTGCGTTAAACATAAAGAAAAGTTGCTATAGTGAAAAATATTGTCAAGATGAGACGTTATAATCTTACGCACATTCGCATTGAAGATAGATGACCTTAGTTAGAGTTACGGATCCTCAACACGTGGTTCCACTTTACTCTCAAAGTAGCGACAAAGCAACTACCGGAAGATATTCTGAACTTCAAACTCGAATTACACTGCGTTGCAGTTGAAGATAACATTAGATATTTTAGAGCTAAACCTGAAATAAAGGTGATTAAATTTTCAGTTAGGAACTTACGGACTTAGCAGACATGCGCATAGCCGGAGATCTTACCACTTCAGACGCTCGCCGCGAACAGACTGCCGTGGGCCCCTACCGAGGGTGCTTCACAGATACAAAACGGAAGTGACCAGAGAGCCAGCTTCCTATATCAACATGACAAGGGACGGACAGGATCATATTAACAATAGAAGCCTCTTTGCTTTTAGAAAGCGTAGCTACCTTTTCCGACGTTGGTCGTACTGTTCTCTAGCAGACAGGCTTGTCTGCTACCATCAAGCATGCAACTAGAAAACATTTGCTCATTCATCCTTTCACACACGAGGGAAGGGGGATGACACTATCTTGTCATACACGGTATATAAAAGAAAGCGGATGTAGGTGCCATATGAGACTGTGTGACATGAATTACATATAAACTGTGTTTTAAAGTGTAGCAGTGTGACAGATCGTTCTTGATTATGTGTAAAAGTAACACGTTCCACTGCTCAGTCTCCTCCCAGATAGAGTCAGAAACACCACAGTAAATTTAGAAGTGGAATGTATGCCGTAAATGACAACAGATTTAAGAAATTAACATGAAAGGAATCAAACAGAGGCCTTTCAACAAGACTGTCCGATAGCGAGGTTCTCTGCATACGAAATCCCACCAAAAGCGAAACGCATCTCGACCTGACGACAGCCGCACCACAGAACCGGCCGATACGGCGACGCCTCCGTCACATCCCTGACTAGTATTTCAAGTCCTCGCAGTAGTGAAGTGACTTAAATTACTTCACAAAAGAACTCTTCTGGAATAAACTGTATACCAGTTAGATTCCTTTCAGAGTATGCTGATGCAATAGCTCCATACTTAATCATATATAACCGTTCGCTCGGCGAAAGATCCGCACCCAAAGACTGGAAAGTTGCACAGGTCACACCAATATTCAATAAAGGTAGTAGGAGCAGTGCACTAAATGACAGGCCCGTATCATTAAAGAAGATAGGCAACTGGCTTTTGGAACATATATTGTGGTCGAGCATCATGAATTACCTCGAAGAGGTTCTAGGCGCTACAGTCTGAAACCGCGCGACCTCTATGGTCGCAGGTTCGAATCATGCCTCGGGCATGGATGTGTGTGATGCCCTTAGGTTAGTTAGATTTAAGTAGTTCTAAGTTCTAGGGGACTGATGACCTTAGGAGTTAAGTCCCGTATTGCTCAGAGCCATTTGAACCATTTTTGAACACTCAACTGACAGAGTCAACACGGATTGAGAAAACATCGTTCTTGTAAACACAACTAGCTCCTTACTCGCACGAAGTGGAGTGGTATTGACTAGGGATTTCAAATGAATTTCGTATTTCTGGATTCCCAGAAGCCTTTTGACACTGGACCATACAAGCGGCTTGAACTGAAATTGCGTGCTTATGGAATATCGTCTCAGTTATGTGACTGGATTCGTAATTTCCTGTCAGAGAGGTTGCATTTCGTAATAATTGACCACAAGTGATCGAGTAAAACAGAAGTGATTTCAGGCGTTCCCCCAAGGTAATGTTATAGGCAATTCGGTATTCCTTATCCATATACTCGATTTGGGAGACAGTCTGAGTAGCGGTATGAGGTCGTTTGCAGATAATGCTGTCGTTTATCGACTAGTAAAATCACCAAAAAACCAAAACAAATTGCAAAACGATTTAGAAAAGATATCTATATGGTGTGAAACTCGGCAGTTCACCCTGAATACCGAAAAGGTCATCCTCGTTAGCGCTAAAAGCAATCCGTTAAACGTCGGCTACACGATAAATCAGTGAAGCCTAAAGGTCGTAAACTCCACTAACTACCTAGCAATTGCAATTGCGAACAATTTAAATTGCAAAGAACACATAGAAAATGTTGTGTGGAAGGCAAACCAAAGACTGCGTTTTATTGACAGAACGCTTAGCAAATGTAACAGATCTACTAAACAGACTGCCTACACTACGTTTGTCCGTCCTCTTTTTGAGCAGTGCTGCGCGGTGTGGGATCCTTACCATATATGATTGACGGAGAACATCGAAAAAGTTCAAAGGAGGACAGCACGTTTTTTGATACGACGAAATAGGGGATAGGGTGTCACTGAAATTATACAGGATTTGGGGTGGATATCATTAAACAAAGGCGTTTTTCGTTGCGGCGGAATCTTCTCACGAGATTTCAGTCTCGCAGGTTTCTCCTCCGAATGCGAAAATATTTTCTTGACGCCGACCTACAAAGGAAGAAACCATCACCATGATAGAATAAGGGAAATCAGAGTTCGCACGGAAAGATATAGGGGTTCGTCCTCTCCTCGCACTATACTACACTCCTGGAAATTGAAATAAGAACACCGTGAATTCATTGTCCCAGGAAGGGGAAACTTTATTGACACATTCCTGGGGTCAGATACATCACATGATCACACTGACAGAACCACAGGCACATAGACACAGGCAACAGAGCATGCACAATGTCGGCACTAGTACAGTGTATATCCACCTTTCGCAGCAATGCAGGCTGCTATTCTCCGATGGAGACGATCGTAGAGATGTTGGATGTAGTCCTGTGGAACGGCTTGCCATGCCATTTCCACCTGGCGCCTCAGTTGGACCAGCGTTCGTGCTGGACGTGCAGACCGCGTGAGACGACGCTTCATCCAGTCCCAAACATGCTCAATGGGGGACAGATCCGGAGATCTTGCTGGCCAGGGTAGTTGACTTACACCTTCTAGAGCACGTTGGGTGGCACGGGATACATGCGGACGTGCATTGTCCTGTTGGAACAGCAAGTTCCCTTGCCGGTCTAGGAATGGTAGAACGATGGGTTCGATGACGGTTTGGATGTACCGTGCACTATTCAGTGTCCCCTCGACGATCACCAGTGGTGTACGGCCAGTGTAGGAGATCGCTCCCCACACCATGATGCCGGGTGTTGGCCCTGTGTGCCTCGGTCGTATGCAGTCCTGATTGTGGCGCTCACCTGCACGGCGCCAAACACGCATACGACCATCATTGGCACCAAGGCAGAAGCGACTCTCATCGCTGAAGACGACACGTCTCCATTCGTCCCTCCATTCACGCCTGTCGCGACACCACTGGAGGCGGGCTGCACGATGTTGGGGCGTGAGCGGAAGACGGCCTAACGGTGTGCGGGACCGTAGCCCAGCTTCATGGAGACGGTTGCGAATGGTCCTCGCCGATACCCCAGGAGCAACAGTGTCCCTAATTTGCTGGGAAGTGGCGGTGCGGTCCCCTACGGCACTGCGTAGGATCCTACGGTCTTGGCGTGCATCCGTGCGTCGCTGCGGTCCGGTCCCAGGTCGACGGGCACGTGCACCTTCCGCCGACCACTGGCGACAACATCGATGTACTGTGGAGACCTCACGCCCCACGTGTTGAGCACCCGGCCTCCCGCATGCCCACTATACGCCCTCGCTGAAAGTCCGTCAACTGCACATACGGTTCACGTCCACGCTGTCGCGGCATGCTACCAGTGTTAAAGACTGCGATGGAGCTCCGTATGCCACGGCAAACTGGCTGACACTGACGGCGGCGGTGCACAAATGCTGCGCAGCTAGCGCCATTCGACGGCCAACACCGCGGTTCCTGGTGTGTCCGCTGTGCCGTGCGTGTGATCTTTGCTTGTACAACCCTCTCGCAGTGTCCGGAGCAAGTATGGTGGGTCTGACACACCGGTGTCAATGTGTTCTTTTTTCCATTTCCAGGAGTATAGATTGGAATAATAGACAATTGTGAAGGGGCTTCGATGAACTCCCTGCCGGGCACTTACATGTGATTTGCAGAGTATTCATGTAGATGTAGACACGTTATCGTGACCAGCAGCTAGGCTTGCATCAGATGTCCTCTGAAAAACAGAGCATTTCACGAGGCTAGGCCATTATTTTGTGTAGGCATTTTTTTTCTTCCTAAAGGCGTCAGCTAGCTGTCTGCAAAGGCGTTCCAAACAACACGAGAGAGTTGCACAGTCCTGCTGCCGGCTCCTCTCAACTTGCACGGTCATTGTCGCTCCCATCATTTAAAAAATTTTTAAAAAGATTTTTAAATTTTAACTACCGCCTTCACCGGATGACGGTACATTGAGTGTGAATGTTGAGGAGTGGCTACAGGGCAATGTTCAGCTATGTTATAAACAGCGTATATTGGCTGAGGATGCACCGATAAGTGGGGCGAAACCGGTCGCAGGTTGAATAAAAATCATTGATACAGCCAGTGCGGAATTTTCTTTGAAAAAATGTCGGAGTTTGGCTGTGGTTTCCCACCCTACAAAGCAACTATCATATTCGTTGTAAGTCTGAATGCCCCCAAGGTATTTAAAGTAGCACACCGATTCATGGGTCCTAGGTCAAGTTGCCAGTGCAGACTCCATGGAAGACGTAAGTGTCATACTTACACGTGGTCGACCTGTGCTCAGGATGCGCTACGTGTGGGGTCTTATGGAAAAATTCGTAGTTAGATTTTTACAGTGCTTTAATTATATGTGTATATTTCTCTCTTTCAACAGACCCAAAGAATTTCTGTATTGTTTGGCAAGTTCCAAATTTCAAACACCCTTGTGATTGTTTTTGTGTTTCGTATTTTGTGTTTGTTTTATGTTTTATTCATTAGTGTGATGATATCGTAAGATAACGTTGCGTAGTGCTATGCTCAGTGATTAAGGAAATTGTGTTGATAGGCGAGTGTAACGTTAGAATTGTACGGCGGCTTTCATTCGTAAAATGATGGAAACGCGTAGTCAAAGTAAGAGCTGTAACCGGGAAATCTGCGAAGGAAGTAGGGAGCAATATCAAAGTACTAGTGTAACTGCAGGAAGCGATAATCGTGTGAATACGGAAGCCCCGAATACCAGTGCAGTAAATAACGGACCAGAGGCTGGAAGTTAAGAATCAGATGCTAGGAATGAGGAAGAGGTAGAAAGAATACTATATCCGGAACAGAATTCTTATTAGATTAACAGAGGGAGTGAACCCGCTGGTATTCACAATAGCAGTGAGGCGATGTATATGACCAGGTTCATGCAGTGTCTCACTGCAGTGGAAGGTGCAGTGGGATGGAATCCGAGCCGAGATGAACAGGCGGTTTGAGGAGGCAGCCGGAGGAATAAATAGTATTCTAAGCAATGCAGAGCAGCGGCTTGGGGGTACAGAAAATGAGCAGCCTTCTAGACCAAGAACGGACAACAGAAGCAAGGTTTCAGGGCATTGGGGCACAGTCTCTGGAAGACAGGGAAAACCTACTGTCTCGGCTGCAGGTAGCGTGCAAACATTGCCCGGATTCCGTTAGTGAGTGCGTAGTGCGTCGACCAGAATACCTCGGCCATACAGGCTTGTGAAACCGATTTCGCCTCTCACACGGAAACTCCGAGACATATTAGTGCGGGCTGCTGAGCTGGTGACTAACCGCTCCGCTATGAGCAGTAGCGAGTGCTGGGTTGGCAGCAAACATGTCTGGCAATAATTTCAGGCAGTTCCTTCCGGTCTGCGTCACGGTTTCTACATCTACATCTACATCTACATCCATACTCCGCAAGCCACCTGACGGTGTGTGGCGGAGGGTACCTGCAGTACCTCTATCGGTTCTCCCTTCTATTCCAGTCTCGTATTGTTCGTGGAAAGAAGGATTGTCGGTATGCCTCTGTGTGGGCTCTAATCTCTCTGATTTTATCCTCATGGTCTCTTCGCGAGATATACGTAGGAGGGAGCAATATACTGCTTGACTCTTCGGTGAAGGTATGTTCTCGAAACTTTGACAAAAGCCCGTACCGAGCTACTGAGCGTCTCTCTTGCAGAGTCTTCCACTGGAGTTTATCTATCATCTCCGTAACGCTTTCGCGATTACTAAATGATCCCGTAACGTAGCGCGCTGCTCTCCGTTGGATCTTCTCTATCTCTTCTATCAACCCTATCTGGTACGGATCCCACACTGCTGAGCAGTATTCAAGCAGTGGGCGAACAAGCGCACTGTAACCTACTTCCTTTGTTTTCGGATTGCATTTCCTTAGGATTCTTCCAATGAATCTCAGTCTGGCATCTGCTTTACCGACGATCAACATTATATGATCATTCCATTTTAAATCACTCCTAATGCGTACTCCCAGATAATTTATGGTATTAACTGCTTCCAGTTGCTGACCTGCTATTTTGTAGCTAAATGATAAAGGATTTATCTTTCTGTGTATTCGCAGCAAATTACACTTGTCTACATTGAGATTCAATTGCCATTCCCTGCACCATGCGTCAATTCGCTGCAGATCCTCCTGCATTTCAGTACAATTTTCCGTTGTTACAACCTCTCGATACACCACAGCATCGTCTGCAAAAAGCCTCAGTGAACTTCCGATGTCATCCACCAGGTCATTTATGTATATTGTGAACAGCAACGGTCCTATGACACTCCCCTGCGGCACACCTGAAATCACTCTTACTTCGGAAGACTTCCCTCCATTGAGAATGATATGCTGCGTCCTGTTATCTAGGAACTCCTCAATCCAATCACACAATTGGTCTGATAGTCCATATGCTCTTACTTTGTTCATTAAACGACTGTGGGGAACTGTATCGAACGCCTTGCGGAAGTCAAGAAACACGGCATCTACCTGTGAACCCGTGTCTATGGCCCTCTGAGTCTCGTGGACGAATAGCGCGAGCTGGGTTTCACATGACCGTCTTTTTCGAAACCCATGCTGATTCCTACAGAGTAGATTTCTGGTCTCCAGAAAAGTCATTATACTCGAACACAATACGTGTTCCAAAATTCTACAAGTGATCGACGTTAGAGATATAGGTCTAGAGTTCTGCACATCTGTTCGACGTCCCTCCTTGAAAACGGGGATGACCTGTGCCCTTTTCCAATCCTTTGGAACGCTACGCTCTTCTAGATACCTACGGTACACCGCTGCAAGAAGGGGGGCAAGTTCCTTCGCGTACTCTGTGTAAAATTGAACTGGTATCCCATCAGGTCCAGAGGCCTTTCCTCTTTTGAGCGATTTTAATTGTTTCTCTATCCCTCTGTCGTCTATTTCGATATCTACCATTTTGTCATCTGTGCGACAATCTAGAGAAGGAACTACAGTGCAATCTTCCTCTGTGAAACAACTTTGGAAAAAGACATTTAGTATATCGGCCTTTAGTCTGTCATCCTCTGTTTCAGTACCATTTTGGTCACAGAGTGTCTGGACATTTTGTTTTGATCCACCTACCGCTTTGACATAAGACCAAAATTTCTTAGGATTTTCTGCCAAGTCAGTACATAGAACTTTACTTTCGAATTCATTGAACGCCTCTCGCATAGCTCTCTTCACACTGCATTTCGCTTCGCGTAATTTTTGTTTGTCTGCAAGGGTTTGGCTATGTTTATGTTTGCTGTGAAGTTCCCTTTGCTTCCGCAGCAGTTTTCTAACTCGGTTGTTGAACCACGGTGGCTCTTTTCCATCTCTTACGATCTTGCTTGGCCTGCATCCGATGCAGGCCAGTCCATTATCCTCAACGTTCGTAAAGACGACGTCCAGATTGCGGCCCTCCGGCAGGGGAACTCCGCCCTCCACCAAGTTAACGAGGAACTCGAGCTGGGGCTGCGCCTCGACGCGAGCGGGAGACCCTAAGCAGCCTACTCGAGTGTCTCGACGTGGCGCACACCGCTTAAAACACAGCGTGATGGGGCTGTCTCGAACCTTCACCGTCATAAACTGATTACTGACGTCGATTACAGCCTCGTACTTTCCCATGAAATTGGACCCCAAGGTGACTGCCACGCGCAACAGGGGTACAACAGAGAAACAAAACTCGAATGTGTGGTATCGACAGCTACGATGCCACGGCGTAGGTGCAAGTTCTTAGGTGAGCACTACGACACCGACACCGACGACAACGCCCTCTAGCCGGCGCTGAGCAGCTCTACGAGCTCCGCTCCAGAGTCAGCCCGTTTGATTTCGAGGAGACGACCTAGCAACACTGTTCCTACTCCATAGGGGGCTAGCAATTACAGACTGTGTTACTCCAATCACTTCGATGATAGTTTGTCCAACTACTACTAGCTGTTAGATTTGGTGGATGAACGGCTTCGCACCTACGTGCTCATCTGTACCCAAAGTTAAGTAAAAGAGTTACAACCTAACTGCAGTACCAAGCATTTCACCTTTTCCTTCTCCTATGTTGGAACACGTGAGTCAATACTGGACGTACGACTTATCTTAGAAGAAAGATTAACGAAAGGCAAACCTACGTTTCTAGCATTTGTAGACTTAGAGAAAGCTTTTGACAATGTTGACTGGAATACTCTCTCTCAAATTCTGAAGGTGGCAGGGGTAAAATACAGGGAGCGAAAGGCTATTTACAATTTGTACAGAAACCAGATGGCAGTTATAAGCGTCGAGGGGTATGAAAGGGTAAAAGTGGTTAGGAAGGGAGTGAGACAGGATTGTAGCCTCTCCCCAATGTTATTCAATGTGTATATTGAGCAAACAGTGCAGGAAACAAAAGAAGCAGGCATTAAAATCCATGGAGAAGAAATAAAAACTTTGAGGTTCGCCGATGACATTGTAATTCTGTCAGAGACAGCAAGGGACTTGGAAGAGCAGTTGAACGGAATGGACAGTGACTTGAAAGGAGGATATAAGATGAACATCAACAAAAGCAAAACGAGGATAATAGAATGTAGTCGAATTAAGTCGGGTGATGCTGAGGGAATTAGACTAGGAAATGAGACACTTACAGTAGTAAAGGAGTTTTGCTATTTGGGGAGCAAAATAACTGATGATGGTCGAAGTAGAGAGGATATAATGTAGACTGGCAACGGCAAGGAAAGTATTTCTGATGAAGAGAAATTTGTTAACATCGAGTATAGATTTAAGGGTCAGGAAGTCGTTTCCGAAAGTATTTGTATGGAGTGTAGCCATGTATGGAAGTGAAACATAGACGATAAGTAGCTTGCACAAAAAGAAGCTTTTGAAATGTGGTGCTACAGAGGAATGTTAGAGGTTGGATGGGTAGATCACATAACTAATGAGGAGGTACTGAATACAATTGGGGAGAAGTTTGTGGCACGATAGAAGAAGGGATCGGTTGGTAGGACATGTTCTGAGGCATGAAGGAATCACAAATGTAGTATTGGAGGGCAGCGTGGAGGGTAAAAATCGTAGAGGGAGAGCAATAGATGAATACACTAAGCAGATTCAGAAGAATGTAGGCTGCAGTAGGTACTGGGAGATGAAGAAACTTGCACAGAACAGAGTAGCACGGAGAGCTGCATCAAACCAATCTCTGGACTGAAGACGACAACAACAGCAGCAACAACAACAACAACAACTCAATTCCTACATTCGGCCTACCCTTCAGTTTACAGGAGCAGACCGACGCGCCGACTTCTAGGCGGGATACAAAGGAAATTATGTCTCTGGCACGAAAATTATAACATCACTAGCTGCTTGATTTCCACGCTCTGCTGTGGATTTCTCCCTTCACGTTTGCCCTCGCACCGGCAGAATAGGCCACTCACCAGCCTGCATGCAGCGCCCAAAAGCCATCTCGCTCACGATGGAGTAAGGACTGCCAGGGTGCAGAACACATCCTAGCTGCACACCCCTCGTACCGATGCTCACTGCCGGCGCCTTGCTAGATTGCTCCCCGCGCAACAAATCACCCTGATGCCCTCCCTTTCTGCTAGCAACACTCTCTCGCTTTCCTTATTGTTGAAAGCACACACTTCCGCCTCATTGACGCGTCCAAAGGTCGGAGCTGTGACCTTCGCCAGGAGGATTCTGCCGAGCACCCGGAGACCACATCTCGACCCCGGACGGTGGCATCATCGCTGCACCCCTGTTGTTGTCTCTCCCTCTTTGCGTTAGCTCGTCATTTTCCGTATGTCGTTAACCCGATTCCCAAACCTATTCTCTCGGTCGCTATTGTTACCAAATTGACAACCAAGTTGGTGACCATCTCCCTAACGTCCACGGTTTTGTTGGCCACCGTTCCCGTTTCTGTTCCGACAGTCGCGGTCCCGCGACCGTTTGGTCTCGCGCCCTCTCGATGCCTTCTGTCTGCCGCGCCACGCTGCTCTGCCGCGTGATTCTGTGCGTATGGCCCGGGTTCTTCATGTCCTAATTCTTGTAGAATGGCTTTAAAGCCGCCCATATCGTGCTTGTACCCTACAGCCAGTACGATATGACTCACGTGCGAAAGCATCAGAGTGTTTGAAAGCTGGAATCGTAAACATACTGTGTTTTTTGCGATCTTGCAGCACCTCCGACCGATACGCCTCGAGGAACGCCTGTTTAAACTCGCGCGGAAGTATACTGGCGCGCAACCCCCTGCATCCTAGAACCGGGCTCTCCTGCCAGAAAACCACCCATGAATTCTGTCAGGTGTGTGCTAGGCCACGTTGCAGGGAGTGAGAGGGGTAATTGTTCCACCCAAGCCACGGCATGGATACCGTCCCTCGTGTCATTGAATAACTCGATTTTTCTTAACGAGAGGAAGTGCTGATGGTCAAACTCCTCCGTTTCGTACCGTTCAGTCATTCCCTGGCCGTAGTATGGGCTTTCAGAGATTTCATTCCTACCTTTTCGAACGGAGAACGAGGGTATTTACGGATCACCGAGCGTTGCAATTCTTGATGACAGCAAATATAGGACACTGGACGCTGGGAAGGTGGACCCTGTTGCTTCAGGAGAACGCGTTTACGATCGAGTATATTCCAGGAGAGAAGGCAGCCGTTTTCTCTTATAACGTAACGGATTCCCTCCATTCTTGAGCACTGGTAATTGAATAAACCAGCTATAAGTTGTTATCCTAGGTTAATCCTAGGTTAATACCCGATTCCAATGGTAAAATCAGTACGAATGCTCTGTCCATTTTTATATCTTTTGACAAGTCATTGCACAAGGGCAGTAATAAAAGAGAAGGTGAAAATCACCAGAAATATTTAAGTGGTCCAAAAAAATTGCATATCCCTTTTTGTGAACATTTTCCAGTTTTGTCGTTCTCTTGAGTCGGCTTAGGCTGGTCGCGACCCTGAAATTATATGATATTCGTTGTAAGTCTGAATGCTCCCAAGGTATTTAAAGTAGGTGAAGTTTGCTAACGCAGACTCCGTGCAATACCTAAGCATCCTTCTGACAACGTATGTTATCTGCAATTGTCACACTGTTATAGTAGGTATCCTGACAGACATGGTGCCAGATGTCTAAGAGTGGTGCCAATACAGGAAAAGTGGTTTCGTCCAGTTTTCTCTCTTCCCAGAACCACACCTGTTCCAATCGATTACGACTCCTCAGCTATCTGACAGGAGTTTAAATCAAAGCGTTTGTGCTCCAGTACATCAGATAACTGTCCTTTTAACTTGTCCCGACACAAGTGTGATCGCGAAGAGTCGTTTCATTTCAAAAGTTGAAATAGTGCCGTCGGTGATGCTTTATACTTAACATAAATTCTGACTGCGATATAGGTTAGATTGTGTTACGAAAATATTAAATGATTCGTCACCTAAAAAAGCTAGCTACAACCTTTGCAATACTACGTGGTTCGCCGGGAAGAAATATAAGACTTGGCTGACCTTCAAAAGGTTCCAAATGTGAAACTAGGTTTCAACAAAATTATACCTCATCGTCACTATTAGTATCGCTGTCACTAACACACGCGGCCATTTCCGACGTTTAGTTGACGCAGAGGGCCCGAATTCAGTGCCACTATCACAAGCACTACCACTGTTGGCTTTCTCCGTATCACCTGCCACATCCGATAACGAATCTGCGTACAGATCGCGAAACATCTCACCGTCGCACAAAGTACGTTCTCAGTGGCGCAACATCTCCTGTGTTGACGCCTGGCGCGTAGCATCGCCTTTTTGTAAATACAATATGATCGTACAAGTGGTCACACATGCAGACACTAACGCCTACATTCTTCCTGCTCCACGTCTAGCCAGCTAACAGCTCACACTTTACCCAACAGAGTGTACAACACGCTGTAAACGACAGCAGTAAATGAAGATGAGATTTCCGTGCCTCGGCAACCGCTGCTGGCCTCCACAGTACCATGTCCGGGGCCCGTCACCGACGTGTTAATAATACGTATTAACTGCAACAATCCTAGCGTGGCGCAACACTACATCACCCCAAAATTGATGCAAATCTACTGCTGACGAATACTTAGTTCAAACAAATCTTCTTCAAATAGTTTTTTTGGACGACAAGAAAACATGAACGTTTCTATTTTTCACTGTTTTAAGAATACAGGGTACTCTTCGGCTCAATATTATATAAAAACCGACACCTATTTCTTTCAAGTACTGTTCATAATGTATATGTTTTACAAATTTTTTGTTTGTATCAGGTAATGCAACGCACTTTCTACACAAATTAGAAGTATTTTGAATATTTTTCATCCTGCTCAGGGTTATCAAGAAAATTACAAAGAAATTGATGCAATTTTTTTCCCCAAAATACTTTCACAAATTGAGGTACCATTTAATCCAACGTTCTACATTGTAAGGAGACCAAATATTTACCAGATATCCATGAGATTGCTGAGCTACTCGACCTATTTAATTCCACTTATTATGAATATTACAAGGATAAAAAAAAGTCACATCTTGCATTTTAATTTTTATATTTTTTTCCTAATAAAAGTGATTTTTCTATAATTTAGTTGATTCTGCAATAAAACTTAGGTCTACTACGTAAGTATGGACTATTACAAGTTACAGAAAAACATTAGAGCAATGCTTTATAAACTTTAGGAAATATTTATACCTGAATTCTGAAAAATACAACTTGCGGCAAATTCCGAATGGAGATATGAGTCCAATTAAACTGTGCCTCAGAACATTCCTGAAGCATAGTCTTCACCCTGCAGCATTTCTCAATCTTCAAGCTTCCTCTTGGCATTCCTTTTCGCACTTCTTGCTTCTTTGGTAACTTGAAGAGTGAATCTTTCAGCTTCATACACCCGTTGTCTGTCACACGCAAGCAATTGATCTTCCATATTAGAGCCACATTTTATTCCTAAATTTCACAGTACTTCCAACCTTCCCATCACTCCATCACTGAAACATATCACTGCACCTAGTACACCAACTTTTAATGTATTTAGTCCTACATTGGGTAATCTTTCCCATATGCAATGGTTGAAACTTTCATTTCCATTCCGAGTGCCCCCATGGAGACATTTACTAAGCAAAACAGAGTCACTCTGGTCTCAAATAATTAGTTTTATTTCATTCATAACTCGCTCGGGAAGAGAAAGCTTACGATAATATATTTGACCACTTTCTTTTGCTTTTTGGTAACCACACCAAGAATTTGCTCCTTTAGGACAAAGTCCGTGAACAGGGTGGTCATCTTTGGACAACTTATGAAAGTAGGTGGCCCATACAGCTTTTCTCATTGCTGTAATATCATTCAGAAGTGCAGTTTCTCTAATGGCCAGTACATAATAACTCCGATGAAGGTCTATTTCAGTTTCTGTCAATCTGCCTCTGCCAGATAGAGATTTTCCATCAGATATCAAGTTTTCTTTCATTTCTCTTCGTAGCTTCCTCAATCTAGCTCATGTCCACAATACTCCAGTTTCGTTACCAAGGTATCAGCATAAACATTGAACTCATTAATTTTATTGAAAGCTTTAGAGTCCCCATCGCCTAGGTACTTCGTATATCTAACTTTATAAACGGGCACCGACCGCTGAAATATTTTTAGAGGTCCATTACGCTCCATACCTCCACTGTAACCATCATAACTCTTAGAACACTAAAGTTCAATATGTCCTTCAGTGTTAGCATGGCAGGATAAAAACTCACTTCAACAACTTTTCCATTCTCCAGAGAAGTAGCACTTAGAACAACATTAAAAGGATGATGACCTCAGCGTTGCCATGTCCCATCAAGTGCTACAGCAATTTCTATGGTTCCACTAATATTTACAGTTTCTTCTACGGCATGCTTTAGGCACAACCGTCAAGGCACCTAAAAGTATTTTTATGTACTTGCTGAACATACTGGGTGGAGGATGAAGGTCCGTCAAACCACAAAACGTTTGAGCAGCCTTTCTTCCCTTTCCTATTGTATGTATTGCATACACTAACTTCAAATTCACATCATATGAATTACGCATAATGTTCGAAGTCATTTTAGAGGTAGATTTATTGCAGGACTACGCAGAACAACTAATTTTGACGCTAAACTCGTCCTGCTACTTTGTTGTTAAGTTATTTCCAGACAGTCTACACCATCACATGGTTTACATTTCGCCACTTCCTCTATCAAAGAAGATAAGACAACAACAACAACAACAAATCCGCTACAAACAGCGTCATTGTTACCACAACAATTTGAATCACCAGGAGGCGTGCTATGTGGGAGTTTCTTCCCTGAAGAACTTACACATAGGTTACTTTCAACAGTGTGGCTTGCTTTGTTTGTGAACTGCTTACCATGGAATTTCCTTTTATTGAATTTCTTGATGCGTGGCATAGTTCGCATTTATTGCACACTAAAGGATATGTACACTCCTGGAAATTGAAATAAGAACACCGTGAATTCATTGTCCCAGGAAGGGGAAACTTTATTGACACATTCCTGGGGTCAGATACATCACATGATCACCCTGACAGAACCACAGGCACATAGACACAGGCAACAGAGCGTGCACAATGTCGGCACTAGTACAGTGCATATCCACCTTTCGCAGCAATGCAGGCTGCTATTCTCCCATGGAGACGATCGTAGAGATGCTGGATGTAGTCCTGTGGAACGGCTTGCCATGCCATTTCCACCTGGCGCCTCAGTTGGACCAGCGTTCGTGCTGGACGTGCAGACCGCGTGAGACGACGCTTGATCCAGTCCCAAACATGCTCAATGGGGGACAGATCCGGAGATCTTGCTGGACAGGGTTGTTGACTTACACCTTCTAGAGCACGTTGGGTGGCACGGGATACATGCGGACGTGCATTGTCCTGTTGGAACAGCAAGTTCCCTTGCCGGTCTAGGAATGGTAGAACGATGGGTTCGATGACGGTTTGGATGTACCGTGCACTATTCAGTGTCCCCTCGACGATCACCAGTGGTGTACGGCCAGTGTAGGAGATCGCTCCCCACACCATGATGCCGGGTGTTGGCCTGTGTGCCTCGGTCGTATGCAGTCCTGATTGTGGCGCTCACCTGCACGGCGCCAAACACGCATACGACCATCATTGGCACCAAGGCAGAAGCGACTCTCATCGCTGAAGACGACACGTGTCCATTCGTCCCTCCATTCACGCCTGTCGCGACACCACTGGAGGCGGGCTGCACGATGTTGGGGCGTGAGCGGAAGACGGCCTAACGGTGTGCGGGACCGTAGCCCAGCTTCATGGAGACGGTTGCGAATGGTCCTCGCCGATACCCCAGGAGCAACAGTGTCCCTGATTTGCTGGGAAGTGGCGGTGCGGTCCCCTACGGCACTGCGTAGGATCCTACGGTCTTGGCGTGCATCCGTGCGTCGCTGCGGTCCGGTCCCAGGTCGACGGGCACGTGCACCTTCCGCTGACCACTGGCGACAACATCGATGTAATGTGGAGACCTCACGCCCCACGTGTTGAGCAATTCGGCGGTACGTCCAACCGGCCTCCCGCATGCCCACTATACGCCCTCGCTCAAAGTCCGTCAACTGCACATACGGTTCACGTCCACGCTGTCGCGGCATGCTACCAGTGTTAAAGACTGCGATGGAGCTCCGTATGCCACGGCAAACTGGCTGACACTGACGGCGGCGGTGCACAAATGCTGCGCAGCTAGCGCCATTCGACGGCCAACACCGCGGTTCCTGGTGTGTCCGCTGTGCCGTGCGTGTGATCATTGCTTGTACAGCACTCTCGCAGTGTCCGGAGCAAGTATGGTGGATCTGACACACCGGTGTCAATGTGTTCTTTTTTCAATTTCCAGGAGTGTACTTCCACAAATATATGTAGCACTTTGTCAACAAACATTCAGTAACACGTGAACAAACTGCTTCAGCGAAAGAAAAGTAAATATCCGCAAAGATAATCATTTACAGACACTAGAAATCTGCACTGTTACCAACATTTACAATGTACCAAGAGTATAATTTCTAACAGAAAGTTCACAGTTGTTTTCGAAATAATACTGGTTTTTGTAAGAGAAATAAAGGGGGCGTGGCAGCATACATGACTGTAACTTTAAAATTTGATATATATAGGTCATTTTCATTTGAAACCCTGTAATGTATACACCAAAGTAACCAGGAAAGCCTATAGAATTTAATAAAGTCATAAAAAAGATTTCGATTTTCATTTATAAGTACCCTGCCTGTATCCTTAACACCGTAACCGGCAGGAATAAATACGAATTTAAAAACATCTCTGTGTCATACATTTTATATGAAAATCTTCTTCCTTTGTGACGGTGATGGTTGCGTATGTCAGCTCTTAGGTGAATTTGCGTCATACTGGTATTGCATTCCCCGTCACACGAAGCTGGATGGCGTCTCATAAGATCTTTGGCGGCGGTATGAAGTAGGTATTTTTCCACAAGTACTGATGGAAGAATTTTTTTTGTTTGCACTTGCCTCCCTTCTCCCATAACTCAGCTACATCTGAAATTAAAATCTTTCCTCACTTACTATTGAAATTAATATTTTGCCAGGGAATAGAAAACCTATAAAACTGTACCATCACACGCTGTTTCCACATACGCATATATAACAGCGTCTTTTTTTTTTTACATTTGTTTTCGGCTGTCGCACTGCATGTAACAAGGGGAAACTATCAGCGTTTGACAATTTCAGAAATATTGGAAATTACCTCTCCATACTGAAACAAAAATCTTTGATCTATTTCTCAGATATTTCGAACTGTAGCTCAGATATTCCAACAGTTCAAACGCCAAGGCCAGCTTGTGTAACAGTGACTACTAATATTGCCGCCACCGTGTTTGAATTTAACTGTTCCGCCTCTGGATTGTTCTTTAGTTTAATAGTTAATACTCGACACATTAGCTATGTGAATTCCCACTAAATCTCCAAAAGTAATTTTTACAGATTCTCCTAGCCATGTTTGAGCATCATGATATTTCGGTGTAGCAGAGTTTCGCACAGTGACAAATTTGAGTGTATCCTTCCCATTCGGTTGTGATATTACTGCGTTATACAGGTTAGTCAGAATCAGTAATAAAAGCTGAGAAATAATCAAGAAATTGCGCCGTTCTCGATTTAATTAGCACTGAATTGAGTCAATCAGGTAGCTGTTCGCACAAATTCAACAGCCTGCCAGAGACAGTGCCGCCAAACTTGTTCTTCGTTTGGTTTTCTCAGACCGAACAAAAGCAGCTTTCCTTCACTTAGCTTAAATTTATCATTGCCGAAAACAAACATTTTAAAGGGTAATGAACATTTCAAGTGGTAAAGTGGTAACTCAAGGACCCACACATGTTTGTGCATTACCGTATTTTAGCGAGTGCAGTTGGTTGATTCTGTGCACGCGACTACCTAATTCGCTGCCGCCATAGCTACCAAAATCGGAAACGGCACAAATTTTTTTTTTCTTAACAGTTACTTCTCAGAACAACCTCCCTTTCAGACTTTCTGGCTATGGTGTTCCTTTCAACGATGAGACAACTTACGATCTCGAAAACGATGCATCGTACGAATAAAAGTCCCAGGTGAAAAGTTGATATTAGTTACAGGGGCATCTGTCTGAGCTACAACTGGCCACATCCAACCCCTCTCCCTCCCCCTCCCTGCGTGGTGTTTGACATCACTGTATTTTCAAATGGGCACCCTCCATTTGTTGTATATTCGGATTCCATGCCAAAAAATTACGTACCGTTAACTGAACCATTGTTTTCCATTTGTGGCAGACTGCATCGTAATCGACGAATGTCAAGCGTACGTGTTTTTGCATTTAAGAACAGACGCAGTTCATTTTACGATATAAATGTAAAGCTTGGTGTTGTAACGGTTGACATTGACATTCAGACATTACATGAGTGTTGCACCAGGTGGCTCGTCAGCGTCCTTGGTTTGTTAACGCCTTGTGCTGCATCTTAGGCGACAAGGTGATCGGTCCCCTTGTTGTGGAAACCACACTGAAGAGGGAAGGACATCGCAAGTTATTCACAGGGGAGCTCCTCATTCTGTTGGAAGATGTACGCCCTCATAGTGCAACAGAACATATGGTTGCAGCGTTATGGTTGTCCAGAATACTATTCCGCAAGAGCCAAAGAAGCACCGCACTGCCGTCTCCGTGGTCGCTAGCTGGGTAGAGGTGACGCGTCACCCGACCTTGGGACCCGGATTTTTTTTTTTTTTCATGGGTTTAACTGAAGGACAAACTGTTGTTTTGGCAGAAGAGCCAACACCGTGTTACGATTGGAGGCCGAAATGCACGCGTTCTAGCTCACGCAGGCTGGCGTGAGGAGGGAAGAACTATACTGACGTGAGGTCTGGAACATACAGGGAACGAATAGTCAGAAAGCGGACGTAATTGTTTCATACTTAACTTTAATCCATTAACGATGAACGTCGCTCTTGACGGTACATGATTCACAATATTATCTGTTCAGAATACATTCTTAAAGAATGTGGCGCCTTGCTAGGTCGTAGCAAATGACGTAGCTGAAGGCTGTGCTAAACTGTCGTCTCTGCACATGAAAGCGTATGTAGCCAGTGAACCATCGCTAGCAAAGTCGGCTGTACAACTGGGGCGAGTGCTAGGGAGTCTCTGTAGACTAGACCTGCCGTGTGGCGGCGCTCGGTCTGCAATCACTGATAGTGGCGACACGCGGGTCCGACGTATACTAACGGACCGCGGCCGATTTAAAGGCTACCACCTAGACAGTGTGGTGTCTGGCGGTGACACCACACAAACTTCTGTACAGAACGTGATAGAACGTATCGGAAATGCTTGCGGAAACATTCCAGCACCCATACTTTTAAGTTGGTTACACGCAGGACACACGGGCAACGGCCTTGCCGTAATGGATACACCGGTTCCCGTGAGATCACCGAAGTTAAGCGCTGTCGGGCGTGGTCGGCACTTGGATGGGTGACCATCCAGGCCGCCATGCGCTGTTGCCATTTTTCGGGGTGCCCTCAGCCTCGTGATGCCAACTGAGGAGCTACTCGACCGAATAGTAGCGGCTTCGGTCAAGAATACCATCATAACGACCGGGAGAGCGGTGTGCTGACCCCACGCCCCTCCTATCCGCATCCTCCACTGAAGATGACACGGCGGTCGGATGGTCCCGGTAGGCCACTCGTGGCCTGAAGACGGAATGCTTTTTTTGTTTTGTTTTACATGCAGGCCACACATGAATTAATAAATGAGTAGACATGGAAAGTCGACAGTTTGAGCATTTGTTGTGAATTACTATTACGGTGAAATGCAAGGAGACTCATTGAAATCAAGCATCCCAATGGTAAGAGGCAAGGGAATTCAGAGAAATCAGGGATCTCGATGGGAATTTAAGTGCATTACGTCCACATCATTTTTGTGGATCATGCTGAACATAGATTTTATTTTTTATTTAGCGTATGGCTATACATGCAACATTAATACATCAAGTGTTAGACATTAAAATCTAATAACAATCATGAATATAATTTATGTTTATATTGGTCAGTTAAAAGGTTATATCGAGATTTGAGATCCATTCTAGCGCCGATGGGGATGCCTCCAGGAAGTCGGACCAGTTCCCTGCATATGCTTGCAAGGAGCATTCACCATGGATGTGTTGGATCGTCTGTCTAGGGGCACCGCAGTCGCATTCTGGTGACATCGCTCTTCCCCATTTGTGTAGTGAATCCGCACACCTGCCATGTCCAGTATGTATTCGATTTAATGCGGACCATGTTTTCCGTGTTAGTTCCATTCCAGAGATGTTGCAGTTATAGCTCTCAAACCAGGTCTGTAGTTGGTCTTTTGGTTCCAATCTAGTCTCCATTGTTTCATGTGGTCATAGTTATTATTTTGAAGCTGGTCATCTGTGCGTATGGGTGGCTTTCTTGATTTCAATCGAGTGTGTCGCAGTTGTGAGAATTCTTCTTTAATTGGTAGTTCCGGTTTTGTCTCAATCTTTCTGAATTCGTGCAGTAGGGCCGCTTTTCTACGCAGGTCCGGGAGCAGGATATTACATAGCACCGGTAGCCAGTACGTGGGCGTTGATTTAACGGTTCCAGAAATCAACCTCATTGTGTTATTTAATTGCCTGTCAATAAGTTTGGTGTGACAGCTATTAATCCAGACTGGAGCGCAGTACTCAGCCACAGAGAACACTAAGGCGATAGATGAGGTGCGTAATATTTTTGCGTTAGCTCCCCAAGTAGTACCGCTAAGTTTTTGAATGATGTTATTCCGTGTTCCAATTTTTGCAGTGGTGTTCTCCAGATGTTTACGGTAAGAAAGAGTGCGATCCAATGTTATACCTAAGTACTTTGGAAACTTATTATATTTGAGGTTGGTGTTTCCGAGTTTTATGTTAATAATTTCATTTGCCATTTTGTTATTAAGATGGAATGTAGATACTTCAGTTTTGCTAGGGTTTGGCTTGAGTCTCCATTTCTTGAAATAATTGTATAGTATTTCGACGTCATTATTAAGGACTTCCTCTGTATTGAAGAGATACTTGTCTCTGGTAGCCAGAGAACATAGATTCTAACCAGACATGAAAACGCCTAACCTTTTCGTACTGTGCAATCAAATTTCCAACACTAAAGTAAATTTCGAACATAAATATCAACTGTTAGGACACACTTTTACACTTACATCGTAAATGAAATGTAGAATCATTGCGAAAATACGCACACTTAATTTTTTGTCGATTACAGCGCCTTGTAGCTCGAATAGAAAACAATGGTGCGTAAACTCTACGTAGTTTTTTGTGTAGAAGCCGAACATGCAATGAAGTGGGGAGGGGGGTGAAATTAAAAGATACACCCTGATCACGCTGGAAGGGTGGTCAGGAGTTGGCCATTTGTAGGCACAGACAGATGTCCCCTTTACTAATATCAAATTTTCACCTACAACCTTTTTTTCGTGCCATGCGTCGTTTTCCAGACATTTAATTGTCTGAAGTCACAACAAACAGTCTGCGTATACCGGCGTCTGTCAAGCTCAGCTACTCCAGAGGTGTCATGCAAGCGCCTGGACCGGACTCGCTGGCGACCTCCGCCACTTCCAACCTTCACACGCTCCACTGCAACTTCATGGAACCAGCACTCCTGCCTTCCAGCAGTGCTCGTCTTGCAAGGTTGTAGAAGTTCTGGAGGTGGAAGATGAGATGCTAGGGGAAGTAAAGCTGTGAGTCATGCCTGGATAGCTCAGCCAGTGGAGTTCTTGCCTGTGAAAGGCAGCGGTTCAAGAACACAGTATTAATGCTTGTAGGTAACGTTCTCCCTGTACTATCTTGAACCTTGCTGTAGTAATACCGAGAAAGATAAGCTTGACTAAAGCGAACTTGAAACCACAAACTTATTTATGTCCAAATACGTTTGATTAGGACGCAGATCCTAGAATTGTGTGCAGTCTGGTTTAGAGGATTACGTAACATGTGAAGTCCGTATCTAGTACAATCACAACCTAGAAATACCGTCCAGTCATGCGGGACCTCTCCGGAATGGTTTACGTGGCAACCAATAGATCAACAATGATCTGTGGAGAAACCTGTGATAAAGTTGACGAGCAACCATAAACAAGTGAATCATCTGTCCAGGGGGAATTGGTACCCTTCCTTCCAGGAAGAAGACTTAAGCATTCCTCGCCATGTGTGTCCACACATTGTCCTGCTGAAACAGACGCGCGAAGCGGCCAGCTCGACATAGCGGTCAGTACGTGGGCCATTCAAACTCGTGCCAACAGCGCAGCAAAGCGTCAGGCTCGTCGTTTGTCCATAGCGACAGACGCACACTGACAAATGAAAACATTATGACCACGTCAGCTCCGTTAAGCAGGATTGGTGACGGCCTGTTCCAGATCTGACGCCACAGTACAGCGCTGGTCTAGGCACAAGTGTTCCAGGACGCGAAGTTCAGCTTACTTTGGTACATCCACAGCAGACCACCCCTGCACGTTCCGATGTCGACCCGACGACGCTATCAACTAAGATTGCCAGCGAGCACGGGACCGTTGTCTCAACTAGTCGGACAAATCACGTTTCTTGTTACACTGTGTTGGTGGTCTTGTCGTGATAAGCTGCTCGAAACATGCGTCGTGCTACAGATGTGGACCAGCCGGAGCACTATCATGCTGTGGCAGAGATTCGCCTGGGCGTCATTGGGACCTGTGGTGGAGACAGCAGGCACATGACGCCTCTCAACTACACGGAGGTTACTCGCACTCCTCTTGGTCGACGTGCTTCATGACAGCCATGACACCTTCCAGCAGGATAACTCTCCTTGCCGAAATGCCAGGATCTCGCTTTAGTGATCTTCGGAGAATGATAGTGAACTCACGTTGACGTCTCGGCCACCAAATCTGCCTGATCTCAGCCGACAGAACGTATCTGGGATACTATCAAGTGACTGCCACAAACTACCAGCCCATAATTTAGTGTAACTGTGCGACCTCTGGCTTCACATCTGCCGCCACGTTCCTTTGGATGCTTACCGAGTGCTTGTCGAATCCTTGGGAAGGAGAATAGCTGCTGTACTGCGTTAGAAATGCTGAGTTCAGTTGGTGGTCATAACGTTTTGACCCCCTTCCCCCCCTCTTAAACCACCTAACGTGACCACATTTTCTTGCCATTGCCAGTGGACGGGTCTCAGCGGCCCTGATACTTAGCTCGGCCCTGCAGACAGTGGTGCACCGCCTCCTGGACGAAGCAGGCAGCGCCGGCCAGCGGTTCAGCCAGTACAGCACTCTAGGGACTGCCTCGCACTCTGACCACGGTGCGCTGCCTGCGCAGCGTGGTACAGTGCAGTGCGCCACTGGCGCCTCAACACGTGCACCAGTGTGCTGATGGCTCACCGCAACCAGTTTCCAGGTGCAGCCCCCTACAGCTGCAGCCGACCCCACGCATCCAGTGCTGTCGATTTATTGCTGTCAACAGCCTCTGCACTTCTCAGTACTCTTTCAACGCCGTGCACAGGCAGATGGGTCATTATTGCCCAAGTTGGCTACGGTTTCGATCGCAATCTGGCAAAAATTTTCAATAGTGTCGGTAAAATCCATGCCGCTCCAGTTAAAAGACGTGTCTATTAATCACTGTACTGAAGTGCGTAGACATGCAGGAAACAAAATCTGTCCGTATGGTAAGTCCAATTATAGTCTATCGAACTATTTGTAGCAGGATGAGTGGCGCTACTGCCCGCTTCACTTGCTTCAACAGTCGTTGTTCCTCCTGTCGCCGTCGTCAGTCAGATGCAGCTGTCCACGCTGGTCTATGTCGTGCAAGCCTCTCTGTATCTCATAACTACTTCAGCCCACATCCATTTGACTATGCTTACTACGATCATCCGTTGGCCCCTCTCTATGTTCCTCCTCCTACCCCCCCCCCCCCCTCACCACACACTTCCTTCCTTTACCAAACTGGTGCAATTTTGGTGTCTCAGGATGTGTTCTATCAACCACACCCCTTCTTTTCTCAAGCTGTGCTATAAAACTTTCCCCCAATTAGATTCAGTACCACCTCACTAGTTCCTCGATCTACCAAGCAAATCCTTAGCACCCTTCTGTAGCACTACATTTCAAAAGGTTCTATTTTTTGTGGCGTTTTCTGTAACTTTTCATTAAATAAAAATTTGGTCCTCATTGTTGGGTTTGACATGCCACCAGTTTTCAAAATTCTACAGACGTGCAGATCTTGCAGGAAAGGTCTCCCAAGGCGATATACGCTCCACCTTCGGTCTTACCTTTAATAAGGTAATACACCCAAAACCAAGCATGGTCACCATCCCATGTGGGAGGGGGAGTCGCCAAGTAGCTGCACGATGGTAGACACCTGACCACATAGGGATCATACCGTTGGTGTCTGAGCTGAGAACTCTCCATGTATGCCAGAGAAGATGTGCCCATCATGGCTGGGACAAAGAGACTCTGAACAACGGATTATTGGCCAGGTGGCGCTAACGCTGGGTGGCGGCCATGGGGAGAGGCCCCATTCAGAGTGGGTGGCACCATGGTGGATGAGTCGCAAACGAAGCAGATGAAGTTATCCCCCGCTGGTGGTTATATGGACGCAGTAGTCTCTATGGAAAGCAAGTCCTCTTTTAATGCAGAGATGACCCTAAAATGTCCCCTTCCCTGGCTACACTGTGGGAGGTATGTAGGACTAAGCGGCAAGCAGGTAAAAACTTGGTACAGTACTTGCTTTCCACAAGGAGTGATGGGGATTCCTTCTTGGCCACAGAGTACTTATACTTTATGGCGAACTTAGAAGACAAGTTTGCGGAAGTGGCAGCCCTCTCTAAAATGAAAAGTGGATTAGTTTTGATCAAAACAGCTTCTCCTGCCCGTCATATGCGCTGCTCGGTAACATACTGGTGACTGTCACTCCCCATAATAGGCTAAATGTTGAAATTAGGGCAGATGTCTTCCCATTGCAACACTATCCCCATCTGTAGACGATTGCAGCAGGTGAACACTCCTCCTGTAATTCTCCCAAGTGTGCCAGATTGTACCATTTTCCATAAAGAGAAGACTTGGGACAAACTAAGTTATCAAGAGACGAAGAAGACATGAGCAGTTGCACCCAGCATGTGTAAATATTGCAACTACGACGACGTCGCCCCCTTTGGCGAGTGTACTCCTGCGAATTACACTTCCTGTACAGTTGTCCTTCAGGGCTGCTCAATGAAACTTGACCCCCTGGTGATTGGAGGCCCTCCACTTGCTGTGTCCTCACACTTACTTTGGTATCGTTGGCCTCCCACCCACTGGGCATATTGGTCCCCACCTCCCAGCTGGAGACAAATCACTTTGCTGTGACTTGTCACACGAAGAAGGGGTCTCTCAGGACACTTCCTTCGGAGGCTTCTTCTAGTCTACAAATGGCCACCAGCCACCGGATGAAAGAGCCACAGGCTGCTGGTTGCAGGGCTTCAGGATCATACCTGAAACTGATTCAGAGAAGCCTCTGCAGTCATCCAAATCCTCCAAGGTGAGGAAAGAAACGACAAAGTCCTCCTAGAAGAAGGAGATTCCAGTGTCCCCCACACTACCAGATGTGGCATGCTCCACTGTTGCGGATGAGGCAGAGATTCTAACAGCCCCTGAGGCCCCACATCGTACCATCATGAAACCAGGAACCTATGTGTCGATGCTTTAACCAGTGGCAGCAAATGATCCTAGAGTATAACCTGCCACTTTGGTGCCTTCATGGGCTCGTGGTACCAGGACAATATTGTCCTTCAGTGGCATTGTAATGGATTTTTCCACCACCTGGCTGAGCTATGAGACCTTATAAGCACTTCCCCTGCCTTCTACCTTGCCCTGTAAGAGACTTAGTTTTCAGCCATTGTTGGATACCACGAATATTATAAGAACCATGCTACCTAATACAGGGTGTGAGACAGTGCTTGCACATATGTTCTGGACACTCTATACAGTGAACTTGTGCCTCTTAATACACCTTTGGAGGCTGTTCAGGTAATGCAATGTTTACCACTGTCCTGATGGCGACGTCTCTAACACATTGTTTGCACTGGTTTCTCAGCTTCCCCCACCTTTCCTAATTTTGGGTTATTTCAATGCCCATAGCCGTTTGTGGAAGCATGATCACTGGCCATGGTAAAGGACTCAAAAAATTACTGGTACAACTGACCTTTGGCTGTTCAATACAGGTAACCCTGCTCACTTCAGTGTGATGCACAGAAGTTTCTCAGCCATTGATCTTACCATCTGCAGTCCTTTATCGTCTCTCATCCATCCACTGGAGGCTCCACGTTCACCTGTGTGGTAGTTGCCACTTCCCATCTTCCTGTACCTCCCTCAGTGTCACTCTACTTGGCACTTGCCCAGATGGGTCTCCACAGAGATAACTGAGGTGCTTTCACCTCTTCTCTCGCTATTGGCTCCCTGTCACACTATCGATGAGGTAGTCCAGAATGCAACTACAGCCATTCCTTCAGCAGCTGATTTAGCGATCTCCTGTTCCTCTGGCCTGCCCCGACAGAAACCGGTAACTTGGTGCTCATCAGAAACCGCAGAGGCCATTAGAGATCGTAGGCAGGCTCTCCATCACCATAAGTGGCAGCCATTGATCGATCACCTCACTGGCTTTAAGCGACTCATTATCTAGGTCTCCACCTAATAAAACGACTGAAACGAGGCTACTGGGAACAGTACATTTCAGCCATCAGACCACATACCTCTCATTCACAGGAGTGTGGATGCCAGACTCCTGCTGGTTTAACTGGTATTATCTTGAATAGTTCTGTATATGTTGACCCAGACGCCATTGCCAAACATTTTGCTCTGCATTATGCTTGAGCCTCAACATCTGAGAATTATCTACCTGCCTTTCATGTCCTAAAACAGTGGATGGAGTGAAAGGAATTATTTCTAACTGCACGCCACCTGGAGCCATAGAACGCTCCATTCAGAGAGTGTGCGCTCGTCAGTGTCCTCCCCCACTGGCCTGGTACAGCCCCAGGGCTGGACCGCATCCACAAGCAAATGGCGAAGCATCTATCGGTGAACTGTCAGCGTCATATCCTCACTATCTTTAGTAGCACCTGGAGCGAGGGTGAGCTCCCATCGAATTGGCGGGAAGGCATCATCCTCCCAGCACAGAAATTGGGTACGCACCCTCTCGAGATGGACAGGTATTGCCGAATTAACGTCAATGAAGTTCTCTACAAGTTGCTTGAACACATGGTGAGCTGACAGCTGTGTTCCCTCCTAGGGTCTCGAGGTTTCCCGGATACATCCCGTGGTGGTTTTTTCCATGGCCATGCCACCACTGATAATCTTTTGCCTGATGTAAACACCTTGCAGTTGTCTTCTTCGATCTGCAAAAGTCTTATGACACCACATAGCGACACTGCATCCTCACTATCTTACACGGGTGGAGTCTCTGGGGTCCACTCCCGATTTTTGTTCAGAATTTTTCGTCGCACTGCACTTTCTGGGATCGAGCTGGTGATTCCCACAATACCCCCACATCCCAGAGAATGGCGTCCCACAGGGCTCTTTACTATCTCTCTCTCTCTCTCTCTCTCTCTCTCTCTCTCTCTCTCTCTAGCAGACATAAGTGGTCTAGCAATAGCTGTGGGGATACTCAGAATCACCACCTTACATGCTGACGATTTTTGCCGTTGCTATTGCTTCTCTAGCGTGGATATCACTGAATGTCATCTGCAAGGTGACATACGAAAGGCGCAGTCATGGGACCTCACCCTTAGATTTCAAGTTTCAGCCACCAAGACTCGCGTGTGCACTTCCACTGATGTCATACCATGCACCCACAACCAGAACTTTAGCTTGACAAACTACTAACAACTACTCAATGTGGTAGAGACTTTCTGCTTTTTAGGACATCTTCGATGATGGTTCACGTGGATTCTCCACCTTCGCCAGCTTAAGCAAAAGTGCTGGCTCTACCCTGATACACATTGTCGCCTGAGTGACACAATTTGAAGTGTGGATCACATTACCCTTCTACAGCTTTACAAAGCCCTGATACAATCTTCTTTATAGGAGCATCGCATGTGGTTCAACATCGCCCTCAGCTTTGTGGATACTAGATTCAGTATGGCACCGCGATATTCGACCTGCAACAGGAGCATTTCGAACTAACCCTGTGAACAACTTACTCGTTGCAGCTTGGATCCCTCCAGTACTTACCAGGCGATAACAACAGCTTGTCAATTTGCTACCTACGTTCATAGCTCCCTAAGGTTTCGAACTACCGTTTCCTCTTTCCAAACACGGAAATTCATCTCCCACAATGGTGGCCCAGATCAAGGATTACGATCGCAATCCGCATCCGGACCCTCCTCTCTGAACTCCAATAATTTCCTCTACCACCACTGCTCTGGACCCGCTCATGTACACCTCTATGGTGCATCCCTTGGCAACAGCTTCGTCTTGCCCTGTCACAAGGTCCGAAAGACTTTTTCTTTATGCTTGACACATCGTGAGGTTCAGAAGCAGTCTGTACTGGTGGCTCGATGGTTGCTGGTCACATAAGCTCATGTGGGACTTACTGAACTGCACTCCTTGCTGTAGTGTTCTCGCTGCAGATTTCTTAGCTATCTCTCGTGCTCTTGAGTATATCTCTTCTTGCACAGATGAGTCCTTCCTCATCTGCAGCGACTCCTTGAGCAGCTTGCAGTTTTACCCTTGCCATCCCTTGGTCATGGCTATCTAGGATTAGCTGTATGTCCTTGAACAAGGTGGATGCTCAGTGACCTTCGTCTGGACCCCAGGCCATGTCGGAATGCCGGGGTAATGAACTTGATTACAACTTAGCCAAACTGGCTGCCTCTAAGTTGACTCTTTAGATCTGCTTTCTGCAAACAGACCTCCAATCGGTGTTATGCTGTCCAGATTTAGGAATCTGGAGTATGGAATGACTCACTCTGACTTCACCAAACGAGCCATGGCTGATAAAGGGCGCTACGAATCTGTGGAGGTCGTCCATGCAGGATGCAGGTCTCTCACAAGGACTCTACCATCTGTTGCCCTCTCTGCATTGGCCATACTTGGCTGGCTCATGGTCATCTCCTCTGTAGCGAGGACCCATCCCATTGTAGTAGTGGCGCCCGTTTGGTGATGGTGCACAACTTGCTGGGCTGTTCCATCCTAATCGCCCTACAGTGGCTCTCTACCCTGGTGTTAGGAAACAATGCCTTACTGGATGCGTAAGTTTTATATTTTATTTGTGAAGGGGACTTTAACCTCTTTAAGGGAAGGCCATTGAGGGGTTAACAGAACACTTTGTTGCCGCCTCTGCCCAGACTGGGCTGTGGCTGTCTGGGCGAGGACACCCACCCCAGCCCTCATCCTAACTGCCCGTTTACTCTTCCTCCCCCCTCTCATGTGGTCTGTTCGACTTGTTTGTCTTTTGCGTATCTCTGCTTCTCTTGCCCTGTCTCTGTTGCTAGCTTTTCCTAGGAATTTTCTGAGTATGGTACCTCTCATAAGCGCGGGTGGGGGATGTATGTCCCCTCATTGCATTCTGCTTTTGGGGCTTCTGGCTCTCCCTAGATAGGGCACCTCATTTCCCTTTCTTCGTATATCCCTCTTTCTTCTATTTTGTCTCTTACCTAGCCTTCGTTTACTTTTGGTGGACCTTGGGGTTTTTTTCCTCTGGGTTTTCGCGGTAGGACATCTACGATGTGCATTTATGCAGGCCTCGAACGAGGAAAAAGGTGAGAGGTGGCATGAGCCCCCTCTCATATTTCTATCTTACGATTTTCCTCTCTAATTGCATGTGGTGAAAAGTCGCTATTCCTTCACACGCGGACTTCCCACGCAGCGTCTCTCGTCACCCGGGTGGTCCGGTGACAGGCGGGCTCTGCTGATTTTGAAAGGGTAAGCCGACGGGTGTGAGGGAGTCGAGTGAATCCTTTCCAGACGCCGACATTGTAGAATAGCGGCGGAGACACGCTCGCAAAGGGCCTGAAGTAGCGGCTGGGTTAGAGGTTCCGTTACTTCGCAGAAACTTAGCGAAAATAGTTTCTGGCGGGCTACCAGCGAGGCGTGGGAATGACTTGTGTACCCAGGCAGTTGTGGCGGGCAAATTCCCGCGCTTTCTGCAAAATCGTAACTGTGATTGGCTTGCTCAGGGCATAGCTCCGTGACGTAGCAAAATCAGCGCAGAAATTGGCGCCAAGAATCTCCATTGGTGGAATGGTAGTGCTCCGGCAATAGAGTGGAATTTTCCTCCGGTTTTCGAGTTGCTGATTGGAACGGTTAACCACAGCCACTGTCGTGGGGGCGGGAATGTTCTGTGTTCGGTTTGTACGGGTGCTCTTGTGGGCTAGTCAGTTCTCGCCTTTCAGTCGGAGTAGGTTACAACACTGAGCTCTCGCTGCTCTGGACAGCCTGCTTTCCGTTGGCTGTCTAATATACTTTTATTTGATTGTAACTGTTTAACGAAGTTGCTGAAGTTTCGACTTCAACGTAACTTTCCGAGTACAGTTGGCAATTGAGCGTTCTGCGTACAGGCGGCCTATGTTGTCTGTCTTGGGCAGTTTTGGCTAAAGTTGACTGTATCGGAGTTACTGTGTCACTTCGCTTGTGAAAATCAATCACTGTACGTCAGTGATTGTGTGGCGAGCCTTCTTCGTCTCCCTCAGAGGCGTATTTGTATTGATAGGAAGTCTTTAGTCTGGAACAACCAGACCAGGACAATTTGTTTCGGGCTATACTCGCGACATTATCACCACCACGACGGGACGTCGAAGCAACCAGCCATCGCTTCCAGTACGCCAGATCGTGTCCTTGCAGTTAAGAAGACAGCTTGGTAATGTACGTCCGCAGCACCGGCACAGCAGGCATTTTTGCTAGGCGATAATCAGAGCTCAGCAGAGCGCGCCTGTTCGTCTTTTCCAACTTTGTTCTATCTTGGGTGTTCATTGTCTGAGTTCTCACTAATGTAGCAGCAATTAATGTTGGGTTAGCTGTGTGTCTCTCTTAAGATTTGAGTTGCAAGGAATTGGCTCCAGATATCACTTCGTCATAAACTTCACAATCTAGTTTAGGGACAACTTCACCTTCACAGCGTTTATTTGAATACCCAATTTGAGCCAATTTGATGTATTGTAAATGTTTCATGTGTTTTTGTTTATTATTTTGTGTTTAGTCTTAATAAATCATATTGTTATTTTGGACAGAACTTTCATTCTGTTAATCGGTAGAGGAACCCTATCATTTCTCACTACGTTAATGAAACCTTCCTTTATTTAACTTATTTATCAAATTAAATTATTGCAGGTGCCAAACACTTTTCTACTCCACTTGCAGGGTTGATTACAGTCAGTTCGCGTATCTTTTTAATCCATGTGCAACAGCAAAAGTCTGAGTTAGAATAGGGGGGGGGGGGGGCATAGAGCATCATTTACATGTGTAGATTCTAGAAGAATTTAATGTTAAATACACTGTTAGCCCCGGCACCTCGCAAAGGGACTGAGGACCTAGTAGTTTGGTCCCTTTAATCATCCAATCAGCCAACCACGTCTCCCTTCCACCCATGGCTACTCTCGACGTAAGTTCCAGACAAGTTCATCTTTCGCAGAAATGCTTTCCTTGGTACAGATAAACCTCGCTACTTTTGCCATTATCAGTTAATTTGCTGTACAAATAGAAAAGCTGATGGACTACTCTTAGTGTCTCATTTTGGAATCTATTCCTCCTAGCATCACACCACGTAACTGGAGAACATTCCATGACCACTGCTTCTGTTCACCTTACATCCTCGCTTCAAGACGCTGTACAGTCCGTTCAATTGCCGCTCCACGTCACTTACTGTCTCTGGCAAAATTACAAATGTGAAGCTTTGTACTTCATCTCCCTGAAGTTTTATCGCCTTCCCAAACTTATTATTGCCTTTACTGTTTCCTTCGTGTATAGATTGAAAAACAATGGGTGAGGCTATAATTCTGCCCATTCTCTTCTCAATCTGCGCTTTTCTTTCATGTCTTTAGATTCTTCCAACTGTAGTCCGGTTTCTGTACAAGTTATATAAAACTTTCATTCTATGTATTTTATCCTTGTTTCCTTGAGAATTTCAGATCGTGTCTTGCAGTCAGCATTGCCGAAATGTTTATGAAATCTACAAATTCTATAATAGTATGTTTGCCTTTCTTATTATTTATTTATTTATTTACACATAAATTTCCATAGGACCAAATTGAGGAGCAAATCTCCAAGGTCATGGAACGTGTCAGTACATGAGATTACAACATAAAAGTAATAACAGATAAAAGTTTATGAACCCAAAAAAAGTCAAGCCATAAATTTCAGTAAACACACTCAACAATATACCATAAGAACGAGTTTAATTTTTCAAGGAACCCCTCAATAGAATAGGAGTGACCCATGACGAAACTCTTGTTTCGATTTGAAAGCGCATTGGTTACTCCTAATATTTTTGAATTCCTGTGGTAGCTTATTGAAAATGGATGCAGCAGTATACTGCACACCTTTCTGCACAAGAGTTAAGGAAGTCCGATCCAAACGCAGGTTGGATTTCTGCAGTGTGTTAACTGAGTGAAAGCTGTTTATTGCTGTAATAAACTGATATTACTAACAAGAAACGACAGTAAGGAATGTATACATATTGAGAGGCCAATGTCGAAATATCCAGACTAGTGAAAACGGGTCGACAAGAGGTTCGATAACTCACACCACTTGTTGCCCGAACCGCCCGTTTCTGAGCCAAAAATATCCTTTTAGAATGGGAAGAGTTACCCCAAAATATACCATACGACATAAGCGAATTAAAATAAGTAGACTAATTTTCGTGTCGAACGATCACTTACTTCAGATACTGTCGAATAGTGAAAATGGCAGCATTGAGTCTTTGAACAAGAACGTGGGCTTTCCACAACAGTTTACTATCTACTGTTCAGTTTCACTAACCATACGCCCATTCTGTGAAGTTAAAACGTCGGGTTTTGTTGAATTGTGAGTTAGAAACTGTAAAAATTGAGTCTTACTGTGATTTAGCGTTAGTTTGTTTTGTGCAAACCATGACCTTATGTCATGAACTGCACTATTTGAAACCGAGCCAATGTTGCACGCAACATCCTTTACTATCAAGCAAGCGTCATCAGCAAACAGAAATATTTTAGATTTACCTGTAATACTAGAGAGTATAACATTCATATAAATCAGGAACAGGAGTGGCTCCAACACTGATACCTGGGGCACTCACCAACTGACCGTACCATTCTCAGACCCCACATCACAGCCATTGTGAATAATGACATTTTGCTGTCTGATGTTAAAGTAAGATGTGAACAAATTGAGAGCTACTCCCCGTATTCTGTAATGGTCCAACTTCTGGAGCAATCGTGATGAACACAATTCAACGCCTTAGTTAAATCATAAAATATGCCTAGCGTTCGAAACCTTTTGTTTAACTCATCCAGTACCTCACAGAGAAAAGAGAATATAGCATTTTCAGTTGTTAAACGCGCCAACGGGCTTGCCGCAGTGGTAACATCGGTTCCCGTCAGATCACCGAAGTTATGCGCTGTCGGGCTTGGATGGTTCGCGATCCGGCCTACCGAGCGCTGTTAGCAAACTGGGTGCTCTCAGCCCTTGTGAGGCAAACTGAGGAGCCACTTGATTGAGCAGTACCGGCTCTAGTCTCGTAAACTGACATACGGCCGGGAGAGCGGTGTGCTGACCACGTGCCCATCCATATCCACAGCCGGTGATGCCTGTGGGCACAGGATGACACGGCGGCCGGTCGGTACCGTTGGGCCTTTCAAGGCCAGTTCGGACAGAGAGTTGTTAAACGATATCTAAAGCCGAACTGTACATTTGATAGCAAATTATGTGAAATAAACTGATCAGTCTTACATACACAGCCTTTTCAATAGCCTGTCTTTTGGGTTAAGTCCTAGGGCCAGAACAGCCTCGAATGTTCCTACACAGCCTTTTCAATAGCCTGTCTTTTGGGTTAAGTCCTAGGGCCAGAACAGCCTCGAATGTTCCTACGTTACTGAACAGCCCAAGCTAATCTGTCACAAGGTCGGATATTAAACGACATTTCCCTTGACTAATTTTAAATCTGGTCGAGTAAATGTTCAGTTTTAGATACTTCCGCTCATAATTACTGTCTCCTCATAAAATTAGGCAGAAAACAACAGTTAGAGAGTTGTGACTTTACACCAGTATGTAACAATGAGCTAACAAACACACACGGAGTTGACATTTATTGCTGCAAATACGTTCTTCGCCATCGCAAAAATCCTCGCATTCTGATAGCCCATTCACGCAGAAGTAACACTTCTGGCTACAGAAATGTACTTCATAATAGTAGTTACGTCAGTGAAGCGAAATGATATACTCCTGGCCTACACAAAATGGGATGCTTGCAGTAAATGACACCACTTAACTGTTCGATGCACGCATTACTCACCAGGGACAAGCTGGAATGTGTCAATCATATTACTGTTTTCTTGGTTGAAACAGCTTCACTACTACAACGCCAAAAGTGAACGCGTTGGTCAACACGAGAATGTTATACTCTGAAGACGTGCGCTTGAATTTCTAGAACATATGTTTCATTTGAAAGCATGTGACTGTACGTACGAATTTGCCTTTTGACTAGCGAGAGCATCGTGGCAGCCACCCCACCTGGCTCCCCACCATCAGGCTTCCAAACAGCCTGCCCCAGTCGCTGTGTGGTCCAGCCGGCCAGCAGATGCCGCGCTGCAGTTGCAGCCCGCGTTCGGAGCACGCCTGCTCACAGCGGCTCTGAACAGTCTGCTACTCAGCGCTGGTTGGCGCCCGCTCCTCTTTCCGAACAGGACGTTTCAAACTGACAGTTCGTTACGCAAAAACGTCACGCGAATACAGCGTTCTCATTCACGATTTTTCATTTCTTTCTGAATTACAATTGGATTAAAAGCCTTCGTTATTCACCTCTCTCATACCATTTTAAGTAAGAAGACTCTTACTACAGTTACCTATATTTGAGTGTTCCCTTCATTTATTGCACACCGTGAGAAACTTTTTGTTATATAAAGCATTAACACACGTACGGTGTAAGCAAAAGACTGAATCGTGAATGGGGTGGGGGGAGCAACAGTGGAAGGCAGTGACGTAGAGCCTGGTTCTCTGTCCAACTGTGCACCTTCAGAAACGTTAGTCTACAAACGCGTACGTGGACCGACAGACAACGCAAACGACGGGGTTCCGTACTTGTTCTGGACTCTTAATCCCGCTTTAGACGAGCGACTTACAGCTAAAAATAGCTTACTAGAAGTAGTGCGTGTAAATTAGCAACCAACCATGACGCGAGTGTGGGTGTATGACGTCAGTGATCTATAGATTGTGCAGAGTGGGCAGTTATAAGTTTCCGAGTATGCTGCAGACTGCGCATGCGCATAAACAGGGGTCTATGGCGGTCTCTTCTAATATCGGAGGTTAACCTATTCTGGGCGAGCTCACTTCTGACATAGAAACGGATATCAGTCTGTTCGGTGTCTTACATGTTTATTGTGCTGTTTCCTCTTTTTCACCACAAATTGAAAATGTACGTAGGGTATCTGTAGTTTTTTCCTGCTGCTGTTCTCCAAGAGACGAAAATCTGAAATCAAAAACCTACTCACGTTTTATGGAGAAAAGCCCTACACTATGCATAAATTCACTGAAGCGCCAAAGATACTGATATAGGCATGCGTGTTCAACTGCAGAGATACGTAAACACGCAGCACACGGCGCTGCCGTCGGCAGCACCTATAATGAGACAAAAAGTGTCTGGTGCAATTATTAGATTACTGCTGCTACAATGGCAGGTTATCAAGATTTAGAGTTTCAACGTGGTGTTATAGTCGGCGCACGAACGATAGGGCAAAGTATCTCTGAGGTAGTGATGAAGTGGGGATTTGTCCGTACGACCATTTCACGCGTGTACCGTGAATATCAGGAATCCGGTGAAACACCAAATGTCCGTTATCTCTGCGGTCGGAAAAAGATCCTGCAAGGATGGGACCAACGACGACTGAAGAGAATTGTTCAACGTGACAGAAGTGTAGAACTTCAGCAAATTGTTACAGATGTCAGTGCTGGGCCATGAAGAAGTGTCAGCGTCCGAACCATTCAACGAAACATCATCGATATGGGCTTTCGTAACCGAAGGCCCACTCTTGTGCCCTTGATGACTACACGACACACAGCTTTACGCCTCGCCTGGGCCCGTCAAAACCGACATTGGGAGTGTTCATGACTGGAAACATGTTGTCTGGTCGGACGGGTCTCGTTTCAAATTGTATCGAGCAAATGGACATGTACGGGTATGGAGACAACCGCATTAATCCACGGACGCTGCGCGTCAGCACGGGACTGTTCAATCTTGTGGAGGCTCTGCAATGTTATGGATCGTGTGCAGTTGCAGTCATATGGTAGACCCCTGATACGTCTAGATACGACTCTGACAGGTGACACGTACGTAAGCATCCTGTCTGATTACTTGCATCCATTCATGTCCACTGTGCATTCGGACGGACTTGGGCGACTCCATCAGGACAATCCGACACCCCACACGTGCAGAATTGTTACAGAATTGCTCCAGGAACACTCTTCTCAGTTGAAAAGCTTCCGCTGGCGACCAAACTCCCCAGATATGAACCTTATTGAGCATATCTGGGATGTTTTGCGACGTGCCGTTCAGAAGATATCTGCACCCCCTAGTACTCTGACGGATTTATGGACATCCCTGCAGGATTCATGGTGTCCATTTCCTCCAAGACAACTTCAGGCATCAGTCGAGTTCATGCCAGATCGTGTTGTGGCAGCTACTTGGCAGGTGTCTCAGTTTCTTTGTGTGAAAACAAAAACCTGTTTTAATGAAAATTTATTCGACCGTGGAGATGTCAGGATTATTTACAGAGCAAAATAATATTGTATGTTTTCTTCCCCAGGGAAGTGTGATAGGATCGAAACTAGAATGAGATTTTCACTCTGCTGCGGAGTGTGCGCTGATATGAAACTTCCTGGCAGATTAAAACTGTGTGCCGGACCGAGACTCGAACTCGGGACCTTTGCCTTTCGCGGGCAAGTGCTCTACCAACTGAGCTACGCAAAAGCTGGATAGCTCAGTTGGTAGAGCACTTGTCCGCGAAAGGCGAAGGTCCGGAGTTCGAGTCTCGGTCCGGCACACAGTTTTAATCTGCCAGGAAGTTTCAGGATCGAAGCTATTTACTAAATACATAAATGAATTGGAGGGCAGGGTGAGCAGCCATCCGCCGTTGTTTGCTGGTTATGCTGTGGCATTCGGGAAGACGTCGAAGTTGAGCGACTGTAGGAGGATACAAGATGAATTAGACAAAACTCCTAGTTGGTGTGCTGAATTGTATCTAGTACTAAATGTAGAAAACTTAAGGTAATGAGGGTGAGTAGGAAAAACAAATCCATAATGTTAGAATACAGCGTTAGTCGTGGACTACTTGACAGTCATGCCGATTAAATATGTAGGCGCGACGTTGCTAAGCAGTGTGAAATAGAATGAGCATGTGTGGATTTTGGTAGGGGAGGTGAATGGCAGATTTCGATTTACTGGGAGAATTTTAGGGAAGTGTGGCTCCCCTGTAAGGGAGACCGCGTATAGGACAAATGTTCAAATGTGTGTGAAATCTTATGGGACTTAACTGCTAAGGTCGGCAGTCCCTAAGCGCTTTTTTTTTTTTGGTCATCAGTCTACTGACTGGTTTGATGCGGCCCGCCACGAATTCCTTTCCTGTGCTAACCTCTTCATCTCAGAGTAGCACTTGCAACCTACGTCCTCAATTATTTGCTTGACGTATTCCAATCTCTGTCCTCCTCTACAGTTTTTGCCCTCTGCAGCTCCCTCTAGTACCATGGAAGTAATTCCCTCATGTCTTAGCAGATATCCTATCATCCTGTCCCTTCTCCTTATCAGTGTTTTCCACATATTCCTTTCCTCTCTGATTCTGCGTAGAACCTCCTCATTCCTTACCTTATCAGTCCACCTAATTTTCAACATTCGTCTATAGCACCACATCACAAATGCTTCGATTCTCTTCTGTTCCGGTTTCCCCACAGTCCATGTTTCACTACCATACAATGCTGTACTCCAGACGTACATCCTCAGAAATTTCTTCCTCAAATTAAGGCCAGTATTTGATATTAGCAGACTTCTCTTGGCCAGAAATTCCTTTTTTGCCATAGCGAGTCTACTTTTGATGTCCTCCTTGCTCCGTCCGTCATTGGTTATTTTACTGCCTAGGTAGCAGAATTCCTTAACTTCACTGACTTCGTGACCATCAATCCTGATGTTAAGTTTCTCGCTGTTCTCATTTCTACTACTTGTCATTACCTTCGTCTTTCTCCTAAGCTTACACACTACTTAACCTAAATTATCCTAAGGACAAACAACACACACACACACACACACCCATGCCCGAGGGAGGACTCGAACGTCCGCCGGGGTCAGCCGCACTGTCCATGACTGCAGCGCCTCAGACCACTCGGCTAATCATCCCGCGTGGCGTGTAGGACACTAAGGCGACTCACTGTGGAGTACTGCTGCAGTGTTTGGGACTCGCAACCAGACCGAATTAAAGGAAGACGTCGAAGCAGTTCGGGGGCGGGCCCGTACAGATGCATACAGACAGTTATCTTCCCCTCAGCCTGTCTGCGGTTAGAACAGCAAAGTAAACGACCAGGGGCGGTACAGGGCACCCCCCAGCGATCCACCGTACTGTGGCTTGAGGAGTATGTATGCAGACGTAGATGTAACCCAAACAAAAAAAAAGTAACAAGTCGGTGAGCTAAGGCAGAAGATTATGTCATGCTCAGATTAATTTTCATGGATTTTTAAGAGTGCTGTAATCCACCCACTGCGAAGTGACAGTGCAAGAGGTGGGTGGCCGCAAATGCCATCGGCATGTGACCTAGAAACTGTGGCACTGCAACTGGGCTGGCTGGTCGGTTGATTTGTAGAGTAAAGGGACTCAACTACAACTGCGATAAACGTGGGAGAGCCACTAAGATGTTGCCGGAGGAAACGTCGACATTAGTTTGGTCTGGCTTGTACTCGTTGGTTAACTGGCTCTCCGTGTACGGTAGTCCGATAACCATGTAGGCCTAAGTACTGGGTATGCTTCAAAACGGATATTTATACTACCCATGTTGATATATTCCGCTCTATATAGAATATGGCGTCATGCTCAGTCCACTATAGAATAGTGCGCGGTAGAAAAATTAACAATGCGGAGGTTAATGCTGAATCTCTCCCTACTCTCACAGTAGCTCTGAACTGTGGATGTGCGAGGCTGGCACGCCATTGTAAATGATGCAGTGGATAGGTGTGGTGGTGGTGGTTAGTGTTTAAAGTCCCGTCGACGACGAGGTCATTACAGACGGAGCTCAAGCTCGGGTTAGGGAAGGATTGGGAAGGAAATCGGCCGTGCCCTTTCAAAGGAACCATCCCGGCATTTGCCTGAAATGATTTAGGGAAATCACGGAAAACCTAAATCAGGATGGCTGGAGACGGGATTGAACCGTCGTCCTCCCGAATGCGAGACCAGTGTGCTAACCACTGCGCCACATCGCTCGGTCAATGGATAGGTGTACTGGAACCTCTGTGATACTGTTTGTTTTTCATTACGGAGGTGTGACTTACTTGAAAAAAAAAATGTGATTTATTTCTCAGAAAACATTATGTTGTCAACGGTGTATCTGTCACCATTACGCTGTCGTACTTCTAGGGTACTAATTACAGAAATACGATTAAGGAGATTAGAGCATGTACAGGGGCATATTTATAAGTAATCACTCTGTATCGATGAAATGCAGGTCTGATGTTATCATATTTTCTTGGCGCAGTCTTCGTATACTAAATGTGCGGTAATAAGGATTCCTTGGCCATTAAAAAAACATACGACAGCTATTCGGAAAGTAAGGTCCGATCGTTCCCGAAATGTAAACCACTGCGAAAAGGAAAAATGTTTTATTTGAAACAGTTAGCTACACTTTCCAGCTATTTCTGTACATAGCCACCTCTATTTGTCGCAGCGTTGTACCAACTTTCCAATGTCATCGTCATAGATGTTAGCCGCTTGTGCTTTCGGCCGGTCTGCAGCTCGTTGTCTGTGCCAAAATGTTGTCTTCATAGTCAGCTGTTCATGGTAGCTGTGTGTGCCACGTCCAGGGTGTGTGGCGGGCGATCAAAGACTTCCCATCAATAACGCTCCAGGAGCTGACGTTGCGACGCAGTATTCTGCCGACGATTGTCATGAAAAAGGAAGTGCACGACATTTAAGTTATGTGGTCTGCATGAAATCAGGCGAAATACCACGGCTGGCGCGCATACTTGGCGGGGGACGCTGTTTTCTGGGCATCTTCACACGTCCACTATCAGCGGGCGTACTGGAAACACTGCCCTACACATTTGTGCAAAGCTTCATCGGATTTTCTGCGGCTTTTATTTCGCGCTCGGGCTGACATTTTCTGGATAGCTTTCATATATCTGTCGTAGCGGTCATATATATTAGGGTGCATAGAGAGGCACATAAACAATAATTTTTTACTCGACCATTACGTGTGTGAGTGCAATAGGAACGAAGAAATCGATAACACTGCTACGACAAAGTCCACACCTTGCAGTGGCCTGCAGAACATGTGTTTCCACGTAAGCTCTTATCCACTGGAGGGCTGCGATACCAGTGGGCTATAGCAATTTGCACGGAATTGAGGATTGGTGGCAGATGAATGTGAACGTAAACTGATGTAACTGGTGATTCTAAAATAGCGGAAGAGACCTGCTACAGATCACTGAAAACAGCATCAATCGTTAAAAAAAATATCTAAACATAAGCATCTGCACGGTTGTGAATTTTTTCCTGTACGTTAAAGCGCTTTTTTTCTCGTCATGGTAGCTACCTACATAGTCAGTGACTGGTAGACAGATAGATAACCTTCTGACCAATGGCGCAGTGCTGTCGTAACGCGATGGGATGTCTAGAGCATTAGCAGGTCTCTGTGACTTGCTACAGCTGGTCTCACCTGTCAGAAACAGGTAGGTGCAAATGCCATACACCGGAGACTTGGAGGTTCTTAGAACATGGGGATTAAGCGGTACCCCGGCAATAGGAAAGCCGAGCGGTGATCTCTTTACCGCTTCTTCTAAAGGCTTTGAGCGAAGATGTTACTCCCTCGTACATACGTCTCGCGAAGTGCCTGCAATGAGAAAATTAGGGGCTAATACTAAGGTTTTTACCGAGACACATCCACCAGCAGTCTCTTGTTTGCCCCATAAATAAGAGACAACATTTTTCTGTGAATTTTTTGTGGCCGTAAATGGATGGACTGACATCTTAATAGGTGGACTGAGTTTACATATACATACATACATACGATATGTGGCACAGGGCACTCTGTGCCGCTACTAATCATGTTCCTTTCTGTTACACTTGCAAAGAGCGAGGGAAAACAACGGACGTCTGTATATCTCTGTATGTGCTCTAGTTATAGGGGGAAGCGTGGAATTAATTATAAGGTAGGCTGAAAATTAAGAATTTCGAAAAAAAGAAAAAATCTTAAAACAAAAACTTGTAAAACAGAAACACTGCAAAACTAACTTAGTTACATATTTCTATTAAGATTGATACTACTACAGAAATTGTTACAAACAAATGCATAAAAATATTAAACAGCTATATATTAATAAAAATGTAACATAACAGTAAAGTCGCCACTACATCTTTTTATAAATTAGTTTTATCCTCCTGTCCTTTCAGTGGGCGTAAACATCGATAACACGAGATATGAGCTCCTGCCGTTTGATTGAAGAGTTCACAGTTCACTTCTCTATAGCCAAAAACCGCAAAGTCTGACAGTCTGTTATTTGTCAGTATGTTGTGAAGGTAGGTTTCAATGCGTTTTAATGTACTCATGCTTCTTTCGCAAGACGCGGTGGTTGCTGGGATTGCAAGGACCAACGACAGTAAAATTTCACACATTGGTTATAATGAATTTAAGGGTGTCCTGAGGCTGTAGGCGTTTATCGTCAGTGCTGTAAATAAGCGTGAGCTCTCCTTTCAGTTTTTCACTGTCAAAGAAATTATATATTTGAAGTAGTTTTTCAACTTTACGCCTCGGGAAAATTGTTTGGCTTAGTGAAACCTGAGAGCTTTTTCTCATTTCCATGTTCCGTAAAGCTGTTTCATAAAAGTCTTTGAATTTCCATGTTTTCTATTATTGCGTCAATTATTTCGAATGCTAGCCTTCTCAATTTCTGAATACTTGCTTCTGTTTCGTTACAATTAATTTCACATACTCCTCCTGAAGAGTCTTAGGTTCCACTATGTGTTTCAGAATAATTTCATCACATCCTAGTCTTTCAACAGCCTTAATGCAATTTGCAATTTCCAACTTCCATAGCCTTAAGTCCACAGTTTTGCCTTGTATGATGTTATATAGGTTGGGGAACGACGAATATGCATAAATTATCGGGAAGCCGAACGAAAAATTGTCTTCCCAGAAACGCACGCAGGCACAGATGCGTTCTAAAACGCTAAATAAATGTTAATCTCGCAGTTTTAGTGTGCGGCTTTTCTCCCCAACGACGTACAACAATGCCGGCATGGCTGCGGAGGCTATTCTTCCTTCGAGCTGACTTCCTCTCCGAAGATGCCAGTCTTCATCGCGTCGGGAGAATCAGGACGTAGCTCGGTAGTAGAATGAAAAACTCGCGACTTGCACATATTAGAAATTTTACTTACCACAATACTGAGATCGCTCGATTACATCCGTCTTTCTCGCACCAGTTCAGAAGACCGACAGTCAGCGAGATCGGTGAAAAAAGGCAAATGAGGTACATAAAATAATTGTTATTTTTATCCTTCCACGTTTTTTCAGCAGAGATACATCCCTACGATATCTTTGCCGTACGGAGACGGCTAGGATATTTATTTATATGTGTAAGCCACGTGAAGAACCTACATATAACAATTTACTTGTATGCTGGAAAATCGAATTGCACAGCTACAGTAGAAAAATAAAAGTTTGATCATCCAGTGTACTATTTTGCCCAACTACTTGATGGAAAGAATTATCATCCCACCCTTCACTGTCTGTCTCATGATTAAATGCTGCTCTCAGGTCTGTGTAGTGAAGAATAATGGTTTGTACCGTGCGTGAATCAAAATTCCACCTCGTTTCACAAGGACTTTGTTGTTTGAATCCCCTTTTCCACGGAAGTTCACTTCTTTTACTGGAATGGTTAAAAAATGCTTGAAATCGTGATAACTTTGCCACAAATTTTTACTAGCGTAATTTTCTACAAGCATAGGTTTAACTGATGTGCGTAGCATTCGATGAAGAGTGTGTGAGGATCACATGTTCCTCAATAGAACGGACACTATAATTTTTCCCTCCCATTCCACTACAGCTCTCGTATGTTTGCAATATTAATTTGTTTTTATTAATATTCCAACTGATTAGCACTTGGAACAAAAGAAAGGCTACGCCTTGTTCACTTAGGTCTTTGGATACGTCATAAGACCCTACAAATCTCTCTTGCATTTCCTCTGATTCGTTATTTGCAAAAAGGAAAAATGACACCCATTTAACTTCTAGTTGAGGCATCCGTTGTTTCGTCGGCTTGTAATGATATAAAAGGGTTATTTTTAACTTCACTTGAGATTTGTTCTTTAACAGCATTCTGCTTGTCAGAGGAAGTGCCTTAAAAATGCTCCATCAGATGCTAAATGATCTTTCATGGATAGTTCTTCTTCTGCCAAAAAATCCAAAAGTACCAAATTATTTTATTTACTGACATCCTGACATCTCAGATGTATCACGACCTCGAAGAGCTACCTGTTGCCTTGCTAAAAAGCAAATAGTGGAAATAAATCTCTTCATTACATTTCTGTTTTGATTGCCCTTTTCCTTTATGTTTCAGAGATGCCAGGCGTGTCGCATCTGAAAGAGCAAGGTAAATTCTTACTGTACCTAGCTGATTGTATTTAACAGCTGCTGTGATGTGTGAAATGGAACAATCACGCTTTTTAGCTTTCTAAAGAAAATTTTGAAGACTGTCTTCACCTACTCCCCACTTACGCATTTCAAAACCTTCATTACCTATTCCAAATTGTACGCAATAAACAGAAAAAAAATTTCCTTACACGGCTGCCACTTAAACACGGTTTTTAATAGTATCATTGTGTTTGGAAACGTTTTACAAATTTTGCACAAGATTTTTAAATAGAGGGACTTGGCATTGGCTGTCGTTCTTTCATGAGGAGTTTTATGTTTCAAAGAAAGACGAGAGACGAATGCAGGGTTTCCAGTTAAATTCAATGGACCTTGTGATGAAATAACAGGTCCATGGCAGTTCGAGGTAGTCAGCAATACCATAAGTTACAAAATAATTATCTAAATGTTAGACAAGTTGCACATTTCCTTTCGACAACAAAATGACAAGACAAACTGTCGATGACAACTCACACGTGATAGGGCACACCGAACGATACTTCACTAATCAGTTAAACACTGCCACTACTAACAACAACAAAATTCATGCTCCAGGTTTCACCATAAGCTCATCCAGTACTGTTGATATGAAAACCTACAGAGACGCCACAGAACTACCAACATTTGAAGTAAGTAAGGCTACTAAATTTCGTATCATGTTGCTACAACATCCAATGACGCATTCACGTTTATTTTCTGTGAATTATGAATGTCTTTCTGTTCTTTGTGTTTCAGACACAATAATAACTGCGTTAAGCAGGACGCTACTACCAATACCGTATCCGAACGTTATTGATTTATTTTTCCTACTTATCCACATTAACTCATATCTTCTGCAATCAGAGCTAGCTGCCATTCATTACACCAACTAGAAATCTTGTCTAAGTTTTCTTCTGTCCTCGTACACTCCCTCTACTTCGACACCTTCCGCTACACCACAGCATCATCAGCAAACAGCTGCAGACTGCTGTCGACCCTCTCCATCAGATCATTTATGTATTCAGAAAATCTAGAAATATTGAATCATATTTACTTTTCCTACTTATGGATAGAGTTCTGTGAATAAGTTTATCACATTGCTCGAAAATTTTGGTAGACAGCCGGATATTCTTTCTAGGCGCTAGAAACGAGAAAATGAATTTGCCAGTAATGAAAGCAGGTTGTGACGTATTTATATCATATTTAAAGTCTCTTATCTCATTATTATGTAATAAAAGACGCTGGACAAATAGCCTGAAGCAGTTTGCAGCATCAAGCTAAGTTACTGAGTTACTCCGCAGCATAAAAATTCTGACTGACAGACATTCTTTCTGTGCACAAATCACGAATGGTTCTAGATCTATATGAAGAAATACGTTTGATGGCTCCTAGAAGTGCCACAGTCTACATCTGATAGCTACGACAGTGGAGCTGAGGTGAACGGAGAGCTGTGTGCCGTAACTGGAGCGTGACTGGCACTCATTCAATTGGACTGAAGGGAAACGAATACTGAAATCGTGAAACTGTGATTGAACGTGAACTTCGTAAAAGATATGGAGCCATATACCCATGGAAACGTACACTACTGGCCATTAAAGTTGCTACACCACGAAGATGACGTGCTACAGACGCGAAATTCAACAGACAGGAAGAAGATGCTGTGATATGCAAATGATTAGCTTTTCAGAGCATTCACACAAAGTTGGCGCTTGTGGTGACACCTACAACGTGGTGACACGAGGAAAGTTTCCGATTTCTCATAAACAAACAGCAGTTGACCGGCGTTGCCTGGTGAAACCGTTGTTGTGATGTCTCGTGTAAGGAGGAGAAATGCGTACCACCACGTTTCAGACTTTGATAGAGGTCGGATTGTAACCTATCGCGATTGCGGTTTATCGTATCGCGACATTGCTGCTCGCGTTGCTCGAGATCCAATGACTGTTTGCAGAATATAGAATCGGTGGGTTCAGGAGGGTAATACGGAACGCCGTGCTGGATCGCAACGGCCTCGTATCACTAGCAATCGAGATACAGGCATCTTATCCGCATGGCTGTAACGGATCGTGCAGCCACGTCTCGATACCTGAGTCAACAGATGGGGACGTTTGCAAGACAACAACCATCTGCACGAACAGTTCGACGACGTTTGCAGCAGCATGGACTATCAGCTCGGAGACCGTGGCTACGGTTACACTTGACGCTGCATCACAGACAGGAGCGCCTGCGGTTGCGTACTCAGTGACGAACCTCGGTGCACGAATGGCAATACAGCATTTTTTCGGATGAATCCAGATTCTGTTTACAGCATCATGATGGTCGCATCCGTGTTTGGCGACATCGCGGTCAACGCACATTGGAAGCGTGTATTCGTCATCGCCATACTGGCGTATCACCCGGCGTGATGGTATGGGGTGCCATTGGTTACACGTCTCGGTCACCTCTTGTTCGCACTGACGGCAATCTGAACAGTGGACGTTACATTTCAGATGTGTTACGACCCGTGGCTCTACCCTTCATTCGATCCCTGCAAAAACCCAACATTTCAGCAGGATAATGCACGACCGCATGTTGCAGGTCCTGTACGGGCCTCTCTGGATACAGAAAATGTTCGACTGCTGCCCTGGCCAGCACATTCTCCAGATCTCTCACCAATTGAAAACGTCTGGTCAGTGGTGGCCGAGCAACTGGCTCGTCACAATACGCTAGTCACTACTCTTGATGAACTGTGGTATCGTGTTGAAGCAGCATGACCAGCTGTACCTGTACACGCCATCCAAGCTCTGTTTGACTCAATGCCCAGGCGTGTCATGTTGTGAATTGGCAGGAGCCAATTCACGGAGTTTGGAGGAAGCCGAAAGGCACGCGGTTAAGCTCACGCAGGCTGGCGTGAGGTCTGGAACAGGTCAGAGAAATAAGACTAGCAAAACAAGAGTAGAATACTTAACTTTAATCCATAATTGGAGAACATCGGTCTTGATGGTACAGGCATCCATAGATAAATAGTAAATGATACTGGTAATGGCGCCTTGCTAGGTCGTAGCAATTGACGTAGCTGAAGGCTCTGCTAACTATCGTCTCGGCAAATGAGAGTGCTATTTGTCAGTTCCATCTCTAGCAAAGTCGGCTGTACAACTGGGTCGAGTGCTAGGATCTGTCTCTAGACCTGCCGTGTGGCGGCACTCGGTCTGCAATCACTGACAGTGGCGACACGCGGGTCCGTCGTATACTAGCGGACCGCGGCCGATTTAAAAGCTACCACCTAGCAAGTGTGGTGTCTGGCGGTGACACCACATGTCAAGGCCGTTATTATGGCCGGAGGTAGTTGTTCTGGGTACTGATTTCTCAGGATCTATGCACGCAAATTGCGTGAAAATGTAATCAGATGTCAGTTCTAGTACAATATATTTGTCTAATGAATACCCGTCTATCATCTGTATTTCTTCTTGGCGTAGCAATTTTGACGGCCAGCAGTGTATATAAGCTTCGTGTCACGTAGAACTAATGTTGCGTGGGGCGTAAATAGTAGACGAACGCGCTGTTTAGGTGTGTGCTGTGCGCTGCCGCAGTGACACTGGCGGTGTAGATGACTTAGCAAAGCCGGCCGTATATGTCTTACCACGCAGAAAAAATGTCAGCACGATTAGCTATTCCTGAAGTCTCATTTATGGAACGAGGAGGCACGTTACATTAAAACATTCCTGAAGTGTGTGCACATGTTTGAGTAGCGCGAATATGGTTGGATGGTAAGCTGCGCGTGCCGCAGCAAACCGCGGGACCGCCGGTTGCTCGGGGGAAGTGACTAGATTTTTTTTTTTATTGCACTAACAAACGACAAGGAATCTTGTAAAGTCGTGTATGCGGTCTGTGCGAATACGTAAGGCTGGTGGCAAGGAGGTGAAGGTGGTGGTGTGGTCGGGCTGTCGCACGGGGCGCCTCTGCAGTGTGCGAGGGTGCGGGGGGTGGGAGGTGGGAGGAGGGGCACTGGTCCTGCGAGTGGCATCGCCTCGGTATGTGCGAGCACTCTGCACGGGAGTCGATACGCGGGGGCTCAGGCAGCGGAGAACTTTCCCCTTCCCTCCTCAGTGTTTGTTCGAATAGAGACATCGTAATTCCTCGAATACCATGGTGGCGGTTACCTCACGCCAGTACTAAAACGCAAATGTGAGTGGCGGATGAATGCAGCAGGTGGCCGCATAGGAGTTTGTACAGGAAAGTGCATCGCCTAAGCAGCGTCAGTTCATGCGAGACACCCGTGAGATGGGTACTTTACATCGAACCACGTGCACTCAGTGTGATAGGTTTGCTGTTAAGTGAAACGTATGCCCTGTGTATATTTTGATGTTAAGTAAAAGTCGCCTGACACCGACTGTCCGTGTAATTTGTTAGATTACCGCGATGCGATGGTTGCCTGATATTTTCATGTGTGTCTTTCTGAAACAAAAAAAAAAATATTTGTGGAAGACAAGGAAAAATTATTTAAACATTTACAACCATGTACTTTTGTGTGCGTTACCTAAAAATCACACACAAAATACATGGTTATAAATGTTTAAATAATTTTCGTTGTCTTCCACAAATATTTTTTTTTGTGTGTTACCTAAAAATTATCTTACAAAATAGATTAAGGAAAGGCAAACCTAAGTTTCTATCATTTGCTGACTTAGAGAAAGCTTTTGACAATATTGACTGGAATACTCTGTTTCAAATTCTGAAGGTGGCATGAGTAAAATACAGGGAGCGACAGGCTATTTACAATTTGTACAGAAACCAGATGGCAGTTATAAGAGTCGAGGGGCATGAAAGGGAAGCAGTGGTTGGGAATAGAGTGAGACAGGGTTGTAGCCTCTCCCCGATGTTATTCAATCTGCGTATTGAGCAAGCAGTAAAGGAAACAAGAGAAAAATTTGGAGTAGGAATTAAAATCCATGGAGAAGAAATAGAAACTTTTAGGTTCACCGATGACATTGTAATTGTGTCAGAGGCAGCAAAGGACTTGGAAGAGCAGTTGAACGGAATGGACGGTGTCTTGAAAGGAGGATATAAGATGAACATCAACAAAAGCAAAACGAGGATAATGGAATGTAGTCGAATTAAGTCGAGTGTTGTTGAGAGAAATAGATTAGGAAATGAGACACTTAAAGTAGTAAAGGAGTTTCGCTACTTGAGGAGCAAAATACACTCCTGGAAACTGAAATAAGAACACCGTGAATTCATTGTCCCAGGAAGGGAAAACTTTATTGACACATTCCTGGGGTCAGATACATCACATGATCACACTGACAGAACCACAGGCACATAGACACAGGCAACAGAGCATGCACAATGTCGGCACTAGTACAGTGTATATCCACCTTTCGCAGCAATGCAGGCTGCTATTCTCCCATGGAGACGATCGTACAGATGCTGGATGTAGTCCTGTGGAACGGCTTGCCATGCCATTCCCACCTGGCGCCTCAGTTGGACCAGCGTTCGTGCTGGACGTGCAGACCGCGTGAGACGACGCTTCATCCAGTCCCAAACATGCTCAATGGGGGACAGATCTGGAGATCTTGCTGGCCAGGGTAGTTGACTTACACCTTCTAGAGCACGTTGGGTGGCACGGGATACATGCGGACGTGCATTGTCCTGTTGGAACAGCAAGTTCCCTTGCCGGTCTAGGAATGGTATAACGATGGGTTCGATGATGGTTTGGATGTACCGTGCACTATTCAGTGTCCCCTCGACGATCACCAGTGGTGTACGGCCAGTGTAGGAGATCGCTCCCCACACCATGATGCCGGGTGTTGGCCCTGTGTGCCTCGGTCGTATGCAGTCCTGATTGTGGCGCTCACCTGCACGGCGCCAAACACGCATACGACCATCATTGGCACCAAGGCAGAAGCGACTCTCATCGCTGAAGACGACACGTCTCCATTCGTCCCTCCATTCACGCCTGTCGCGACACCACTGGAGGCGGGCTGCACGATGTTGGGGCGTGAGCGGAAGACGGCCTAACGGTGTGCGGGACCGTAGCCCAGCTTCATGGAGACGGTTGCGAATGGTCCTCGCCGATACCCCAGGAGCAACAGTGTCCCTAATTTGCTGGGAAGTGGCGGTGCGGTCCCCTACGGCACTGCGTAGCATCCTACGGTCTTGGCGTGCATCCGTGCGTCGCTGCGGTCCGGTCCCAGGTCGACGGGCACGTGCACCTTCCGCCGACCACTGGCGACAACATCGATGTACTGTGGAGACCTCACGCCCCACGTGTTGAGCAATTCGGCGGTACGTCCACCCGTCCTCCCGCATGCCCACTATACGCCCTCGCTCAAAGTCCGTCAACTGCACATACGGTTCACGTCCACGCTGTCGCGGCATGCTACCAGTGTTAAAAACTGCGATGGAGCTCCGTATGCCACGGCAAACTGCCTGACACTGACGGCGGCGGTGCACAAATGCTGCGCAGCTAGCGCCATTCGACGGCCAACACCGCGGTTCCTGGTGTGTCCGCTGTTCCGTGCGTGTGATCATTGCTTGTACAGCCCTCTCGCAGTGTCCGGAGCAAGTATGGTGGGTCTGACACACCGGTGTCAATGTGTTCTTTTTTCCATTTCCAGGAGTGTAACTGATGATGGTCGAAGTAGAGAGACTGGCAATGGTAAGGAAAGCAATTCTGAAGAAGAGAAATTTGTTAACATCGTGTATCGTTTCTGAAAGTATTTGTATGGAGTGTAGCCATGCATGGAAGTGAAACGTGGACGATAAATAGTTTAGACAAAAAGAAGCTTTCGAAATGTGGTGCTACAGAAGAATGCTGAAGGTTAGATGGGTAAATCACGTAACTAATGAGGAAGTATTGAATAGAATTGGAGAGAAGATAAATTTGTGACACAACTTGACTAGAAGAAGGCACCGGTTGGTAGGACGTATTCTGAGGCATCAAGGGATCACCAATTTAGTATTGGAGGGCAGCGCGGAGGGTAAAAATTGTAGATGGAGACCAAGAGATGAATACACTAAACAGATTCAGAATGATGTAGGTCGCAGTAGGTAGTGGGAGATGAAGAAGCTTGCACAGGATAGATAGCAAGGAGAGCTGCATCAAACCAGTCTCTGTACTGAAAACCACAAGAACAACCTAAAAATCGATAGAATAACAGTGAAACCCACGTTTACGTGCCTCATTTTAAAAAATCGGTAAAATTTGTCAGGAAACCCACATGTACAAGTATTTTCTTAAAAAGTGGGGCAAAATACCAATGGAACCTATATTTACACGTATTTTCTTAAAAAGTGGGAAAATTCTGTAAAATGGCAATGGAATGTGTCTGTTCTTAAAAATTGTTATAAATTTGCATAAAATAGTATTGGGTACTGAACATTCACAAAAACTAGGCTAGTACTGCTGGGTACTATACTACGCTGGGGCTTCGCATCATCGCCTAAGATTACTGGAGCTGCTGGTGTTACATATAGGTCCAAAGTAAAAATGTTAGTCTTGGGATGCTGGGAAGAGAAATAATTAAAAATGACAGTTACCACGTTAACCTAGAGGCTTGGCAACTGGTGTAAATTTGATTCATCACAGCGATGTTGCTCAGAACTTCTGGTAATTATCTTAACAATAATTGCCCATTACTTATTAACTAAATAAAAAAGTGCTCCCAAGTGAAAAGTTTCATCAAAAAGGGCCATTAAATTAGTATGTTTACTTAAGGAGAACAATGCCCCCATTTGTCCAGAATACCCAACACCCCACTACTCGTGATTTCTTGTGCACTCCTGCTATGGTAACGACACATCTGTGACTGGTGCCTGCACATTGCTTAGCAACACGCCAAATACATCGCTTGTACCCATGTGGCAGAGTCAATGACACTCCATTCTGCGCGGGATTAGCCGAGCAGTCTAGGGCGCTGCATTCATGGACTATGCGGCTGGTCCCAGCAGAGGTTCGAGTCCCCCCTCGAGCGTGGGTGTGTGTGTTTGTCCTTAGGATAATTTAGGTTAAGTAGTGTGTAAGCTTAGCGACTGATGACCTTACCAGTTAAGTCCCTTGAGATTTCACACACATCTGAACACCCCATTCTCACTCTGGGCGTGTCTGTTCAGCGATAGCATGTACCTGGGCGGATACCACCAGAAGAAGCCAACTGTGGCGGCACAGCTGCGCACTGTGGTAGAGGTGGTGGGGCAGCGCCTCCCTTGTCTCTGGAGGGGAAGCTGTTCTGTCCTCGTCTCCCCTAACAATAGCAATCATTGTCTCTTCTACTTTGTTCGATATTTTTTTGCACTTGCTAACATGGTGTGTTTCTTGACTTCCGCAAGGTGTTCCCCACAGTCGTTTAATGAACAAAGTAAGAGCATATGGTTTGGTTGGTTTGTTTTGGGGAAGGAGACCAGACAGCGAGGTCATCGGTCTCATCGGGTTAGGGAAGGACGGGGAAGGAAGTCGGCCGTGCCCTTTCAAAGGAACCATCCCGGCATTTGCCTGGAGTGATTTAGGGAAATCACGGAAAACCTAAATCAGGATGGCCGGACGCGGGATTGAACCGTCGTCCTCCCGAATACGAGTCCAGTGTTTAATCACTGCGCCACCTCGCTCGGTTCACACCAATTGTGTGATTGGATTGAGAAGTTCCTAGATAACAGAACGCGGCATGTCATTCTCAATGGAGAGAAGTCTTCCGAAGTAAGAGTGATTTCAGGTGTGCCGCAGGGGAGTGTCGTAGGACCGTTGCTATTCACAATATACATAAATGACCTTGTGGATGACATCGGAAGTTCACTGAGGCTTTTTTCGGATGATGCTGTGGTATATCGAGAGGTTGTAACATTGGAAAATTGTACTGAAATGCAGGAGGATCTGCAGCGAATTGACGCATGGTGCAGGGAATGGCAATTGAATCTCAATGTAGACAAGTGTAATGTGCTGCGAATACATAGAAAGATAGATCCCTTATCATTTAGCTACAATATAGCAGGTCAGCAACTGGAAGCAGTTACTTCCATAAATTATCTGGGAGTACGCATTAGGAGTGATTTAAAATGGAATGATCATATAAAGTTGATCGTCGGTAAAGCAGATGCCAGACTGAGATTCATTGGAAGAATCCTAAGGAAATGGAATCCTAAAACAGAGGAAGTAGGTTACAGTACGCTTGTTCGCCCATTGAATACTGCTCAGCAGTGTGGGATCCGTACCAGATTGGGTTGATAGAAGAGATAGAGAAGATCCAACGGAGAGCAGCGCGCTTCGTTACATGATCATTTAGTAAACGCGAAAGCATTACGGAGATGATAGATAAACTTCAGTGGAAGACTCTGCAGGAGAGACGCTCAGTAGCTCGGTACGGGCTTTTGTTGAAGTTTCGAGAACATACCATCACCGAAGAGTCGAGCAGTATATTGCTCCCTCCTACGTACATCTCGCGAAGAGACCGTGAGGATAAAATCAGAGAGATTAGAGCCCACACAGAGGCATACCGAGAATCCTTTCCACGAACAATACGAGACTGGAATAGAAGGGAGAACCGATAGAGGTACTCAAGGTACCCTCCGCCACACACCGTCAGGTGGCTTGCGGAGTATGGATGTAGGTATGGATGTAGATGTAGATGTAGATGGTAGCAGATGTCTTATTGATTTGTGTGGTTAAATCTTCTTCCCACCTTTATAAATCATCCCTGCACTTGAACATCAAGGTGGGTGTGTAAGAGCGCAACATGAGGAAGAGACAACGACAAATGAAGAGATCACAATCTCATAACATTATCCCCAGTGCACAGAAGGACAGTACGTAATAAATGTTAGCTCAGTGCAACACTCCCAAACTACAGTGTGGGACTGTCTACAAAAACAACAGTCCTGTACTGTCTGCACATATTAAGTTAAAGACTTCGATGATTTACGAGCATCAAGGATTTAACAACTCAGTAATTTCTCTTTGCAGATATCTACTTACTGTTAGCTGCCTAAAGGGAGTCAAGCCATTTAACCCCACATTTAACTCCGTTAGATGAGAGGGAACACTTTTGCATCTGCACAACGTTTTGTTACAGAATGCTCGAGCAGCCTGGTCTTCTTCGCGTTACAACACACTTACTTTTCGTGAAAGACATAAATTGTTCGAACTTCATCGGCAATGATTGTCCCCTCAAGCAACCTTCCTACCTACCGTCAGCTAAAATTAAATAACCAGCTTGGTAGGACACTTCTTGTACGCAAGGCTAATGATTCACATAAGTGGCTTGCATCGAAAGAAGCAACCGTGACCAGTTTCATAAACACACAGACCGCTTTCAGTGTCTATAGCGCGAAATTAATAAAGGTCTTGATCGAAACATGAGAATATTTAAAATTTTTGTTGGTAATTCTTATGAGAGACATAAAAATATATTTGGTTCATATACAAAATAATAGATGGTAGGACAAAGTGTCCACGAAATGCGTCTCTTATAAGCAGAACAGGCAAAAAGCTTTAAATATCTTATGAATTTCATGCAGACTTTCTCTCCATTTTCTCCAGCAAATTTTGAAGATGCTTAACGTTCGAGTGGAGACCAGAAAAAATTTTAATCACGTTCTGCGAGGATTACTAAAAGGAGTAGAATGAAGTCCCTGGCTCTCATTTTGTTACAGACACGGTTCTCTACTGCAGACGACATCAGTCCACAAAAACCTGCAGGCCGTAACCTCTGTATTATGCATCGCATTTGAGTAAAGAATTGTCAGTGATGGTATGCACATTGCGAACGAAGCCATCCACGACGGTGTCCACACTGTACGGAATTGTCTACGACGGTATACACACGTCGTTGTCGATAACGACTTCTGTCGAACAGAAGTTTTCTCAGGCAGAGACTGGTCTCACGCTGAGTGGGACATGGGAGAACAGAATCAGGACATTTTGATTTCAGTACCAATTCGCGGCTTATGTCTCCAATACTTGTATCTGGTGGTTAAGCTAATGCAGCACCCTTCTCACCAAATACATATAATTTCCCAGTCATAGAAAGAAAATAAGTATGCTTGCGAAGCATACGTTCGGACTTGAACACGTTACCCAGAGCACGCCAAGTTCTGTTGACGGAGGCCATATCTGTCCGCAGCAGTGGTACGCGTCCTTCGGATTCCCAACCAATCAGTGGTTGGGAATAGCTTACTCCAGTGACTTCATCTGCACATTCCAGATAACGATGTTTGTATCATTACCAAAAACAACAAAGAGCAGGTTTACGGGTGTCAGGTTCATCCAACAAAGCACGTACAGTCGTCAGTCTTCGATCCGTGGCACGGCACTGGTAAACGTACTTCTTAACTGCGACAGTGTAACAGCAACGACGTAGTGCTGTCGCCGTCACCATTACCTCTACTCACCACGCAAATGATTTGACAGGGAGGCACTCGAGCCAAAGGAAAAAGGAAAATCCTCAGTTAATGCTTGGCTGAAATGCACAAGGCGCCTCAACAGAACGAAAGTAGTGGTTCCTGCTTCACGATTAATATTAAATGTAGGATATAAAACGAACAACAACAAAAGCAAAACGAGAATAATGGAACGTAGTCGAATTAAATCAGGTAATGCTGAGAGAATTAGATTACTAAATGAGACACTTAAAGTAGTAGATGAGTTTTGCTATTTGGGGAGCAAAGTAACTGATGATGGTCGAAGTAGAGAGGATATAAAATGTAGACTGGCAATGGCAAGGAAAGCGTGTCTGAAGAAGAGAAATTTGTTAACATCGCGTATAGATTTAAGTCTCAGCAAGTCTTTACTGAAAGTATTTGTACGGAGTGTAGCCACGTATGGTAGTGAAAGAGGAGGATTAATAGGTTAGACAAGAGAAGAATACAAGTTTTCGAAACGTGGTGCTACAGAAGAATGCTGAAGATAAGATGGGTAGGTCACGTCGGCACTGAATAGAAATGGGGAAAAACGGAATTTGTGGCACAACTTGACTAGAAGAAGGGATCGGTTGGCATGACACGTTTTGAGGCATCAAGGGATCACCAATTTCGTTGTTGTTGTTGTTGTTGGTTTGGGGGATGAAAGGGACCAGACTGCTACGGTCATCGGTCCCTTTTTCCAAATACAAAGAACACCCACAGAGAATAAAAACGAGGAACAGAATAGATCACAGACGGTACAGCACAAGAGAAACGGAGACAAGGACAAGACAAAACGAACTAAAACCACACAGAGTGTGACAGTGGTTGGCCGACCATAGAAATAAAAAAGGAAAAGCCAACCACGTAGAAACACATTAAAAGATCAGTTTAAAATCATAGGCCAAAGGCCAGAATCAACACAAAAAATAAAATAAAACAGAAACACTCAGATGAAAGAATAAAAACTCCCTGCCCTAACAAAACGTAAAACTAAGGCAGCCATAACAGGGTCATCAGATAAAACGGCAGGGAGCGTATCAGGCAGCGCAAATGTCTGCCTGACCACAGCTAAAAGGGGGCAGGCCAACAGAATATGGGCCACCGTCAAAGCCGCCCCGCAGCGACATACAGGAGGGTCCTCCCGGCGCAGTAAATAACTGTGTGTTAGCCGGGAGTGGCCAATGCGGAGCCGACAAAGGACGACTGAGTCCCTGCGGTTGGCTCGCATGGAGGACCGCCACACAGTCGTCGTCTCCTTAATGGCACGGAGTTTATTGGGTGTAATCCGATCGCGCCATTCAGCGTCCCAAAGCGCAAAAACTTTTCGGCGGAGGACTGCCCGCAAATCAGCCTCTGGGAGGCCAACATCCAGAGATGGTTTACTCGTGGCCTCTTTCGCCAGGCGGTCAACATGTTCATTGCCCGGGATACCGACATGACCGAGGGTCCACACAAAGACCACAGAGCGGCCGCAATGCGCAAGAGTATGCAGGGACTCATGGATAGCCATCACCAGACGAGAACGAGGAAAACACTGGTCGAGAGCTCGTAAACCGCTCAGGGAATCGCTACAGATAACGAAGGACTCACCTGAGCAGGAGCGGATATACTCTAGGGCTCGAAAGATGGCGACTAGCTCAGCAGTGTAAACGCTGCAGCCAGCCGCCAAGGACCATTGTTCGGAATGGTCCCCTAGAGTGAGCGCATACCCGACACGACCAGCAACCATCGAACCGTCGGTGTAAACAATTCCA